>NC_139005.1:13992423-15192423 GCF_964374135.1 Grampus griseus
ATTGTCCCAGAGATCTCTGAGATTGTCTTCAATTGTTTTCATTCTTTTCTCTTTATTCTGCTCCTCAGCAGTTATTTCCACCATTTTGTTTTCCAGCTCACCTATTCATTCTTCTGCCTCAGTTGTTCTGTTATTGATTCCTTCTGGTGTATTTTTCGTTTCAGTTATTGTGTTGTTCATCTCTGTTTGTTTGTTCTCTAGTTCTTCTAGATCTTTGTTAAACTTTTCTTGTATTTTCTCAATCTGTGCCACTATTCTATTTCTGAGATTCTGGATCAGCTTTACTATCACTATTGTGAATTCTTTTTCAGGTAGATTACCTATTTCCTCTTCATTTATTTGGTCTTGTTGGTTTTTACCTTGCTCCTTCATCTGTGACATATTTTTGCCATCTTTTTTTTTTTTAATGAGTGGGATTGTGTTCCTGTCTTACTGGTTGTTTGCCCTGAGGCTTCCAACACTGGGGTTTGTAGGCTATTGGGTAGAGTTGGGTCTTGGTGCTGAGATGAGGAATTCTGTGAGACCTCACTCCGATGAATATTCCCATGAGTCTGAGTTTCTCTGTTAGTCCAGTGGTTCGGTCTCAAAGCTCCCACTGCAGGAGCTTCGGCCGGACCCCAGGCTCATGAACCAAGATCTCGCAAGCCGCCTGAGGCAGCATAAAAACAAAACAACAATAACAAAGTAAAAAATAATATGAGACTAGGAAACTAACAGATATGTTAGGAAGAATATAAAAGTAAAAATATAAATGAATCAACAACCAGAAAGTACATCAGTACCACAGTAGTAAAAAAAGAGGAGGAGGGAAAAGAAAAAAAAAGGGGCAGGGGGAGGCATTGGCTGTGGAGGGCGGGGCCTAAGCAGTGGCAAAGTTTGGGTAGGGCCAGTGCTCAGGACCCACAGGGCTGGAAAAGGCCCTGGGGGCTGTGGGGGGTGGGGCTTAAGCTCAAGGAACAGAAGGGGCCCAGGCTTGTCCCCCACCCCTAGTCTCAGAGGGCAGGGGACCTCACCTGGGAGCCCAGGAGGCTTGCTGGGCTCCAGTGGGTGGGGCAAACGAACTCCTCTCCTCTCCTGCTCCTCCTGTCTGGGAGGGCCCCTCCCACATGCCTCTCCTGATCTCCCTGGCCTCCCTCTTATGCCCCCAAGAACCCACGTGGCCTGCAAGGGGCCTTGGAGGGCAGAGGACCAGCCTGGGAACTCAGCAGGTTCCCCGACCCGAGTGGGCCAAGTGATCACCCTCCGCTCTCTCCCGCTCTTCCCAGAGAGTTCCTCCTGCTTTCTCCAGATCTCCCTGGCCTCAGGGGAACCGATCCTGTCTGGCCTCCACTTCTCCTTCCCCCTCAATTCCCCTACATCCTATTGGTTCACTTTGGGGTTTCTCCCATCTCCTTGGAGGTCAGAGTCCCCCACCAGTGGCCGGCAGGTGCCCTAGTTGTAGGGAGATGCTAACTCCACGTCTTCCCACACTGCCATTTTGACTCCTCTTTCATACCCTTTTATAACAACAATCTACAGAAATTTTAAAACCTTGGTATATAAACACTAATATCTTTCACCTAAGTTTAAATAGGCATGTATTTTATGTGATTATCCTATCCTATTAATGCACACATATGACATGTTTGCCTATAATTTACAAAAAGTAACAGCTCCTTATAGGATCTACATCTCTTTGTATGTTCAGCATAAAATCACTTAAAATAAGTTTGTAAAGTTCTAAGATGTGTAAAAATGCCAGAACTATGTATAGCAATAGAAGAAATTAGATACTTACGAGTATTGGAAGCAATCAAAGAGTCTAGGGGACTAAAACCGAACTATAATGACAAAGATGGATCAAGAATATTGATGAGAGACAAGCACAATTAGAAATTAGTAAGAAAAGCAAACTGCCATAAGACTAATCAAGTTCTAGAAGTATCAGACGAGAAAGTTCAATAGGTTGTAATCAGCATGAAAGACATAGAATATATGTGTTACATTTGTGCACTATGAATTTAAAGATATTGGGGCAAAGTTTAGAAACATTAAAAATATGTGCAAAATGTAGCCAGGGTTGAAAGAATTCAATCAACCCACATTTCAAAACATTTGCTCTATTTTAAGAATTGCTTAAGAGAGATACATGAGAAGCAAAAAGTATAGAGAACATACACGAGAATAACAATTTAGAAAAAATTTTACATGAATAGATAGCAAGATTAAACCACACCCTGAAAATAACCCTTTTTGTGTCAAATACAAAGCTTACTAACATAGTTTAAAATCTGCTAAGAATGGCATAAATTTCCCAGTATATATCTAGTTATAATTTATGAAAACAGAAAATATGGGCTAACCAAAGCAAGCGTATGGTCAGTATGATCATAAAGCAAACTGTTATTTGATATGGATGACCATCTCTTTGACGTCTCCTTTGGGACAAAAAAGGAATTAATAAGTGTCATCATCTATACTGTCTTGTATAGGTTACATTTCTTTTTAAGTTATATTCATGCTTGGTGAATATTTTGCAAAATATTTTAAGTCAAGTAGCTGAACGTACAGTTGCCCTCTGGAGCAGTCTAACATTGACCTTATGAAGATCAATGGTGATTGTGCTATGCTATTTTTTCAATTTTCATTCAATTAAAAAAAAAATTTCAAGAATTTAATATACAATGGTTTAAGTGGTTTATTTATTTTTTTAAGTGGTTTATTGTGTCAATATGAACAAGAAAGTTAAAAAAGGTAAAATATACTGATTGAATTAATGTCAGGCACTATTTCTCCAGTGGTGATTATTCTAAATATTTGGGTTTATGTGTGATGCAACTGTAATATGTAGCAAAACAGAAGTAAAAGGACCATCCTAAAATTTTAAGATGTATAAAATGTTGTTTGAGAAAGAACATATACACTCAAAAAAGACCGGAAAGTCCATGGTCCAGGATCTGTAACTGTAGTGAATACACTGATAAGAGATATATGCAAGTGTGTGTGTTGTGTGTGTGTGTCTTGGAGAATTGCTAGAAAAAGCTTCCTTGAGTTGGTACTTTACATGAGTGGCTTTATTTATCAGAAGGAGAGAGTAAAATTGCAAAGTTTTCCTAAAAAAAATGAGGCAGCAAAAGTGAAGGTACTGGGCTATGAGGCAGCATGGTATGTCTGAGCACAGGTGATTTTGTGCTGTCGAAAAGGAAGGAAAAAAAGGAGTTGTTCAAAATGATGCTAGCAAGGCTTGCAAGACCCACTCATTTAAGTGTGGTGATGTATGCCATTTGAGGAATTTAGAATTTGGAAGGATTTGGAGAGGTACTGATCAGTGTTAAACATGGGAGTAATATGCTTATGTTTACTTTTTAGATCCACAATTCTGGCATGGATATAGATTTAGCACTTCTGTTTCCAGTCTAATCTAATATGGCAGATTAGAATTACCCAAACAACTTTCTCCACTGAGAAAACTACGATATCAAATAAAATATACTAAGAATAATTATTTAAACATGTTGCTAACTTAATGAAAGCAGTAATTTTGAAAGGAACAAGGAAGAAATTGCAGAGATAAGCAAGTGCTTGTTCCAGATTAAGTCTTGAATGTAGTTGCTAAAAAATTGGGACCCTGAGTTGCCACCTAGACAATACCAAGGCACAGAGAACAGGATATAAAGATTTGACTTCTGCTTCTGTGTATGATGGAGTAGCTTGAATCTAACTAACCCTCATTTACTAACAATTGGAAGAGCTGGGGGGGAACAAACTATTTGATGGCACTGGAAAGCAACAAACACACTCAGGAACTGAGGGACTGTGATCCTTGAAACAAGGGAAATATACAAGGTAGGCTCCACATTGACCTGACTTTGTCCCTGAGGCCACTTTCTGGTTTGCTGCATCGTAGTGGCATAGGGCCAAACAGAAGGAAGTGGTCTTAAGAGGAAAGGCTGTGTTGGACCCTCACAAAGTGACTAGAGGTAGCTATAATGGAAGCCAGCTGGGCTGTCCACCAGCAGCATGTCAGAGGTTTTTGTTTTCTGCAGACCTTAACTGGACCTTGTGGCAGGTTGCCAAGAGGTCATTTCTGAAGGGCTTTCCACCGAGGGAAATATCCTCAACTGAAACGGTACTATTGGTAGACGTCAAGCGATGAAAGTAGAGTCCTGTAAGTGTCTTCCAGAGGACATATATCACCCTTTAAAAGAAAACTTTAAGAATATTCTAACAGTAAAGTATCTCTGGGCTCCCCTGGTTGGCGCAGTGGTTGACAGTCCGCCTGCCGATGCAGGGGACGCGGGTTCGTGCCCCGGTCCGGGAAGATCCCACATGCCGCGGAGCGGCTGGGCCCGTAAGCCGCTGAGCCTGCGCGTCCGGAGCCTGTGCTCCGCAATGGGAGAGGCCACAAGAGTGAGAGGCCCACGTACCGCAAAAAAAAAAAGTATCTCTAACAATCTGAAAATGTCTATGTGCGTGCGCACGCACACGCACACACACAAACACACACACACACACACGTGGCAGCTTTAACCACCTACTAAGACTGGAGAATTTTAATATCTTGCAATCACAAGGCAATCGAGTAAGGCTTTTTCTGTCCCTTACTTTGCCACTCTCTCCCCAGTCCCTCTGACTCTGCTTGGACTCTGTCATATAAATGTCCCACTACCCTAAGACCTTCATGCTGAAGAGGTCACATATAAGCTCTGCAGGCAACTGCCCACTTGAATTTTTAGCCAACAACCAGCACCAATGGGCAGCCATGGAAGTGAGTTACCTTGGACATCCAGTCCAGTAAAAACTTCAAATGATTTCAGCCTCAGCTACCATCTGACTATGACCACTGAGATACTCCAAACAAAAACAGGGCAGACAAACCATTCCCAAATTCCTGACCTACAAAATCAAGAGCAAAAGGAATTTGTTTTTTAATCACTTATTTGGGGGTAATTTTTTTATATGTCAGTAGTAATTACAATAAGAAAGCTGTGATTATTGGGATTATTCACCAAATATTCACTCCCCATTGATGGTGGACTTAGACTTATGATTTGCTTTGGCCAAAGAAAATCCTTGAAATGGCCTTGCACAGGGACCTTGCCCTCTTGCATTTATGATACTTTGATGAGAAGAAACTTGTATCCCTCCACACTGGGACACATGAATAGCAGAAGTGAGCCCAATTGTCAACAGGGAGCTATGCCCAGGCAGACATACAGCTGGAAACACAGCTACCCATCTGAGCCAAAAATCAGAGAACTACCTCAACTGAGCTGCAGAGACGAAGTGTAAATCCTATTGTTGTATGCCACTGAGATTTTCTAACTGTCATGCAGCTATTTCACAGTAATAGTTGACTGATAACTGAGGTTCACTCTGGGGAAAATATATGTGTATTATTTGGGGTGAAGGTGAAAATCAGAGCTGGGGAAACTATGGCTTAGTTAAAATAGTGAGTAACTGAACTTAGTATGACACAGCAGTAGTGATTAAGAGCATGGAATTTGGGAAGCTACAACTACCTTTTCCAGAGGTAGTTACCTCTTATAATTTCTTTTTGAAACCGAAGAGAAAAAATCAGTGGTTCCAAAAGGTGAGATAGCTATGAATGAGGGGTGGGTTTCTAGGGCAAATATTACAGAGTGTACATGATCACAGGAAGTATTGTTACATATTTTAAATTTATCAGGTACAGGTGTTTTAATTTATGGAAAGCAAAGTAAACTGAGGACTATAGCCAAGTGACCTCATCTACATGTCACAAGGCATTTCTAGCCGTCTCATTTTCCCACTGGAAAAGTCTTGTCATGTTTGTAGCTCACAGACATGGACCATGATCTTTTTCAGATCCTCTAACCTTCCTTCTTATCTTAATCAGGTCACCAAGACAAGAAACATCCTCTGCTTTCTCTTCGGGATGTAAACTGCCTAGCTATACTGTCTAACAAGTAACAAGTAATTGGACATGTTTGTGTTATAATTATCCAGCACTGCAGTTTTAAAATTTACCATTAAACAGTCATAACTTTATTGTCTTTGCTTTCATTGACAAACAATAATTTTGTTCTTTGAAAGGGTGATTTGGCTTTAAGAATAGTTCTGAGAGAACAAATCAAATTTTTTCCTTCTTAAACAGGTCTCAGGATTTTCCTATGTTAGGAAATATCAAACCTTTTCTTCAATATGTATGATGGTCTGGATGACCCATTTGTAAATATGTTCAACTATAAAAATGCTTTCATTTGTAGGAGCTCATGGAGAGCTGTCCTCTGATTAATCAAAATTCACTTGTAGCACCACTGAGTATGCTGATTGTTGTGCTTTGATTTTGCATTTCAGTTTTCATAGTAATGGTATATACATAGATTTATATTTATATAATATATATATAAAACTTAGGGCTTTTTACTCTAACAGGGAATATAAAATAATTGATTTGATTTTGTTAAAATAAGTAGACTTTGCCTAATATGACTTACTCCAGTCCAAAATTTCCTATTACCCAACTCCATTTAAACTCATTTTGGGTCTAATTATCAGAAAAATGCAAATGGAAGAAATCTAGTGCAAATTTGGTCTTATTATCTAGTTGCCTTAAATTATATTTAAATCAATATGGGAAAATCACAGAAGAGAGATGGCCCTATGATGACCAATAAAGATAGTTTCAGTATGTGTTAATATTTATTATTGTGAAAACTTGTGATCATTTAATTAAGTTGCCTTATCTTTTCCCTTAAATTCTTAAAAAAAATATTAATTCAGCCAAATAAGCACTTCAGAATTTTAAAAGTCTATTGATTTTTTTTTTCTTCTAAAATCTCCTCAATAAGATTTGTCCCTAGAGAATTCTATAAAAGGGCAAAAGATGTCCTTGCCGCCTTGGCTCTTTCAGACAGTTGGCAGTTTAACGACTCACTGTGCTTATAAATGTTCCTGATTAAGCTCTTTTAGTTTTATTCTGTAATTTAGTTTATATCATTACATTTTACACAGAATTTCTCATTTCGCCTACTGGATTCACATATCATTAAATGTCCACTTATGCAGTTGATAGCCTCTTGTAAACATCAAGTATGTTTTCTCTACTTGGCCTTTGGTAATCTTCTATAACAGACCTTTTCTTTCAAATGGGCAGAAATGACTTTTTGCATGTAAGTTATCTATAACAGTCTGTAAAATCATTTACCTTAAAATCAAACTTCAACTGCATATACACTGATATTGAGAAACAGGACTAAAAGATGATGCTAGAAATTAATTCTGTCCCCTAGGTTTAGTTTTATCCAGATCTTGGAAAAGATGTAACATTGAAGCAGCTGTTTGCTTACTAGGGTATTAAAGTTTCCCACAGCAGAGTTTGATACTTCAGATCAAAAGATGTATAACTGAGTGTTAAAATATAATTTGACACTGAAGCAGAAGTGATATTAGATACGAAATTCCATCATAAGCTTCCACACCAAAATATAATCTTCCAAAAGATAACTGGGTCTAGGATTCTTGAACCCTCGCACCTACTTTGAGAATATAAAATAGTCAAATGGAAACATCACAAAGAAATTTTCTTGATGAGGGCTTTTGCCTCACTGTGAGCCTTCCCCCTTGTCAAAGGGGAGGCATGAGATCCCCTCTCTATTTCAAGCCATAGAAGGAGGACTCTATGGAGGCCTCAGTTAGAAGTCTATTCCCTGAGGTTTGTAGGCATAGGTGAATGGGGCCTGACTAATGTCTGAGAAAGCCAAAGCTGCCTTTGAACTAGGGCATGACTCCTGCCTGGAACATCTAGAGACCAAGGAAAAAGCTGATGGACTATTTTGGGGGCAGATTTAAGGAATATTATTGCCATGAAATAGATCTACACTCAGTTTTCAGGCATGAGTTGCACAAATATTTCCCAGGGATAAGAGTCTCACATAACCGGGGAGCAGAAAGAAGGTGGAGGTATAATTCCTGATATCCTGGGAGTCACACAGTCATACACAACAGGGAACTTCAAGGGAGAAAGACAGCAAAAATCCCCCAAAGAGCCCTGCAGAGAGTTAGCTTAAACCAGCTGCCAGGACTGGGAAGCAGGAAAGTATCCACAAATAGAGATTATCCAATCACCTCCCCTCCCCTCCCTTCCTCTTCTTTTGAATATGGAAGAAGCCAAACTTTAAGTGAGCTGTGGAAAATCTGGAATAGCACTGAGGCAAGAAGGACAAATCCCAAATCAAGTTTGATGTTTTTATTTTCATACTACTATGTTAAGATAGCATTTGCAAATTAAAATGTCTTGAAAGACTTACCTATAAGCAAGTGGTAAAAAAAAAAAAAAACCAAACCAAGGGACCCCCCCCCCCCAACCCCCGCAAAACTTTCATATGGGCCAAGGAGTATTTACCCCAACTGAATACTTTTAAAGGGATGATGGCAGGCAAAAAAATAGGGATGTTATTATGTCATGAGTTCTGCTTACTCAGCATGATCATGACCTAATTTTTGAAGGATTAAAGAAAAGTACTTTGTATGATTGAAAATATAACACATTTATTAAAAATGACATTGTATGTTTCTAAAATATGATACCAAAATACTAATTATATTAGAAGGTTCCTAATATTATATTAGTTAAAACTTATTTTAATAAATGTCAAGAGTTGGACTTAACTGGAGTTTCAATCCAGAATAAATAATATTAATTTGTTGTTCCTAAATATTTTTTCAAGTATTAATTATAAGCATTTGAAAATGAAGAATAGGTCTTACATGTTTGTACCTCCCCTATTTAGGCCAGCATGACACTCGACAAAATATATCATCCTTAAATGTTTGGTGACTGATTCACTTGGGGGTTTTGAATAATTCAACTTAATAAAATTAATAAAAAATGAATAAAAATTATATTCAATTTAATAAAAGCTTACATTTCTAGCCTGTCTATGTGCTATGAAGGAGGTTATTATTATCTCCAATATCAAGAAAGAAAAACCAAGGCTCAGAAAGTTTGTTAGTTCTCCCAAATCACAGTAGCAGCAAAGCTAGAAGTGGAAATTGGTCTTACCGACTCCATAGGCTACACTTTTTCCACTACATTGTATCACACGGTGAGCCAAATAAATTCAGTAACAAACCTACATATTTTCTAAATATAATTAATTAAAATCAAGTTATCAATATATTACTGAACTAGGTCACTTTACAAACTCCTTGATAAAAAACAAAACAAAAACACAAATCTCTCAAAGCATACCAATTTGGTTGTTTGAAACAACAAAAACAAAAATAAGTTCTGCCTTGCTTAGTTTGTTAGAAAACCAGGAAAATTCTGGAACAGATTTATCTTGAAATATTTACAAAAGATTGCAAGCATCCATTCACTCACATTTGCATTCATTGATTCATCAGGTATTTGTTGGCCAACTATGCACTGCTCTAGACTCAGGAGATTAATCTTAGGAGACAAGACAATGTCTCTATTTTATGCAACTTACATTTATATGGGAGAAGCAGGACAATAATCAAAAACAAACAAATAAGTTTTAAGTGATATTCAGCTTATTACTAAAAGCCTTCCATGTAATGAGAATTTTCTAAAATAAAAAATAATTTTTAAATCTGCTTTGAAGCAGTTATTTACATAAAGATTGAAACAAAAGTGCTCATGCATTGGCTAAATACATTTCATCCTGACTGAGAGGCAAGTACTGAAAAACGTAGTATCTTCATATTATTCATAGATATAAAAATACCCTTTAATATCTTTAGAGGCAATATCTTAAAACACCACAAGAGGGTGACATTACTCTTTAAAAACAAATCTTTGGCTCAGAGCATAAACATTCTTCAGTTTCCTAAAGCAAAAGCTAAAGGGTTCTTGTTCTAAATTTTGTTTGTTTTTAGTGTTTTGAAAGCATATATGAGATTCCAAGAATATATAACTGTTGAAATCACATTAAAGAGTGATTTTCCAAATTAATATGTTAAAATCTATGAGCTAGTTTAAAATAGCAGTGTGAATAAATGAATCAACTAGAGCTTTGGCCAATATTGACATTTCACCCTTAAAATTCTTGACCTAAAATTACTGTGTCTCGTCTCTTATGTTTACACACAACATTTTGCGTGTGTGTGTGTGTGTGGAGTTTTAGCATTTGGACTTCCCTGTCTGTCTTTGATAACAAATTGCAGAATGGTTATATATCAAAATACAGTAACAAAATATCTTGGTATCTTTTGGAAACTAATCCCTTACTGGTCACATCATTTGGAAATATTTTTTCCCATTCTGTGGGTTGTCTTTTCATTTTGTTTATGGTTTCCTTTGCTGTGTGAAAGCTTTTGAGTTTAATTGGGTCCGATTTGTTAATTTTTGTTTTTATTTCCATTACTCTGGGAGATGGATCGAAAAAGATATTGCTGCGATTTATGTCAGAGAGTGTTCTGCCCATGTTTTCCTCTAAGAGTTTTATAGTGTCCTTTCTCACATTTAGGTCTTTAATCCATTTTGCGTTTATTTTGGTGTATGGTATTAAAGAATGTTCTAATTTTATTTTTTTTACATGTATCTGTCCAGTTTTCATCAAAACAAACAACCCAATCAAAAAATGGGTAGAAGACCTAAATAGACATTTCTCCAAAGAAGACATGCAGATGGCCAAGAGGTACATGAAGAGATGTTCAACAATGCTAATTATTAGAGAAATGCAAATCAAAAGTACAATGAGATATCACCTCACACCAGTCAGAATTGCTACCATCAAAAAGTCTACAAACAATAAATGCTGGTGAGGAAGTGGAGAGAAGGAAACCCTCCTACACTGTTGGTAAGAATGTATCAATAAATTGGTACAGCCACTATGGAGAAGAGTATGGAGGTTCCTTAAGAAACTAAAAACAGAGCTACCATATGATCCTGCAATCCCAATCCTGGGCATATACCTGGAGAAGAACATGGTCCAAAAGGATACATGCACCCCAATGTTCATTGCAGTGCTGTTTTCAAGAGCCAAGACATGGAAGCAACCTAAATGTCCATCGACAGAAGAATGGATAAAGAAGATGTGGTACGTATATACAATGGACTATTACTCAGCCATTAAAAAGAATGAAATAATGCCATTTGCAGCAATATGGATGGACCTAGAGATTGTCATACTGAGTGAAGTAAGTCAAACAAAGAGAAATATCATATGATATGCTTATATGAGGAATCTAAAAAAACGATACAAATGAACTTATTTACAAAACAGACTCACAGACTTAGAGAATGAACTTATGGCTACTGGGGGGAAGGGTGGGTGGGGAGGGACAGTTAGGGAGTTTGGGATTGACACGTACACACTGCTATATTTAAAATGGATAACCAACAAGGACCTACTGTATAGCCCAGGGAACTCTGCTCCATATTCTGTAACAACCTACTTCGGAAAAGAATTTGAAAAAGAATAGGTACATGTATATGTATAACTGAACCACTTTGTTGTACACCTAAAACTAACACAACATTTTTTTTAACACAACATTGTTAATCAACTGTACTCCAATATAAAATAAAAAGAAAAAAAAAGAATAAGTGATTGCTTATTTATATACTTAACACCATTTTGAGAAAAGATTTGAAGTTAAAAATGTATTTTGTAAAGATTATTTTAAAAGATAGTTTTATTATATGAAATGGTAAAATACATAAAAGCAAAATAAAATTGAAATCATGAAAAAAATCTTGATATCAAAGAGACTGCATTGATGATCTCTAATTATATTAAAGAAATGACTTGTTTCAGGCTTACATTTATAAGTGTGAAATGCTAAGAATTTGAAATAGTGAAACATCCTAAAGTAATCATGTGCATCTTCCCCATACATCATATTTTTTATTTTTCCCAGTTACCAGATTGTCTTGTTGTTAACTCTACATCCTAATACCCTTCACATTCTCCTCTGAATCATAGGAGAATCCCCTTCCAGTGTGTTCTTAGGTCAAGATCTGACAAGGAGAGACTCTCACTTGAGATTTGAAAAGCATAAAAAAAGAAAATCCTTTAATTTCTGATGGCAGCTGCAAGCAGGGATATAGGCAAGAAGTAGATAGAAGGTTTGCAGAGACTTCCAAAATGATATCCTGTAAAACCATCCATCTCACTGCTACAAGCACCTGGAATAGGCAGGATTTTCTGATATCATTCAAGTTGATAACATCTAAGTGAGCTTCTGCAAATAACCCATTTGAGGCAGCTGAGATCATTCACTGCATTGTCATTTTTGTAACCTCTAGTGGCATTTTTTCTAAACTTTACTTCCCAGTCCATTTCAATGGATGTGTAAATCTCCAATTCCTTTTATTAAAACAAATATCTCTTGGAATACATAGAGTGGCATCTGCTTTCCTGACTTAACCTAGGCTAATACACTCCCATAAATTCCAAAGAAATAAAATGAGAATACAGAATGTGAAACTGTACATAAGGTGACACTCTCTGAAGTATAGTTATAATAATCACAACAAACCCTCCCATTTATTTATTTTATTTTATTATTTTACTGTCTAGAACAAGAGTATAATTGCACCTCTTCACAGACTTTGATAACAGGTAAGGAAAGTAATACACTTAGATTTGCATCATGCAGCCTCCATGTAAAATATATCTTTCTAGAAATTATTTTTAAATTTTAATTTTATTGGCATATAGTTGATTTACAATGTTGTGTTAGCTTGAGCTGTACAGCAAAGTTATACATATACATATATTCATTTTTTTAAGATTCTTTTTTCTTTTAGGTTATCATAGAATACTGAGTTCCCTGTGCTATACAGTATATCTTTTTGGTTATCTACCTTATATATAGTAGTGTGTGTATGTTCATCCTAAGCTCCTTATTTATCCCTCACCCCCACGTTTCCACTTTGGCAACCGTAAGTTTGTTTTTGATATCTGTAAGACTGTTTCTGTTTTGTAAATAAGTTCATTTGTATCATTTTTCAATTAGATTCCACATATGAGTGATATCATATGACATTTGTCTTTCTCTGTATGACTTACTTCACTTAGTATGATAATCTCTAGGTCCATCCACGTTGCTGCAAATGGCATTATTTCATTCTTTTTTATGGCTGAGTAATATTCCATTGTGTGTGTGTGTGTGTGTGTGTGTGTGTGTGTGTGTGTGTGTGTATATATATATGACATCTTCTTTATCCATTCTTCTGTCAATGGACATTTTGGTTGCTTACAACGTCATGGCTACTGTAAATAGTGCTGTAATGAACACTGGAGTTCAGGTATCTTTTTGGATTATGGTTTTCTCAGGGTATATGCCCAGGAGTGGGATTGCAGGATCATATGGTAGTTCTATTTTTAGTTTTTTAAGGAACTTCCAGAGTGGTTGGACCAATTTACATTCCCACCAACAGTGCAAGAGGGTTCCCTTTTCTCCACACCCTCTCCAGCATTTATTGCTGGTGGACTTTTTGATGATGGCCATTCTGACCACTGTGAGGTGATAGCTCATTGTAGTATTGATTTGCATTTCTCTGATAATTAGTGATGTTCAGCATCTTTTCATGTGCTTTTTGGCCAACACTATGTCTTCTTTGAAGAAATGTCTATTTAGATCTTCTGCCGATTTTTGGATTGGGTTGTTTGTTTTTCTGACATAGAGCTGCATGGGCTGTTTGTATATTTTGGAGATTAACCCTTTGTCACTTGCTTCATTTGCAAATGTTTTCTCCCATTCTGTAGGTTGTTTTTTAGTTTTGTTTATGGTTTCCTTTGCTCTGCAGAAGCTTTTAAATTTAACTGGGACCCATTTGGTTTTGTTTTTATTTTCATTACTCTAGGAGGTGGATCAAAAAAGATATTGCTGCAATTTATGTCAAAGAGTGTTCTGCCAATGTTTTCCTCTAAGAGTTTTAGAGTGTCCAGCCTTACATTTAGGTCTTTAATTCATTTTGAGTTTATTTTTGTGTACAGTGTTAGGGAGTGTTCTAATTTCATTCTTTTACATGTGGCTGTCCAGTTTTGCCAGCACCACTTATTGAAGAGGCTGTCTTTTCTCTATTATACATCCTTGCCTCCTCTGTCATAGATTAATTGGCCATAGTTGCATGGGTTTATTTCTGGGCTTTCTATCCTGTTCCATTGATCTATATTTGTTTTTTTGCCAGTACCATACTGTTTTGATTACTGTAGCTTTGTAGTACAGCAAACACTCCCATTTAGAAATAAGAAAGGGAGGCACATAGCAATCATTGATCCATAGCAATTGTGTATTCATGCTAGCAAATTTTACAAGAGAGCTTATCTGGAAGATAAGCAATGTTCCTTAATTAGAATACTGTTGTCTTGTTCCCTAGGAGTACCTCTCCAATCTTTGTGTTTTTTTTTATTTTTTGGTACACAGGCCTCTCACTGTTGTGGCCTCTCCCGTTACGGAGCACAGGTTCTGGACGCGCAGGCTCAGCCGCCATGGCTCACGGGCCCAGCCGCTCCACGGCATGCGGGATCTTCCCAGACCAGGGCACAAACCCGTGTCCCCTGCATCAGCAGGCGGACTCTCAACCACTGCGCCAGCAGGGAAGCCCTGTGCTTTTGATTTCACTTTCTGGGTGCTCCTTTCTTTGTACTCCTCATCCACATCTTCAGAGCAATGCTTCTTGCCAGTAGAAATTTAGGAAATCTAAGGTCATTATGTATCTTGAAGAGCCTCACTTTCTTAATTCAGGCTGATTGCACTTTGGCAGTAGGATTCCTCAAACACTTTATTGGCCCTTTTCCATGTTACTGTAATTAACTAAATGTTGCTAATGTGTCAATAATAATGTCCACAATTATTTTCAAGACAGAGCTCTCTCTGAAGTTATTAAGATAACTTTGAGGGAGCCAAACTCTTAGTCTCTTTGTCCTGAGCCTTTTTCTTCAATGAACACATTTGCAGGGACCACCTTGATCCATTTAGTTTCTACTCTAAAGGGCTTTATAAATACATCTTAAACTGAATTTTGCTTATAGTTTGAGTTTTAATCAGTCTTTGTTATTACTCAGAGCAATTTTTTTAGGTTATACTCCATTCATAGTTATTATAAAATATTGGCTATGTTCCCTGTCTGTACAATATATCCTTGTAACTTATTTATTTTATACATAATAGTTTGTACCTCCTACCTCTATCATGCCCCTCCCCCTTCCCTCTCCTCACTGCTAAACACTAGTTTGTCCTTTATATCTGTCATTCTGTTTCTTTTTTTGTTATATGGCAAAATTTCACTTTTTTTATGGCTGAGTAGTTCATATTCCATTGTGTATACATACCACATCTTCTTTATCCATTCATCTGTTGATGGACACTTAGGTTGCTTCCACATCTTGGCTGTTATAAATAATGCTGCTATAAAAACTGGGGTGCATATATCTTTTCAAATTAATTTTTTCATCTTCTTTGTTTATAGACCCAGGAGTGGAATTCCTGGATTATATGGTATGGATCTCAGATCATTTTTGAATGCATCTTTTTGGATATCAGAAGGAGTTGTATATTTCAGCACTGCAAGGATTTCTCTAATAAATTGAATTTTCTAATTATCTGACGCTGGACTCTGAAAATATAATTGAAGTTTTGCCTGATATCCAGAAATTGCTATATTATCTTATGAATTAAAATAATCATCTTTAGGGTATTCCTTGGTGGTCCAGTGGTTAGGACTCAGTGCTTTCACTGCAATGGCCTGGATTCAGTCCCTGGTTGGGGAACTAAGATCCCACAAGCCACACAGTGTTGAAAAAAAAATCATCTTTAGAGTTTATATACAAAGGCATATTTTCCAAAATATTGACAATATTATTTTTGTCTAATCCTATAACTGTTTTATAAATTTCTTTTTCCTGCCTTATTTCATCAGCCAGTCCAGTCTTGAATGGAAGTGATGGCTCCTTTATTCATTCACAGTATTACACAGAAAGCTATCAATGTATCACCACCAGCTTTGAGATTGGCAGTAGGTTTTCACACACACACAATTTAAATTAAGCAAGCTTCTCTCTGCTCTTACTTTAGTAAGAAGTTTTATCATGAATAGATATTGATTTTTTTCAAATGCTTTTTCTGCATCTGTTGAAATAATCAAATAAGTTTCTCCTTTATTCTACTAATGTGGTGAATCAGAGAATGTGTTTGATCAAAGAATGTCAAAAAAAAAATCTTTGAATTCTTAATATAAGCTCAACTTTCCCATGACATATTATGCTTTTTATACACAGCTTGATTGGGCATTTTAATATTTTTTTCTAGGATATTTGCATTTATATTCTTAAGTAAAATTGACATGTAATGGTCCTTTCTTGAAAAGTCCTTGTTAGGTTTTTGTAACAAGTCTTGCTTGATACCAAATGATGCCTTCTGTAATGAGTTAAAAAGCTTTCTCTCTTTTTTGACTCTATGGGAGGATTTCCCCCTTAAATGTTCAGTGGAATTCACTGAGAAAGACTGGAGGTTATTGCATTTGAAGACCTTAATAATGGTTTCATTTTCTTAAGAGTTTGTAAATGACTGAAAATTTCTCGTCTCTTCTTAGTTTTAGTAAAGTCTGTATTTAAAGGAATTTGTCAAGTTCATCTAGACTTTCAAATATATTAGGCTAAACTTGTTCATAAAATTCTCTTAATGCCTTTTGACACCTGAACTATCGATGCTGATGTTTCCTTTTAAACTCTTAATTAAAATTATTTTTCTCTCTCTTTTGATCACTTTAAGTAGAGGTTTATTCAAAGTCTTTTCTTTGAACTAATCTTTGTCTAATTTGATTCTCGTATATGTTAATTATCTATTTCATTAATTTAAGTCATTGATAATTTCATTAATTTACTCACTTAATTTCACTAATTTATCTTCTCACCTTCATCATTTTCCTCCTTCAGTTTTCTTTGATTATATGGTGCTGTTTATTTTTCAACTTCTGTAGTTGGATTCTTAGACTATTGATTCTTTAGTCTTTCTTATTTAAAAAAATATATATTAGCTACATATTTCTAGAAGAAAGAAGTCAGAGAAAATAAGACTGTCAAAGACAAAGAGTCATGGATTATGCAATAATACTAAAGAGGTCAAGTAAGATATAAGAGCTGTCTATTGGATTTAATATTGAAAGTTAAATTGCTGTGCATTCAGATACCAGTTTAATGAGATAACTGATAACTCTACCATTGCATCTTTCTTTATTCTTAAATTCATTCTCTTTCTAGCAAATCAGCTTTGGTCATTAAATGGAAAATTGTCTAAGGTTATCAGTGATGTCATTCTGGGAAAATCCCTTGTCTTGGTAATGCTTGTTATCATCATATTTCTACTTTATTTGAACTCACTTGTTTGGCATAGAATTTGTGATATAGAAGAGAAAACTGAAACAATTTTCAAGGCAAATTGGAAATATGCCCAATAAAATATTTCTAAATATGCTCAGACGCTTTAAGTGAAAACTTTTATGAATTATCAAGATACTCATTATTATCTGTAACATTTTATGCATAAAAATGTGTATTGGAATCTATATTAATAAAAATTTTGAAACGTATTAGAGCTAGAGTGAAATAATATTCATGTTAACAATTAAAATCTGAAGATATTTAATAACATGAAAATTTCATGGTAGCCTATTAAATGAAATAGCAGGTTAAAAAATCAAGGTATTTGAAGCCACCAGTGAACGATAGCCCAAAATACCAGCAATTGAAAGTTGGATTCACTCCAGATGAAATAAAAATAATTGAAGTTTTTGAAAAGATTAAAAAAATATTCAGTCTTTAGAAAGTTAAGTAAAGCAATTGCATCACCAGAGAATCTTCTCCAAAATTGAAAAGGCATAAACTATACAAATACATGTACGAAAAAGTGAATAAATTGAAAATCTGAGAAGTCAAAATATTATCTCTAGAAGAAAAATATCCAACAGAAGAGACTTGAACACAGTCAGAGTACTGATAAACTGGAAGATAATGAGGAATTTACTCAGAATGCAGTATTGAGAGACAATTACATTTTAAAAGTATAAAAGAGCATTAAGAGACATGAAGGATAAACTGAGAGACCCCCCCACCTCCAATTAGAATCCAAGAAGCACGGGTGAATACTAGAAAATCACTTAAAGAAACAGTGAAAACTTGTGAGTCCTGAGGGAAAGCTTGCAGGCTGAGTTCCAAGCAGGATAAATAAGTTCTCACCTAGTCAGATTATACTGAAGCTACAAATTATGAAGAATTACAGATAAACAATTATAAATGCAAATGGAGAGGAAAGTCAGGTCACCAAAAAATCCAGAGACAATTAGATTCACAATATCCTTACTATCAGCAATAACAAATACCAGAAAACGATGGTATGAGGTACTGAAGGAAACAACTTTCAACTGAAATTTCTATTTCTAGCTGCATTATTATTTAAGGATATCAATAAAATAAAGATACCTTCAGACATAAAAAGCACGAGAGTTTATAGTCCACAGACATGTAATAAAAGACTCATTAAAATATATATTTAAACATGAAGAAAACTGAGCTCAGATATAAGGACTGGCCATATGAAAAATATGATGAATAATAAAAATATAATAATAATAATAAATAGAATTAGAAGTTGATTTGTAAGACATATTATGGCCAATTAGTAAAAAATATGATAAAGGCAAGATTCTAATCAATAGTAATAAGAGGGAGATTGTTCAAATACTGGGTAAAGGAAATAAACTTCTTTGACTTTTAAAGAGAATAATGATGTTGCATAATTTTAGATTGTGTTAGAAAAAAATTTAGTTATGTATGTATGTTATATATTTAAAGCTAACTATTGTAAGAGTATATTGTAACTATACTCCATTACTTCTAAAAAACAGGAGCATGAGGAAGAGATAGAAATTACATTATCTGTCCACCCAAATGCATAAAACAAAAGGGAGTAAGAAATTTTTTTTTTTTTTGCGGTACGCGGGCCTCTCACTGTTGCGGCCTCTCCTGTTGCGGAGCACAGGCTCCAGAAGCGCAGGCTCAGCGGCCATGGCTCATGGGCCCAGCCGCTCCACGGCATGTGGGATCTTCCCGGACCGGGGCCCCCTGCATCGGCAGGCAGACTCTCAACCACCGCGCCACCAGGAAAGCCCAGGAAATGTTTTTTTTGTTTTTTTTTTAAACATAAAAAATGGAACTGGTAAATGGAAAACACAAAATAAATTCATATATATATATAATCATAATAAATATAAACTAGTTATACCCATCTATTTTTAAAAGTCTATGTTTAATCTGCTCACAAGATTTATGATAAATCCATACCTCATAGAAAATTTGAAAAATAAAAAAAAACAAAAAAAGAAATTAAGCAAAAAACTTCAGAAAAATACCTTTCAAAAGAAAGCCCATGTAATGATATCAAAAAGAGATCAATATAGAAAACTTATATATTAACTATAAAAAGGGAGAAATTTGAATTTAAAGTAAAAAGCAGGGAAGTAAACAGACACAGTACCTAACAACAAAAGGCATAATTCATCAAAATATTGTGCTAAGCTTACTACACATACTCACAGATAGCTTGTTATCCTGTCTTTCTGGACCCATGGAAGCTTGTACTTTCCATCTCCTTTGCAGTGAGATGGTCCTATGTGACTAGTCCTAGGTACTGAAATGTGAGCAGAAGAGATGTGTGCCCCTTATGAGAGAGGCAATGGCGAGCCCATGCATGATTCTCCAGTCTCCTGCCACAAGAACTAAGGAGGCTATATGCTTTGGATCAGAACTTTCCAATAGGAATATAGTGTGACCCCCATAGTTAGTTATAAAATTTTCTTTTAACACATTTTTAAAAAGTAAAATGAAACCAATAAAATTAATTTTAATACATTTTATTTAACTCAAGATATATGCAAAATATTACCATTTCAACATATATAATCAATATAAAAACGTTTTTTATAATAACTGAAATTATTTTATGCTTATACCATATCTCTGATCAGATAGCCACATATCAAGCACTCAGTAACCACTATGAGTCCTTCTGTATTGGACAGCATAGATTTACATAGTGGGGTTGCCATGTGGAGCCCACTTGACCTGGAATTGCTGACATGTTACAGAAGACAGGTTCCCTGAGAAATCCACTAGATCCACAATATGTTTTGTATGAGAAAGAAATAAATCCTTGTTAACACAGAAAATTATGGAGTTCTTTATACTGCATCATATTTTACATATCACAAAAATATAAAGATAATGGCTTCCTATGCACATAAAAATATAGCTTTGAAATATATAAAACAAAAACTGATATACTCTCAAGAATACTTTATAAAACCTGATTCAAAGAGGTTTTTATGCATGTCTATGAAAAAGTTATTGACATAGCTTAAAATTTATTAAGGTTATAGGATCTTTGAATTAACAGTTATTCTAATGAACATATAATATGGAACCTATATCTCACAAATAGACACTATTTTTTAAGCATTCATGAAGCATTTTCTTTATAATTTTTATGTGCTACTGTTGAAGGAATTATCAATAAAACTAAAAAATTCAATATTATGTAGACTACTCTCAACATGTGATTATATTATGATAAAAAGCTAAAAAGAGATAAAAGTCTTATGAGTTTGGAAACATATATATATATATATATATATATAAAATATATTACATATATATATAAATTCCTCAGTGACTCATAAAGAAAAATGATAATTTTTTCCAAAATCTTCAGAATTGTAGACAATAAAAATAATGCATAGCAATAAACCTAGAATGCAGCTAAATAGTTTTTAGTGGAAATTTTATAATTTTAAATTCATTCATTAATTTAACAAGAAATTTTGAAAGAAATTGTTAACCAGTCAATTCAAGAGGCTTGGAAAAAAAACAGAAGCAACCTCATCTTAAGAAAATGGAAGAAATAATATTCAAAACAAATAGTATAAATTAATTTTAAGAAACAAGAGGAAAGAAAAAAATTTAGAAACCTGATTATTTGAAACCTTTAGTAAAACAGATAAACAACAAAAATGTGATGGACAAATAAATTATATTCTAAAGGAGAAGGAAATAATATGTACTTAGAGTATATTTTTAATAGTAAGTAAAAAATTTGAGAAAGTTTTAATAGGAGAATTTTAAAGGCTCTCTCCTTGCTTGGTGGACTTGCTTAGCACTAAATAGCAGAAACAAATATAAGAGAAAGAAAGGAATATTATGTCACTTGCCCTGTGTGAAGTATATATTGGAGTATGTAGGGTAATTATTATTGCAGCTGATATATCCGTATTTGTTTAATGTGTATAAGTATATTCCCATACATGTGAGTGTATAAAATTGTCCTGTGTTTGTATACTTATGTGTGATGATTTCTCTATTGATTCTGTATGCATATATTTGAATGTGTTATAATTTTGTAGCATAATAAAATCAACTGGTATTATACACAGAATTTTTATTCAAAATATTTTTATACCACCTCCCACATCTCACAATAGTTAAAGCCAGGCCAGATACAAAATAGGTGTGTTAAATAAGTGAGAGGTGATTTATTTTAGTTCTATGAGGTATCATAATTATATTGAATTTAAATTGAGGAGGGATGTGTAAAATTTCTCTTACAAAAACTTTTGATTATTTTAATATTTGTTTGTAAGGTGGTGGTAGAAAAGTAGAGTCTAAAATTTGAAACCTGTACTTTTCAGAAGACAAATTGGCCCTAAAACCAAACAGCTTAATATAACATAGATATTTCCATACTGACATATGGGAAAATAGGTTAGTCTGTGGAAATGCTAGCACTACATGAAGTTTTTGCTCTGTAATGGTCTATAAACAATTTAACACACAATAAACTTAAGAAATTAACATTTCCACAGAAAACAAGTATTGTGCAATCCCCATGATATGCTATGAAGTAAATTCACAACATGGAGTTTAAGTTAAGCATTTTGATGGATGGACTAGATACTTAACGCACAACATGATGAAATTACAAGTTCCTTGCTTTAGTTACCAGTCCTTAACAAGACAGATAACATGTTGATTTATTAATTTCAACCAGGCAGAAAGATAGAGTAAGGGGATATTGGAAAAAAGAAATGTCAGGATTTGGGGTTATCAGATACTTATGAATAAACCAAGATATCATCAAGTACATAATAAAGAGAAAAAAGGATAGTTATCTAAACTTGGAAAGGGACTTGCTGTTCACCACGAAGACAAAGATGTATAATGTCTTTTAATCAATATATAAAGTGCTATAAATGTCATGATTCTTTTCAATTCAATTCAACACACATTTATTAAAAAAACTATTACCTACTAGGCATTGTGAAAGGTACTGCAGACACACAGATAAAGAGTTAGACTAAGGGTTGCAAAAAGCTCCTAGCCAAGCAAAGAAGACAGGAAAATAATAAAATCTGAAGATGTAGAGGCACAGCACAATTGAAATATGTACGTAGAGTTACTACAGAATAAAAATATTCACTTTACCTAGGAGACAGGAAGCCTTCCTGGAGGAGAGGACAGCTGATCTGGGTTGAGGACAGAGGGAAGAGCCTGTGTCTTTGTAGGGGACAGAGTACAACTGGGTTAATGACTGTGGACAGAGTGGTGTCCCACCCTATAGGTCATGACCATTCAGGACTCTGTTCTAACATTTTGGCTGTGATCCTAGGTCAGAACACAACTTATCTGAGCTTTCGTCACATTATCTGTAAAGAAATGATTGTAGTACTTCTAGAATTGTCATGAGGTTTAGAAATATGTATATAAGAGCACATAGTAAAATAATGACAATAGATTAATAAAATAACCATAATTCACTGAGTGCTTAATTATTAACAACTAAAATGAACACTTTTGATACATAACCATATTAAATTTCAAGTACAACCTTGTGGTACATATTATTATTCTCATTACAGAGGTATAAATTGAGGATTAGGAAAATTAAGCAATTTCTTTTTTTTTTTTTTGCGGTACGCGGGCCTCTCACTGTTGTGGCCTCCCCCATTGCGGAGCACAGGCTCCGGACGCGCAGGCCCAGCGGCCATGGCTCACGAGCCCAGCCGCTCCGCGGCATGTGGGATCCTCCCAGAACGGGGCACGAACCCGCGTCCCCTGCATCGGCAGGCGGACCCCCAACCACTGCGCCACCAGGGAAGCCCAAGCAATTTCTAAAATATTATATAACATTAAATATCAACATCACCACCACCACCATAATTCCCTTAAGGATGAAACATTTCCATCTTACTGGTCACTTTATTTACAGCTTCTAGCACAGTCCTTTGTTCATAGCAGGAATTCAATAAATATTCATTAAGTAAATGAATAAATGTTTGGGAAAGTCTCACCCATGTCAAATTCCAAAAGCCACACTCTTAAATTACAAAGGTAAGTAAATACTAACACTCAGAAGTTATTATTATTGAATGTTTAATGTTTGCTAACTGGAAATATAAAATGCTTTCTAAAACAACTAATAGGAAGATGAAGTTTTACTGGCAAAAACAGACGAGGGAAGGAGAAAAGTGAAGAGAAATAGCGATCAGGTAATAGAAATGGTGCTCTAAATTAAATCTGTTGGCAGAAGTGATAGCTAAAAACAGTGTGGCTCATCGGCAGTCAAGGTTCTCAGAAGCAGGGATCAAAGAAAAGATGATCCAGCAATGAATAACCAAAAGTTAGAAATATTTGCATACAGAAGTAAGGCAAGAAGCCTCTAGGAGAATCAATATTCCACCATAAAGACAAATTAATAATAGAAGACTTCTGTAATATGTGATATGTGGAGTGGGGAGAAGGATGAAGAGGTGATAGAAATGAATTACTCTGACTTTTGGGGAGATATGATATATTACTTGAAAAAAACATACATCAGGATCTTTTTCAGTAAAATAAACTACAGGGCCTCCTCTGTACTTATTTCTCTGTACCTAAAGCTATAATTATAAACATGTCTATAATAGTATGTCTGAGCCATCCAGAAAGTGTGTGTGTGTGTATTTGTTTTTTACCTTGGACCTGAATTTTTGAGGCAGGTATTAAGTTATATTATTTTACATTGAATAGGTTGAGAAGTCTGAGGCACCTATTATATATTTTAGAAAGATTTATGTTAAAAATTGAAATAAAAATATTCATGCTCACAAATTTCAATTAGCATTTAAAAGAGTTCTTGTCCTGTGTCTATAAAACTCAAAAACTCAATCCACTAGACTATTGTTAGAGACCCACACTTAATAGCTCTGAATATCCTGAATTCCCGGGTGACCTAGAGAAGACAGAGCCACTCTGTCTGAAAGAAATCTAGATACATTTCTTGAACTTCCAGTGTCCACCAACACCATGGAAGCATTGGATGGAACCGTTAAGTCCAGCCAAGTGAACAAACTTAGACACAGGATAGTGCAAATCACATTTGTTTGATGTTTGAAGTCTCCTTCCAGTTCAGTCTCCAGCTCCTTTTTCCATTACAACCTTCATGCCCTAATAAGTAGGGATATTTCATTAGAGATTATATAAAAGGACTGTTTTGACCTTCTCCTCCTTGATATATGGAGATCTCATCCAATGATCTTTTAGATATTAACATTTTCTGTATGAATAACTTATAGACTAAGCAATTGCAAATGCTTGAGAGTTATTAACGCACTCTCATTAATGACTAGGGGAACATAGGCCAACCTGGCGAACCATAGACATTGTCCTTTATCTTGGTAAGAAAACTCAGCTCAAATCCAAATCTAAATCCAAATATATTACCTTCTAAAAATAATTCTGGTGTGATTTGCTAGCTAATTTGATATACTAATATTTCATTGAAGATTTTTACCACTATGTTTGTGAGGAATATTAGCCTGCAGTTTTCTTTTCTGGTAATGTGCTTATCTGGTTTGAGTATCAAAATAATGCTGGACTCATAAAACAAGTTAGAAAGAGTTCTGTCCTTTCCAGTTTACACAAATGTTTTAAAGAATCCATCAGTGAAGCCATGGATGGGTAGAGCTTTCTTTGTTCAAAGTTTAAACTACAAATTCAATTTCTTTAATCAGTGACTCCTTTTTGGGTCACTTCTCCACTTCTCCAGATTTTTACTCCCTTCTACAATCAGCCTACTCTTTACTTTTTCTTTACTTTTATATTCAGTCTTCAGACAGTTATTTTTCTGCTGGCGCTGCAACCCAGTTTTTGCTGTTACCACAACACATTTTTTTTTTTTTTTTTTTTGCATACATGGGCCTCTCACTGTTGTGGCCTCTCCCGCTGTGGAGCACAGGCTCCGGACGCACAGGCTCAGCGGCCATGGCTCACGGGCCCAGCCGCTCCGCGGCATGTGGGATCTTCCCGAACCAAGGCCTGAACCCGTGTCCCCTGCATCGGCAGGCAGACTCTCAACCACTGCGCCACCAGGGAAGACCCACAACACATTTTTTAAACTGGAAAACAATTTAAATGAAAGAAGACTGGAGGCAGAAGTTACATATTATTTTCTGAATTCTTATTATGAATCAAGGCCTTATATAGATTATCTCATTTACTCTACATGAAAAACTATTTATTTATTTGTTATTGTCTCCCATTTGAAGATGATGATGTGGGTTCAAAAAAATCAAATAACTTGACCAAACTCCTTCAGTAAAAAATAAAAAGAATTAGAATTTGAGCACAGGTTTCTGGCCAACAAGGTCCATCTATATTTTTACCAACAATCAGAGCCACTGGAAAACTACAATAAACGTTTCATATAATTAGTCTTTAACCACTTTCACATTTTTCAGAATATAATCTCAAACCAGCAGATATTCTTGAACTGATATATTTGAGAACATCTAAAGAGTTTACAAATACTATTTGACAATAGTTTTAAAATTCTTACATAGTTTAGTAACTAATGTTTTCTCTTGAAAATAATTACTAGCACATTCCAAATAAAACCTTAACTATCCATACTAATTTTAGGGTCATGTTGCTTCAAAGACCTCCCATTAACTTCTTTAAAAATCATATGATGGGAACAATATGGCAAAAGTGAAAATTACATAATTTTAATGATACTCATTAATACAGTGATACTTTACCCATCTGGGAGGCTAATACAAATACCAAATTCTTATAAATAAAAATCACAAATTATCACTCAAGTATTCTGAAAACAAAATTTTATAAAGGAGTTTCCTATTTTATGCAACAGATATTTAATATCTCCAGTCATGTCCAATGTTATTTATACAACTATATTAGTATAATATCTAAAATAATAGTTAGCATTTAAATTGCATTCCAACATGTCATATTTTCCTACTGAATTATATGACATGTCTGTAAAAGTTTTAATTTTTTTAGTGGATCTCCGTTAGTAATAATGTCTAAAACATTGTTTCTCTGTGATCAACAAACATGTCAGTGCCTAAATTGAAGAAATCACCATCAATATGTCTCAAATTCCAAAATATGACTCCTGCCCTAAAGAGAAATCTCCTTTTGTAAACAGTAATTTTTTTATATATTTGCTTTTAAAGTATGCATCTTCCGAAAGGGTTTCTTTTAAATTTCAAGAAAAACATTCTCATTTCCTTTTATACTCAAGTTGTCAAATACGTGTAATATATTTCAGGCTCAGATTTGTAAGGGCAGCATATGAGGTAGTTACTTTTAGCATCTGCTTGTTATAAAGCTCAGTGTACCCTCCAGACATACCCTTCATAATCATTAAACACGAGAAACACTGTTCATATTAAATTGGGCTGCATGAATAATACAGAAGTCATGAATTTAAATTATTACTAGTATCCAGAGGAAATGGTAGAATTTCAGCCTTTAAATAAGAACTCCACTTTATTTCTAGAAACTGAAGTTATTAAGTTGTAAATCAGTACCGTGCCAGGGTTCCGAGCCTCTCCTGATCCTTGAACCACTCTAAGGTATTTCAGAAATACTGTTCTACATTATATGTCCCCTCAAAAGACTGTTAAGTTTACTCTCACAAGATACTGAAAGCTTTTCAATGATTTGTTTTGCATTTTCTTATTTTTATAAAAAGGCAAAATAAAATATGTAGCAGATGCTGAAATATGCCCCTGACCTAGAATATGTGAGTAGATGGATTCACAAACTACCATGAAGCACTATAATTTAGCACCGCTTCAGGGCAAACTATGCTTTTTTAATGAAGTTGCCAAATTTAAACAATTTTTTTCTCTACCTCAAATGTTCCCACTATGCTTTTTGCTACGTTGGAACCTGAATAGTACAGGATTCTGTGAGTTGTACTTATAAGAAGTCTGGAAAACATGATGTTAGAACCATTGCTTACATGGTTAACCCTGCCGGTAATGTTTTCTTCCTTCTTCTTTTCTATCTGAATTGAAATAATTGCTTAGCAGCTCAGTTCAGTGTGGGAATATGGAAAGCACTGCAGGTTTTTAAAGTAGAGAAACCTGAGTTTTGATTATCTCTTTGTGATTTGCTTGCAGTAAGTCCAATGCAACCTTTCTCCCCCTTCCATTTCTGTGATAATGAAACATGCTGCATCAGAGAAGTGAGGGCAAGATTGTAGGAAAAACAGTGCAACAAGACAGGTGTCGATTCCCTTACAACTTCTCAGAATATTTAAGGTCTGAATGTTGCGAAATTGAGATGAGATTCTAATGGGTATGCTTATATTCTTGTATACATTATGTAGATACATACAATACAAAAAGCTAGTCTTTCACATAATGGGAAAAGACTGCAGCATTCTAATTAAAGTCACAAACAAAATAAGAATGTACACTAGCACCACTTTGTTTTCAGTGTTGTGATATAATCACCACTGTAATTATGTTAGAGCAATATTTCAAGGTATAAAAATTAAAGAGACAAAATATAGTTATATTTACTTGCCAGTTCTATGATTGTAATGTATAACAGTCAAGACAATAAATTAGAAATATAAGTTTAAAATATATTTTTAATTTAAAACTATAAACATCAAAGCAAAAGCATTTATTATAGGTTAGTTAGTACTTAATGTCCAGTACTTCTAATGATAATTTGACATTTTACACATGAAATTTAGTTTAGAATTATAACTCATATTTTTGTTTTCTTAAGAATCTTAATACTTCTTAGAGTTCTTGAAAATTTATATTAAAAGCCTATTTAATTCTTGAGTGAGCTCGGTTTCATAAAGGAACCATCAATTCTCATCATTCTTTGTGACAGTTAATATAGTGAAACATTACACTCAGTCAACATCACTCATGCTCTTTACAAGTAGGAATTAGAAGAATTTCAAGAAATGTTTGGTTGAATTTTCTGGCAATCTAATACATATGCTGTCAGTTTCCAAGTAAATATTCTGGCTGGAGTATTTTACAGGAAGAAAAATTTGATTCATAGAATCACTGGCTTAAATTATACTTTATTACAAAGTATTGGGAGACTACAGTTGTTATTTTTATATAAAAATTTAATGTAGAATTTAACTGATAGTAATATATTTCTTATACTGAAAGAACATGTATCAAAATTTCTTCTTACACATTTCTTATAAAGAATTTTATTGAGTTTGTTTTGATGATAGCAAGGTAATTACCTTATGAAAATCCAAGACAGCTATGAGAATATATAGTTTAGCTTTTACAATCTCCCACTTACTTTTGCTCCTATTTAATAGAGGATTTCAGTCTGTTTCATGGATTTTATATCAAATAAAACAGTGAATGTAATTGGTGTCATGGAAATAGCAATAATTAATAATAGTACATCTAATTCAGTTCTCAGTATAAAGTTATTTATTTCTATTTACATATCTAAAACTAATTTAGATTCACCCAAATATCAAACTTCAGAAGATCAGTTATTTATATTTTCAATAACAGGATGACTTACATGGGGGTACAAGTATGCTTTGATAATATAAATTCTAAAATTCCATGGCTAAAAAGTGATTTAAGGTTTATGCTTTCCCTCTTTCCCCAACCCAACCCTTCAGGCAGGTCAATATTTAACACTGTCCGTCAGTTATGTTCCTTTCTTTTTTCATTCCCATATAAACTACACATGTATACAATGGACAATTAAAATATTCTTCTAATGTATCTGCTGTATCTTTTTCATTCCATACAAATTGCATGTCCAAACTAATGTCCATAAAACACTTCTTTAATTACATTACTCATCTACTCCAAAACTTTTAATAAATTGTCATTATCCATAGGATGAAGTCTATACTTTTTACCTTGGTATTTAAAGCTCATTTCATTCTGCCTCTAAACTACTTTTTAGCATTGCCTTTAATTACCCTCCAACATGAAGCCTTAATCTACTCAAAATAGCAGACAGGATTTCAGTAAAACAATTCTTACTACAAAACTTTGTCACTAAACAAGTAAAAAAGCCCTTCACATAGTATCAGATGCCATGTAGAAAACTAAATAGGGTAACATAATAAAGAATGAATCAAGCAGTGCCAGGGGGAAACATTAGATATCTAATGAAGAGAAGTAGCCATATGTAGAGTGTTTGGAACAGTCCTTGCTTCAAAGTCCATGAAAAAAATCTCCCTTTCTTTGCCTTGGTGGAGGCTTTGTTTAGTAAGACTGTCATATTAAGGTAAACAGGAACTTTTACTTTTGACAAAAGAATATTAAAATAAATTATGGATATTCTTCTTGCTATTTCTCTAAAATATAATCTGATCATTTATTTCTCATTGAGATTTTTATAACATTGAGTTAAAGTAAAAGGCTAATGTTTTAAGATTACTCTTGTAATTGTCATGATCATATCTTTCATTAACATTCAACTCTAAGAATTCTGTGTACTGCAGTCCACATAACTGAAGTACTCATTCCCAGGGAACGGAAAAGATATGTTCTACTGCTATAGAAATCACAGTGAGATGCAAAAGGTTTTCAGTATCTTTGCATATGAAAGCAAAGATGACAGCATATGGTAATTTTATCTCCAGATTATTTGATACAATATTAAATCATCTATTTTGGTATTGTCCTTTTGTTCAGAACTGCAATGTATTCATGAGCTTCACTTTCTTTATAGAAAAGATGAGTTACATACTGGAATGAAATTTTAAAATTTCTTTCCATCTGAGTGCTTTGATCCACCTCTGCAGTGACAAACACCAATTGATAAAGATGAGCTTTGGAGCACAGCCATTTGAAAAAATTAATTACTCTGAATGTCTGTGAATATTCAAGTGATTCTCTTATATGGCTGAGGTGGACTAATATAGAAAAATTAGAACCTATTTATAAGAAACTGTGAAAGTATCTTGATGCAACCTTGAATACATTCATTTTTGTGAGTTGAAAATTAGGTTTGAAACATATATATCTCCACAAAGTCTGGAAGCACAAAGAATAGAAGCTGTCGATTTTATGCCACATGATCCAACTTATGGTTAAAGAGAAAAGAAGCAATGAATTGTTTTATAGCAGGAAGTATCTTGAATTTGAGTAAGAAGACTTGAATTTTTACACCTGGCACTGCCATTCTATAGCTATATGACTTTGGTGCAAGGCCTTGAATTAATGTCTCTTTATAAGAGTCTCTAAGATTCAGCAACTCATCTATAAAATGTGTGTGTGTGTATGTATGTGTATAAACACATGCTTGGACTTCGATTCTGGCATCAGCTCCTACATTTAAAGAGGATGGAAGTTGCCATGTCATTCTTACAAGAAAAAGCTTGACTAACTGAAAAAAAAAAAAAAAAAACTTCTCTTAGATCCATCAGAAAACTGAGGTTGCAAGGCAAACTGCCACACTGAAATCTGGAGGGACAGGTGAATGTAGAGAGTCTAGTCAAGATCTACATATCTTGAGCAGGAGCTGCTGAAATCATAAGTTGATAGGAACACTTTCATGGTAAGCTTTACAATTTACTGGAGACTGAGTCGAGACTAACGTGAGACTGAGAAACTGCTCTAAGCCACAATCTTAGGGGGGCCTACAAACTTTTGTTTGTCACTATGAAGATCTGAGAAAGATTTCCTGATGGTTCTGGCTGGGAGAAAGTAAACAACCGTTGTGAAATATGTTCAGAACCTCCTCCATAACAAAGGATTACTTTCCAGGAAAAAGACCTTTACCAGAACCTTCTAGAATGGGGAGGAGCACCCTCTAGCTTTGCTGTCTCACCTACAGATGAAAGGAATTCAACAGAAGTCAGGACTTTTCAGTAGACTGAAAATATTACAACCAGATAATGAAGTAGGGACAAGGGAAAGAAAGTTATCCCACTGGAAGAATACTTCAAATGTCACAGCCCAGATACACAGACCCATGAAAACACAGATTTCATCTGAAAATTATAGAATGCAAAAAGGGAAAAGAACAGAACATAGAGGGAACAGAAGTGTGGGACAATAACAAAAGTTACAGCAGAAAAAGACTTGAAATAGTAATGGTTAAAAATTTTCTAATATTAATGACAAACATCAAACCACAAAACCAGGAAACTTAGAGAATGACAAACAGAATAAACACAAAAAAACTTACCCATATCATGTCATATCAGATTCAAACTGAAGAAAACCAATGAAAAAGAAAAAATCTTGAAGGAAATCAGTAGTGAGGAAGGCGAAAACATCTTACCTGTAGAGACACAATTGGATAAGAACTTCAGTGGATTTCTATCTGAAACCATATAGTAAAGAAGAGAGTAACATAAAATATTTAAAATATTGAAAAGGAATAAGCAAAAGCCACCAACCTAGAATTATATATCCAGTAAAATTATCCTTCAAAAGGAATGAAAGATAGACTTTCTTAGACAAACAAAAACTGACGTATTCATTGCCCACGGATATGCCTTTCAAGGAATGTTAAAAAAAGTTTTTTAGGAAGAAAGAAATGATAACAGGATTCTCATTAAAAAAAGGAAGAGTGTCAGAGAAGGAATAAGTAAAGATAAAACCTTTTGCTTTTCTTATTCTTAATTTAAATGATAACTTTTTATAATAATAATAATGTATTGTGTGATTATAGCATATGAAAAAACAAGTGTGTGACAGCAATATCACAAGAAATGGGATGGTAAAATTGGGAATACTCTGATATAAGGTACCTGCATCACATGGATGGCAGTACAATGTTATTTGAAGGTGGACTAGACTAGCTTAAAATATTTAGTGTAAACTCTAGGGCAACGATTAGATATTTTTAAGTAAATTGATACACTAAGAGAGGAGATATAGTAAGATCATATAAATTGCTCAATTAAAACCAGAAAAGACAGAATATGAGAAGGCACAAAAGAAACAAAGAACAAATGCAGCATACAGAAAATAGTTACAAAAATGCTGGATGTTAATCTAACTATACAGATGATCAGTTTAAATTTGAATGATCTAAATGCACCAATTAAAAGGCAGAGAATATCAGAATAGATTTAAGAGCCAAACTATACATTGTCTACAAGAAATCCACGTAAAATAAAAGACTCAAATTGAAAATAAACGGAAAGAGAGAAGATATACAGTACTAGCACTAATCAAAAGAAAGCTGGAGTAGCAATATTAATTTCAGACAAAGCAGACTTCAGGATAAAAAGGAACATTATATAATGACAAAGGGGTCAATTCTAAAAGAAGACATGTTAATCTTAAATGTGTATGCACCTAACAACAGAGCATCAAAGAGTATGTGAAGCAAAAACCAACATAACTGAAAGGAGAAATAGATAACTACACTATTATAGTTAGAGTCTTCAAAATATCTTTGCCAGTGATGGACAGATCAAACTGGCAGAAAATCAGTACATGACAGATAGATAGATAGATAGATAGATAGATAGATAGATAGTAAGGATAATTGCTACAGTAGTCAGGCCACTTACTAGTTTTATTGATACTATTTATGTGATCTTATATTATCTAAATCCTGTACTGCATTCATATAATTGGAATAATAGTAGTCCCTAAGGACTCATAGCATTGTTTGAGGGTTAAATAGATTTTTATTTTTTATTGCAGGTGAACTACTTATCAGAGTGTTTGACATACAGTAAATTCACAATGAAATATAACATCATTATTTTACATTTGGATATTAATTTTGGATTAGACTTCTTTATAAATGTTTCCTTAAAACTCATAAAATTCATGAAGCTGTCAGAATGAATTTCTTATTTTTGTACTGCCTGAATAATGTAGTATTCTCACGATATTTTATATTGAAAAAATAAGTATATTTTGATAAATACTATAACAATCAAATAATCTGCTTTTAGTAACGTCTACAATGCCTGAAGGTGAAGTAAAAAGCATTGTATATCACTAGATAAATATAACAATCAATAAGTTGTATTTACTGTTCAGCTCTTAGAGAAATATATTGATTTAGATCTTTTTCTCCTAAATGCCTTAGTAAACTTTCTTAAGAATAGCAAATTCCATTCAGTCTCTCTCAAATCTACCATTTCAAATTATTCATTTGCCTCTCATTTTCTGGCATCATAATGCATAATTTCTTTATACTTTCCCTTGCAATTCTGAAAGGAACACGAGGATTTTTGTTCAAGATCAAGAATAAAAGGCTAAGAAATGTCATTTTAGAGTCAGAGCCCATACAACAGAATGCAGAAAGGAGTGAGCTTGTGGATGATGGAAATGCCAGTGGGATTTTTGTCTATGACCCAGAATTCTCAAGAAGGAGAATCAAATATTACTTGCCTTTCAAAACTGTTTTCTCCTTTGGGAAGAAAAACAAACCATGTAAATAAAGAGTTCAGTGATTTAGATCTTTATTAGTAAATTAAAATGGACAATTTCTATTTTCAACTATATTGAAGAACTGTAATAATATTATTGAATAGTTACATTTCTGAATAGACATGAGGAGATGTTTGAAATACTATATATTTTATTCCAATGACCGACGCTTTCTCTGCCTGGGAAAGGTGTTTTGACACAAAGTCAAACTATAATGTAAATTTTACAACCAAAAGAATTTTTAGAGTTCTACTAGGCACACAAAACAATACATATTAATAAGAATATAACATTGAAAAAATAGGTAGTGATTTTTGAGCTGAGAGTAGAATTTCTGAGTAAAAAAATGTGCATTTTTCAAATTGACCAGATATTACCAAATTACTTACCAAGTTGTGCTGATTACACTCCCATTGTCATTGTTTAGAAATGTTTGTTTCTCCACAAAAATACAAAAGCTTGATGTTAGCAAATATTTTCATTTTTCCATTCTAATAAGTGTGAAATAGTACCTTATTATTGTTTGATTTTGCACTTTCCCAAATATTACAAATGATATAATTAAACGTATTTATATGATTTATTTATATGGAACTAGAATCTTCTATTACATATTTTGCTCAATTTTCTATTCTGTTGTTAATTTTTCCTTAATAATTTAGAAACATTGATTACTAGTCCTCTGTCAAATATAATTGTTGTGATTATTTTCTCCCAGTCTGTGGTTTTCCTGTTAATTTTTATTACACATTTTATAAAAACATTTGTTGATATAGTCAAATTATCACAAATTTTATTTTAGGTTTTATGACTTTGAGTCTAGTTTAAGAAATGCTTAACTACCAGAAGGTCATTTATTTTCTTCTAAAATTTTTAAAACTTTGTTCCTATCATTTAGCTCTTTTACCCATCAGGAATTGTTTTTTGTATGTTTGCTATGAGGTAGGATTTTAACATTCTTTTCCACATAGAAAAACATTTCCTGCACCATTGAAGAATCCATCCTTTCTGCACTGATTGGCAGTGCTTCTTAGTTCATGGGATTAAAGTTCCATTTGTCCATGGGTCTGTTTCTGAGGTTTCACTAATTAAATTGTTCTAGCAAACATTTCCCTGTGCCAACACCAGCCTACCTGATTTGATATAGCTTTAGAGTATATCTTGATATCTAAATATCAAACCATTCCTCAAATGCTAGATATATTTCATTTACCCTTCCACTACCACTCTCCACCCTTTTCTGCCCTATTCTACGCTTTTCATACAAATGCATATTGGATTTGTTTTTTCACTTAGCAGACGCATTTGTTAGAATGGTTTTGGATTTACAGAAAAGTTACTAGATAGTACAGTACAGAGAGTTCCCATATATTGCCCTCAGTTTCACCTATTAATAATGTTTTCATACAGTTTCACCTATTATTAATGTTTTCATTAATATGGTATATTTTTATGTTTAATTAACCCAATATTAATACATTATTGTTAACTAAATTCCATAGTTAGCATTAAGGTTCACCTTTTGTGTTATAAAGTTCTATGCATTTTAACAAATGCATAATGTCATGTATCCACCATACAGTATCATACAGAATAGTTCCATTGTTCTAAAAACCCCCTGTGCTTCACCTATTCCAACCCTCCTCATAGCCCTGAGCCCCTTGAAGCCATTGTTTTTTTACTGTCCCTAGAGTTTTCCCTTTTTCAGAATGTCATGCAGCAGTAATCATACAGTAGCTTTTACAGACTGGCTTCTATCACTTAGCAATAGACATTTAAGGTTCATCTATTTATTTTGTGTGGCTTTATAGTTAATTTTTTAAATCACTGAATAACATTCCATTGTATAAATAGAACACAGTATGTTTAGTTACTTACTGAAGGATATTTTGGTTTCTTTAAGTTTGGAACAATTATGAATAAAACTACTGTAAAGATTGTTGTGTAGGTTTTTGTGTCGACCGTTTTCAATTCAACTGAGTAAATAACCTAAGCAGAATGATTGCTGGATCATACAGCAAGACTACGTTTAGCTTTGTAAGTAACTGCCAAACTGTCTTCCAATGTGGCTGTACCATTTTACATTACTACTGGCAATGGATGAGAATTCCTATGGCCCTGCATTCTTGCCAACAGTGGGTATTTTTCAGGTTTGGTGGGTTTTTTTTTGTTGGTCTGTTTGTTTTTTGAATTTTGGCTATTCTAATAAGTGTGTAGTATTGTGGTATCTCGATGTTGTTTTAACTTGCAATTCTTTAATGACATATAAACATATTTTCATATGCTTACAAGCCATCTGTGTATCTTTGAAGAGGTGTCTTTTCAGATTCTTGACCATTTTTTAATTGGGTTGTTTGTTTTGTTATTATGGAGTTTTAACAGTACTTTGTATATTTTGAATACCAATACATTAACAGCTATGTGTTTGCAAATATTTTCTACCAGTCTGTGTCTTGTTTTTTCATTCTCTTAGCAGTGTCCTTCAGAGAGCAGAAGTTTTTAATTTTAATTTTTTTAACTTGTCAATTTTTTCTTCTGTGGCTAGTGCTTCTGGTGTTGTATCTAAAAAATCACCACCAAAGTCAAGGCCACTTAGATTTTTTCTACATCATCTTCTAGAAGTTTTATGGTTTTGCATTTTACATTTAGGTCTATAATCCATTTTGAATTAATTTTTGTGAAGGTGTAAAATCTGTGACTAGCTTCATCTGTTTGCATTTTGCATTCCCACCTTTGCAATATATAGTTTTAATGGTTTATATAGAAAAGACATTATTAGTTCTTTGAAGCTTTTGTAAATTTAACCTGTAATGTTGCCTGGTTCTGTTGCCTTTGGGGTTAAGTAGTTTATCTTGATTAATAATTAAAATTTTTAGTGCTTAGAGGACTTTAAATCTCTATTTTCTTGAAATAATTTTGGTTATTAATTTTAGTAAAAGATACATTTCATTGCATAGAATTTTTCAAATTTATTGACATGAACTTTTTCATTTTATATATATATATATATATATATATATATACACACACACACTTGATCTCTATCATATCTTTTGTAAAGAATCAGCTTTGTTTTTGGTCATCATTTTATGTATGTTGTGTAATTCACTATTTTATATATTATTAATTTCTGTCATCTTTATCATGTTCATGCTTGTGTTTTCTTTAGGCTACAGTCTTGTCCTTTTACGTTTCCTGCATTAGATTCTTAGGTCATGAAACTGCAGTTTTTCTTGATTTAAAACACAATTGAAATTATGGCAGGAAATGTTCCAAAATATCGCCATGCCTTTAATACATTCATCCATTCAGTTTTATTTTGTAATGTCCATTGATTTTTTTTCCCCTCAAAGGCATGGTATTTTTTTTCAAGGAATTTAAAATTTTACAACATATGCAGTTGACCCTTGAACAATGTTGGGGTAGGGATACCAACCCCCCACACAGTTGAAAACTGCATATAACTTTATAGTTGGCTCTCTGTACCTGTGGTTCTGCATCCGTGGATTCAACCAACCATGGATCATGTAGTACTACAGTATGTACTGGATATAATTAAACTGGATATAAAATGGACCAGTGCAGTTCAAACCCATGTTGTTCAAGGGTCAACTGTAGGGATTTTTTTTTTACTATATTCATTGTTCTTGCATGTCTCACTTAACTGCATTATGTCAAAAAATGAGGTCTCTGTAATATTTATTTTTAAATTTCTAGAGATATAATGCTGAAAATGTGCATCTTCTTTTTTGTAAATATATTTTTATGTAAAAATAAATGTATTTTTCATTAAAAATAAATGTATATTAGGCTTTAGGGATTAATATATTTCTACTAGATGAGTCTGTCTTAAAACTTTATTCATAACTTCTTTATTTTTATTATAAATATATTGAAATCTCTCCAATGACCCTGGATTTAAGAATTTCTCTATTATCTTTTTAGTTTTGTGTTATAAATGTCAAAGCCAAGTTATTAGGTGCAAGCAAATTCAATAGTACTATATCTTCTTTGTATATTCATTGATTACTACATTGTATTTTCTTTATCATCTTATTTGTCTGATAGAAATACTGCACATCAGGTATTTTTTGGCTAATATTTTTCTGTTTACCCTCTCCTTCAACTTGGATTCATCTTCTTCATGCTCAATTAACATCTTTACTAGTTCTTTCTGTGCCAGTCTAAGAGGAGAAAACTTGCCTAGTATTTTATGACTCACAAATGCCTTTATTTTTCTGTCTAATGGATGACAGTTTAGCTATCATAAAATACTAAGTTGCCTAGTTTCTTAGAACTTAGACAATGTCCTGGTAAAGTATTCTGGTATTTATTGTTGTCAATGAGACAAAATATTTTAATCAAGTTGTCATGCTTTTGCAGAAAATGTCATTTCTCTTTGATATATTTTAAAATTTTCATTTCACCTTTAGTATTTTACATTTTCACTCTGATTTGCTGAGCACGGCTTTACTTTAGTTTAATTGGCTTAGTACACAGAGTATACATTTGATTTGGGGACTCATAACTTCCTTCAATTGTGGAAGATTCTAAGTTGTTGTCCATTTATATATTTCTTTTTCTCATTTTCTTCTTCTGCAATACCTTGTGTTTAGTGTACTAAATATTCACAACATTCACAATATTCTGTGGAAGGGTTATTTATCTCTACCACATTATAGTCAGGCTTGCCCATGGGACTTGCTTTGGCCAACAACATTGAAGTGGGAGTGTGGCATGTGCCACATTCTAAGCAGATGCATTAAGAGCAATGACATGGTTGCATCGTGCTTTCATGGACATGTTCTGTGAATGAGAACTCAACATTTGTTATTTTTAATGCATTTCAGTCATTTTTACTTAGGTATGTATTAACAGAATCTGCTTTATAAAAACCTATGAAAACAAACATCAAATTTCTCAGTCTACGCTCTTTTCAACCTTCTATTTATATTTTTGATTTTTTTTCCCCCTTCTGGGAGTATTTCGCAATACTTACTAATCTAATGTTTCAGTGAAAGCTTCTCTAAGAAACTGATGGCTTATTTCAAGTCTTTAACTGAAAAGTATTTAATTGATCAGTTATTTTCAGAAGTGAGGCATGCCTAAGGAAACTATGAATGATGAAACACTCAGTGAGCAGTAATAGTGGGAAACATAATTTGAGGCCTGAACAAACAAAGGACGACAATGGTTTTAGGAAACAGAAAGTGCTGATGTTGTAAAAGAAGGTAAGGTCTGTAGGAACTATAAGCAGAGTCATAGAGAAATGCAGGCATTGCCAGAACTGTCATGAGGCTTAGAAAGAGGAGAGAAAAAAATTCCCACTTTGTCTATCCTAATAGCTTACATTCTACTGCCAGAGACTCCTTGTGTCTAGGCCCAACTAGAAGTTAAAATGGAAGAAGCCCAGAGGATGCAGTCCACAGAATTCAGTCTGTAAGAACATAGAATATGGCACAAAATGGCAGGTTTGGGGAAAGAGGAAAAGGAAGAATAATCAAAACACTTTTTAAACCACAGATTTCTCTGTTTCCCTAAGTTCAATAAAGAAGTTATCTCATCTATGGGCATTTTCATTTCATTTTATTTTTTATTGGATGACATTTTAGGTTGCAAGGAACAGAAGCTGTGTCTGCATAATTAGACTATTATTAAAAGAATGAGTAGACTTTAAATCTGGCTGTTAGAGAATAACTTGTGTAAAAATAACCCGTCTGCCAAAACAACTCTAAAAACAATAAAACACCTATTTGAATGCTTTGTAGATCAGTCAACACAGTCAGAACTCTAGGGCCTGTAATCCTCGAGAGAAGGGAAATGTGTGGATATGAGCTCCGTGTTCACCTTTGTTTCTAACTTGAGGGCATTTGCCAATTGTCAGTGAAGGACAATACAGCATGAACAGAAAGCCCCAATCCCACTGAGCTAAGGAAGCAGAGATATGAAATCTAGGATTTCCAGAGAGATGAAAATGAAGGTGAGGAAACTGCTGAAAAGTAAACCCAAAAATTGGCATGAAATTTTATTTAGAAAAGTTTGGATGTCAAAGCTGCTCAGGGGAAGGACATGTCTCAAAAAATAAACAGACACACACACACACACACACAAATACCAGAAAGCAGCAGCTGAAATGCTAAAGAGCTGAGCAGAAGTTTTCTGAAGATTTACAGTTCTGGGAAAACAGAAGTTGAAGTTCAAGAGACTCTGGTAAAGACCTCAGGCTTTCAGCAGAGATTCTTAAAGGTTTATGTTCCCTTCCTATGATATAGTAAGAGGTATCCAATATCACTTATGCAGTGATTTTGTCAAAAATATTTGAACTAAATCAAGTCATAAACATACTTATTAATATGAAAGGACAAAAGGCTTGGAATCTTCAATGAATCAGATATGAAGAATGGCAGGAAACCTAGAATTTTTACAGATGAGAGAAATTGAAGGGACATAACCAATGATAATTCATCAATCTTGACAGAATCCTCAGCAGGGTAAAACAAACCCTTAACAGACATTTTTGCTACAACTGAGGAAAATTTGCATGCTGCATCATGATTTTGAATTAATGCTAATTTTCTTAAGTGTAATATTATCGTGGTTGGGTAGGAAAATGTCCTTGTCTTGGATGATTCATGCTGAAGTAGAAGTGAAATGTCTTGATGTTTGCAGCATCCATTTGGACAGAGAAAGGGGAAAATGGAGCAGATGGATAGGATTTTAGTAATTGGTCAATGTTGGTGATGATACCACAGGTTTAAATTTTACTCTTCATTCAACTTTTCTGACCTTTTGAAAATTTTCAAAATAAAGGACAAACTTTTAAAATTTTCAAAGTCTGCCTCTAAATTAAAGCATGTTTTATTTTTGAAAGCTGATTTCTCACTTAAGTGAATTTGACACAGGTCCAAACTAATTATCAAAGCCTGAACCTTTTGAAGGGTACCATTAATTGAAATTCAGAGCTGAGATACTAACTATTCAGAGTGAAGTGGCTATCTTATGAGCAACTTGCTTTTTTCACAAAGTCTGACCCATATTATTTTGAGTGTTTTTCTTTTTTGATTGAAAACACCAAGGTTTTATTTAATTGTATAAATTATGCCCTTGGCTTTAGAAACTCTAACAAAATAGATGCAAAAAATTAATTACAATATTGTCAGAATCAACGATTAAACAGGATACAAGCATCATAAAATTAGCATTTTCATCTAATCATTCTCGTGTCATCTGCTAATTTCAAATAGACCCTATAAACAGACATTATTTTTCAAAGCATCCTTACACAAACCCTTAATTCATATTGAACCTTTGGAGTGACAACACTTGGAGTCAGTCAAAGTTCTGAAAGAAACGATCCTTACTTTTCAAAAAGAAATTAGGAGAATCATGGTTTATTTACTTTCAATCCATATTCACAAAGAAGGTGAATACTATGCAAAACAGATGTTATGTGCTTTAGTTCTTATGACTGGGAATGCTTCCAAAGACTAACAACTCAAATTGCTCACTATAGAACTCCATTAGTGAAATCTTGTTAGAATGTATTTTTCTTTCTTCTCATTCCATTCTCACAAGCATTAAATAAAATGTTTTTGTTATACTAAGAAATGTGTTCAGTTTTCCACCTTTTGTGATGGTGTAGGTTGAATTTTCCTGACAATCTCTCAAATATTCCTTTCCCTAATATGCAGCTTACAAAAAGAGTTTCATCACTTCTTTGTATCCACAATGTCTAGCATTTTAGTGGGTGCTTAATAAACATGAGTTATTAAAAATGAATTCTGTACCTGAAATACTTTTCTTAATATATTGTACCTCTTTTAACCTCCATATGGGCAAAATTTCTCTTGATTGGTTCATGATTCTTTCAATCTCTCCTTCAACAAATATGTATTGAAAATCTGCTACATGTTAGATCCTATGTTAGCATCTGGATTTACAAAAATCATAAAGGCATGTTATCTGCACTTTAGGGGATCTTAAATCTATGGGGGAGAAAAACATGAAAATACAATCTTATAATAGCAATAAAGAAATTATCTACAAAGTCACAAGACCAAAATGATAAGTGATAATATGTTTGTCCTCATTCCATATGGTTGATTCCTCTTCTTTTGTATAAGAGAAATATATACTAAGGCAAGAGCAGACAGACCCTTAAAATATACAGCTCTTAATTATTAGAGATCAATCAATGTTTGTTACTCAAGATAAATAGTAGAGCTAGAGATAGTTGATGAGAAAATAAGAATCCAGAAAAAAAGATTATTGCAATCCATCATTTAATAATCTACACTTATCTCAATCTTAGTTAATTTGTTCCTGTTTTTGTCACAGTCTATTAATAGAAATTTCTGTTGAAAATTGTGTTGGAAACTACTGAGTTCCTTTAATCCTTGCATTTTCTTGAAAAGTAGATATTTTTTCTATTTATTTAACCCTGCCAATATTACTGTACTAGTGAGGTCAGGTGTAAAGCAGAGATCTGTGATCATAAAAGTTGTTTAGGACCTGTGAAAACATCAAGTATTCTCATCATAAAGACATACCTCTAGTAGAATAAATAATTGTGAATGTAATATTTACATGAACTGGATACTCAGAAGAGTATATTTAAAAGCTTGGATTAAAAGGAAATTCTTTGGGCTGAAATATTGGGTTGTAGGAGAGAGCTCTGCTATCACAAAACTTTAAGAATTTGAAGAAAGAAAATCGATCATGATTATTAAAGATTCTGTGGGAAGGCAGGTGTTCAACTTCTGTCATTGCCTCTAGAATTTTTTTTCTTGTCTCAGAGAATGAAGTATCCATAACTCATCTGAGGACAATCTTCACCTGTGTTTGGAATTCCATCACCACCTGCCACCTCAGGGACCTTAATTCTAGTAGTTTAAAAGTCAAATACTGATCACGGCGAAATCTACTCTCTTGATCAGGATTTTTTCAAGAACTAAGACCCATGAATCCATACTTCCTATTTGACAATTCTAATTGTATATCCTACAGTCACCTAAATTTAAATTATTTGAGTAAGAATCAGTAGTTGCAAGCCACAGAAGCTGACTCTAGGTTATTAAAATGTCCAACAAATTTTTTGAGAGGGCCAAAGAATCTGGATTGAGACTAAACACCCAGAAATAGTTACCAAAACAGTGGTGTAGAATGATTCCTCTGCCAACACAGCTGAGCACTAAACACCAGCCAGTTTTTTTTGCACTGGGCAATTGACCTTGCAAGTTTACCCTATATGATGACTACTACTATTACTACTACTATGACTGCTGCTGTTAGTGTTGCTGCTACTACCAGCACTTGAGAGAGGGAAGAGAAACAGGCAGAGAGAGAGAGATCAACCCCACCACTAACCAGCTTGTGTCACCAGTTTTAGAATCAAAGTCCATTGCAAGAAATCGTTGGAGCCAAGATCACATGTCTGCATCCTGATTCATTGAAGCCGGGAAAGTGTCTATTCCAATATCCAAAGCTGAATTCATTATCTTTTCTCCTATTTTCACCCTATATTTTATTTCTTTACATGCCGTCACCTCCCAGTCACTCACTTAAGCTACAAACTTGGAACCCATCTTTGAATCCTTACTCCCCCGTTTCCCGTCATTCCTGGTTGTATATGTCAATCTTCTTAATATCTGTTAAATCTATCTTCTTTTCTACATCACCACTGTTGTCTTAATTCAGGTCCTCATAATTTCTTATTTGGATTATTGCAAAAACTTATTAGCTTGTCTCTCTGTTTAGTTATCCTCAACAATCGGTTCTCCACATGATCAGAATTCTCTTTCTAAAATGAAAATCTTTTCAAGTCTCTCACATGTTCCAAACCTTTAGTTTCTCTACTAGCCTTCAAGACAGAGACTGAAATAACTAGGATGTCTATATTCAAAGCCATTGCTATCTGGCTCCTACTTGTCTCTTCAACCCTGTTACTAACCTAGTGCATCCAAACCACCACCAACAACAATTTCAGTACCATTTTCATCATCATTACCATTACAGCCATACATTAGTTAAAAGCATATGGGAGTATATACAGTTTTATTACCATCATGGGAAAACTATAGCAAAACAGTTTGAAGCTAGATTTAGATTTTTTTTAATGACAAAGTTAAAAATAATAATCACAATTAAATAATTCAGATAACTGTCTATGTCTTAATTCGTTTCTAGAAGGTTAGTGGCTGTAGAAGCCTCAAGCAATGAGCTGGAAAATCCAGAAAAAAAAAAATTCTGATTTTCTTTGATAGGGGGTTAGGCTCAGTATATGTTTTCCATTTTATGTTTGTTTTACTTTTAAATAGAAATTATCAGTAAAATAATCTGGCATCCAATCTTGATGAATATAAACTTGAAACTTAAAGCTTCACTAATAAATATGAGAAAATAGTACTGTGGATGGTTTTCTTATATAGAGAACAAATTAAAGGTTAGGGGTCAGAGACACAAAATTTGGAGTTCCAGATTTACTATTTACCAATAATCTGAGAACATTAACTTTCTTGGAGCCTCAACTCTCAGAAAGTTACATAACAATGCCTGCCTCAAAGAATAAGATCATGAAAGCATGCCGTATAGTGTTAGACTAATACTGAGTAGAAGCTCAGTAATTGTTAGTTTCCCTATTTTCTATATGTGTCTAGGCATGAAAATTTACTGTGGATGTAATGATAATAATAGTAATCAATATTATTGAACATTTCCCTTGTGCCATTAATCTAAGACCTTTATGCCTATGATCTAATTTAATCCTCAATAACATTTCGAAGGTTGAATCAAGGAAAGGACTAGTTACAAATGATCTTTTAAATATATTAGAAGTTTATGTTATTTTCTTATATGTAGTCACAAAATTATAAACTAATTTTGGGAAACTAATTCTGTTCAGTAAAATCAATTTCCAGTTTGTATATAAATTCACCTCCAATTGTAATATGATAGACATACCTATACATTTTTAAGGTGTGGTTCTTGTTAAGTGACATGATGTTTCTCCCATTCAGAACATACACCAAGACAGACAAATCTCTTTGTAGTCTTATTTTGCAGGCAGGTAGATTTATTCTCATAGTCCTTTTCAATGAGGGAGGTCTGAAAGATCCTAGCTTTATGTAGTGGTCTCAGTTTCAAATTCACCCATCGTTCACAATTAAGAACTAAGACTCTTGATTACTTAAAGAGACCAACAACCTCAGGCTGACAAGATTAAGAGGCTAGGGCTATAATTCTGCTTTCCAAGTTTTTTCTTTTCTTTTTCTCTATTGTCTATTGTTTTTCTTTTTTTCTTTTTTTTTGTCACATGTGTTACATGTTTTCCTTCACTGGTATCTCCTAGCTTTTCATTTTTTTATAGTGTAATATCTTATTGAGGTATAATTGATATATAATGTTAGATTTGGGTACAACATATTGATTCAATATTTGTATATATTAAACAATGATTATCACAATAAGTTTAGTTAATATCCATCACCATATACTGTAACAAAAATATTTTCTTGTGATGAGAACTTTTAAGATTTACTCTTAGAAACTTCCAAATATTTGATATAATATTATTAACTATATTCATCATGCTATACATTACATTCCCACGACTTATTTATTTTACAACTGAAAGTTTGTACCTTATGACCCCCTTTATCCATTTTGTCCACCCTCCATCCCCTAGTAATCACCAATATGTTCTCTGTATCTGTGAGCTTATTTCACTTAGCATAATGACTTCAAGGTCCAAACAGGTTGTCACAAATGGCAACAGCAAGATTTTATTCTTTTCTTATGACTGAAATATATATATATATATATATATATATAAAATATGTCTTCTTTATCTATCATTCATCAATGATTGATGGTCAATTAGATTGTTTTCATATCTTGGCTATTATAAATAATGCTGTAATAAACATGGCTGTGGTTATATCTTTTTGAGTTAGTGTTTGGATAGATACCCAGAAGTGGAATTGCTGGATCATATTGTAATTCTATTTTTAATCATTTGAGAAACCTCCATACTGTTTTCCATAGTGACTGCACCAATTTATATTCCCATCAACAGGGCAGAAGGGTCCCCTCTCCTCATCCTCTTGAACACTTGGTATTTCTTGTCCTTTTGATTATAGTCACTGTAACAAATGAAGGAGACATCTCATTGTAGTTTTGATTTGCATTTCCCTGAAGATTAGATATTGAGCATCTTTTCATGTACCTGTAGGATATCTGTACATCTTCCTTGGAAAAACGCCTATTCAAATCTTCTGCCCATTTTACATCTAATTGTTAGGACTTTTTGCTATTGAGCTGTATGACTTTTTTAATATATATTTTGAATATTAACCCCTTATCCAGCATATAGTTGGCAAATATTTTCATTTGGTGGGTTGATTTTAATTTTCTTGATGGTTTCCCCTGCTGTGAAGAACATTTTTAGTTTAACGTAGTCCCACTTGCTTAATTTTTTTGTTGTTGTTGCCTTTGTTTTGGTGTCAGACCAAAAAATTATCACCAAGTATTCGTGTAATATTTTGACTTTCCATCTGCTATTGTGTATTCCACAATCAGATTGAAAAAAGACAGTAAAGGGGGTTTTATTTTATTAATTCACATAAATCCTAATACTTTTTAATAATCAGTAATTTAGGCAAATAAATGTAATATAATAAGATAGCTCTTAGAGCTATCTAGTAACTAAGAGTTAGCTCTTAGAGCTAAATAATCTTCATATGCAATAGTTTTGTTTATAATTTGTATTTTTATTATCACAAAGATATTGAAGCGTTAAGCAGTTTTTATCCATAATTTTCTGTCTCCTCATTTTGTTCCTCCCTTCCTCCTCTTTTCTTTTCTCATTTTCTGTATCAGTCTCTCTTCTTTCTCTCCTTCAGTAAATACCTCTATCCACAATTTTATGAAAGCAGATATAAGTTTTTGGTAGTCAGTTCCTTTGTAATTTCAATTAAAATAATCTTGTGAGGGGATTTTGTTTTTAAGCATTTAAAGACCCTGGATGATTATTTAGTATTTAAGCAAAATTCAGAACAAAATGGCTGCATTCCTTTAAAACAACTATTCAGTTAAAGGATGAGTAAGTTACAATGATCCATTCTGCTGGGCAATAGGACAGCTATGTTATAAATAAACATGAATCTCCCAACCTTTTATGGAAGCCACTAGGTTTGGCTTACTCAATCACTTCTCTAGATAAATAACTTGATAAGTAACAATATTGACATAAGCATTTTAATCTTTCTTCTGTTTCTGAGAGATTCTAACAGTCATGCAAAGGCTACTAAAAGTTTGAGAAAAAAGGGATTGAGAGGCAAACACATGATTATATTTCTGATTTGATCTTTCTGAGTATGTGTTTAGTTAAACGCAAAGGGGTTAGAAACTAAGATCTTTTAGTATTGCTCTAAGTATAAACTAACTTGAAAAATTATTGTATCTTCTCAATCAATTGTTCAGTAAACTCCTGCTCATAAGCTCTTTTTTCCCCATTAATTGATCTTCCCATGGCTAGGGTAAAAGAAGAATAAAAGAAGTATAAGGTAGAAAACCTAACTCAAGATTTGTATAATCCAGTTACATGGACCAAAAATATATACATACACAAATACATACATACATAAGAAAGCAAGTAAACAAGGCATTTGTTGTGATGCTCCTCACATTACCACGATCATCAGCTTATCCCTATTATGGGATTATCCCTATTATGTCCCATATTCTTTTTCTTTCTTAAACATCTTTATTGGAGTATAATTTCTTTACAATGGTGTGTTAGTTTCTGCTGTATAACGAAGTGAATCAGCTATTATGTACACATATATCCCCATATCGCCTCCGCCTTGTGCCTCCCTCTCACCCCTCTAGGTGGTGAAAAAGCACGGAGCTGATCTCCCTGTGCTATGCAGCGGCTTTGCACTACCTATCTATTTTACATTTGGTAGTGTATATATGTCAAAGCTACTGTCTCAATTCGCCCAGCTTTCCCTTCCACCTCCCCAGGACCTCAAGTCCATTCTCTATGTCTGTGTCTTTATTCCTGCCCTGCCCCTAGGTTCATCAGAACCATTTTTGTTTTTAGACTCCATATATACGTGTTAGCATATGGTATGTTTTTCTCTTTCTGACTTACTTCATTCTGTATGACAGATTCTAGGTCCATTCACCACATTACAAATAATTCAATTTCATTTCCTTTTATGGCTGAGTAATATTCCATTGTATATGTGTGCCACATCTTCTTTATCCATTCATCTGTCGATGGACACTTAGGTTGCTTCCATGTCGTGGCTATTGTAAATAGTGTTGCAATGAATATTGTGGTACATATCTCTTTTTGAATTATAGTTTTCTCAGGATATATGCCCAGTAGTGGGATTGCTGGGTCATATGGCAGTTCTACTTTTAGTTTTTTAAGGAACCTCCATACTGTTCTCCAACAGTGCAAGAGGGTTCCATTTTCTCCTCACCCTCTCCAGCATTTATTGTTTGTAGATTTTTTGATGATGGTCATCTGACTGGTGTGAGATGATACCTCATTGTGGTTTGGATTTGCATTTCTCTAATGATTTAGTGATGTTGGGCATTCTTTCATGTATTTGTTGGCAATCGTGTATCTTCTTTGGAGAAATGTCCATTTAGGTCTTCCGCCCATTTTTGGATTGAGTTGTTTGTTTTTTTGATATTGAGCTGCATGAGCTGCTTGTATATTTTGGAGATTGCACCTTTGTCAGGTGCTTCATTTGCAAATATTTTCTCCCATTCTGAGGGCTGTTTTTTCGTTTTGTTTATGGTTTCCTTTGCTGTGCAAAAGCATTTAAGATTCATTAGGCACCATTCATTTTTGTTTTTATTTCCATTTCTCTAAGAGGTGGTTCAAAAGGAATCTTGCTGTGATTTATGTCATAGAGTGTTCTGCCTATGTTTTCCTCTGAGAGTTTTATAGTGTCTGGTCTTACATTTAGGTCTTTAATCCATTTTGAATTTATTTTTGTGCATGGTGTTAGGGAGTATTCTAATTTCATTCTTTTACATGTAGCTGACCAGTTTTCCAGAACCAATTATTGAAGAGGATGTCTTTTCTCCATTGTATATTGTTGCCTCCTTTATCAAAGATAAGGTGACCATATGTGCGTGGGTTTATCTCTGGGCTTTCTATCCTGTTCCATTGATCTATATTTCTGTTTCTGTGCCAGTACCATACTGTCTTGATTACTGTAGCTTTGTAGTACAGTCTGAAGTCAGGGAGCCTGACTCCTCCAGCTCCATTTTTCTCTCTCAAGATTGCTTTGGCTATTTGGGGTCCTTTGTGCTTCCACGCAAATTGTGAAATTCTCTGTTCTCGTTCAGTGAAAAATGCCATTGGTAGTTTGATAGGGATTTCATTTAATCTGTAGATTGCTTTGGGCAGTACAGGTATTTTCACAATGTTGATTTTTCCAATTCAAAACCATGGTATATCTTTTGATCTATTTCTATCATCTTTAATTTCCTTCATCAGTGTCATATTTTTGCATACAGGTCTTTTGTCTACATAGGTAGGTTTATTCCTAGGTATTTTATTCTTTTTGTTGTAATGGTAAATAGGAGTGTTTCCTTTTTTTTTTTTTTTTTGCGGTACGCAGGCCTCTTATTTTTGTGGCCTCTCCTGTTGTGGAGCACAGGCTCTGGACGCGCAGGCTCAGCAGCCACAGCTCACGGGCCCAGCCGCTCGGCGGCATGTGGGGTCTTCCCGGACTGGGGCACAAACCCATGTACCCTGAATCGGCAGGCGGACTCTCAACCACTGCGCCACCAGGGAAGCCCTGGGAGTGTATTCTTAATTTTTCTTCAGGTTTTTCATTGTTAGTGTAAGGGAATGCAAGAGATTTCTGTGCATTAATTTTGTATCCTGCTACTTTACCAAATTCATTGATTAGCTCTAGTAGTTTTCTGGTAGCACCTTCAGGATTCTCTGTGTATAGTATCATGTCATCTGCAAACAGTGACAGCTTTACTTCTTCTTTTCTGATTTGGATTCCTTTATTTCTTTTTCTTCTCTGATTGCCATGGCTAAAACTTCTAAAACTACGTTGAATAATAGCGGTGAGAGTGGGCAACCTTGTCTTGTTCCTGATCTTACAGGATATGGTTTCAGTTTTTCACCACTGAGAATGATGTTGGCTGTTCGTTTGTCATATATGCTCTTTATTATGTTGAGTTAGGTTCCCTCTATGTCTACTTTCTGGAAAGTTTTTATCATAAATAGGTGTTGAATTTTGTTGAAAGCTTTTTCTTCATCTTTTGAGATGATAGTATGGTTTTTATCCTTCAATTTGTTAATATGGTTTATCACATTGAGTGATTTGTGTATCAAAGAATCCTTGCATTCCTTGGATAAACCCACTTGAACATGGCATATGATCCTTTTAATGTACTGTTGGATTCTGTTTGCTGGTGTTTTGATGAGGATTTTTGTATCTGTGTTCATCAGTGACATTGGCCTGTAGTTTTCTTTCTTTGTGACATCTTTGTCTGGTTTTGGTATCAGGGTGATGGTGGCCTTGTAGAATGAATTTGGGAGTGTTCCTCCCTCTGCTATATCTTGGAAGGGTTTGAGAAGGATAGGTGTTAGCTCTTCTCTAAATCTTTGACTGATTCCACCTGTGAAGCCATCTGGTCCTGGGCTTTTGTTTGTTGGAAGATTTTAAATCACAGTTTCAATTTCAGTGCTTGTGATTGGTCTGTTCATACTTTCTATTTCTTCCTGGTTCAGTCTTGGAAGGTTGTGCTTTTCCATGAATTTGTCAATTTCTTTCAGGTTGTCTGTATTATTGGCCTATATTTGCTTGTTGTAATCTCTCATGATCCTTTGTATTTCTTCAGTGTCAGTTGTTACCTCTCCTTTTTCTTTTCTAATTCTGTTGATCTGAGTCTCATCCTTTTTCTTGATGAATCTGGCTAATAGTTTATCAATTTTGTTTATCTTCCCAAAGAACTAGCTTTTAGTTTTATTGATATTTGCTATTGTTTCCTTCATTTCTTTTTCAGTTATTTCTGATCTGACCTTTATGATTTCATTCCTTGTGTTAACTTTGCATTTTTTTTGTTTTTCTCTCTCTAATTTCTTTAGGTGTAAGGTTAGGTTGTTTGAGATGTTTCTTGTTTCTTGAGGTAGGATTGTATTGCTATAAACTTCCCTCTTAGAACTGCTTTTGCTGCATCCCATAGGTTTTGGGTCGTCATGTTTTCACTGTCATTTGTTTGTAGGTATTGTTAAATTTCCTCTTTGATTTCTTCAGTGATCTCTGGGTTATTTAGTAGTGTATTGTTTAGCCTCCATGTGTTTGTATTTCTTACGGATTTTTTCCTGTAATTGATACCTAGTCTCATAGCATTGTGTTCGGAAAAGATATTTGATATGATTTCAATTTTCTTAAATTTACCAAGGCTTGATTTGTGCCTCAAGATGTGATCTATCCTGGAGAGTGTTCCATGAGCACTTGAGAAGATAGCGTATTCTGTTGTTTTTGGATGGAATGTCCTATAAATATCAATTAATTCCATCTTGTTAAGTGTATCATTTAAAGCTTGTGTTTCCTTTTTTATTTTCATTTTGGATGATCTGTCCATTGGTGAAAGTGGGGTGTTAAAGTCCTCTACTAGTATTATGTTACTGTCGATTTCCCCTTTTATAGCTGTTAGCATTTGCCTTATGTATTGAGGTGCTCCTATGTTGGGAGCATCAATGTTTACAATTGTTAAATCTTCCTCTTGGATTGATCCCTTGATCATTATGTAGTGTCCTTCTTTGTCTCTTATCATAGTCTTGATTTTAAAGTGTATTTTGACTGATATGAGAATTGCTACTCCAGCTTTCTTTTCATTTCCATTGGAATGGAATATCTTTTTCTTCCCCTCACTTTCAGGCTGTATGTGTCCCTATGTATGAAGTGGGTCCTATTTTGCTTCTCCTTGGCTACCATATTCAGTCATGTACTAAGTAAGAGTACTCAGTTTTACCTCCTGTGTGCTTTTGACTCTCTTCTCTTCAACTCCACTGTCATTGACTTCATTAGGTCATTATGATTTTAGGAGACAATAGTCATAACATCTCAGCTGCTCTCTCTCTCCCTCTCCTCTCTTCAAATTATTGGCAATGCTGCATCCAACGTCCAACTTACCTTTCAAAAATAATAATGTCACACTCCTACATAAGAACCTCTAATAAATTATCACTGCTCACAATATAATCAACACATACCTGCATAAATCTGGCTTTAATCTATTTTATTAACAATACCCATACCTGTTCTCTCTCCTTTCACGATAGCCAGTGTCCCTGCCATACTGAACATTTCTGCATCTGTCTCTTTTACACTGTTGTTACTTGGCATGGAGTACTCTCCTTTCCTGCAATGCCTTTCCCTTTCTGTATTCACTGTGGAACATCTATTAATCCCTCAGAAGTTTCAAACTGGTAGACACTGAGCAGACACAGTAGATGTTACTTGTTTGGATGGAACAAGTTCAAAAAGAAAACTAAATCTGAATGCCTTTAGATACACTTTTGCTCTCTAGTGCCTTCAATCCCCACTATTACCAAGCATCTCATTTTATCCTGATTCACACATTTATGCTACCTGATGAGCTTCTATATGCCTGTGTTTCCTTGCAATAGGGAGATAATAATTGTCTTTATAGCACTGGATGGCCACATTAGTTACCACAGAACAATATCTAGCACACAATAAGGCTAATTATTATTAGACAAAATAATACAGTAATTATTACTATTATTATTAAACTTTTATTGTCAAATGTATATTCTTACTGAACAATTTTCCAATTTAGGTTGACTCATAGTCCTGATTTATCCAGACTGTCTTGATATTTAGCACTGAAAGTTCTACATCCAGGGAAATCTCTCAGTCCCAGACAAACCACAACAGTTGTTGGCCCTACCAATATACCCAAATAGAATCAGTCATTTCTATCTCAGGGCTCCTTTTGTACAGTATTCACTTCTTTTTTTATATAACTTTATACATGTTTGGTGTTGTGTAACATTTGTCTGTTTCCCCAACTTCCAATTACTTACAACTGTTTTGTGCCCTCAATTTCCAAAGCAATACCCTATATAAGGGAAAATATAACTAAAGGAACTCCATAGAAGAATTCAAGTACCAAATTATGAGCTGTTGGCCTGGAAAAATACATATTTGTTGAATCAATAGTTCTTTTAATGGGAGGACTTTGACAAGTAATCTGTTGATAAAATGGGGGAAGTGGAAAATTACTTGGGTTTATGTTCCTCCTGTTGATATGGAGTAAAACTGGGTGGACCTAAGACCACCAGAGATTTTACCCCAAATTCATACTCTAGGCCCTAATGTATTAAATCCCCCCTAGACATATGAGTCATACATAAACTCTTCTTTCCTGTGTATTATATATTAATTAAATTTTGCTTTTACTGCAAAGAAACTATACACCTTAAGATGATGTATCCAAATTGTCAGATGCTTTTTCATTACTGATGACTTAAGTTTATTAGTTGTGTGGTTGAAAAGATTCCTGGAGAAAAAAATTATATATTTATAATTCATATACATCAGAAGTATTTGTTAGAAAATATTGTGAAAGACTAATCTGTACAACTCAAGCTGCCAAAATTTGTAATATTAATGAAATACAACAATACTGAAGCTAGGAGTAAGGCAAAATAATCACCTTTTTCTGCCAAACTTAGTCTGGGGGCAGAGAAAAATTTCCATACTTTTTTCTGAGGGCAGAAAGCACAGGAGTCAGGTCTGGAGATAATCCTGACATGAATGTGAATTTAAAGACTTACAAGCTATGTACCCTTCAAAATTTGATCACCTCAGTAGCTCATTTAGCTGTGAAACAGGAATAACATCTAACTGTACAGATTTCTGTGAATTAAATATCACTAATTAAGCATTTGATATCTTAAATAACACGTGGCAGATCCTTGATAGATTCCAGTAGTTCTTGCTGTAGTCATTTTATATGAATTTGTATTTCCAGTGTCTGGATAGATGTACGTAACCAAAAGGTCACAAAATGTGCACTATGTTCATATCCCTATATCTGTTTCAAATATCTAAATCATTAAAGGTATAACATATATTGTCAGATCTAAAATACTTGACAATTTAAATTTTAATTCTGACTACGTTGTTTAAAATTTTATATATTGGAATGAATTTGATACTTGGGAACAGTGAGGATTGAAAATGCTAGAGAATAGAAAGATGTCTAAGGGCATTCAAATTTAGTTTTGATTTTGCTTTTGAACCTGATCCATCCAAAAACAAGTTAGGTGTTTCCAATTTTTATTCATTAGAATGAATAAACATAACAATGGTGATTGTGGGGAAGTCCCTGGTGGTCCAGTGGTTAGGACTCGGTACTTTCACGGGGTTGAAGGAGGTTTCAATCCATGATCTCTGGCTGGGGAACTGAGATTCCACAAGCCACGTAGCACAGCTAAAAAGTAAAATTGTGATTGTGGTAACATGTATCATGTTACAGATTAAAAGGTGTATTCGTTAGAGCAAATACCACCTTTACTTTCCCTGACACATTTGCAACTGATTAAAAGATATATACACAAATGAGAGAGACAAAGATCAAGATACACTTTACTTGATAAATTGGTGCATACATCTTCCATGTAGAGCTACAATGCTCTTCCTAATATTTCATTCTAGAATTCACTTACTCTACCAAACTGCAGGCCTCAACCTCATAGGAACAAAGCCCATCCTATTACAGTTATCATACGGCAGGAAAACCAGATCACAATGTCTCCTCAGTACCTACAGAGCACTAAGTTAATAGCTCACCATTATTCCCTTGGCAGGAGGGAGTGAGAAAGTGTAGCAAAGATGAAGGTGTCCCGTCCAAGCTTTTCCCTCTTGGAAGCAGAATGGAAATTCTCCCCCCTTAGGCAGATATAATTACTGGGGAATAAGTGTTTGCCCCTAATCATCTCTATGATATTATTTGTACATCAGTTGATTCAAAAAGGATGTCTTTTTTAGTAATTTTGCATGATTAAAGGCAGTTACTAGCACCAAAAAATATCAATATGATCAATTACTTACACTCATTTTTATACAATCCTAATTACGAAACAAAATAGGAAAACGGGGAGTTTCATAAACGATTTGAGGCTCTGTGCTCACTATAATGTTAAGAAAGTTTATTAAGTTTGTCCAAAAAATAATACTAGTTTAGATAGCCCATAATTATGGTTTGCTCCCAGGACAAAATATATCAATCCAAAGCATACTGTTTGGGGAAGTTGAAGAAATAGTGTGAAAATTTCTATCAACCAGATAAAGGAGAGATAGGATCAGGGGGAGTGGATGAGAGGACTGATGTTCTTAAAGAGGGATGAGAACACCTGCCTTGTGTGCAGTGTGGGTTTCTCATAAGTGCTGACACAGGCGAACACTCCAGGGATCAGGGGAAACTGGTGATCTAGTAAAATACAGTCTTTAGCTAAAGGTCAAATGAAATTATACTGAAAACCTTGGGGATACTTTAAAGTGGGAGCTAAAGATGGGGGCTGCTCATTAGAGCTTGTGCTTAAATACCAGTTTCACTTTATCAGGGAAATTGTTCATTTGTGTGAAAATGTGACCTCTGTCAGTTTGCCAAGCAGGCTGAGCCCGGGGGTGATCTCAGGCTCACATGTGCTGGCAGAAGTTAAAGCTACCCGGGGACTACTTTCAAAGGACATTGCCAAGGTTAGCAGACCCAAAATCTGACCTTCCTCTTCTTTCTTTCCATTTATATCTGTTTGTAAAGTTCAAACAGTTCTTTTTTTTTCCCAAAAAAGAAAGCGCTTCAAATGCAATAAAATGATAAAAGATTCCAAGGGGATGAAGCTATAAGAAGAGAAGGTAAAATAAAAATGTTTCATTTAGGAAGCCTGGTTATTTAGGGAAATATAAGTCAGATAGCTTGGTAACAATTACCATATTTCTTAACCTAGACTAGATTTAGCCTTAAAATTTTATGGTGCTACCACCTTTTAACCAGAGGTAAGTATTATTGATAATGTATTAATGAAGAAAAAGAAGAGAGAGGCTTTTTCACAGGATGTTTGTTATCCAGAGAAGCTAATAATTCAGAATTCTTTGAATTCTCCAAATTTACAGACCATCTTATCACATATCCGTGTAAATTAAGCTACAAAGGAAAGGAATGATGGGCTGAGATTTAATGGTATGGATATGTAATGATTGACAAAAAGTTGAATTGTAAAAATCTATGTTAAGTACCTACTACATGCTAAGATTTTAATTTTTCTTTCATATCTCTATATGCAATTATTAGGTTTTTGAATATATCTACTTGCTTATTATCGGTCTCCACTTACTAGTGTATATTCCTCCAGAGAGAATGGATTTTGTCATATTAACTGCTGTATTCCCGACATCTAGAACAGTACCTGACACATTTTGTTTGTACTATTTCTACATAATACCTATTTGTACTACTTTACTCTTTCTTTACTGAATAAATACACAACAGATATGCTCATATATACAATCGTTTTAACAATCACATGAACTAGTTATTTAAGAAATAACAATGTTGATGTTTACTCTCATCGTTAATGAGTGGTAAAAAATGTAACTATGATTTCTAATTGTATAGATTTCTCACCTCAGTAGACGGCATGTTTATTTGTAATAGTGTTTTTATTTATGCTGTTAACATACAGCTCTGAACAATTTTCCTAGTATAATTAAAATTAGTTTGAGTCAAGTACTTTTTTGGGAGCTTTGCATATATTAATTAGTCATATATATGTGGGAAGGTAAGACTATTCTTAGCCTGAATCAGAAGAAATTTTTTACTCCACTATTTTTAACCTGCATAAATAGCAATTTCATGTGGTTCAGTAGAATATGATCTCCATTTTACAAGGGCTAACTGAGGTTTAAAGAAATTAAATACATTGTACAAAGCCCAATACCAGTAAGCAATAAACATACGATGTGAACTTATATCTAATTACAAATGCCATTTTCTATCTCTTGCTTCTCAAATATGGCTTTGGCAGTGGAATCTCAAGAGTACTGAAGTCAGAGATAAACATCACACAGTATTTTGGATATTCTCTTTGTTTTAAAACAAACATGGAATTATATAAAGTACAATACAAAATTAAATGAATTCTTAAGACTACAAGAGGCTAAGCTCTACATAGCTTTCACACTATGTGGGATCACTCTGTGTTAGGAGTACTCCACTAGAAAATGGTAGGAAGCAGAGCCCACTCACTCCCAGAGCTCCCTCCCATACCACTATCTTAGAGTAAATGCCCACAATGCCACAATGAGATCAGCCACTGATCAGTAGAGTTGTATAATCTGCTAAGGACAAGAAAAAGGTTATTTTCTTTAAAGGAAAAAAATTTACCTCTTATCAATGTCATCTATATGTAATGATTCATTTAAGATAGAGCACTCAATGTTAAACATTAACATATTTTCTAGTACTTCAGAAATGAATATGACTGGATGTGGAATATACTTAGGTAAAATATACTTTTTTTTGGAAAATTGTATTTTCTCCTCTTTAAAATTACTTTCTAGACCCTGAATGGACTGGCTCAGCTTGGGGCCCATGTCCACCCATATGCCCAGACAGGGCATAACAGATGCAAAACTTCCACCAGGAACACATGATACAAGTGGAGACTGGACACATTTCCAAAAGGAAGAGGAATACTATTCCAGAAGTAGGGAGGGCAGTGGGGTGGAACTGTATCATCATATTCTAAAACTTTGATATAAAAAAAGGAATATTATGCATTTAAAATTAACCTCATGTATTATCCAGGAGATTATATCTGGATTTCAATTTTCTTATTTTTTTTGTTTTGTATTTTGTTTTGTTTTGTTGTTTTTTTACCTTTCTGCTATTAATCCAGGCAATCAATAAATTGCCAACTAAGCACCTTATAAGCACAAAATAGAATCTTTAAAAAGTAAATAAGCACCTCCCCAAATAAAAGAATAAAATTACTTTCTATATGCATTACTTTCTTAATAGAAAGTATCGTGTCTGCATTTCTATTATACATCATGAAAATGAAAGACAGTGTTTCTGAAAACTTTTATCTAGAAGGTAATATTTAATTTCTGATTGTAATTTCAAAACTTATGAAATCTTCAAACACATTTGATTTTCTATTTAAGCAGTAAATGAAAACCATTCAAAAACACAAAGTATTCAAATATATTAAAAAAAGACTACAAATAGTTCAGTGACCCAGGTGTTATTTATATAGGTACTTATCTCAATTGACTTTAAATGAAATGCATTCTTTTTCAATTAGAATTCTGAGTGGGATCACATAATTATTTAATGAACTGATTATCAAGGTTATAGTCATCAAACACAGCTTTCTGGGCAGACTCACTTTCCTAAAATAACATGCAGTCTCTACAGACATATGAAAACAACTTTGACCTCTGAAGGGTTTTTTTCTTTTTTAATTTGGTTTTACCTTGAATTCTCATTTATTGAGCAAAAGATTATGTGAAAGAAAATTAAATTTGGATGAGACTTTTTATTTAGCTGATTTCTATACTGCTACTCAAACTCCTATATATCTTTTATTAAAGCAATTAGAAAAAAATTCCCTCGCAGAACTCCCATTTCACACTAGCACCACATTAGCTTTCCAGGGTGTTTTACCAAGAAGTAATAAGGAGGGCAGAAATGGTGTTTGTTTTTAAATAGGGTATAATGTGACTGGGGATAACTTCTATAATCCTCAAAAGAGACAGAAAGTTTATTTTTACCCTTAAGAAGGTGGAAAAGTCAAAGTCACGATGAACATTAAGATTTGAAATAGGTAAGCAAAGCACCAGCCAAGACGCAGTGCCATTCCCTGTCACAGCCAGCTGGAGCTAATTGTATTAGTTATGATCATAGTGCCCTCCAGAGGAATTCTGCAGGAATTAGAAAGGCATATGGAAAATGAAAGGCTATGAAAATGATGAATTTAAATACACACTTGTAAAGTAAATTAACATATTAATCTTACCTAGATAATTAAAATATGCTTTAGTAACTTTAGTACTGAAAGATGGCACTACATTCATAACAAAAATATCTACAAGCAAACACTTTTTAATATTTTAGGCTGTGAATGTTTACTTATATTCTTCGTGTATGCTAAAATATTAACATGTTAGAGAAAATATAATTTAAAGAACCAGTAAAGGACTGAGATTAAGGAATTTAAATTTATGATCCAGTTGTTACTTTTCTTTCATGTTATTTCTTTTGGCAAGTCTTTAGAATTTAGTGTAAATAGAGCTATATTCCTAACATTAGTATCGCTGAAATGAGGCAAAATTATAAATAAGATTATCAATCACTGAAAGTAAATTAAAATGGGGGACTCCAAAGCACCAGGTTATAGACAGTAAGCCCCATTTAACACCACAAAATGTTAACAAGTTAAAAATAGGTAGTAAGTACACAAAATGAAAAATAAGAGCCCTCCTTATGTTTGTCATTTAAATACTTATACTTTCTTAATTTTAGAGAATGCCTAATGATTATTTCATATGATGATTTATTGTCATTATCATTAAAATTGCCATTTTATCATGCTAGGCACTGAGGCAAATGCTGGGAAAATGGAATTCATATTTAAGGATTTCACTGCTTTTTACCTCACTCACCATTGTCAGCCACCAACATAATGATTTTCTGAATTTGAAATCTTGGAGGATAAAACAAATCATCAGAAAGCAAATTCCTTTCAGTAATTTACTAAGATAGTTATAAAGAGTTGAAATTTTTCTCTTAAAATTTAATACCAAAAACCACACAAAGAAGAAAAGGAGTGGAAGATAAAAGTAAGAAAAAAGAACAGGGGCAACAAATAGAAAACAGTAACAAATATGGTAGGTAAATTAATCCAACTATATCAACATTCACATTAAATGTCAATGATCTAAGTGCACCAATTAAAAGACAGAGATTGTTAGACTGGATCAAAAAACAAGACCCAATTATATGCTATCTATAAGAAACCCACTTTAAATATAAAGACATATCAAAAGTAAATGGATTTGTAATGTCACTACAATATATCTGCATATATATTGTCCTATTTGTCAAACCCTGTTTGAACACTGTATCATTTATAATAATTCTAGAGACCTGAAGGGTTAAGTTTTTCTTACACTGCTCTTTTTTTTTAAATAGATCTTTATTGGAGTATAATTGCTTCACAATACTGTGTTAGTTTCTGTTGTACAACAAAGTGAGTCAGCCATAGGCATACATATGTCCCCATATCCCCTCCCTCTTAAGCCTCCCTCCCATCCTCCCTATCCCACCACTCTAGGTCATTGCAAAGCACCGAGTTGATCTCCCTGTGCTATGTTGTTGCTTCCCACTAGCTAACTATTTCAAATTTGGTAGTGTATATATGTTGATGCTACTCTCACTTCGCCCCAGCTTACCCCCACCCAACCTGTGTCCTCAAGTCCATTCTCCATGTCTACATCTTTATTCCTTCCCTGCAACTAGGTTTATCAGTACCATTTTTGTTTTTTTTAAGATTCCATATATATGTGTTAGCATAAGTATTTTTCTCTTTCTGACTTACTTCACTCTGTATGACAGACCCTAGGTCCATCCATCTCACTACAAATAACTCAGTTTCATCCCTTTTTATGGCTGAGTAATATTGAATTGTATGTATGTGCCACATCTTCTTTAATCATTCATCTGTCGATGAACATTTAGGTTGCTTCTATGTCCTGGCTATTGTAGATAGTGCTGCAATGAACATTGTGGTACGTCTCTTTTTGAATTATGATTTTCCTAGGGTGATATGCCCAGTAGGTGGGATTGCTGCATCATATGGTAGTTCTGTTTTCAGTTTCTTAAGGAACCTCTATACTGTTTTCCATAGTGGTTGTACCAATTTACATTTCCACCAACAGTGCAGGAGGGTTCCCTTTTCACCACACACTTTCCAGCATTTATTGTTTCTAGATTTTTTCATAATGGACATTCTGACTGGCATGAGGTGATACCTCATTGTAGTTTTCATTTGCATTTCTCTGATAATTAGTAATGTTGAGAATCTTTTCATGTACCTCTTCTCCATCTGTATGTCTTCCATGGTGAAGTGTCTATTTAGGTCTTCCACCCATTTTTTAACTGAATTGTTTGTTTTTTTTGATATTGAGCTCCATGAGTGTTTGTATATTTTGCAGATTAATCCTTTGCCTGCTGTTTCATTTGCAAATATTTTCTCCCATTCTGAGGGCTGTCTTTTTGTCTTGTTATGGCTTCCTTTGCTGTGCAAAAGCTTTTAAGTTTAATTAAGTCCCATTTGTTTATTTTTGTTTTTATTTCCAGTTCTCTAGGAGGTGGGTCAAAAAAGATCTTGCTGTGGTTTATGTCAAAGAGTGTTTTTCCTATGTTTTCCTCTAAGAGTTTTATAGTGTCTGGTCTTACATTTAGGTCTTTAATCCATTTTGAGTTTATTTCTGTGTATGGGGTTAGGGAGTGTTCTAATTTCATTCTTTTACATGTAGTTATCCAGTTTTTCCAGTACCACTTATTGAAGAGACTGTCTTTTCACCATTGTATATCCTTGCCTCTTTTGTCATAGATTAGTTGACCATAGGTGTGTGGGTTTATCTCTGGGCTTTCTATCCTGTAACATTGATCTATATTTCTGTTTTTGTGCCAGTACCATATTCTCTTGATTACTGTAACTTTGTAGTATAGTCTGAAGACAGGGAGTCTGATTACTCCAGCTCTATTTTTTTCTCTCAAGACTGCTTTGGCTAATCAGGGACTTTTCTGTCTCCACACAAATTTTAAGATTTTTTGTTCTAGTTCTGTAAAAAATTTCACTGGTAATTTGATAGGGATTGCATTGAATCTGTAGATTGCTCTGGGTAGTATAGTCATTTTCACAATATTGATTCTTCCAATCCAAGAACATGGTATATCTCTCCACCTGTTTGTGTCATCTTTGAGTTTTTCTCATCAGTGTCTTATAGTTTTCTGAGTACAGGTCTTTTACCTCCTTAGGTAGGTTTATTCCTAGGAATTTTATTCTTTTTGTTGCAATGGTGAATGGGATTGTTTCCTTAATGTCTCTTTCTGATGTTTTGTTGTTAGTGTATAGAATGCAAGAGATTTCTATGCTTTAATTTTGTATCCTGCAACTTTACCAAATTCATTGATTAGCTCTAGTAGTTTTCTGGTGGTTTCCCCTAATTCTTGAGAGCTAATTTAATTTGCTATAAAATTAAAATTTTCTATTATTTCCCTGAGCAATTTAAGCATATTGTTTTATTAATTATGTATCTTATTTTGTTGCTTTATATAAGTCTTCTGGCAGTTCATTTTTTATTTTATTTAAGATTGCTATTAAGATTTTTTTTTCCATTTTGGTATTATGTATATCTGGATTCATTTTTATTTATAGTTCTTGGCCCTGATTTGCTTCTTACAAAGCCAGATTTCTTACTTTTCATCAAGTCTGGAAAAGATTTGGCTTTATATTTTTGAAAATTTTCTGTCTGAAAATGTCTCTATTCTTTCTTAAGGACTCTAAATGAGTCCTATAATCTCCTATGAGATATATTCTAATTTCATATCTCTTAACTGTCTTGAATTTTTCTGTCTTTTTATACATCTGTGCTACCATTCTGGGCTATTCCCTCACAACTATGAATCCAGATTACTAATAATTGCTTTAGCTGAGTTTAATGTACTATTTAATCCATTCGATGAGTGTTTATATTTTTTCAACTATTTTTTCTTTTAATTTCAAATATATATATATTCTTTTTTAACCTGTTTCTTCCAGATTATATGTGTTTGCAATTTTCTGCTTTTATTGCATTTTGTCTATCCTTACAGTATTTTGTTCTATCCCCTTACAGGTTTTATGCTTTCTTTTATTGCTTTAATCATTTGAAACATATTAGCTTTATTATTTTCATTTAGTCCTATTATCTCAAAATTATGGCTTCTTTTTGCTAGAACTGATGCTTTGTTCATGACACTTTGTTCATTCACTTGTGTTGTGATTTATTTTTAACTGTAAGCTGCCTTTTAGTGAGGCTTGTATTTTTTCCCTACTGAATTCTTTCCAGCTTTGATTATAAGAGGGTGGCTCTAGAGTGGTGTTACAGGTTTTTTAAGGGTAATTCTGGACCGGGACAACTTTTTTTGCTTATCTCTTGGACTGAGGACTTCAGCACACAGTCAGCACCTTTTATTCATACTTGATATCACCTGAGACATAGACCTCAGATCTTGATTTCTCACAGGGAAACATTTCTGCTTGACTAACAGGGAAAAGTTTTGATTTTCTTTTCTCCCAAAACTGGTGGTCAGAGTACGTCTAATACCTCTTGTGGGGCAGACTTTTATGGGTTCAAGTCTTATTGCAAGAGTCTGTTTAAAATCACACCTCTAAGTAATCATAGGGTCAGCTTAACAATAGTGCTCTTAACCCTAGTTTTTGGCCCTTCTCTGTGTGTACCACTGGGGGTTTCTTCTCTTTTTTAAGAAGTCAGATGAGCAATCCACATTATTCCGGATTTCTAATTTTTTGTAGGGATAAAGGATAGGTTTTTTGCATTAGTTTAAGTGGCAAGTTTATGGAAACAGTTTAGTTGCTGTAATTGACTACTCTAATACTTGGTGTGAGCAGTGAGGAAGCTGCTCAAACATACATCTCGGTTGCCGTGATCCAGAAAAGAGAGAGCACTGCAACAGCAGGATTTCGTAAGTGGAAGTATACAAGAATATCACCAATATTTATGAAAATATTGTAGAGTTTTGTATATTCACAAGGTAAATATTGGGAATTCAACTTAATTTTACTTATCAAGACTAATTATAGCTCTATAAAGTGATAAAAAAAAGGCCTCCAAATGATGCTTCTGAATCAATATGTGTTTTATAATATACTAGGAAGGGAAAAAATGATTATTAACTGGATCTATGAAAGACAATGGTAGAGGTGCACTGTTAACAAAGACAGAATTTTTAGGAATTATTTTTTAATAAAAATCCTTACTTAGGAACGGAATTCAATTAACTCAAAAATGCTATTACTACTTTTTAAAGAGCCTTCAAAGTATTTTAGGTATAAATTTCCCTATTTTTTAATTAAACAAAAAATGGAAAAATAGAATTGTACCTTAATGTAATCACATTTCTAATTATACTAATATTGAATTAATGTGAAGTTATCATGTAGCTATAACAAACACACTATACTAAATTTCATATAATTTTTTAGTATTATGAGGGACATGAAAAGCCATTAACCCTTTAACTTTTATAGATTTTATAGATGAAGAAACAAAAATTAAGAGATTAAGAGTTTAAGAAATTTACCTCAAGTTATAAAATAATTTCAGCAAAGTTGAGCTATCCATTTGGTTTCCTAACTCTGGATGGAAGCTCTTTTCACTAGACCAATAGTCCTCAAAGTATCATCTATAAACCTTGAGGTTCCAAACTCTGAGGAGGTCCATGAGGTCAAAATATTTTCATAAAAATACAAAATGTTATATTCCTTTTACACTTTGTTGGCATTTGCACTGATGGTACAAAAGTAATTGCAGGTAAAACTGCTATCACAAAACAAGGAACTGGTATAAATTTTTCTAGTAGTTACTATGTTCTTTACTGAAACCCAGGGACAGTAAAAAAAAAAAAAAGTCAGTTTCATTAAGAATAAAATCAGTAAAACATTTTTTATGAAGTCTGATTAAGCTGTATTCATTAATTTTATAAAACCTCAGCCTTTGGATATGAGTTATTTTCATATTCTGGATAATTAAATGAGAATTACATGAAGCATATTTGTTGCATATCAAAGTATAATGATTATCTTGAAGAAAAGCAAATGTGCAATTGTTTGAACTGTGAGCTGAACTACGCCCCTTTCAAAGGAACACCATTTTTACTTACAGGAATTACTGACAGAAACCATGGCTAGTCAAACTTGGGTATTGGGTATTTGCTATTCTCAAAACTAAATTAAGTGTGATTGTCATTTTTTTAAAAAATAAGAACTATTTGCTGCCAACGACCAAATTCAATCTTTGAAACAAAAATTTAAATTTAAAAAAATTTGTACCCACCACTCAGCTTAGTATATTGCAACACCTGAAGACTTAGGTGAGTGGTGATATTAACAAATGTGATTTGTTTTTGGATATTGTTTAATGAAATGTTACCACTTGAAACATACACATAACTCAGTAAATCAGTACTTTCCAAATAAAAAATGCATGATATTACAAAATCATACATGAGTAAAAGATCCATTGAAAGATAAACTAATCAATTTTAATGTAAATTTTTATTAATAGGGTTTCAGATTCCATACTGCAACTAATATTTAGGAAACTACTACCTGATGAGTTTTGTTTTGGTATCAAAGAATAATGGCCACAATGATGTGAAAGGGCTGTAATTTACTACAGTAATACTTGTTGTGAGCAGTGAGGAAGCTGCTCAAACATATATCTCGGTTGCCATGGTACAGAAAAAAAAGAGCACTGCAACAGCAGGATTTCTTAAGTGGAAGTATACAAGAATATCACCAATATTTATGAAAATATTTATAGTTTTCCCTTTCCAACTACATATCTGAGTGAGGTTAAGGGAATGCAGAAGCATTTACCAGAGTCCATCAATCTTCTATTGAACCAGACACTAAGAAGTTTTGCAATAATGTTTTTAAAAATGCCAATTTTCTCTTTTATAGTTTTTGGAAAATACAGTTTTTAAATTAAAATAAATATGCTATTTGTCATTTAAAAGTATATTATTACTGTTTTAAAATAAATTTATACACTTACAACTGATACCACACAAATATAAAGGATGATAAGAGACAGTTATGAACAATTATACACCAACAAATTGGATGACCTAGAGGAAAAAAGGATGAATTCTTAGTAATATACAACCTACCAAGAATGAATCATGAAGAAATAGAAAAAATGAGCAGACCAATTATTAGTAAGGAGATTCAATCAGTAATCAAAAACCTCCCAACAAACAAAAGTCCGGGACGAGATGGCTTCACTGGTGAATTATATCAAACGTCTGAAGAAAAGTTAATACCAATAGTTCAGAAACTATTCCAAAAAACTGAAGAGGAAAAAGCATTCCCAAATTCATTCTACAAGGTCAACATTACCCTGATACCAAAACCAGACAAGAAAAGTAAATTATAAGGCCAGAGTAAATTATTACGAGAAGAGTAAATTACAGGCCAATGTCATAGATGCAAAAATCCTCAACAAAATAGTAGCAAACTGAACTAAACAATATATTGAAAGAAGCATACATTATGATCAAGTGGGATTTATTTCAGGGATTCAAGGATGGTTCAACATCTGCAAATCAATGTGATACACCTCATTAATAAAAAGGATAAAAATCATATGCTCATAATAATATATGCAGAAAGATTTGTGGGTTGACAAATCCACATCCTTTCATGATAAAAACTCTTCACAGGGCTTCCCTGGTGGCGCAGTGGTTGAGAGTCCGCCTGCCGATGCAGGGGACGCGGGTTCGGGCCCTGTTCCGGGAAGATCCCACACGCCGCGGAGCGGCTGGGCCCGTGAGCCATGGCCGCTGAGCCTGCACGTCCGGAGCCTGTGCTCCACAACGGGAGAGGCCACAACAGTGAGAGGCCCGCGTACCAAAAAAAACCCAAAAAAACAACAAAAAAAAAACAAAAACTCTTCACAAACTGGGAACACACATGGTACAGAGGGAACAAACTTCAATATAATAACGGCCATATATGACTAGCCCACAGCTAACATCACACTTAATGTGAAATCTTCCCTCTAAGTTCAGGAACAAGACAAGGATGTTCTCTCTCATCACTTTTATTCAAAATAGTACTAGAAGTCCTATCCAGAGCAATTAAACAAGAAAAATGAGATGGATTATATATAAAGACTCCATCAAAAACCGTTAGAATTAATAAACAAAATAGGTCACTTAGAAGCATACAAAATCAATATACAAAAACCATCTGTGTTTCTATACACTAACAACTATCAGAAAGATAAAAACCAACCCTGTTTACAATAACATCAAGAAGAATAAAATACTTAGGAATATATTTTACCAAGAAGGTGAAAGATCTGTACACTTAATAAGATATTGATGAACAAAATGAAGAAAGCATAAATAAATGGAAAGATATTCCATTCTCATAGACGGGAAGAATTAATATTGTTAAAATGTCCATACTACTCAAAGCAATCTAGAGATTTAATGCTATCCCTATCAAAATTCTGATGTCCTTTTATACTGAAATTGAACAAAAATCCTAAAATCTATATGGAATCACATAATACCCCACATAGCCAAACAATCTTGGAAAGAAAAACAAAGCTGGAGGTATCACACTTCCTGACATCAAACTAAATTACAAAGCTATAATAATCAAAACAATGATAGTGGAATAAAAACAGACACAGAGATCAATAGAACAGAATAGAAAGCACAGAAATACCCCATACATATACGGTCAATTAATTAATGACAAAGAAGCCAAGAATATACAATGGGGAAAGGATAGTCTCTTTAATAATTAGTGTCGGGCAAACTGGATAACCATATGCAAAAGAATAAAACTGGACCCCTATCTTACACCACACACAAAAGTCAACTCAAATCGGATTAAAGACTTGAATGTAAGACGTGAAACCATAAAACTCCTTGAAGAAAACTAGGGGGTGAGTCTTGACATTAGTCTTGCCAATGATTTTTTGTATTGACACCAAAGCAAAGTCAACAAAAGCAAAAATAAACAAGTGGGACTATATCAAACTAAAAAGTTTCTGCACAGCAAAGGAAACAATCAACAAAATAAAAAGGCAGCATACCAAATGGGAGAAAATATTTGCAAGTTGTATATCTGATAAGGGTTTAACATCCAAAACACATTAAAAACTCACACAATTAAAGCACAAAAACCAAACAATCTGATTTAAAAATCGATAGAGGAACTAAACAGATATTTTTCCAAAGAAGACATACAAATGGCTAACAGGTAAATGAAAAGATGCACAACATTACTAAGTATCAGGGAAATGCAAGTCAAAACTACAATGAGGTATCACCTCACACCTGTTAGAATGGTTATTATTAAAAAGACAAGAGATAAGAAGTGTTGGTTAGGATGTGGAGGAAAGGAAATCCTTGTGTACTGTTGGTGAGAATGTAAGTTGGTGCAGCCACTATAGAAAACTGTATGGAAGTTCCTCAAAAAATTAAAAATAGAATTACCATATGATCCAGCAGTCCCACTTCTGGGTATATATCAAAAGGAAATGAAGAAAAAATCTCAAAGAGACGCATGCACTCTCCTCTTTACTGCAGCATTATTCACAATAGCCAAGATACACACACACACACACACACACACACACAATGGAATATTATTCAGCTGTGAGTAAGGACATCCTGTCATTTGTGCAATATAGATGAGTCTTGAGGGCATTATGCTAAGTGAAGCAAGTCAGACAAAGGAAGACAAATACTGTATGACATCACTTGTATGTGGAATCTAAAAAACCTGAACTCATAGAAACAGAGAGTAGAGTGGTGGTTACTAGGTCCTGAGGGGGCGGGGGGGGGGGCGGGGGAATGGGAGATATTGGTCATATGGTACGTACTTCTGGTTATAAGATAAATATGTTCTAGAAATCCAATATACATCACAGTCATGATAGTTAATAATACTGTATTATATACTTGAAAGTAGCTAAGAGATTAAATCTTAAATGTTCTAACCACAAAAAAGAACTAGCAATTAAGTGACATGATGCAGGTGTTAGCTAATACTAGGTGGTTATCATTTTGCAGTGTATGTGTATTAAATCAACTTGTCACCCACCTTAAACTTGCCCAAAGTTATATGTCAGTTATATCTCAATCAAGCTGGGAAAAATAAATTCAAAGAAAAAATTAATTAATATATATATTTTAAATATTTCTCAATTATCATTTCTAATATGATGTTTTAATATACATAAACTATATGAACAAAAGTTATTCAGTGGTTCTTATTTTTAGGAGGATAAAATATTCTTGAGACCAAAAGTTTTGAGAATTGCTCCATTAGATTGAACTTGATTCTTCAAGAGACAAATGAATCTAGTCATTTCTTTATAGGGAAGAAATATAATTACGAAGCTATAGCACACTTTTAATTCCAACTCCACTAAATTATCAATGAAACTTTTAGATATTATATGGGTGACAGAAAAAGAATAATAAAATTTCTAAAAAAAGTTTATAAAAGTCCTTTTAAGCCTTGATCTCCCTGTCCAGGCCTTGGGAGTTAGTGAAAGAGGGAGCATTAAACAGCTAGATTGTTACTGGTAACTGTTTAATTGTATAAATTAAATGTGTCAACAGTAACAGTTAACGTAAGAGATTGGAGAAAATGATTTTGATAGTGGTCATGACAATCATTCAAGGTGCTCAAACAAGGCATGGGACATCAACAGTAACAGTTAACGTAAGAGATTGGAGAAAATGATTTTGATAGTGGTCATGCCAATTATTCAAGGTGCTCAAACAAAGCATGGGAACATGTAACTTTATTTGTGTAGCAACTGATAAGATAAAATCAAGGGTGAACAAAACTCCTTTCATAATGTGTAGTGAATCATTAAACATGAAATGAGCTTCTGAGCTCACCCTGATTGCCTTGAGAGAGAAATAAAATGAGAGAAATAAAATTAAAATAAAGAAGAAATGATAAGGTAAGTAATACTGATGTACAATGTGTTGTGAAATATTATCTATATTTATATAATCATAGAAATGTCTAAATAATTATCAAAATTATTAATTCATAAATGGCATTAGAATTCCAATAAGCAACGTTTTCTACAACGTACATTTATTTAAATTTCAGGGATAGTTTTTCTGGGTAAAAATAAAACGAAATATAGCAAGAATACTTTGTTTAATCATTTAATTGTTGAGGATTATGGTTCAAAACTCTTCTTTTAGAGATGGGACTATAAAACCCAGAAAGGTTAAATGATATGGTCAAGGTCAGTATTTGATTTCCACTTGGTCCAAAGAACAATTCAAATTCAAAGAAAAGAGGTAAAATAGAAACCTTAAAAACACAGATCACTCTAGACATTTTAGTCACAAACAGAGTGTGCAGTTGAAGAACAGCAGTGAGAATGCTGAACCCTTAAGAAACCAGTGGTAAGATAATAAAGTCCTTATTACAGAGCTATCACTTTGGATTATTTTTATCTTCTAGTTTTTGAAACTAGCTTTCATTTTTAATGTGCACATACTATTCCTACAGTTCTTGCATTTTTAAATAGAATTTCAAATTCAGAAAATCTAAATGTGACACTGGGCTTCACACTGAATCTGTCATTGTAACAATATTTAGAGAGCATTCTCACAAGCTCATTAATGTAATATTCTGAGTGTTTTTGTTGTTAGATATTACTATAGATAAAAGAAAATTATGATTGAATCCCTGCTTTGAAGATCTTATGTTCACTAGGAGAGAACAAACTGAATTATATTTCAAGGTACTGTGTGCTAATAACTATGAGACACAGAGGCTCTATTACAAGAGTTTAGTGTAAAAATAGTGACAGAAGAATATTGGCTGTCACAGTGATCTTGGTAAATTAAAGATATGGAATCAAGCAAAATAAATTTATCTGCCAAAGAAAATTTCTGGAAGAAAAGGACATTTTCCCCAAATTCCATAATATATAATAAAGTAGAAAACTAACTGCCAATAGAGATAACAAGAGAATCAGAAGTTAATAACAGAACCTAAAAAGAAAATAAAAGAATATAAAACCTAAGATAATTCCAGTATAATCAGCTCTGGTCAAACCCTTCATAGAAGGAGACATAGATTCTAATAGTTAGGCAGTATAACACACTGGGATTCTGGAGGTTCTTAGTGGATTGCTAAAAGAGTCTAATAAAACAGAGCACTTGGTAGGCATGAATTTTACATTACTTTTGGTGGAATTCTGAGCTTTTGTCATACCTAATTTCTGGGTCTCTGAGAACTACCTAAATCCAGAAGACCCATGAATCAGGTAATCTTCTCTGATATCTTACAATATCATTCTAAAAGTGATAAAAAAATTTTTTATAGATCTTTATTGGGGTATAATTGCTTCACGATACTGTGTTAGTTTCTGTTGTACAGCAAAGTGAATCAGCCATATGCATACATATATCCCCATATCTCCTCCCTCTTGACCCTGCATCCCACCCTCCCTATCCCACCCCTCTAGGTCATCTCAAAGCACCAAGGTGATCCCTGTGCTATGCTGCTGCTTCCCACTAGCCATCTATTTTACATTTGGTAGTGTATATATGTCCATGCCACTCTCTCACTTCATCCCAGTTTCCCCCTCCCCACCCATGTCCTCGAATCCATTCTCTATGTCTATGACTTTATTCCTGCCCTGCCACTAGGTTCATCCGTAGCATAATTAAAGTGTTAACCAAGCCAAAAGAGTACTAGGATTCCCCATCATTATTGGATGAGGTACATCTTAAGCACCTCTAATGCCATCAAGTTGCTTAGAGCTTGGAGATTAGCTAAGAAGACATAGTCTTGTGTTCAGGACATTTATGTAGCTTTTTAACAACAAATGTTAATATAAAAAACAATTCAGAAATGATGTATGAGAAATGGAGTTAAATTCAAAACATGTAAGTGTGCAGTATAGATAATAATAATATTGATGGTGTCTGGGAAGGAAGAAAGCACAATATATTTTAAAATTTAGCAAGGTAGATTATAATAAAAGATTTGTTTTGAAGTCAAAGATTTGGGTGAGATTCCCAGATTTATAGTTTTTCCATGTGCTGTCATGGAAGTGCTACATTCCTTCTGGCTCTCAATTTTTTATAAAGGGAATGTATTTTCATATGCCCATAATTTTTCAAGAATTTTTGTGAATATCAAGAGATAAAACACGAGAACTGAAAGGTACTATAAGATATTAATTGGGCATCTGTATTTTAAGGTACTCGATTAATGAGGTGCTGTGAGCCAAAAAGAAATAGGGAAAAGCTTATGGAGGAAGAAAAAAGGCATATCCTATAATATATAGTTCAAGTTTGGGAGTATTTATTACTTAACAAGCACAGTGCTTTTTTCTTTATATTTTACTATCACTTATTTCCAATGAATTCCCATTTTAATTCAGAGTTAACATCTGCACTTTATACTTTTTGATATTGGTGTAATATAATTAAACACTGAGAAGAATCCTACTTCACAGTGAAAGATTTACTTACATTTCAGTATTATAAAATAGTTGCAGCATTCCATCACATCATTGATATATAAAGCGGAGTCCAATTTAGTAATTTATCATTAGGAATATGACTGTCATGTCAGAGATTGGAATTCTCTGATGGTCAAAACTAGGACATACTCCCCCCACAGGCTGACCTATATAGAAACTCAAATTATGATTATAATCAATTGTTTGTTTGGCAGAATCTGAAGCAGAAGAAGAGGAATGTTATAGTTGAATATTTAATGGCAATAGACTAAGATGATGAGAATCATTTATATTTGTGTTGGAGATTGTCTATACCTAAACTTCCCAAATCATATCACGAGGGGCTGATAAAGAAAAATGTGTGTAAAGCATAATGTGTACTCAACAAATTCTAGAAATTCTAAACAAATTAGAATTTGCTTTCCTGGAATTAGTGTTCCAGGAAACCCAGGTTGACTATGGAATGGTAATACTGAAAAGGTTCCAGTTTCTCCTCACAAGATGTGTGGACATCTCTTTTGTGGCATGCCCAACATCTATAGGGAGGGGGAGCCAGGACAATCAGAATCAGTGAGATTTCAATTTGTGAGAACTGGTGGGAAGCAGAAATTAACTTCCTGGATTGTAAGCTATGGAGGTGGTACCTGACAGCTACCAAGGGCACTTGAAAATAAGGCAGACAGAGAGGAAAGCAAATGTGAGACAGGAAGAAAGAAAGACCAAGTTCTGATTTTGAATTCTTACATCAAGCAGTGTCTGAAGTCAACTGTACCTCTTAATTTTTAAGTTATATAAACTTGTAAATTCTCTCTTTCCTCCCCTCCCACTTCTAAACCAAACTGCAACCAAAACTAGCTTTACTGACTAACATGGGCAATATCTGGATAGGTTCCCCCAACTTTGATTCCACAGCTGCTTTTTGTATGTTTCTATTACTGTACAACCCCTCTTAAGATCATCATATTCTTTGTATATATCAAGGTCATACATTATATAGAAGACAATACTTCGCGGCAGCACTTGCCCTTGTTATTAATCTCTTTGATATGATTTATCCCTTCTCTCATTATGTTGGTCTTAAATTTATTTCTCAAGGGAATTTTGTTTTATTTGCAAGTTCTCCTCAACTTTTTCCCCCTGTACCACTTGCAGGAATAATAATGAATGCAATGAAATAGTTCCAACCATCTTCTTTTATGTCAATCTCTCTGACTCTATAGGGCACTTTAGCACTCTAGCACATATTCTCTGTATCTTAAGCACCATAACCAGTATCTGGCACCTAATAGGTTTGAAGGTTGTTGGACTTCATCCTAGACAAAATAATCAATCTACTATTTTCTCTTGTTTTGGCTTTTGCTTTCTTTGGACTGCACATGTACGCAAACATTTGGTCTGCCTCTCTATCTTCTCCTCCCCGCAAGAATAGATGTTCCTGTGATGACTGATGTTTTTAAGAATCTAGTAAAATTGTTAATGACTAGTATGGTATTATGGTTTTTGACTTTTCAATAGTCATTCCTATTGAATAAGAACTAATTTCAGAAGAATGAATATATAGTGGTGAAATTTAATTGAAGATAGTTTAAGACTATTAGCACTATTTGCCTACTCAAATTATATCATTAAAGCAACTGTCTTTCCACCTTTTCCTTAAAATTGATATTTCTCTTGCTTATCTTTTATTCCCATCCCAACTGTAAGTATTTTACTTTTCATCCTTCTTGTGGTTCCTCTAGGGCCTCAATAATCAGTAAGTTTCATCTCATAAATAACTGTATTCTACTGAGGGTAACTGTCTGCAGCAAAGCATTGTATATACTGTTTCCTGGATTTGTGAAAAATAGGGCCGAGTTTAGTTAGTAAAATCTGCTGTGGGCATGAGTGGTTACTCATGTATGATAAATTTGCTCTTCCAGATTTAGCCAATGTTTGTATGAAACCATTAAGATGATCTGACTAGCATATATCTACATAGTCTTCAAGTGGCCAGAATTAGAAATTAAGACAGGAACTAGGAATTTTTAAATCTTCAGCAGATTTTTTGTTTAAAAAGTGAAACCTCAGAAACATATTTTACAAAGTTGAAATTTCAGAAATAAAACTTCCATTAAAAAAAATCTGTTTATACATACTCACCTCTACCCCAATAAGTTTCCAATAGAGAAATACCAATAGTTTCTTTTAAAAGTTTTAATACTATCACAGTAAAAATATCATTTTTTGGAGGTGACAAATGTGGGATGCCCTGCACTTAAATATGAACTCTAGCTACTTAAAAGTTTAACTAGCTTGAGGTAGTTAGAATTAGTCAGAAAAAGGCTGATTGTCTTGTGTCTTATGGCAAACAAAATGCATATTCATTAACTATCCTTTAGAACATATTTATTAACTGGAACCGCTAAGGCTTAGCTCATTCTTAATGGTGTAAAAAAATGGTGTTACTTATTTCTATGTCCTATTACTACACGTAAAAATGCAACATATTACAGAAGCAGAACAACTTTGTTTTGGTTCTAACAAGGGAAAAAAGTAAATATAATAGAATTTTATTCCTAATATAAGCAGTCAGAAACTTTCATTTATTCTGCAATTGTCACACATAGGTGTCTTTCCCCAGGGCTGGAGGTCGGGAATATTTGGTTGAAAGGAACGTACGTTCCTGATGACGCATGAGTTTTCTCAGTACCAAGTCCTAATTCTACCACAATCACAACTGCTTCTTGACATTTAAAGAAGCATTTCATTTCCAGAAGGTGGCGTTCTAGAACAGTTGGAAACGGGTTTGCTTCCATTTCAAACAAAGCAGAGGTGCATTCAATTAACATTCAAGTTATCCGAAATTCTGGAAACACAGAGTGGCTATTCAAACCAAAAAAAAAAAAAAAAAAAAAAATGTCCTGCTGTCCTTTCTCTGATAGCATTTAAAACTCCAAATATTTTTCTATGTCCATGACCTAACTTATTGTCTGGGAAAACTAGCAACGCAACAGTTTAGATATTGCAGCATTAAAACAAAATGAATGAACATAACAAAACAGAAAGAGTTATATAAATACAGAGAACAAAGAGGTGGTTGCCAGAGGGGAGGGGAGTTGGAGGAGGAAAGAAATAGGTGAGAAAGATTAAGAGGTACAAACTTTCAATTGCAAAATATATGAGTCACAGGTATGAAATGTACGATGTGGAGAATATAGTCAATAACTATGAAATACCTTTGTATGGTGACAGATCATAACTAGACTTATTGCGATGATCATTTTGATATGTATAGAAATTTCGAATTACCATGTTGTGTAACAGGAACTAACACAGTGTTGTAGGTCAATTATACTTCAAAAACAAAACAAACTCATAGAAAAAGAGATTTGTGGTTACCGGAGACAAGGGGTGGTGGAAGGGGGAGTTGAATGAAGGTGGTCCAAAGGTACAAATTCCCAGTTATAAGATAGGTGAGTGCTGGAGATGTAATGTACAACATGATTAATATAATTAACGCTGCTGTACATTATATGTCAAAGTTGTTAGGACAGTGAATCCTAAGAGTTCTCATCACAAGAAAATATTTTTTTCTATTTCTTTAAATTTGTATCTACATGCGATGATAGATGTTCACTGAACTTGTGATAATCATTTCATGATGAATGTAACTCAAATCATTATGCTGTGTACCTTAGACAGTGCTGTATGTCAATTATATCTCAATAAAACTGGAAAAAATATATAGATATAGATATAAAGGGACTATATATATAGTATATATATATATATAGATATATAAAGATATAAAGGGACATAGAAAACTAGGCCAGTTTTACATAAGAGTATACCAGCTTCTGTTTTCACTTTTAATAACGTTCATTTATAAATGTATTTGAATAATATTTGATGCCACACAACTATATTATCTGAAAAATATATGTAAAATTATATAATTATGGAAATTTTTGATTTCCCAGTGATTATTTAAAATATACCTGAAATTATAAAATCCTTGACCTGTAATAAGCATATGGAGAAGCTGAAAAAGAGTAAAAAATTAGAAGAGACATAAAAAAATTTCTTCAGGGAAGGAAATTTCTGTTAATTCTTGAGTTTTCTAAAGAGAGATTTTAGAAATCTTTGCCTGGTGAAAATGTATGTAGCATCACAGAGGTAACGAAGTTTGACTACAGTAAATTGATCCATTTTCTACGCAGAGACAATTTGGGAACATTTGTGATCTTGCCTGAGATTATGAATATTTCCAGCACTTTTATTTATTTCTATCAGCAATAAGAATTTATTCAATGGTCAAAGAAAATTATGTTTACAGTGTCAAAGTTCATTTAAACTGTCAGCTAGTAGTTTTCCGAAAGAATTGGAAGTTTTAGCCATAATCGTTTATATCCTGAGAACTATTTGTCTCTTTGAGTATTGTTGCTTGCCAGTTGTTATCTTACACAAGCCACAAATGCATCACTAATATAACTATATGTGACCATATTACAGGCTTACTAGAAAGTATATTTGAAATGCATCATGTAAAATGTATTTAGTAAAGCAACTAGTATCACAATGAATTATAGAAGTATACACATCACACCCATTTGTAAAGATAATCCATCTCTGAATATGATAAACTAGAATTTACCTTAAAATAGGGTTGTTCCCAGAAAAATGGATGTAAGAAACATTCAGTTAAAAAGCTATGAAACAAAACTCTTTCAAATATTAACATTTGGAATTAAGTATATCAAATATTCAGATTCAAATCAATGTTTCCAGTTTTCAGACAAATATGAACACACATTACAACAATTCTCTAGGTAGAGTACAACTACTTATGTACAGGCTACAACTGAAGCTATAGAACTAGTACAGTACAAATTTCTTAATTTTGCTCCAAGATTGAAGTGAGGAGGAAACATTATATTTTCATGAAGTTTAACATAATTATACACTGCATAATACAATTTTAAGATAAAATATAACACCTTAAATAAATTTCATACTTGCTATAGACCAGTACAGACTCCCTTTGTCAATAAGGTACTTTAATGGAAAAGTTTGAGAGAAATTGATGAGTGTATTTTATTCCCTAAATTATATTATTTTTCAGAATTGCATTCTCTTTCTTTACTTAAGTCAATTTAACATACAGTGTGTATGTTCATAAAGTTATGACGTTAATTATATTAAAGAGTTACACTAAGAGTTAAGATTTTAAATACTCTTTAGTTATATCAGTTATGGAGAGAGCTGTCTTTTTCAATAAGTATTTTATTTGCTCCCCAAACAACTATAGAATATTGATATGGAATGCATTATTTTTACTCTATCTTTAAAGAGAGGCAAATCAATCAAGACAAAATGTCCCCCCCCCCAAAAAAAAAAGTAAAAATTAACCTGATATGGGACTTTCACTTCTGGCTATGATAGAGTAATATTCACCAGCATTACAATTCTGCTGCAAGTAACTCTGAAACCGGACAAAGCTAGAATACAGAGAACCCAGGGCTATGATCATTGAGAGAAAGGACATTCACAAAATGAGGTCTACATTCATCCTAGCTTTTGCTGGGGATCACTTTCCAATTTAAGAAGTGGAGCCAAACACAGAACAGTAACCTCCCTGAGTAGAAGAAATAAAGACTGGAGTTCTGGGCCACCAAGGTAGCTGTTATTTTCAGGAAAATGGTACCAGAGAGAAGGCAGCTGGACAGAGACCTTTACAAATCTGAGGAAGTGTCCTCGAGTTTTTGTGTAAATTCTAAGCTGTATGCACATAGAGAAGAGATCCACAGACCTGGTACACTGCTACTGTAGAGCTATAAACCCAACAGAGACTGGGCCTGGCAGTGCTAGGATACATTATAGACCTCATTAGCCAGAGGGGAGAGGCACTATTGAACACGCTAGGAATTCAGTTGAAACTCCAGAATTGCCAGAACTTAGGAGCAGAGCTAGTCTATCCCCCGACTGTAATAAAGACCAAAATGATCAAGTTGAGACACCAGTAAAGTCCCTCAGCTGCCGGAGCAAAGTTAAAGACTCTTCACAGTCTTACGGCATAATCCAGAAGATCTATAAAGGTGGAACTAATCTATTGTGATAGAATGTGGGACTGTAATTGTGTCGGGGAGGAGAGGTGGGAATTGTTTTGGAAGGGCCGTGATGTAACTTTCCCTGGGATGATGAAAATGTCCTATATCTTGACAGGGCTTTGGGTTAAAAAGACCTACCTGTTCTTCAAAACTCATCAAACTGTGCAATTAATATCTATACATTTCACTGCGTGTAAATTATGTCTCAAAAAGGATAATGTTAAACAAGGTAATAGAGAAAAAGAGAGGGCAATTTTTAAAGTTGTGCTAAAAATTGTTAAGGGATGGAAAAGGAATTTCCTGCATTGCTGTACTAATTCTGGTTTCAGAAGGTAACAAAATGAATAAAGGAATAAATGTCAGTAACTGAAAAAAACACCTTTTTTAAGAATGCACGTAGTTAGTAGAAATAATACAATAAAAGTATGGAACTACATAAAGACCCAGAAGCAGGATCAAGATCTATTGACAATGAATTCTTAAAATAAATGTATTGGTGCTTAATATGTTCAAAAACAAGAGGATGTGAATAAAACACAGACTCTATAATATAGGAGAGTAAATATACATATATACAGATTATAATACAAGGCAGAAAGTAGTAAATGCCTCAAAAGTTGATGATATGAGAGCAATGCAATTTCAGAAGAACAAGAGAAGATATCAAGAAGGGTTTGGATGACAAAAAGGTAAATAAATATAGACTCAAAAAGGAAACTAGCCACCCTGATGTCCATGGCCACTGTCCTCTGTAGTTGTAGCACGATATCTTCGAAGCCCTAAAAGTATCCACGTATGTCCCAAATGCCCACAATATAATTCCAGTTTGATGATCACTAACCCTTATGCTTCAAATTCTAATCAGGTACCATACAGTAAAATATAGCAATTAGTAAAAAAAAAATAGCTAAAACCAGTCTGACAACTTCAACTAATTTTCTTTGCTTTCAAAAGAACAGTTCAGCCAAACTTTGTCTTCTGGTCTCCCCTCCTCAGGCTTCATCCTTGAGCTCTGCTCTCACCCTGGCAGCCCTATTATCCGTAAGGCAGAATTTTCTCAGGCTGCTTCGGAGAGACAAACCCGAGCAACAGAAAAAGAGTGCATATTAAGCCCTTTGGTCTTGAATTTAAGAAAATGAGCAATCTACTTTAATTGACAAATTTGGGAATCGAGATGGAATACATGTTTTGGTTTTGGTTTTATTTTTTCTTTAATGTAGAAGAATCTTCTCATCATATTATGCTGAGGGGAAATAAAAGTCTGAATTCCTTTTAAAATCAATCCACTATTTCTTTTTGTACATTCTATACATACTCTGAACATTAACTTTACATACACTTAACAAGGTAAGATAGTTTTTCAGTTGTTATTGTTTTATTTTGTTTTTTCCAGAATGGAAATTAGACTTTATAAAATGACATTTCAAGTAGTCCATGTATGGACCATATTTCTCAGCTTTATACCAAACTACGTGAAAAGCTGTAGTAGCCTAATGTGTGAACCTGTGATAAAAATGTTTATTAGAATGAATTTAATGATTATTGGCATCAATATTCAATGGATGAATTCTTCATTGTAAATATTCTCTGGAAATAATAATTCGAGAACAATTAAATTTTTATTCCAAATTTGTGGAATATGAGTACTTAGTGCAATTTTTACTTTAAACATGCACCTAGAAATAGTGTGAATCTCTGATTCGATTTTTCTAAGTAACGTTAAGTAAAATTTTAGGGAAAATAATCATTTCAATCTATGTATACTGTGGTAGTTAATGTAGTATTAACTTAAACTCTATAACAAAGACTCAAAATACAGCAGTATAAACAAGATAGAATATTCTCTCTTGCATTTTCTCTCTCTTCTTTATAACTAAGGTAAGAATGAGAACCAGCAATTCAGCTTTACCATTGTCAGGAGCAGGTATCCATTTCCAAGTTGGCTACTCTATCCATCATCATCTCCCAGGTGTGTGTGTGGTGGGGTGGCGGGGGGGGGGTGTGTTTTAAGAAGGAGGGGCAGACAGGAGGGTCCACACACCATCCTTTTATGGGCACAACTGGAAGAATCACATATTTCACATTTCATTGAGTAGAACCAGTAATTTGCCCACATCTCACTGAAATGGAGTCTGGGAAATGTGGCCTTTGACTGGCTGGCCATTTACTATGGGAGCGGAAAAAGACACTGTGACACAACTTGCAACCTGCCACCAAAAATCCAGGTGTGCACTTCTTCCCACTTACCTACCCCCTCTACACACACATACACCCAATATTATAAAGTCCCATTCGAAAAAAAAAAAAAAAAAAGGAACAGTACAGTGTTGGAAGTATAGTGGTGAGCACAGCTGCCTTCCTAAAACATGGAATAGGAAAATAACAGCTGTCATTTTTCAAAGCAATGATCAAATCCTACCAGATATGAATTTTAAACATTCCCTGCTCTGGCAGTGAAATAATTTCCTTGACTAGGTCCTGATTATATTATCTGGAAGAAATTTCTTTGTCCCTTGTCATTTACAGTTCCTGTTTTCTTTACTTTGGGATGTTTTTCTTTGTCCATTATTCCTATTACCATAAGGACTGGTTTGCTTGTGACAATTCTGATTTATATGCATTGTCCTGGTGTAATATCAATATTGAATGAATAAATTACGTGTTCTAAATATGTGTCCCTTTCTCTCTTGAAAGTGTCTGAATACCTTATAATTATCTCTTTAAGGGAGAATTGCACTCTATTCTCTCCTTGGAGGCTGTACAGATTTCTGGGCTATATTCTGCAAGGCCAGTTGGGAGGCTTCTAGATTTGCTTTAAAGGTCAAATGTGCATTGGTTTTTGCAGATCAATACAATCCCTAAAAATCTCAGTATGCTTTTGTTCTACTGACAGTCAGATCCACAGGCACATAACCATAACCACAGATCTAATCTAGAGAATGTTCCTATGCTTACAGACTATCCTCTTATATTTTCTGGTTTCTTTGTTCAGAACATTTTTGCTTTCCCTGAATTTAGTAGTATCTATTTTGATGCTCTCTGAAAATATTATCTGAGTTAAGAAAGCATCACCCTTAATCTAACCTTTGAAACTAGAATGGACCCCAATTAACAGAGATGTTTTAATGTAGGCACTTGAGGACACCAGAGGTTATTTACTAGTAAAGATGCTTCTTTAAAATCACGTCTTATAACCAGCCCAAGTACATCTTGTCACAGAACTTTGCACGACAAGAAAGAGCCAACATATATAAACATTCTGTGCTTTTTTAACGTTCTGAGATTCTCAAACAATTCACAGAGGTTACATGTTCTTTTGTCAAGTAGTCTACCTTCTTAAGGATTACAAGTGAGTTTTACCAAATGTTTTATCATGACAGAAGAAGGATCACTGGCTTTCCAGCCTGCAATATTGGTATTCTTGCCACCTACTACCCAACTCTTAGACCAATGCTTCATTTTTTTTATTATTTTGGTAGAATTCCACTTCTAATAACCAAATTATGTTTTATTTAAGAATAAGATGTTATTTTTTAAAAGAAAGAGAGAGTCTAAAATCCAGCATTTTAAACAGGATAGAAATGTGTGTCTCATAAAGTAATTCAAAGGTAGGTGGTTCATTACTGGCAGAACACTCTACACTTTCAACATGTGACTTCCGTCCCTAGATTCAGGGAAGGTATTCAACTTTTCCATCTCATAGCAACTAGAAAGTATCAGAGTATTGTATGATCTGTCATTTTAAGGACAAAACCCAGAAGTACCAAATATAATATCTGTTTAAATTCTATTATTTAAAAAACAGACACATGGTCATACCTTTCAATAAGGGAGGCTGAGAAAGGCAGTCTTTAACTGTATATGTGACCAGTTGAAACTCTATTAGAAAGAGGTGACCAGATATTGGGCAACAACTCACAGTCTGACACACTATTGTGTTATTCAAAAACAAATCTAAGTATTTAAAGCAGGGAAGAAAGATTTAATACAGAGAATAAAGTACTTTCAAAATTAATAGCAGGAAGAGCCAAAGTTGTGGGCTCTGGACTGGAACACAACACTACAGAACTGACACATCCAGGGACTGAGGCCACCACTGGAACAACGGAGTACGAACATTCCACTTTAAAAGCAATTCCATAATAAGAAAGCTGGGAACTAGCTGTCATCACTACTTTTGCAACAGCTGCCTCTCAACATGGAGGGAAGTGGATAATGTACACTGGAGTATTGCTTTAGAAACCAAGATCTTGCTAGAAGAAAAAAAAAATCCAAAGCAATGCCAATATTCTTTGCTTCCACCTTCTAAAATCTGTGCAAATACATTTTATTGGTAGAACCTAATTCTCTTCCTGACTCTTGGCTGCAAAGGCACATGGGAAGTATCACTTTAAGCTTTTCAGAAACTTCAGACAGACACACACACGAAGAAGAAAGTTGGAATGGTGTTTAATGAATCAATCCATGGCACCACCAGTGCTATTAATCAACAACAGGCATTCCAGCAGAGCAGATATTGTTAGTGTTATTTTATTCCAACTGAATACTCTCAATGAACCTTTCGTCTGTGTCTATTCTTTAGTAACTGAATCATCATTTAAAATAAAATAATTGGATTAATTTCTCCAAAAAAATGTCAAGAAATCAGCTTGTGTAAGGTTTGGACATATCAATTTCTCAGTCCTTTATACTAGACTTTAAGCAAATACTATTTTTAAAGGTCTGAAAGTTCTATCTTTATAAAGATTTCATGTTCTATTAATTCACTTTTCTCCTTCTCCCAAGCTAAAGTGAATGAAAGATAAGCAACTTACTTTTAATATAGTAGCAATGTAGCTAGCATTTAATTTCAAAAAAACTTAATAGACATTTCCCTTTATTTGTCAGTTTCCTAATATTTGAAATAGGAATATGCAAATAACTTTATCATATCTGCAACTGCCTTTATTTGTTTTTCAAAGAGGTGCTAGCTAGATTCAGGTCACTCCACTAGGAAACAAAGTGAGGGGTAGAAAGTTGTACTATACCCTCCATGATAGCAGGGACCTTGCCAGTCTTGTTCATCACACTATACCCAGCACCAAGCACTGCTAAGCACCCACTAGATACATTTTAAGAATTCTTGACTTAATAAGTGAGGTCCTACTTTCAAAACGGTTTATAATATTAGGAAGATAATGAGGGGTAAGAAAAATGCTGAGCATATATAAAACACACATGTAGCTAGTCTCAAGGCTGTGGATCATAACTCTTTGTAGTCAATTTTCAAGATGACTGTTAAATTTTATCCTGCTGGTAAGGTCACTGTTGAAGATTCTTTCTCAGGTCTGAGGCAAGACTGCAGACTGACCAGCAAGGACACTTACAGAAATTATCTTGGAATGAGCTTTCTGAAAATTAAGTCATTTAGAACAAATAAATTATCTTTACTATAGAGTGGGGGGGGGACAATAAATTTAATCAGTTATATGTACTTGGACACTGATTTCTTAATCCAACAAGCAGGAAAGTTTTAGGAGGCTATTCACCAAGCCACTTAAAACTCTTGTTTCTAACATTTTTTAAACTTTGCCTCAAAACAAAAGGCATAGACAAAATAACCTAAAGTAATGTTAACACAACACCGAGAAAATGAAATAAACTGACACTGTAAAGATTGTCTTTTTTTCCCGAAAGATGTGCAATTTCAGTTTTGAAGGCTGATCACTTTGTCTTAAATGTTTGTCTAGAAAATGAGTATACTACTATGTAGAAGAGAAGGCTTTACTTGTTTAAGTAGTAGGCATAGAAGAAAGTCATGGAAAAATAAATTGTAGAAATGGCATAGTTGTCCATCTGATTTTATTTTTAATTAAAAGATCTACTAAAATAGGTATGCATACATATTAAGTAAGGAAATAGATGGTATTGAAGGGCATATTTTCAAAGAAATCGAAGTACAAGGAACATGTTGGTACCTTTTCTTGTTAAATAATGACTATCAAACTGTGTTAACACTAATCTTTCAGTTTTGCCAAGATTAGATTGTCCCTTTTCAAACAGTCCAGCTATATTAGTTTCTCCTCCAAAATGCACATGAGTCTACCATAAGAGATTTGTAGGTACAAAAATTTCCGATTTTTCAAGGGTTTATTTTCTTAAAAATTAGCGGTATAGTTTAGGAATTAACTTAAAGAGAGACTAAATGTTTAGCATAAATGTATTGAAAAAAATCACTACATGTAAAGTGATTTTTAAGCCCCTCTACCTCTCCAGAGTTCCAAAGTTAAGAATTACAATCTAGGCTATTATTAAAATATAAAGGTGCAAACATTTCCATGTATCACCACTGTCCATTTCTACTTAAGCTTCCACTCTGTCTTGACCTCTCACACCTGTGTTGCACTATAAGGAAAGGAGCGCAAGGGGGAATGTACAATTTTGTGACTTTCATGTTATAAATAGCTTTTCCTAAGCAGCTCTGAAAGTGAATGTAATTTTTAATTTTCTGTTGTCTATCCTTCCATTCAAAATATCAATCTTTAAAAAAACCCACTAATATAAAATTAAAAGGAAGGAAAAAAGAGAAAAGGATGAGGATCCTATTATTCATCTTAGTAACAAAAAAGTTACCTGATATATTTTTGGTTCCTAAAACTTTCCCCAGTGAAGCAAACACGCTTCTGGCTGAACCTAGTTCCTGGATCCAACTAGATAATTTTATGTGTTGCCCCCAAATCTCCACACATTGTTCATTTTCAACAGCAACATACCAAAACAACAGCAAACTATCCACATCTGCTTTCTTGCTAACCTTGTAAATATTCCTTTTAATTTCTGTTTCTTTCAAATATGTTTAGATAATAAAAATTATTTTTAAGACTTTTTTTGATGTGGACCATTTTTAAAGTCTTTATTGAATTTGTTACAATATTGCTTCTGTTTTAGGTTTTGGCTTTTTGGTCACGAGGCATGTGGGATCCTAGTTCCCTGACCAGGGATTGAACCCATACCTCCTGCACCAGAAGGCAAAGTCCCAACCACTGGAAAACCAGGGAAGTCACCTAAAAATTATTTTTAAGTTGAAATTTACTATGGATTCTGAGCTTGAATCAAAAAAATTTGACATTTTCCTAAATTAGAAAAAAAATGAACATATTAAATCCTAATTAAGTAAAGAAAATAACTAAGCAGTTAAACTCACAGAAGGGCTACAGTAGCATTTTCAAGGGCTCAACTCTGCTTCGAACTGAAACCACTGATCCTCCGGTCCCCATCCACTCCCCCATTCAAAGGCATGATAACATGAGCAAAAGTACTTTGAGGGGAGATATGTTCACCCTACACAGTTTTTTTCAAATACATATTTTTGTTTGCATATTGATGTTCAATGTCTTCTGGCACAAAATCTGTTTAGCACAGGGAAGCTAATTCATTGTTAGGTTTTTGGCTTAAACCCTGTATTCATTATGTAAACTCCTTTTTTCCACATAACCCTCCAAGGTTTGATGAAAACAGATTCCTAAACATGTCCAACCTGCCAAACAGGAATAAAAGCTTCCAGTAGAAGCATAACACTCCTTTAAAATAGGAGTGTTGTAGCTTGTATGAGCATATTTCACTCTTGGAAAGAAATGAGATCATGTTTCGTTTCAGGAAGATGTATGCTTCAGGTAAGAGACTGAAACAAACTTTCTATACTTAACTGAATACATAGGAGAATGTTTGAATTCAAATGTATTGCTGAAGTGAAGTAGCTCTTTAATTATATTGCAAAACTTAAATGGCAGATGAGTTTCAATTCTCAGTAGGTTTGTAAATATTTTCCAGAAGACAGACCTTTCCTGAAGAACTGACTGCACCTTGATTATGCCTTCTCTTCCCCTCTCCTTCCCTCTCTCTCTCCGACTGACCCTACCGACTGCACTGAGATCATTTCCTTTATATCATCTCTTAACTGCTCACTTTCATGGCTGTCCGAGTCTTGGGCCAATTAGTCATGTCTGCTGGGAGATTTTTTCTTTGTGCACATTTTCTTCAATGTCTTGAGCCAGTGCCTGTAGTCTATACACTGTGTGCTGCTGATGACTCCAGAAAGGAATTCTTATTAAATGAAGGGTGGATATTCTTAACAAATGGGCTCCAAACTGACAAGAGTTCCTGCTGAGGAAGCAGCTGCTTTCTTTCTGTTCTGTTACTCCATACTGGGCTCCTGTCCTGTTCTGTCTGCCTATCTCTGTACTGGCAGCTCATGAAGACCAATATAAACACGGTATGGAACCCAACTGTCCCCTTACATTCTTACCTGGCAAACAATTACATTTCTGATACTTGAGTTTGAAGATAGAAATGATAGGCCCCACTTTAAAAAAAAATAATCATAATATACATGTGATACCATTAAACTTTCAAAATTAATTAGCTAATTGCAATATTGTATATCTAGTAACAGACAGAGAAGGGTTCAAGAGCACGTTGCCTACGTTATAAATAACATCATCTACGTCATTAATAGCATCAAGAGCTTGGATTCGAATCAAGGTTTTCTTATTCCAACTCAAGGGTTCTTTCCATGACGTATTACTCATACTGCCATTTACACAACATACAAAGCAAGTCTGTGAAATGAGCATAAGGAAAAGAGTATTGTGATTGAGCCGGGAAAATAAAACAAGATAGCTTTCTTCAGCCAGCTCCTATAGAAAAGGATCATATTAAGTAGGTGAGTTCACAGATGGAATGAACAAGCTCATATGTTGCCAGGATGAAACTTCGGGCCCTGATTTCACGTTATTTTCTGTTGGAGCTGGAATTGTTTTGGTTGTGAGGAAGCCTTCTTTAAGTAAGCAAAAAAGCAGAGTATAATTCTCTTGGAGCTTAGAAAGAAATAGTCATTTCCTGTATAGAAAAGTATTGCATTGTATTTCTAACTAAATTACTACCTTTTTTTCTTAATTTATGATCTGATGAAAATGATATACCATAATCATAGCAGAAAATGAATTATAATTATTTAGGTATAAATCAATTTTAACTGCTATCAGCCATTAGCAATAGTCCTTTTATGACACAATTTTCCATTTTAAGTTATTATCCTGTATTTTTTTGTTGGATGTAGTATTTTCAATAATTATTTTCAGCTACAGAATAAGGGTAATGTGTATCTTTGAACTTCTCTTACACAAAATGCTTTTCTTGACCACTTTATTTTGTATTTCTAAATATTTTCCAACTTTATTGTGATTCTTTTTCTTCTTGAGTTATTTAGAAATGTTTTTGAAGTTGAAAACATGAGTTCTTTTGTAAATTATCTTCATTTTACTCACATTTAACTACATGAGAGTCAGAGAGAATAGTCTGTCATACTGACTTTGAATTATGTTAAAAGTAGCCAAATATACCATCAGTTTTCTTAAGTTATACATGTCCTTGAAAAGAATATGTAATTTCCATTTACTGCAATATTCTACATATGTTCATTACATCAAGCCTGTTAATTTTTTTCAATTTTTTATATGCCTAATGATATTTTTGTCTAATTGATCTATAAATCATGTGGGATTTTTATTAAATCCTTCCATTATGAAGGTGGATTTGTCAGTTTCTCTTGTATTGATAGAACTGTAATGTGTTGTGTTATAAATTTTGAAGGAATTATTTTTAGTACATATCTGAGATACGCATCGGGTAAATTGAGTCTTTTACTTCTATAAAATGCTCCTCTTCACCTCCAGACATTTTTTTGGGGGGTGGGGTTGTTTGGTTGGTTGATTTGTGGTTGTTTTTGCCAGTAAGCCTGTTTTAAATATAACCACACCAGGTTTCTGTTGTTGCTGTTCTTACTATTAATATTTGCCTGGGATATCTTTTTCCATCCTTTTAATTTTAAACAATACTTATCCTTGTGTTTCTGGTATGTCTCTTTGGTTTTTTTCCCCCCTTATAAAAACAATGTAACAATCCAGAGATTTTATATAATATATTCAGTCCATTTACATTTATGGATTTCTGAAATACACTTTTTCATTCCTACCATCTTAGAGAATGTTTATATTTGTACCATTTCCTATGTTTTACCTGTCACCATTGGACCCTCTTCCTAATTAATCAAGTGTTGTTGCTGGTTTTCTGGGGCTTTTTTCATTTGTTTTTCTCTTTCTACTTGTAGAAAGATACACCCTCTATTATCTTAGTGGTTATATCTAAAAATTTAACATGAATTCTTGAAAAGTCTAGTTATCTATATCTATACTTCCTCCTAGACAATACAAGGAACTTAAGAAATCTGGATCACCCGATCCCAATTTATATAGCCTTGTGGCCTAGTATTTAATTATATCTAATTTATTTTGATCTCTATATTTGAAATTATTACTATTTGTACAGCCAATATTAGTTTAGAATTATCAACATATTTACCACAATCTGTATTCACCATTCCTTTCTGAGAACATGATTTTATTTTGTTCTGCTTCTTGAAAGACAGGCTTACATTCCTCATCAGATTTCCCCCCCCGCCCCCCCCATCATACTGGCTTTCTCTTTTGTTGTGATATTTTTGCTTAGTTCGCATTCTAATTACCTTCTTAAAATTGTGCATCTTTGAATAGGAGACAGAGATGATTCTGAGACAGCTACTTCTTGAAGGACTGTGTGTGAGGGAAACCAGGAAACTAGCTGTGTGAGCAGTTAGCCTGGATCCAGATCTGTGTTCTACACTTTCTTATTAACAATCTACCTCTTGGGTAGGCATCCTCTGGGACAGAAAGACATCTACCTGTCTCACAGTGAAGGTCGGAATGTCATGGTCAGATGGACCAAGGGCATTTGTTTGTCTTCAACTGCTTGAAATCAGTGTCACCACATTTTTCTCCTCTATCTTTTCAGACTAATATTCTCTAAAAGCATGCATGGTGGTGGGGGGAGGCAGGGTCTGCACACTTGCTCACTCAGCAACCCTTGTCCTTATTCCTTGGAGAATTCTCTTTCTTAGGGTCTTCAAGATGATGTTCTTCTCCCACAGTAGTAATTCTATAAGCATCAGATAGGTTACTTCTTCATTCTGTGTATGTGCACATGTGTGTGTGAGTCTATATGTTTGTGTATACACATACAAGCCTGTGTATTCTACCTTCAAGAAGAAAAAGTTGAGAAATGAGTGATATGTGTGTTTTCCTTTGATCTATTCTCTCACCATTTGGGCTCTGTTTGAACCCCCTCAGATGTACCTTGACTATTTTCTAGCTTCTAAGGAGCTTTCAATTTATCCAAGTTTAAGGAACTAAAATGGAATAATTCCATACACCCATACCTAGTTTCAGATTATCAAAATACGTTATTACATACACATATGTGCATGCATACATGACCATGCATGCTCGCATACGTGTGCTCACACGTGTGCGTGCGTGCACACACACACACACACACACACATCCTTAGCAAAATCTTCTGTCAGGAGGTTTCTTCATCTTTGTCCCAAACTTATGGTGATTTTTATATAAGAATTCTGTACGCTCTTCAATGCAATTCACCATTATTAGCCACATTCTGCTACTACTTTATAGCTCATTATTTTCACTTGGTTGGCGCTCAGACTTGAAGAAGGAAAAAAAGCATCTTTCTCTAACATGCATATAACATTCAAAATTACCTGCCTATATGGTTTTTAATACTTTCAGCACCATCCACAGACATATCGCCAGTATCTACCGTGGTGACTGATCTAGTAGAATATCTATTCAATAAATTTTTATTTTGTGAATAAAAGGACACAAACTGTGATTGACCCAAAAAAGCAGAACACACACACAGAGGCACAATTTTTTTTTGATCTTAGAGACAGAAAGTAAGGTACAGATCTTTCCTATACCTTTCATAAGACTTAACCTTAATTTTCCTTTTCACTGAGTGTTCCCATAGCTGGCCTTTTTACAGGTAGGAAAACAATCAACTTTAGTAAATTGTAATTTTGCTGTTTGTATTAATTTTCATTAATTTGTATTAATTTCCAATGACTTTGCCAACTAAGTAAGCATCTTTGCTATTTCAAATTATTTTTAAACTTATACTTGAGAGTTACCAAATAGTTTTCCACTGCTAAATGTAACAACAGAATAATACATATACTATTTCTTAAAATCATAAAACCATAAGTAGCATCCAAAATAAAAATCAAGACTAAAAACCTTCCTGATATATATTTTGAAAGAACAGTACTTGGTTTGCTAATCTTTATATTTCAATACCATCTAATTAATTTTCACCCCATGCATTAATTTTATAAGTTACTACAAATCAATAATGTCTTATACTAGTTTTCTAAAAGATTACATCAAAATCACTGGCATCAAGAGTGGGTTGTTGAGTTGATCCTTAAAATATAATAATCTTCTTTTTCTGATGAAAAGAGTTGATTCCAACTCTTCCACTTCCTACTTATATAGGAACTCTGCGAGATGTTTACATTCTTTGTGCCTCAATTTCCTCTAAAATGAAGATAATAATAATGCCTATTCAAAAGACTGTCATGAGGCTTATGTTTTGTATGAGGATTAAAGAGGTTAAAAGTAGAAAGCACTTAGATAGACCAATACCTTGCACATTCTAAGTTAGAACTCAATAAATGTTTGCAAATGTAATTATTAAATTACATTTTTTCTTCCTATTCAGCATTTTCCGGAACATATTCTAAATGACAATCTTCCAGAAAATATGGAGTGTGACTGGAAGAGGTGTGGCCATGTCTGGGCTTTCCATTCTTCTGTTAACAGGACATAAAGTTAGGTTCATGGTTCAGTCTGTGCTAATCCTAGTACTTCATCCTCTGCCTACCACCGACCCCTGGGATTTACCCAAAGGATGTGCATGCAATTCAAGCTAGTCAATCAAATTCCTGCTTAAAATTTTTTAAACGTACATCATTTGCTATGCAGGAAGGACATGTTTCCCAGAAGCCTCTACCCATATTCCTGATCCTGGAGGAAAAATCCATTTACTGTAGAAAACACAGAAGCCAGTATACTGAGAAAGGAAGAGAATCAAGAGAGAGAAAGAGAGGCTTCGTTGTGACAGTGTTCACATCCTCAATTCACATCACATTCCCTCCTGTATTGACCTCTGCCATTTGTGACCAAGAGTCCTGACCAAAACAAAAATGCTCTTAAAAAGTATCCTGAGTAAATTAGTTTTAAAAGTACTGCAAACTATAGCCCCTTCTTGAAATTCTACAAAGCATACTATGTTATCACAAAGCATAGTAAAACCTCTATATATCAATACTTCTAGAATAATTTTTTTTAAAAGGCAGGCCTACCTTAGCATAACTCAGCATCTCTCAAACATACCTAGACATTTTTTCTGACAGCTTCTTGTAGCAAATGACAAACTTGTGTTTCACAGAATAAACCTGTGTTTCACAGTTGTTTTGAGACCACAGATATAGAAGTCTCATGATTCCACATTATAGATCTTTATTCCCTATATAAAGATAGTTGCAGCGAGCGGGGGCTACTCTTCATTGCAGTGTGAGGGCTTCTCATTGCAGTGGCTTCTCTCGTTGCAGAGCACGGGCTCTAGGCGCGTGGGCTTCCGTAGTTGTGGCACGCAGGCTCAGTAGTTGTGGCTCACGGGCTCTAGAGTGCAGGCTCAGTAGTTGTGGCGCATGGGCTTAGTTGCTCCGTGGTGTGTGGGATCTTCCCAGACCAGGGCTCAAACCCATGTCCCCTGCATTGGCAGGTGGATTCTTAACCACTGAGTCACCGGGGAAGTCCCCATGGCAGGCAGATTCTTAACCACTGCACCACCAGTGAAGTGCCCCTTTTTTGTTTGTTTTTTGCTGTCAGAAACCAAGAAAGAGCTAAAGAGGATTATCCTTAATAATAAGAAAGTCAGGTGCATATTGTGGGGCTGGACAGGCACACAAGGACAAAGTGGGGGTGTCCTTATGAGGGACTGACGAGCCTGGCAAACAGTCCCTTCCTGCTCTTGGGCCTCCCCTGGCAGTTCTGAGGAAGAGGGTGTGCAGGTTCCTCTGAGGTGGTCCTTGGTTGGGAGGATTGTAATTTGTACTTAATGGTGCTAAGATTCTTTTTTATCCAAATGACTAACCAGGTGTGCCTACCCCATCTATTAAGTAACCCAATACTTTCTCCATGTCTAACTTAAACTAAAAGTGATATATGCTAGGGTTTGTTCATGTATTTTCTCTTCTACTTCTTTGATGTGTAAGTCTAAAACTGCTCAATTTCTACACTGTTTTAACTATTGTGTCTTTAAAAGGTGTATTATTTTTCCAATCCCACCAATTTTTTTTCTACCCTTTTCTTTATCAAAAGTGCCTTAGAATCAGTTTGTCAATTTCGCAATTAAGGGTTTTGAATTAAGTTTATAAATTCTTCCAAAGTTTATTTATATTTTTACAACTTTATAACTTCTCATGTTGAATGTCTCCATATATCCTAAGGATTTAACACATTATCCATACATAAATATATCATCTATACATAATAAAGCTATTCTCCTTTCTAATGGTTACATCCTCATTTATCTTACTTTATTAGATAGAAGTCCTAAAATAATTTGATAGAAGGAATAATTATCCTATTCTTGATTTGAAAGAGAAAGCTAATAAGCGTTTCCTCATTAAACAAAATTTGGTTGTTAGTGTGTACAAATTATTTTTTGTATTTTTAAAGTATTTTCTATTCACTCATAGTTCACCATTTAAAAAATCATGAATGGGGCTTCCCTGGTGGCGTAGTGGTTGAGAGTATGCCTGCCGAAGCAGGGGACACGGGTTTGTGCCCTGGTCCAGGAAGATCCTACATGCCGCGGAGCGGCTAGGCCCGTGAGCCATGGCCGCTGAGCCTGCGCGTCTGCAGCCTGTGTTCCGCAACGGGAGAGGCCACAACAGTGAGAGGCCTGCATACCGCAAAAAAAAAAAAAAAAGAATGGATAAAAAAATTAAATCCAAAAAAGTTTTTTGCTGCTATGATTTATTAATGAACTATTTATTAGAAGATTCAATCTTGGAAAGATGAAAAGGAAAAACATATAAAATATAAGTATAAAATTTAATAATAAATTGAGTTGGTTACAAAATCCCAGCGGTGTTCATTAATTCACCACTAAAAAAGTATACATGGGGGGGGACCTTCAAGACGGCAGAGGAATAAGACGTGGAGATCACCTTCCTCCCAACAAACACATCAAAAATACATCTACATGTGGAATAACTCCTACGGAACACTTACTGAACCCTGGCAGAAGACCTCAGAGTTCCCAAAGGCAAGAAACTCCCCACATACCTGGGTAGGCCAAAAGAAAAAAGGAAAACCAGAGACAAAAGAATTGGGACAGGACCTGGACCTCTGGGTGAAGGAGGAAAAGTTTCTACACACTAGGAAGCCCCTTCACTGGCGGACGGGGGCGCAGGTTGAGGGGAAGTTTTGGAGCCACAGAGGAGAGCGCAGCAACAGGGATGCAGAGGGCAAAGCGGAGAGATTCCCACACAGAGGATCACTGCCGACCAGCCCTCACCAGCCCAAGAGGCTTGTCTGCTCACCTGCCGGGGCGGGTGGGGGCTGGGAGCTAAGGCTCGGGCTTCAGAGGTCAGACTCCAGGGAGAGGATTGGGGTTGTCTGCGTGAACACAGCCTGAAGGGGGCTAGTGTGCCACAGCTAGCCAGTAGGGAGTCTGGGAAAAATTCTGGACCTACCTAAGAGGCAAGAGACCATTGTTTCACAGTGCACTAGGAGAGAGGATTCAGAGCACCGCCTAAATGAGCTCCAGAGATGGGCGCGAGTCGCTGCTATCAGCATGGACCCCAGAGACGGGCATGAAACCCTAAGGCTGCTGCTGCAGCCACCAAGAAGCCTGTGTGCAAGCACAAGTCACTATCCAAACCTCCCCTCCCCAGAGCCTGTGCAGCCTGTCACTGACAGGGTCCTGAGATCCAAGGACAACTTCCCCAGGAGAACACATGGCAAGCCTCAGGCTTGTTGCAACGTCATGTCAGCCTTTGCCGCCGCAGGCTCGCTCCATGTTCTGTACCCCTCCCTCCCCCCGCCTGAGTGAGCCAGAGCCCCCTATCAGAATCTATTTACCCCTGTCCTTTCTGGGTGGGGAACAGACGCCCTCAGGAGACCTACATGCAGAGGCAGGATGAAATCCAAAGCTGAACCCCAGGACCTGTGAGAACAAGGAAGAGAAAGGGAAATCTCTCCCAGAACCCTCAGAAGCAGCGGATTAAATCTCCACAACAACTTGAGGTTACCCTGCATCTGTGGAATGCCTGAATAGACAACGAATCATCCCAAAACTGAAGTGGTGGACTTTGGGAGCAACTGTAGACTTGAGATTTGCCTTCTGCATCTATTTTTGTTTCTGGTTTTATGTTTATCTTAGTTTAGTATTTAGAGCTTATTGTCATTGGTAGATTTCTTTACTGATCTGGTTGCTCTCTTTCTTTTTTTTCTTTATATATATATATATATTTATCCTTTTTCGCTTTTTGTGAGTGTGTATGTATATGCGTCTTTGTGTGATTTGTCTGTATACCTTTGCTTTTACCATTTTTTCTGGGTTCTGTCTGTCCATTTTATCTTTTTTTTTTTTTTTTTTAGTATAGTTTTTAGTGCTTGTTAACACTGGTGGATTTGTTTTTGGATTGGTTATTCTCTTCTTTCTTTCTTTTTTATTACTCTTTTATTTTTTTAACTTTTAATGATTTTTAAAATTTTTTTATTTTAATAAGAGTTTTATTTTATTTTGTTTTATTTCTTTTGTTTTTCCTCCCTTTTCTTCTGAGCCATGTGGCTGACAGGCTCTTGGTACTCCAGCCGGGGGTCAGGCATGAGCTCTGAGGAGGAAGAACGGAGTTCAGGGCATTAAACCACCAGAGACCTCCCACCCCACGTAATCTCAAACGGCGAAATCTCCCAGAGATCTCCATCTCAACAGTAAGCCCCAGCTCCACTCAATGACCAGCAAGCTACAGTGCTGGACACCTGATGCCAAACAACTAGCAAGACAGGAACACAACCCCACCCATTAGCAAAAGGCTGCCTAAAAGCATAATAAGGTCACAGACACCCAAAAACACGCCACCACATGCAGTCCTGCCCACCAGAAAGACAAGATCCAGCCTCATCCACAAGAACACAGGCATCAGTGCCCTCCACCATGAAGCCTACACAAGCCACTGAACCAACCTTAGCCACTGGGGGCAGACACCAACAACAACAGGAACCACGAACCTGCAGCCTGTGAAAAGGAGACACCAAACACAGTAAGTTAAGCAAAATTAGAAGACAGAGAAATACAAAACAGATGAAGGAACAAGGTAAAAACCCAGCAGACCAAACAAATGAAGAGGAAATAGGCAGTCTACCTGAAAAAAAATTCATAATAATGATAGTAAAGATGATCCAAAATCTTGTAAATACAATGAAGAACATACAAGAAATGTTGAACAAGGACCTAGAAGAACAAAAGAGGAAACAAACAATGATGAACAGCACAATAAATGAAATTAAAAATTCTCTAGAAGGAATCATCAGTAGAATAACTGAGGCAGAAGAACGGCTAAGTGACCTGGAAGATAAAACAGTGGAAATAATTACCTCAGAGCAGAATAAATTAAAAAGAAGGAAGAGAAATGAGGACAGTCTCAGAAACCTCTGGGAAAACATTAAATGCACCAAAATTCAAATTATAGGGGTCCCAGAAGAAGAAGAGAAAAAGAAACGGTCTGAGAAAATATTTGAAGAGATTATATTGAAAACATCCCGAACATGAGAAAGGAAATAGTCAATCAAGTCCAGGAAGTACAGAGAGTCCCACACAAGATAAATCCAAGGAGAAAAACGCCAAGACACATATTAATCAAACTATCAAAAATTAAATACAAAGAAAAAATATAAAAAGCAGCAAGGGAAAAGCAACAGACAACATACAAGGGAATCCCCATAAGGTTAACAGCTGATCTTTCAGCAGAAACTCTGCAAGCCAGAAGGGAGTAGCAGGACATATTTAAACTGATGAAAGGGAAGAACCTACAACCAAGATTACTCTAACCAGCAAGGATATCATTCAGATTTGACAGAGAAATTAATCTTTACAGACAAGCAAAAGCTAAGAGAATTCAGCACCACCAAACCAGCTTTAAAACACATGCTAAAGGACCATCTCTAGGCAGGAAACACAAGAGAAGGAAAAGACCTACAATACAAACCCAAAACAATTAAGAAAATGGTAATAGGCACATACATATCGATAACTACCTTAAATGTAAATGGATTAAATGTTCCAACTAAAAGACACAGACTGGCTGAATGGATACAAAAACAAGACGTGTATATGCTATCTACAAGAGACCCACTTCAGACCTAGGGACACATACAGACTGAAAGTGAGGGGATGGAAAAAGATATTCCATGCAAATGGAAATCAAAAGAAAGCTGGAGTAGCAATTCTCATATCAGAACAAACAGAATTTAAAATAAAGACTATTACAAGAGACAAAGAAGGACACTGCATAATGATCAAGGGATCAATCCAAGAAGAAGATATAACAATCGTAAATATTTATGCACCTACCATAGGAGCACGTCAATACATAAGGCAATGCTAACAGCCATGAAAGGGGAAATCAACAGTAACACAATCATAGTAGGGGACTTTAACACCCCACTTTCACCAATGAACAGATCATCCAAAATGAACATAAATAGGGAAATACAAGCTTTAAATGATACATTAAACAAGATGGACTTAATTGATATTAATACAACATTCCATCCAAAAACAACAGGATACACGTTCTTCTCAAGTGCTCATGGAACATTCTATAAGATAGATTGTATCTTGGGTCACAAATCAAGCCTTGGTAAATTAAAGAAAATTGAAATCATATTAAGTATCTTTTCCAACCACAACACTACAAGACTAGATATCAATTACACGAAAAAAATCTGTAAAAACTACAAACACATAGAGGCTAAACAATACACTACTAAATAACCAAGAGATCACTGAAGAAATCAAAGAGGAAATCAAAAAATACCTACAAACAAATGACAATGAAAACACGATGACCCAAAACCTTTGAGATGCAGCAAAAGCAGGTCTAAGAGGGAAGTTTATAGCAATACAATACTACCTCAAGAAACAAGAAACGTCTCAAATAAACAAACTAACCTTACACCTAAAGCAATTAGAGAAAGAAGAAGAAAGAAACCCTGAAGTTAGCAGAAGGAAAGAAATCATAGAGATCAGATCAGAAATAAATGATAAAGAAATGAAGGAAATAAGAGTGAAGATCAATAGAACTAAAAGCTGGTTCTTTGAGAAGATAAACGAAATTGATAAACCATTAGCTAGACTCATCAAGTAAAAACGGGAGAAGACTTAAATCAACAGAATTAGAAATGAAAAAGGAGAAGTAACAACTGACACTGCAGAAATACAAAGGATCATGAGAGATTACTACAAGCAACTATATGCCGATAAAATGGACAACCTGGAAGAAATGTACAAATTTTTAGAAAAGCACAAATTTCTGAGACTGAACCAGGAAGAAATACAAAATATAAACAGACCAATCACAAGCACTGAAATTGAAACTGTGATTAAAAATCTTCCAACAAACAAAAGCCCAGGACCAGATGGCTTCACAGGTGAATTCTAACAAACATTTAGAGAAAAGCTGACACCTATCCTTCTCAAACTCTTCCAAAATATAGCAGAGGGAGGAACACTCCCAAACTCATTCTACAAGGCCACCATCACCATGATACCAAAACCAGACAAAGATGTCACAAAAAGAAAACTACAGGCCAATATCACTGATGACCATAGATGCAAAAATCCTCATCAAACTACTAGCAACCAGAATCCAACAGCACATTAAAATGATCATACACCATGATCAAGTGGGGTTTATGCCAGGTATGCAAGGATTCTTTAATATATGCAAATCAATCAATGTGATATACCATGTTATCAAATTGGAGAAAAACCATATGATCGCCTCAATAGATGCAAGAAAAGCTTTCAAAAAAATTCAACACCCGTTTATGATAAAAACCCTCCAGAAAGTAGGCATAGAGGGAACTTACCTCAACATAAGAAAGGCCATATATGACAAACACATGGCCAACATCGTTCTCAAAGGTGAAAAACTGAAACCATTTCCACTAAGATCAGAAACGAGACAAGGTTGCCCACTCTCACCACTATTATTCAACATAGTTTTGAAAGTTTTAGCTGCAGCAATCAGAGAAGAAAAAATCCAAATTGGAAAAGAAGAAATAAGACTGTCACTATTTGCAGATGATATGATACTATACATAAAGAATCCTAAAGATGCTACCCGAAAACTACTAGAGCTAATCAATGAATTTGGTAGAGTAGCAGGATACAAAATTAATGCAGAGAAATCTCTTGCATTCCTATACACTAATGATGAAAAATCTGAAAGAGAAATTAAGGAAAAACTCCCATTTACCACTGCAACAAAAAGAATAAAACACCTCCTAATAAACTTACCTAAAGAGACAAAAGACCAGTATGCAGCAAACTATAAGACACTGATGAAAGAAAGTAAAGATGATACAAACAGATGGAGAGATGTACCATGTTCTTGGATTGGAAGAATCAACATTGTGAAAATGTCTATACCACCCAAAGCAATCTCCAGATTCAATGTAATCCCTATCAAACTACCAATGGCATTTTTCACAGAACTAGAATGAAAAATTTCACAATTTGTATAGAAACACAGAAGATCCCGAAATAGCCAAAGCAATCTTGAGAAAGAAAAATGGAGCTGGAGGAATAAGGCACCAGGACTTCAGACTATACTACAAAGTTACAGTAATCAAGACAGTATGGTACTGGCACAAAAACAGAAATATAGATCAATGGAACAGGATAGAAAGCCCAGAGATAAACCCACACACATATGGTCACCTTATTTTTGATAAAGGAAGCAAGAATATACAGTGGAGAAAAGTTAGCCTCTTCAATAAGTGGTGCTGTGTAAACCGGACACCTATATGTTAAAGAATGGAATTAGAATGCTTCCTAACAGCATACACAAAAATAAACTGAAAACGGATTAAAGACCTAAATGTAAGGCCAGACACTATAAAACTCTTAGAGGAAAACATAGGTAGAATGCTCTATGACATAAATCACAGCAAGATCCTTTTTGACCCACCTCCTAGAGAAATGGAAATAAAACCAAAAATAAACAAATGGGACCTAATGAAACTTAAAAGGTTCGCACTGCAAAGGAAACCATAAAAAAGACAAAAAGATAACCCTCAGAATAGGAGAAAATATATGCAAATGAAGCAACTGACAAAGGATTAATCTGCAAAATATACACGCAGCTCATGCAGCTCAATTAGAAAAAAAACAACCCAATCCAAAAATGGGCAGAGGACCTAAAGAGACATTTTTCCAAACATATTCAGATTGCCAACAAACACATGAAAGGATGCTCAACATCACTAATCATTAGAGAAATGCAAATCAAAACTACAATGAGGTATCACCTCACACCAGTCAGAATGGCCATCATCAAAAAATCTACAAACAATAAATGCTGCAAAGGGTGTGGAGAAAAGGGAACCCTCCTGCACTATTGGTGGGAATGTAAATTGATACAACCACTATGGAGAACAGTATGGAGGTTCCTTAAAAACCTAAAAATAGAACTACCATACGACCCAGCAATCCCACTACTGGGTATATACCCTGAGAAAACCATAATTCGAAAAGAGTCATGTACTACAGTGTTCACTGCAGCTCTATTTCCAATAGCCAGGATATGGAAGCAACCTAAGTGTCCATCGACAGATGAATGGATAAAGAAGGTGTGGCACATATATACAATGGAATATTACTCAGCCATAAAAGAAATGAAATTCAGTTATTTGTAGTGAGGTGGATGGACCTAGAGTCTGTCATACAAAGTGAAGTAAGTCAGAAAGAGAACAACAAATACCATATTCTAACACATATATATGGAATCTAAAACAAACAAAAAAAAATGGTTCTGAAGAACGTAGGGGCAGGACAGGAATAAAGACGCAGACATAGAGAACGGACTTGAGGACATGGGGAAGGGCAAGGGTAAGCTGAGACAAAGTGAGGGAGTGGCATGGACATATGTACACTACCAAATATAAAATAGATAGCCAGTGAGAAGCAGCCACATAGCACAGGGAGATCAGCTTGGTGCTTTGTGTCCACCTAGAGGGGTGGGATAGGGAGGGTGGGAGGGAGTCATAAGAGGGAGGAGATATGGGGATATATGTATATGTATAGCTGATTCACTATGTTATACAGCAGAAACTAACACACCACTGTAAAGCAATTATACTCCAATAAAGTTGTTAAAAAAAAGTATACACACAACATACTTTTATTTAACACATAAATGTCCACATCTACTATAACATCTCTAGAAATTGCCATAAGATCATCTTGATGTTTTTTACCCTATATTCTGTTTTCTGATACTAGATACTTACATTACCTATTCTGCTTCACTGGGGGTGTGTGTGTGAGTGTGTGTTTCTGTGCTTGAGTTATATGCTTGGCAACACTTTTCTCTTAACTTTGATACTTTTCATGTTTCTGTCACAAAAACCACACAACTAAAAATTACATATTTGGATAATGTTTTTTATTCCAATTAACTATTTATACTACTGCTATTAGAAATGCCACTGATCTTACTTGCCTCATTCTGGTTTTTATTCTTAATACATACTTTTCCCATTTTCCTGATGAGTACAATGCAAATGTTACCAAATTTTGATTCTTCTGGTGGTTTGGAAGTTATACACACTGTTCTTCTTCAACTAATATGTCTCTGTGACACATTACAATTATATATTTGTACAAATAATTATATATGAATTAATTTTTTCTTAATCACTGTTGAAAAGGAAATAGCATACTTCAATCCCCTTTCTCCTTTTAAGGCAGAAAATTTAGCATGCCTTTCAGTTTTGGAATGGTCTATGATTTCTCATCTAGCTTATTAATACCAAACAATCTTTGCAGTTATTATATTTAAAATTATGTTTTTAATAATTATTTAGACTAAGTCAACATTAGGTGATTTATTAAAAATTTTAATAGATCTTTATTGGAGTATAATTGCTTCACAATACTGTTTTAGTTTCTATTGCACAACACAAAGAATCAGCCATATGCATACACATGTCCCCATATCCCCTCCCTCTTGAGCTTCCCTCCCATCCTCCCTATCCCATCCCTCTAGGTCATCGCAAAGTATCAAGCCAATCTCCCAGTACTAATATCTACTCTTAGGTCCCTAATCTTGAGTTCTTATTTTTGATTAAAAGTTTGTCAACCGGTGCACCTTTTCCATTAGAAGGGTACAAAGATTTCTGAGCACTTACATACATGCAAATATGTTTTAGCTGTTTTCACATATAAATGGCAAACTGAATGACTGACATAAAACATATTTACTCTCGAAACTATGTAGCTACTGTCCCCTTGTCCTGGGACAGTTAGTGTTTAAAGGTGAAGTCTATGTCCAGACTAACTTTCCTTTATTTATTTTTTCCCTCCTCTTCCCCTCCTCCTTTAAAAAGTTTACATACTTTACATATTTCCTTAATTTTTCCTGGTTGTATGTGTGTCATATATGTATTCAGGTTTGATATGCATATGCAGAGCTTTATTCAGCCCAGTTAGATTTTTTTGGCAATCTTCAATATTACCTCTGTTTCATTTCAATAATATGATGTCAGATGTCCTTTCTTTGACTTCTGCAATTTCAAGAGTACCTCTCATTCATTTCTATCACTAGTTCCTTTTCCTCTGTATTCATAGAGTGGTTCTCAATGTTCATCTCAAAATTTCATTTTCTGCTTTGTCAATTCTGCTTTTAATGAATATTTTAAATGTGTCACTGAATTTTTAGTTTCTTTACATCTTAGTAGCTCATTAAGCCCCATTTTTATTAACATATCCCTTTTATCCATTTCCTCCATATCTTTAGTCTTCATTTTATTGTTATATTATTTCAAATTTTATTTTTATATCTTATTTCACTGAACACATTTCTTAATTTTATAAAAACAAAAATGCTTATGTTTTTATAAAATCTACTTAGGTGTACTATAGCATATATTTTTCAAAAACGCCTTGTGTCTTGTCAGTTATTTTACTTCTTGCAGAATATTTTCACATCTCTAATTTGATTTTTTTCCAACTACTCATCCTTTAGGAATGAAGATTCTCTCCACTGATTACTCAAAAATAACATTTGTAGTTTCTTCTGGTTACTCTCGTTTTCCTGGTTGCTGTTAAAACACGTTTCTCAGATTTTTAGCTAGAGCAATGGTAAATGTGAACAGACTTAGTCTAATTACTGGTCACTGGCAGTCACTTAATTTCTCTAAATTCTGTACTTCACCAGTCTTGCTTCTGCAGTCTAGTTGACTACTTTGAGAAGGTAAGCATTTTTCTAGGTAATTCTAAACAATGTATAGTTATTTTGCCAGAAGTGGTCTACCTTTGTACTTTCTTACGGCACTTCCTTTTTTCACATTCTCAGATGCAGCAAACCAAATGCTTAGCCACTGTAGTCTCTGAATATTTTGCATTAATACAAATTTTAGTCTTAGAAAACATGTAGAAAGGGGGATGGTAAAGTGGCCCTGCCTGTAGATACCCTTCTTTGGGTGGTGGGGAGAGTTGATCCGATTCTAGATCTCTGAGTCAGGCAGTAGCAAGGAAATTGGTCATCTTCTTAACACTGTTCAGACTGGTAGATTTATTCTCCTTCAGATAATAAAGCAAGTCATATCCTTAAGATAATAAAGAAAGTGCCATCCAGTTTTTTTTTTTTTCTTTCTATTTCAGATTGATCTGCTTTGTCTTACATATGGTAAAAATTTGGGTAATCAAATGAACGGTTGCCAGTCTTTGTTGCTGGCAATGTTATACAATGAATAGACTTTTTCATTTTTTTAATATTTGGTTAATTTTTTAAGTCACACACTACCAGCCAGATTCCAAAGAAAGTCAACTGGACTGATTTTAAAAACCTCAATTTATTTTATTATTATCATTATTCTAAGATTAGGGAACTGAACTCATTTACTAAGCTCACAGTCTGTCAACCAGCTTTCTTTTTCCACAATTTACAAGCTTTTTCAGGTTGTTTTAAAGTTTTCTGATTTTGCCTGTTTTTTTCATTCAGCCTTTACACACTAATTCATTTAATTCTTATACAATGTTGATTTTTAGATGCATTCCTATTGTTGTAGCTCTTATGCAGTGAATCATATGATGTACACCTTTCAGATGTATGTTTTATTTATTTTCTAAATTGAAGTACAGTTGATTTACAATGTTGTATTAGTTTCAGGTGTACAGCAAAGTGATTCAGTTATACACACATATATCTATATTCTTTTTCATTATAGATTATTACAAGATATTGAATATAGTTCCCTGTGCTATACAGTAGGTCCTTGTTTATCTATATTATATACAGTAGTGTGTTTATGCTAATCCCAAACTCCTGATTTATCCCTCCTCCCCTTTCCCCTTTGGTAACTATGAATTTGTTTTCTATGTCTGTGAGTCTGTTTCTGTTTTGTAAATAAGTTCATTTGTATCATTTTTTTAGATTCCACGTATAAGTAATATCATGTGATTTGTCTTTGGCTGACTTACTTCACTTAGTATGATAATCTCTAGGTCCATCTACATTACTGCAGATAGCTTTATTTCATTTTTATGGTTGAGTAATATTACTTTGTGTGTGTGTATACACACACACACACACCACATTTTCTTTACCCATTCATCTGTCGATTGACACTTAGGTTGCTTCCATGTCTTGCCTGTTGTAAATAGTGCTGCTATGAACGCTGAGGGGCCTGTATCTTTTCCAATTAAGAGTTTTTAGCTTTTCTGGATATATATCCAGGAGTGGGATTGCTGGATCATATGGTATCTTAATTTTTAGTTTTTTTTTTTTTTTTTTTGCGGTACGCGGGCCTCTCACTGTTGTGGCCCCTCCCATTGTGGAGCACAGGGCTCTGGACGCGCAGGCTCAGCGGCCATGGCTCATGGGCCCAGCCGCTCCACGGCATGTGGGATCCTCCCAGACCGGGGCACGAACCCGTGTCCCCTGCATTGGCAGGCGAACTCTCAACCACTGCGTCACCAGGGAAGCCCCATGTATGGAAAATTTTGTAAATTATATTAGTATAAAACAATGAAGCGTCTCATATTCTAAACAGGTAACTTTGATATGCTTCAAGTTATTTACTAAAAACATACTAATATTTGCTGTTATTTTAAAAAATTAAGTATTTAAATTAAACAGATAATTTTAAGAACTAGAGCTGAACTGATTAATGTTTTGTATTCCATATCTGCTCAAAGTAAAAGGAGTGACAGAAATACCAACTTGTAAAATGTGCAGTGGGAAGTGTTTTTCCAGTTGAGATTTAATCTATGCAAGATGCATTGTTGATTTCTTTAGCCCTCTTCACTTCCTTTTCCAAAAGGGAACCCTGGCTCTCCAAGGACTCTGCTTCTTTGTAGCTCTCCTGTGGAAGCTGTTCATTCTCCCATGCCCCTCATACCAAGGAACAGGAGGCAAGGACAACCAGGGTCCAATAACATCTTGCTCTCCTAACGGTGTCCCTTCTACTTACTGACATCCTCTGACCTTGTTCCTCCACATCCATTACGGACTTTTGCTCCTAGTTACACCTGGTTCAGCATCTTCATTTCCCATTCCAACTCCAGGCCTCCCAGAGAACTTCAAGTTCTCCATTATTTTTCCTTTTAGTAATACAACATCTGTCTTTCTTCCGGTCTCCTGGCAACACAATAAGGAACTACATTTCCCAGCCTTCCTTACAGTTATATATTCAGGCCAATGTATGTGAGCAGAAGTGATATGTGCAACTTCATAATCAGGTTCTTGAAAGGAAGCCACTTGCCTTTCACTTCTTTTCCTCTTACCAGGACCAGAAGTGGACAAAGTGAAGTGATAGTGGCTTATAGTTCCTCTTCCTACCTTTCAGGTTATTTTGTACTTTTTCTTTTTAGATTCATTCATTAAATATTGGTTTTCTCCCACACTGGGATTCAAGTGGGATTCACTGGATAGCAAGAAATCAAGCTATCTATTCCTTTTAAAAAATTTTATATTACCAACTACATAAAACAAATGTATAGCTTAATGTACTATTATAAATTGAACAACCTTCTAACCACCCTCCATGTCAAGAGATAAACCTTTCCTGCCATCCAAAAGCCCTCCATTCACCCCTTACCATACCTTTCCTCTCCCCAAGAACAACAGCTCTTCTGATGTCTCTTCTGTACTTTTCTATATAGTTTCATCATTCAAGTGTGTATCCCTAAAGTGCATGGCTTTGTTTTACCTTCTTTTTTGTGGGGAGGCGGGGTGTAGGTGTGGGTTTTTACAGTCTTTTTCAATTGATGTATTTCATCCCCCTTTCTTTTTTTTCCCTTCTAATTCATTTGTTGAAGAAGCCAGCTTATTTTTCTATATCAATTTCCATCCTGATTTAGTTTAACATGTCTCCTCTACCCTGTGTTTCTTGTGCATGGTGATTAGATCTAGAAGCTTAATCAGACAGATTAAGGTTAGATTTTCTGGCAAGACTTCTTCATGGTAGTTTTGAATTCTTTACCAGAAAGCACAAAATGCTGGCTGCTCCACTTTTTGTGATGTTAGCAACCACCAATGCTTTATGCCTAGATTTTATAATTCATGACTTACTGTAAAATATTGATAACCCAACTTCATCATTCTTTCTTTACTTATGTTTTGTAATACTTGTACAAAGAGAAACTTTGCCTCATCTATTACTTAGTTATCCAGTGTTCATTTCATATAAAAAAGACAAAACATGTTTTATTGTGTATTTTATTAACCCTGTGCTGTACAAAGGCAATTAATTAATTGTATGTGTGTATGTGTATCATTATGAGTTCATGCACTTAACATGTTTGATATGTTTTCATCCATTTCAGTTTATTATACTTTTAGGCCAATGTGAGCCTTTTCAAGCTGGTGCTCAACTTGTATTGGTGCATCCTTGTATTCTGTAATAGCTTCCTTATTAACTAAAATAATAGGATATCATATGCTCATCTTACGTTAGCTGTCTTTTTCTCAAAATCAGGTGGTACTCCAAGTAGGCTTCTTTCTTTTAGGAGGAAGTGGTATTTCAAACAGTCTGGATGGTAGGGATGTTCACTGCTATTAAGATAGGCATTATTTCTAGGCCTTTCCAAGGAAAAAAGCTATGGATAGATAATTATAGATTTTTTTTAAAACCTGATGAGTTTGTTCTGATACTTTCAGGTATAATTTTATACTACTAAGATTACTGGTTCTTAAGGGCACTGGGAATGCCAGAATTATTCATTTGTTTTACCTAGCATTACATACAAGTATTCTAAGGATAACAATTCTAACACAATCACCCATATGATTAATAAAAAGTTTTCAAAAAATGTGTATATGTTCTCTTCATTTCCCCTGCCTTTTATTAAAGCTGAACCCTATCTACATTTTCAGTGCAGACAGCCATATTAAACTGTCTCCATATCCCTCATCTATTTGAGTTCTTCAAGAAAATATGTATATATTCAATACCCATCAATAGTCTTAATGTTGATGTATCTCTGTCATTTTGATTATCTGAAGCTTATTCTCCAGTAGCTGATTAATAAATAGTCCATAAAAACAATATTCCCTAAGTTGTTGTGTGGCCATGGCAGTTTGAGGAATTTTAATTTGGAAGTCAGTTTAAGTGAACACATATTCTTGGTTCACAATTTCTTTTCTTGTATATCTTAAATATATAACTCAATTTTCTTCCGGCACAAGGTGTTGCTGCCAAAAAATTTGATGATAATTCTCTTTTCCATTTGGTTACAAGACTATGTTAGTCTTTTCACTACTCTAACTCAGCAGCTAGTACTCTGTTCCCAACAGAGTACCTTTTCACATCTTCACCTTTCTACCATCTTCTTCATCTTTCTTCTTCTGAATTACACAGTTTCTTTATCCCATTTTTCCTATTCTTGTTTTTCTTTCTTCTTATTTTTCTCCTTGACTTTTCACAAGTAATAGTCTCTGTCTGGAAAACAAAGGACCTCCTCTTCCTTGTCCCAAACCTGTCTGGAAAACTGCTACTCTTCCTTCCATCAGTTTAGGAATCTTCTCTTCCTGAAACCTTACCCAACTCACTTTGATAAATTGCAATTGTCTTTTCCTAATACTATTGCTTAAAGGTTTAATGTAAAGGATTCCTCTGAAAACCAAATAAGTTATTGAAAATAACTCTCTAACTTACCCATTCATTACTAATAGAAAATTCAATAACAGAGACTTAAATAGGGGATGGGGACCTAAATATTGGTTGCAGTAGAAAAAGAAAACAGCAGCCACTACTGCTTCGATCACATAAAAATTCTCATAGTGCTGATTTTTCAGAATAGATTTGTCTCACAATAGGTGAAGCACTGTTGGTTCTTCCCAAATACCACTAGGCTGCATTTATGGAGCCCCCAGGATTGGGTCTGAAGACCTCCTCCCTTAAGAGTTGATGTCATATTCCTTGACTGTCCATGTCCTCCCCTGAAACAGGTTTCATTCCCACTAGATCATTTCCCCCAAAGTTGTTACATCAGAGCTGGAGGCTGACTTTCCATTGTCATATTTACTCCTAAGACACATTCAGAGGAACTGAATGAATTACTGTTTCAACTGCTTTATCATGTTTGGGGCTGAAAATTTAAGAATACTTAGGAATCAAAGTATTCTTGAAACCAGGTCTCAATGACCTGCATAAAATTATCTCTGATATACTGCATATTCTAAACAAGAACATACCCAATACATAAACCTTAAATATGTCCTTCATGAATTTTACTTCTGCTTTCTCTAAGGCAAAATAATCTTAACAATGTTCTATATGAAATTCCCCCGAACAAAATGAAGACTGCATCTGTTAAAGTCATTGTCATATAATACCGTATTATAAATTTATGTCTGTGAGGTACTTGAGGGCAACAGCTGCGCTTTATCATTTTTATATTCCCAGTGCTTTGCACAGTACTTGACACAAAATCTTTTAAAACAGGTACTGAATAAATAAATGTGCAAATGAGTAAATAGAGGTATGAATAAATGAATTGATGTATTCAAGTCAATATCTCTCAAACATAAGCATAAGTGACAGCTTCAAATTTTCCATATACCAAGAGCTTTAGGCAGTCTAATAGGAAGTGAGTCTTCTATAGGATTATACATGACTAAGAAAATGTCAATTGTTCACACAAAAAGGCACCTGATAAAGACTCCTTGGAAATTAATGTTTTTCCCAAGAATCTCTTGTTTGCACCTAGGTGAAAATAATTAGAGATCATGAAAATAATATGTTTACCTTACCACTCATTTCCAAATTAGAAATGGAAAAAGTAAGCTAGTGTAAATTTTATACATAATATAGATTAATTATATATACATTTCATTAAATTATATAAACACTATATATATATATTTATATATATATAGTTGTGCTCTTCTCTGTATTCATTCAGCAAATTGATCTGAAAAAGATCATACTTATGTCCATCTAAAATATGAGTGTCTGCATGATATATAAAATTGGCTCAGAAGATGGGGAGATGGGAATTTCATGCCATGTGTCCAACTCAGAGTCTTCTCAGGACCCAGTTTAGCTGCTATAGATATATAGACTTACCCTCCACCTTACCAAAATACAGATGGTTTAGTTTGATTAGACTGTGACATGGCATATGTTGGCATGATCTTTATCTCCCATGACATTAATATATATTGTAAAAACTGGTCAGTTTTCAATGCCTACAACTTGTTATCTGAAGAAAAAGATCATTTTTCTTCAATCTCATAATTTATTCCTTTCACACTCTTCTCATCTCGCCCCTGCAGATATACTTATTCAGTAATGTAGCCAGGACTTTTTGGATCAAGAACAGACATTTTCAGAAAAGTTCTTTGTTCTTTTGTAAAATAAACATTTTTTTTCCCCATTCTGAACACTGGGGCTATTTGAATGATATTTGCAACTTAGTAGAATTAGAAAGTGGAAGCAGCTGGCAGGGGCTGCCCTTTCTCTGATAGGTACCCAAATTTTGTCTCTACTTTTTCTTTGAAGACAATTGAGCAATTAACCCTCAATAAAAACAGATCTTTTGAAAGCCGAACTGAATAGAAAGTTATAAGCTATTGCAGAATACTAAGTTGTCATTACTAACACCTTTTAAACATCCCTGTTCGAATTTAGCTGAACTTACCAACAAAGAATGGAGGAGTGTTTTTCTGTGGTCTGCTATCCTTCTACTAGTCCCTGATTTTCCAGTCCATTCAGGAAGCAGATTCCAGTTTTCATGTTGTATTGATTTTTTATTGCCACTGTAACAAATGATCGCAAACTTAGTTACTTAAAATAACACAAATTATTATCGTATAATTCTGTCGGCCAGAAATACAACACAAGTCTCACTGTGCTAAAATCAAGGGCTGTGTTCCTTTCTTGATGCTTCTAGGGGGAAATCCATTCCCTTGCCCTTTCTAGCTTCTAGAGGCTGCTCACGTTCCTTGGCTCATGGCCCCTTTTTGCATCTTCAAAGCCAGTAAAAGCAGGTTGAGTCCTCCCTGAATATCTCTCTGACCTCTTCTGCCTCCTTTTCTAGTTTTAAGGATCCTTGTGATTATACTGAGCCTATTCAAATAATTTCTTATTTTAAGGTAAGTTGACTAGGAAACTTAATTCCATTTACAACCTCAATTCTTCTTTGTCACTTAAATCTAACATAGTCACAGGTTCCAAGGATTAAGATATGGGAATATTTGCAGGGGGGCATTACTCTGCTTACCACACAGATTTTTTTCTATAGTTTTGCAGAGTCTTATTTAAATCAGGAACCAATAGCCATGCCCTCTCAAGTATGACGTATTTGCTACCATGTTGTATGTATAGTTCTGCCTCAAAGTTAAGGTATATGACTTTTACTATTTCATGCATTACTTCATAATGCAGAGTGCATACATTTACCAGCTAGCACTAAATCACATTTTTGTTTGCTTATAAACTAAGAAATAGACTAGCTTCTAGATTGTGATGGTAAACAGGAGACGTAAAATTATTAGAAATCCCTTAAAATCACCAAATTTAATATTGAAAAAAATGAATCTGGATTGTTTTATTACATTTTCAATATGAATAAATATTTCTTATTCATTACAATGAGATTTTTTCAGACAGGCCTCTAACCCATTTCAAGTAACAGTGCTGCAAGAAATGCATGGAAAAATATTATTATTAATAAAAATTTTAAAGTTTTCAACTCTTTTCAGCAAAGATAGTTTGAGTTGAGTTAATGCTGTGTTTCAGTACCTAAATTCAGGCATGTTCTAGATGTCATATTAGTATGGCGTTATCACCCAAATGCTGTCTTTAATTCCTGTTTAAAACAAATCTGTGAACACAAACCCTCAGACCTTGGGTAACTTGATTCACCTTTCTGTGCCTCAGTTTCCTCATTTGTTAAATGGCAGTAATAATATCACAGGTTGAGATGATATGTTAATACATGTAAACATGTTCGTGTATATAAAGCAGTAGCTCAGAGCAAGTGCTCAAAAAATGTTAAGTATCATTATTATTAATAACAATAAGGTGGTATAGCTTAAGTGAATCTTTAATTTCACCATTAGACCACTCATACTTCATTTAAAGACCTCCTTTATGGCTCTAGACAATTTTAAAACTAATTTAAAAACACTCAGTTCTCTTGAAACCACAAATAATTTAAAAGTCAATATAATATAGCCATATGTACTGTATTTAAGCTAAGCCAGAGCAGGCTAGGCTAAGGAAGACTGGAACAGGATATTAACTACGGTCGTCAGAGTAAAGTCACACCTGCTGACAAATTCTGAGTTCCATGACAGAGATAGATGAAAGAGTATAATTTGCTATAAAGAAGCAGAGCTTTCACTACTAACGTGGAGGGGGAAAAATGGCAATTCCTGAAAAAGGGATTATGGCTAGATAATGTGTCTATGTGACCCATGTATCAGAATAGTTTAGAGTAACATTTTATACATTAATTTCCTAGTTAACACTTTTTAAAAAAATATCTTTAATGGAGTATAATTGCTTTACAATGGTGTGTTCGATTCTGCTTTATAACAAAGTGAATCAGCTATACATATAAATATATCCCCATATCTCCTCCTTCTTGCGTCTCCCTCCCACACTCCCTATCCCACCCCTCTAAGTGGTCACAAAGCACCGAGCTGATCTCCCTGTGCTACGTGGCTGCTTCCCACTAGCTATCTATTTTACATTTGGTAGTGTATATATGTCTATGTCACTCTCTCACTTCGTCCCAGTTTACCCTTCCCCCTTAAGTCCATTCTCTCATCTGCATCTTTATTTCTGTCCTGCCCCTAGGTCCTTCAGAACTTTTTTTTTTTTAGATTCCATATATATATATATATGTTAGCATACGGTATTTGCTTCTCTCCTTCTGACTTACTTCACTCTGTATGACAGACTCTAGGTCCATCAACCTCACCACAAATAACTCAATTTCATTTCTTTTTATGGCTGAGTAATATTCCATTGTATATATGTGCTACATCTTCTTTATCCATTCATCTGTCGATGGACACTTAGGTTGCTTCCATGTCCTGGCTACTGTAAATAGAGCTGCAATGAACATTGTGGTACATGCCTCTTTTTGAATTATGGTTTTCTTAGGGTATATGCCCAGTAATGGGATTGCTGGGTCATATGGTAGTTTTATTTTTAGTCTTTTAAAGGAACCTCCATACTGTTCTCCATAGTGGCTGTACCAATTTACATTCCCACCAACAGTCCAAGAGGGTTCCCTTTTTTCCACACCCACTCCAGCATTTATCGTTTGTAGATTTTTTGATGATGTCCATTCTGACTGGTGTGAGGTGATAGCTCACTGTAGTTTTGATTTGCATTTCTCTAATGATTAGTGATGTTGAGCATCCTTTCATGTGTTCCATCGCAATCTGTATATCTTCTTTGGAGAAATGTCTCTTTACATCTTCTGCCCATTTGGGGATTGGGTTGTTTGTTTTTTTGATATTGAGCTGCTTGTAATATTGGAGATTAATCCTTTGTCAGTTGCTTCATTTGCAAATATTCTCTCCCATTCTGAGGGTTGTCTTTTTGTCTTGTTTATGATTTCCTTTGCTGTGCAAAAGCTTTTACGTTTCATTATGTACCATTTGATTATTTTTCTTTTTTCTTTCCATTTCTCTAGGAGGTGGGTCAAAAGGATCTTGCTGTGATTTATGTCATAGAGTGTTCTGCCTACGTTTTCCTCTACGAGTTTTATAGTGTCTGGCCTTACACTTAGGTCTTTAATCCGTTTTGAATTTATTTTGTGTATGGTGTTAGGCAGTATTCTAATTTCATTCTTTTACATGTAGCTGTCCAGTTTTCCCAGCACCACTTACTGAAGTGGCTATCTTTTCTCCATTGTATATTCTTGCCTCCTTTATCAAAATAGGGTGACCATATGTGCATGGGATTATCTCTGGGCTTTCAATCCTGTTTCATTGATCTATATTTCTGTTTTTGTGCCAGTACCATACTGTCTTGATTACTGTAGCTTTTTGTATAGTCTGAAGTCCAGGAGCTTGATTCCTCCAGCTCCATTTTTCTTTCTCAAGATTGCTTTAGTTATTCGGTGTCTTTTGTGTTTCCATACAAATTGTGAAATTCTTTTTTCTAGTTCTGTGAAAAATGCCATGGAATTTGATAGGGATTGCACTGAATCTGTATATTGCTTTGGGTAGCATAGTCATTTTCACAATGTTCATTCTTCCAATCCAAGAACATGGTATATCTCTCCATCTGTTTGTATCATCTTTAATTTCTTTCATCAGTGTCTTGTAGTTTTCTGCATACAGGTCTTTTGTCTCCTTAGGTAGGTTTATTCCTAGGTATTTTATTCTCTTTGTTACAATGGTAAATGGGAGTGTTTCCTTAATTTCTCTTTCAGATTGTTCATCATTAGTGTATAGGAATGCAAGAGATTTCTCTGCATTAATTTTGTATCCTGTTACTTTACCAAATTCATTGATTAGCTCTAGTAGTTTTCTGGTAGCATCTTTATGATTCTCTATGTATAGTATCATGTCATCTGCAAACAGTGACAGCTTTACCTCTTCTTTTCTGATTCAGATTCCTTTTTTTTTTTCTTCTCTGATTGCTGTGGCTAAAACTTCCAAAACTGTGCTAAATAATCATGGTGAGAGTGGGCAACCTTGTCTTGTTCCTGATCTTAGAGGAAATGGTTTCAGTTTTTCACCACTGAGAATGATGTTGGCTGTGTGTTTGTCATATATGGCCTTTATTATGTTAAGATAAGTTCCTTCTATGCCTACTTTATGGAGGGTTTTTATCATAAATGGGTGTTGAATTTTGTCAAAAGCTTTTTCTGCATCTACTGAGATGATCATATGCTTTTTCTCCTTCAGTTTGTTAATATGGTTTACCACATTGATTGATTTGCATATATTGAAGAATCCTTGCATTCCTGGGATAAATCCCACTTGATCACAGTGTAGTATCCTTTTAATGTGCTGTTGGATTCTGTTTGCTAATATTTTATTGAGAATTTTTACATCTATGTTCATCAGTGATATTGACTTGTAGTTTCCTTCTTTTTGACATCTTTGTCTGGTTTTGGTATCAGTGTGATGGTGGTCTCATAGAATGTGTTTGGGACTGTTCCTCCCTCTGCTATATTTCCTTCTATACACACTTTATTTACATCTCTTGAAAATCTTTCTCAAACCTATCAGTTCAATTTCCTGAGTGAAGTATGATAAATCTAATTCACTTATTTCTCAGGTGATCATGAGATTTAAGTAAATTTTTGGTGCCAATATAATGAAAATAAATTTCTATTGCAAAACACATTGATAGAAAGTAATATTTGATAGGTAACAATTATCATAATTATCCTTTAAAATGTTTTTGTCTTTAACAGACATACATACAATTTTTAAGTGAATTATTAACTCCATAAAATGACATAAATACTTTTCAATTTTATTTTGTTATAATTCTATTATAATTTTTCTAATTTATTAAATCACTTGATCAATAAATATAAATGAGTAACTAGTCTGAGTAAAGCAAAGTACTAGGTACTGAGTTATAAGCAAGAAAGACTAACATGGCCTAATGATCTAATGGGAATGTGAAATCTTACATATGTAACATCTATACATGTTATCTGAGGCAGTGAGAAACCACTGAAAAGCTATATCCAGGAGAGATACATGGTCAGTCTCTTAAATATAACACTATAATATTAAAAAATGGACTACAGGACACAAGAATGAATTGTAGAAAATGTAGAAGCAGTTTCAGAGACAATGCAACATTGCAGGTGAGAAGATGAAAACTATAGACGAGGATTGTGGCAATGGTAGACAGAGAAAGGAAGAAGGACTTCCTACAGGAACTTGTGGTTTATTGGATGTAGAAGGATAAAGGTGTCGGAAGATTCAAAGATAAAACCCTGGTTTCTGGGCTAAACAACTGAGTGAATGGCTGGGTTATTTTCTTTCACAGAGGACACTAGGATAGGAGCAGGTTCTTGGGTGAATTTTGATTTAGGTTTTGGACTTTCTCTTAGAGGTTAAAAAAAAAAATTCAAAGTGGAGACACTGAGCAGATAATAATAAGAATCGTCTAGTTTGGAGTCATTGGCATATAGATGGTAATTTAAACCACAGGAGGTATGAAATAACTTACAAGAAGAGAATAATTGAGAAGAAAAGAAGCTCTGACAAGGGTCAGGTAGAAAATGAGTAATAGACAAAGGAGTCTTGAGAAGGAGCTAACAAAGAACTCAGAGAGTACAATGTCACAGAGAGCCAAAGTAGGACACAGCAAGAAATTTTAAAATAAGAAGGATAGTGAATGAATGGACTCAAATTTTGCAGAGAGATAAAATAGAGACTGATAAACATTAGTTGAATTTACTCATTAGTAAACTTAATGAAAGTTGTTCTGGAGAAATGATGAAAGAAGTTTGCAATTATTTAAAGAAGTTTTGGGGAAGAGACGAACGGATCTAGCCAACCTATAAGATGATTGGTTATGGAGAGGAGAAAGAAGTTAAGACTGTATCTAGGGATGGAATAACTTCTCATCATGAAGAGACTTTTAAGATAATAAAAAGACTTTAGCATATTACCATGCTGATAGATGACTGAATACTGAGGGAGATAATGCTGCTGTCGGCAAGTGGATTTTCAGTAGGAAAAGGAGTCCAAAGGGGAATATTGTCTTTGGATTGATTCATGAAACTCCTGTCATAATTGAAGTGGACTTATTTTTCTATCACAGGAGTTTCATGAATGTCTCTGAAGTCAATACTGCCCCTTGGACTTTAATATTGTGAGCCCTGATGGAGTTTTATATTACTCATGGAATTATTTCATTTGCTAAGGAGAAACTTCAAAACAATTGTTTGTATTTACTCAACATATTTCTTTCTTGCAAGCTCTTTTATTTCTAATTAAAGTTTTTTGTTTCCTTGTATGCTTTTTCTAGGAAAATTCCTATCATCTTTTATAATATCATCTAGGAGATATTTGGAGCAGAGTCAACCCTCTCAGTTACATAAAATACAGAATGGCATATTGTTGGAAAACAGATCTAAATCCCAGTGAATCACATGAAAAGCAGCAAAAGCACCAAGAATTTCACTCTGTAAATCAACCTCTTTTTCCTAGCCACACCGGTCTGGGTTTTGATCATGTAGTAGATGAGATCAGTAATACAATCCCACTCTATCAGAGAGAAATTGAAGAAAACACCATTTTTGTGCCCAGTGCACCACACTGGGACTCAAAAAGGCATTCATTAGATGAAGCACACCAAATATCCTTGAATGAATTCACTTCTAAAAGCACAGAACTCTCCTGTCACCAAGTTAATAAAACAGGAGTAATTGGTTTTAGGCATTCCGTGCTACCAAATCCTCAAAACATAAATAAAGCAAGCTTTGGGGGAAACCCCATAGGAAAATACCATGGTGCTGATAATTACGGATTCAATATTTTACCTCCATCATCCACTAGTGTGGATGAAATTAATTCACAGAGTGAACTGGATAACTACCATATAGGATTTGAACGTAGCATTCCTCCTATATATCCATCCTTCTCAACTGACTTGATGCCAAAAGAAGAAAATAAAAGCAGTAGAAATATGAACATTGTGGAACCATCTCTGATGCTCTTTAAAGGTTCTTTTCTACCCAGGACCTGGGAAAGCACATTGCCAAAGAACAAAGAGGTATGTGTCATATATGTCAACCTAAAAATACGAATCTGAAAGAATCATTCAATAATGTGCTGGGTTAATTTGGTAATGAGAGTAACTAATCTTAATTAGGGGAATGTATTAATATTATCAATACTTTTGGGGAAAAAAAACTTATTCACAAATTCTGTGTTCCTGAATTAATGATTTTTTCTAAAGAAAGGGAAAATTTTTATAATATTTTTAAAGTTCTGGTTTCATCAAAACTAAATAAAATGTTATAGTATTTAATTTTATTAGATAAAAATATCATAGTTGGAGGTTTAAATGATAGCATTTTCTATTCTTATTGTGTCATTATGCACACATAGAAACATACATACATTTCATTACATTTATATCTTGAGTTATATTACCATGAATTAAAACTTCATATCATTATTTGTAGGAAAAATGTCTTTTTACTCAGAGGCTACTAAATTATACTGTTAGCAGGCAACTTCTTTTGGGAACATTCCAAGAGTAGGAAATTAAGTAATCATTGTGCAATTCATCCTGATGGTTTCATTAGTAGTTTTCCAATCATTTCGTAACCACAGAGGTTCTTGTATAATATTTGAACATTTCTCTGCTTATACGGAGTCTAGACACAAGTGAAACCAGAATTAAACAGTAAAATGATGAAACATTATTTCAGCTGTAATTTACAGGGTTAGACAAGAGGACTTTTCATTTATTCAACAACTATTTATCATATTCTTAAACTATATATGATTAGGCATAACAAATGCAAAGAAGAAAACGCATAATACCTGATTTCAGCAATAGCATATTGCTTAAATTAACCTGCAAACCAATAATGCCAACACAGTAAAATAGTAGAGAGGATGAGTTCATAAGAGAAGAAACAATTAATTGTGTCTGAGGCGCTTGCAGAAGAGGTAATACCTCAAATGATCTGTATTAAAAGTGCATGAATTTTAGGAACCTTTACTTCTGACCATGACAATGTAACAAGTACTAAACTTTCCCTTACCACTGAAAACAACTATGAAATTAGACAAAATATATGAAGCAAACAGCCGGTATAGACATCAATCCTTAAGAGAAGGGAAACAGCAAAGTGTTGTTATGATCATCCTGGTGTCTTCGGGGCCCTTTACTGCTGCTAGGCAGACTAGTGGAGCCCAATTTGAGCAGCAGTATCACTAAACTGAGGAGGCAGAGACTGCAGTTCCGGGCTGCAAAGGAAGCTGTAATCTGTAGGGCAGAGCACAGAAGGAACTATGCAATGCATGGGGGTCAGGAGTCTATGTGAGATTTACTGCAGATTGTTGGCCAAGAGGTTGTGTTCACCACACACAAGTAGAAGTTATGCGGTGCCCAAGTTCTGATCCAGCGAGAGAAGACACTGAGCTGAGAACTTCAGGCATTCATTTGAGATCACACAAAGCTATCTCCTACAAGTAAAAATCGTGCTCTAAAGTAAATGCTCTACCTATTAACTTACATGTGGCCCCACAAAAAATAAAATAGAGGCTGACAAGACCAAAACAATCTTAACCACCTGCCTGCCAGAGAAGAATTGCACACTTTGTAAAAACAATTCCTAATGTGTCATCTACAATATCCAACATTTAATAACAAATGCACAGATGCGTAAAGAACAGGGAATTCTGAACCATAATCAAGAGAATAGCCCAGTGAATAGAGATTCTGTGATAGAACAGATGTTGGAATTAACAGATAGGGACTTTAAGGAGATTATTAAAAGGATGTTCAAGAAGATGAAGTAAAGATGAACATAATGAGTAGACAAATGAGGAATCTCAAGGAAATTAGAAACAATGAAAAAACAAAGACTAATGGAAAATCTAGTAATATAAATATAGTATCTGTAGTTAAAAAGTCACTGGGTGTACTTAAAAACAGATATAAGATGACAGGGGAAAAAGAGTACTTGAAAGAAAAAGAATAGGGCTTCCCTGGTGGCGCAGTGATTAAGAATCCACCTGCCAATGCAGGGTACACAGGTTCAAGCCCTGGTCTGGGAAGACCCCACATGCCATGGAACAACTAAACCCGTGTGCCACAACTACTGAGCCCATTCGCCACAACTACTGAAGCCCGCGCGCCTAGAGCCTGTGCTCCACAACAAGAGAAGCCACCGCGATGAGAAGCCCGCACGCTGCAACAAAGAGTAGCCCCCGCTCGCCGCAACTAGAGAAAGCCCACACGCAGCAATGAAGACCCAATGCAGCCAAAAATAAAAATAAATAAATTTATAAAAAAAGGAGAGAAAAAAAAGAAAAAGAATAGAAATTACCCAAACTGAAGAAGAGAAAATAAAAGAATTATATAAAAGTGAGCAGGGACTAAGAAACTTAGGAGATAAGGAGCCTAATATATGGATAATTTTGGAATGCTAGCAGGAGAGGAAAGAAAAGAAAGAAAAATTCATTTGAAGAAATAATGCTCTGAAATTTTCTCCAACTCTGGTATAAAATATCAAATTACAGATTTAAGAAATTCAATAAATCCCAAACAGAATAAATGCAAAGACAACCACATGTAGACATGTTATACTCAAACATATGAAGACCAAAGTTGAAAAGATCATCATAAAAAGTGGCAGAGAGGGGGAAAAAAATTTCATGCAGTGGAACAACAATCTAAATTAAAGCATTATCTCATCAGAAACGATGGAAGCCAGATGACAGTGGAATAGCATTTTTAAAGCTCTATAAAAAAAGAAAAGAATCCATACTTCTATAACTCATTGAGTACATGCTTGAAAATTTTAAATAAATATATTATCATATAAACAAACGTTGAGAGAAATCAGTCAGCTCACATGCACACAAAAAATACTGAAGTCAGTCTTCGGATGCAAAGAAAATGATACCAGATGGAATATAGAAAGGAAAAAAGAGCAGTAAAAATGGTAAATATGTTAGTAAATATGAAAAACTACTTAATTTTTTGAAAGACAGCTGACTGTTTAAAGCAAAAACACAGGATTTCATTGTCAGAGTTGTTGTATATGTAAACAAAAGATAAAAGACAACAAGAGAATAAAAGATGAAGGGATGGTAAATGTTATCTGCTATTGGAAATTCTTACATTTTAAATGCAGTGGCACAATATTAACTCTAAGTAAACTGTGAAATATTTACGATGCATATTGTAAGTTCTAAGCTAGTACAATCACTAAAAATATAGTACAAAGAAGAAAAACTAAATATCCAACAGAAATTAAATGAAACGGGCTAAAAAATCAAACTGCAAAAATCAGGGAAGGAGAAATAGAAGAACAAAATAAAATAGAAGAAACAACTAGAAGCACATATGAACGTGGCAGTCTTAAATCTAACAATACCCATAAATATACTAAATATATTCCAAATAAAAGGGAGAAATTGACAAACTAGATAGAAAAGCAAGGCTTTATTTTTTACAAGAGTCAAATTTGAGAAACAAAGGCACAGATAGGTTGAAAGTTTAATAAAATAAAAATATTTAACATTCAACCAACAAAACAAAGCTGTGTGTGGTTATTAATATCAGAAAATGAAGCTTAAGGCAGGGTATTTTGTTTTTTATTTTTTTTTTTGTGATACGCGGGCCTCTCACTGCTGTGGCCTCTCCCATTGCGGAGCACAGGCTCCGGACGTGCAGGCTCAGTGGCCATGGCCCACGGGCCCAGCCGCTTCGCGGCATGTGGGCTCTTCCCGGACCGGGGCATGAACCCGTGTCCCCTGCATCTGCAGGCGGACTCTCAACCACTGCGCCACCAGGGAAGCCCGCAGGGTATTATTAGAGAAAGAAAAGGGTCATTTCATAATAATAAGTCAATCAGGAAGACATAATAAACTTAAATGTAGATGTACCTAATAATGGCTGCAAAATACATAAAGCAAAATTATTTCTTTAACTGAGCCGTCTATGGATTTATTCACAAGAAGTGAAGCACATGTCCAAAACACACTTGTATATGAAAATTAAGTATTCTTTACAATACGCCAAAACTACAAACAACACAACTGTTTTTCAACATGAAGACGGATAAACAAACTATGGAATATTCATGCAATAGAATACTACTAATAGGTAACTAAGAAAGATGAACTATTGATACATATGACAACATGAATTTTAAAACATATATCATTTAAATGAAAGAAGCCAGAAACAAAAGAGCACATTCATTAATCTATGGTGATAGAAATCTGAATTAACAGTTACCAAACAGATGTTCAGATTGACAGAAGGAGATATGGGGGAACTTTCTAAAGTGACAGAAATGTTCTATATTTTTTGATTGGATATTAATATTCACAGTTGCATATATTCCTCAAAAATCAAATTATATATTTAAAATTTATGTATTTTTCCATATGTATTGCTTCAGTAAATATTTTTAAAATAAAATTAGAGGGCTTCCCTGGTGGTGCAGTGGTTGAGAGTCCGCCTGCCGATGCAGGGGACACGGGTTCGTGCCCCGGTTCGGGAAGATCCCACATGTCGCGGAGCGGCTGGGCCCGTGAGCCATGGCCGCTGAGCCTGCGCGTCCGGAGCCTGTGCTCCGCAATGGAAGAGGCCACAACAGTGAGAGGCCCGCACACCGTAAAATAAATAAATAAATAAATAAAATTAAAAACATAATGGCTTTCTAAAACAAAAGAAAAATTTTAGAATTGTATTAATCTTTTCTCCACACCAAACTATTTTAATTTAACAGTTTTTATTTTAAGCTGACAGGTTGTTCCATTCAGCTGGTTGAAGTACCTCAGGGCAGTAATAGAAGTCTGGCCTCCTTTTGCAAGAAAGTAAAAAAGTAAGTGTTGCTATTCCATTAAACTTAGAAATTTCTGTACCTGCATAAATTTGTCTATTTTAACATCACTGAGCTGATTAATCTTGCATATAAAATGTTAAAGCTCTATAATTTTTTAACATAGTTAACAGTATAAATTTATGACAAATTAGTTCATTAATCAACTTCTGGTATTGCTTTTGTTGTTTATAGTCAAATAAATTTCTCCCCTGAAAATGTGGCTACAGACGAATGTTTTATAATTTCAGTCTTCTCCTTGCTGTTTGTTGATAGCTTAGTTTGCAGTGAATTAATTTCTCATTTAATGGCACATAAGTGACTGACTTATTTGGCTCTGTCCCAAATTAGCATAGATTTATCCTTCTTACCTGGGATATACTATTTAGAATGATGAGAGTACCTTCTGCTCAATAACTCAATCTTACCCTGAATGGGCTGCCAGAATGTTGAACAAGTGCATGGGTGTTTGTCCACTGAAAAACAAATTTGATCACAAGGGGATCCCAGATCCCCTTTTTGCTAATCTAAAAAAAGAACTTATAAAGGTACATGCCTCTTTTTTAAAGACCAATCTCTCATTATCAATTAAAATTTATATAATGCCATCTCTTCTATTGCTAAGATACCTGAAAATTTTGAAAAATTAATGCACTTACATTTTAGTTATCTTGATTTTTATCCTTTTTTGGCTGTTGAAAATATAATAAATATACATATAAATAAACATTAGCTTATTTATCAGCTATAGCAGCGGCCTGCTAAAGAATCATTTGGGATTAAAGATTTGAATCATTTATTTAATCACTACTTTAAAAGGCTATCTGAATGCCTAATAATTAGTCAATGCATGACAAATATTCAAATGAAGAAAAAGCAAACAAAAAAGCAAAGTCAAGTTAAAAAACTTGTCACCATATTGGAAGAACCGAAAGGCACACATACAAAATACAAAACAAAGCAGTTCAAACCCGTGAACCTATATTCAATCTTTAATTAATTTCTTGCTCCAGTTCACAGAAGAATATTTTAAATGGCACTTTGGATTCCTAATTAGGATCTTTACAGATATCAATATTGATTTTGTCAGTAATGAGCTACCCACTGTAACAACCTGACAAGCATTGCCAGGAACTTGACACCTTAAATCTAAGATGTGATAATTTCTACCCTAAGCGTAAGAAATAGCTCTCTCAATATCACAAGGTAATACTTGGTATAGCTCCATCAAAATACATTTATTATTAGTCTCTCCCATCACTTTTTTTTCCAAGAGAATGTAATATTCTTTGATGAAATCTTGTGAATGAAATAGTGACATGAAAATATTTTATGTAATGGTTTGTCAGTAGCTCATGGTACATTTTGAAATTCTTAAATGGAATTTTTTTCCAATGGTTTCTTTCAAAGTAACCATGAGTACTAAAAAAGACAACCAAACAATAATAAACTTTAAAGTAGTAAAAAGAAGGTTATATTTACACATTTTTTTGGTTTTCTATAATTTTTGTTGACAAATACTCATATAAAGATAATTAAATTTATATATGCATAATTATTTTGTACACAAACACACTATTCACTCAATAGCAAATATTTTTGAGGACCTAATATGTGCTAGGTGCTATCCAAAGCTCTTAATTCAAAAGAAGACAGAACTGAATTTGAAAGCCAAGTTTCTTAAGAGGGTCTCCAAAATTTCTGGAAAGCCATACAGAATGGATTTATATGCCCAATTTCATCAGTGTTTTTTTTCTAACATTTAAATAACCTTACCTAATTCCCGCCATACACCCTTAAAGAGGCTCTCTAATTTGTGGGATTTGGTTTCTTGCTGTGACATACTTTTAAGGCACGTCTCTCAAGAAATATGTCATATTTTTATTAAAAATACAATAAAATGTCATAGCACACGAAAAAAGTTTTTGGCCCACAGTAGATGCTCAGCGAAGGTTTAGGAAAGAATGAGTCATGAATTTACATTTTAAATTTAATCCTCCAAAATGGTAGAAGGTTAAATCATGTATGTATACATTGAGTAGTACCTTATCATATGGTTGAATGCTAGATCATAAAGCTCCTCAATTCAGAACTGGAGTCCAAACCTTTGTTGTAGGGTATAACAAAGAAGAGTGGCCCATACCTTTATCCTAAGCAGTGGTTCTTGAACTGCAGTTCTGGAGCAGCAGTAGTATTGGCTTATCTGGAAAACCACTAAAAATTGGGGGCGGCGGGGGAATCCTCCACATATCTACTGAATCAAAAACTGGGAATGGAACCCAGAAAAAAAGGTGATTTTGATACATGCCAGACCCATTGGGTGCATACACACTTTTCCATTTGTGAGGTCCCTCAAGGAGGGGATGTTTTGGTACAGTTTAAGGGCATAGAGATAGAGCTACTTCAATGGGACTACACTACTTTAATGCTGCAAAAATAGTTAGAATAAATGCCAAGGATGTAACATATATGATACATTACATAGAATGCATACACAGAATGCATAATTTTTCATTCAGGAAGAGCACTACAAAGTTTAGAGGTCTGCAAAATTAACAAAAACAGAAAAAAAACTAGGACTTCATCATCAAAAGCATTTTAAATATCTAGTTACAAATAATTTTATGCTAAATTCTACATGTGGGCATAAAATATGGCTCTACAGGGATTCAGCTGTAATAATATAATGATAATTATGATACATTACATGGATATATTGCTTTACATTCTACAAAAGTCTTTTATATGCCTTTTCTCTCATAAACCTTTAAAGTAGATATAAATATCCTCATTTGTGCAAACAAAGAAACTGGTCATGTAACTTGCCTCTGACCATAAAACTACTGAATAAAAGGAGGAGATATGGGGATATATGTATATGTATAGCTGATTCACTTTGTTATAAAGCAGAAACTAACACACCATTGTAAAGTAATTATATGCCCATAAAGATATTAAAAAAATTTTTTTAAGTTAAAAAAGAGTCAGTATTCAAACTCAAGGCTTCTGACTCCAAGGATAAACTATTTTCCAGTTCTCTGACTTCCTGACACAGTAAGTAATTGTTCAGAATGTACAAATGACTTCTGGGCTCAATTATTTACGTAAAAGCCAAATATTTGTGTAAAACCCCAAATTTAAAAAAAATGGGCTGCCAAGAATGGTATTTACCAATTTGACACAAACAAGAGAATTTATTCATCAATAAATGAATAAATAATAAATGAGTGACTTCTGGCTTGACAAAGGCATGAGCCAAAACGAAGGGGAGGAGTTGATGCTTCAAAAGGCAATGTCAGTGAAGCAAGCAATCACTGTTCAGAGTGAATTTTCATGTTTTATAAGTGACAATGTATTCTTAATTGCTTCATATGAGGTGCCCCGGGGAAAACATAAAGACCAGAGCTTTATAGTTGCTTTTGGTTTAATTGTAATCTTTACCAATCTAGCCTAGCTAACAGCACTATACCACAAATCAGCTGCTGGTTATTTTCATATTTCAAATCTTCTATAGCAAGTCCTGCATGAAGTTTCTTAAAATCTTGTCCTAAGTATTCTTTCACATATTTTTCAGAATAAGAGAAACGTATCATGCAGCTGACATTAATTCCAATTCGGGGAAGATCTGGAGCACGACTACAGCATTTCCATACAAGTTCTTTTCTAATACTAAGGTTAATATAAATATTTTTACTGAGGACTCAACACAACAACTTCATTTTATGCCATATGGTAAGCAATCTTGCAAATAAGTATAAAAATCTACATAAAGCTGGTATAGCTGCCTTGAGTCCACAGACTGAAGTCATTAAAAGAAGCAGTATTAGCTAGTATTTTGCCCTGAAGTGAAGTAAGAGGAAAACAGCTGGAAATCTTTTAACATTTGTTTGGCTATTGTTTTTTAGAACTCTCTTCATAGCTCACCCCAGGACACCTTATTTTCCTGCTATGAAATAGCAAGTATAGCAAGTTTTTAGCATATTAAAAATAAAAGCTAAATTTCAAAAAGATTCTAGATAAAGACTATATGTAAGTGAAAATGGCTGTTACACAGCCTCTGTCTCCACAGTGGGAACTAAGCCCTGTACAGCCCAGCATAGTTAGCAGCTCTACTGAATCAGAGTCTCTGGATGGATCCCAGGTATCTGTATTTTATCAAACTCACCAGATGATTCTCATTTCTCTAAAGTTTTAGAATCTCTTTAAAGTTGTTTAATATTTATTTCACTGTTACCATCAACCATTTTGCAAAATAATATTAGTTCTTCACACATTAGTTGCTACCAAGTTTCTGCGTATCAACTGTTGTTTCTTGACAAATAATGGTCCAATAAATTTTTTTTCATTATTATCATTATCACTGTATTTTGCTTCATTTTCTTTCTTACTCTAGCCAAGGCTCCGACTTAGTACAGATGACTGCAAACCTAACAATGTTATGTAGGAATATTAGTTAGGACCATCTGGTTTGAAACTAACAGAAACCAACTCCTGCTGATGTAAGCAGAAAAAATAATTTAAAGATTACAGGGATTTCTTATAGAATTTAAGAGTAGGAATTCAGCAAAGATTTGGGAATAAAACACTGATGTACAGGCAGTCCAAAATTCCTGTATGTCTCTCACCTCATCTCCTCTCTGTGTAATTGCTTCTTATGTTGCTCTTGCTTTCTGCTGACTCATTTCCCTTACTTTTCTGCAACACATGGAAAGCTAAGCTCTCAAGCTTAAATGCTATTTGGCCAGAGATCTAAAGGAAGTTCAACCTCCCTATTGGATCTGTTACCAAACTCAGGTTTGGCTGCTTGCTGCTCAAAAACCAATAATCAAGAGGCAAACGTCAACAGAAAGGAAAGGTGTTTTAATCAGAAAAGCCAGCAATCTGGGGAGAAGGTAGACTCATGTCCCAAGACCAACTCCAAAGATTCTGCTCAGCCATGACAGTTCTTAAAGGGAAAAAAGGGGAGGAAGAATCACAGTGAATCGTAGAGGCAGGAGATTGGGTTATGCATTGTTCTCCATTCTGTGAAGGCAGGCTGACTCTCTCTTCAGATTTTATCTTGCCTTTGTGATATGCCTGCAGGATTGCTAAGGAGGCCATTGTGGGTAGAGAACTAGTCATTCTTTAACTACTTAATTCTTTATCTTACTTCTTTTTATCTAGGAAAAGAATCAACAGATTAGGTTCTTTCAAGGTTAGAGGGGAATAGAAATGGGCAAACAGGAAAGGGGCAGAAGAGCTGCTTTCAGATCCACTTTCAAATTTCTAAAACCAGAGTTCTGATTGCACAGCCAAGATCAATAGTGCTGTACCTTGATCCAATCAGAATGGCATCTGGGTTATGTTGACTTACATTGCTGGAGAAGAGGAAATAATTATGAACTAAGGAGACCACTCCGATTCTTCCAATTTATAATATTTAATTTCCAATATTAGATTTGCCAAAACAGAGGCCATTTTTGACTTTTATAAGAAGTTTCAGTAAAGTGATTAGGTCATTGTGTTTAGTGTTAGAGATGTACAGTGGTAAAGAGGATGACTGTGGCCTCAAAGGTAGTAAAAGGGTCTATAAGAAGAAGGGGGAGGAAGGGAGGATTAGAGGGGAAGGAGGAAAAAGCAGAGGAGGGGAGAGGACACATTTATGAAAATATACAGAGTAGCATATGTTGCTATTAGGAGGAAACTTGTCTTCTGCCCATTTAAATTTGAAGAGGGGTTAGGCTGTGACACAACTGACAATAGAGAAATTAACAGGATAAAAGACAAGGTTTCCTTATATATGCATGCAGGGGTTACTCAGAAATGAGTAACCTGCTGAAATCCAGAGGTAAAGGTTTACATAAAAAGTTAATGTGAAAGTGTGTGTGAGGAGGTGGGTGTTTAGAGCTTCAGTAAGGAAATACATGTATATCTTTTTATGCTAATGGATGGGCAGTTGGTCTCCTTCCCAGAAGTTGCAGGAAACTCTCAGAAGAAAGTTGATAGCACCTGTATTAGGGAGTCTTGGCTATAGTCAGATAAGAAAAGTGAAGATAAGTTTTCAAATGTTTTCACTTTAAAATAATCTTTATGCCAAAACTGTGATCCCTTCACCACTTTATATGAGTGTTTTACTAGTAATATAGATGTGCTCTAGAGAACAAAAGTCTCAAAAGCATTTCAAGAATGACCAATAAGTTGCTAGAAACTTAAGGAATAATGAAATCTAGATAAGCAAAGAGGAGGAGACAGTGAGAGGTTTTCATCCGAAGAGAATTCTGTTTCTCCCAGTGTGAGAAAATAGAATCCTTCTGGAGGAGCAGGTGTTTTGAACAAGGACTTCTCTGTTCTACAGTCGTCAGCTATCACTTCAATGAAGATGATTGCCCTGTCCTTTTTTCCAATTCCAAAGTTACTCTAGAACCCATGTCTTTACTTTCAACTACCTTCTAGATTTAGATGACACATAGTTCGAACAGTATTAGGAAGCTGTTTGTGACCTGCAAAGTGGTGGAAGTAGAAGTCAGTTTGCAAGATTAAAGAGTAATTGAGAATTATTTGCAGAAGTTATCTACACTTTAAAGAAATTTGGCAGTAATGAGGAGGTAAAAATAAATAAAATAAATAAATAAATAAGATACTATCTTAAGGGGATAGAATGGAAGAGGAGATTTTACTGGAATATTAAATAGAAACAAAACATCCTAAAGAAAAGACAAAAGCATCTTTAGAGTGGAGGATATTAAATATATAAAAGAGAGAGGCTTTAAATTGCTGGAACTGGAAACCAGTGATGGAAGGATCACATGTGAAGAAGTAAGATGCAGTAAAAAGCAGTGATACTTATGTATGTATGTGATACTTATGTATCACAATATCAATAAGTATGTGATACTTATGTGTAAAGGGATAGAGAAGGATGCATAAAAAAACTAGATTTAAGGTGTAGAGTAGCATAATTAAAGAATCTCAAATGGGCCTTAATCTTTTCAGTATGGTAGGCAATATGGTCAACAGATTGAGAAGGATTGTATGAAGTTGGAGACTAGGAGAAACTGGAAAAAGGGTTACATTAGCTGTCAAATTGAAGATACAGGTATAAAGTCTACTTAAAAGAAGCCATAGTTCTTGTTGGCTTACAATATGGATGAGAAGTTTAACTCACAGACACTTAATGTTTGGGTTCAAGGAGAAAAATGATAATTTCAGATTTAGACATGCTGAATTTGAAGCAATAATGAGACAACCAAAAGGTAACATGAAGCAAATAGTAGGAGATATCACACCAAAGCACAGGAGAGGAGTAATAGCTAGAAACTGGATTATGGAGTCTTTCATGTAATCTGCAAAGACGACTATAGTGAAATAACGAATGCATGCATGCCCCAAACAGCATAGGGGACACAGTCCTGGAAACAGAAAAGTCAAATGAATTAAAATAAACTGGTGTCTTTAGAGATATTTTCCTGCCATCTTATATTGGCAATGCTCTCCCCTTGTCAAAGCCTTTATAGTCATGATTTTGCCTGTGGCCATATTTTCTTCTAGCTTCAATTCATATTATTTCAGTTAATATTCCCAAGCAGTAGCATGTCTAATATACTCTCTTCTGTGTCAGGACATTTCCACAATCTCTAATTCCCATGATGATCTTTACCATTTGTTTCTCCAACTGTTTTATTGATAACAACTTGATCTACCATAAAACCTACACTTTTAAATAGGACATTATAATACTCTTCCGTTTTTTTCTTCATGGCAAGTCCAACAATATCACTTGCACTACTTTTTATGAGGCTATCTGTGTCAAAAACCTTTCCCAAACAAAAAGGTGTGGCAGTAAAATAAGTCACAGCAAATTAAACACATAATTGCCAACAAAACGCAACTCAAATAAATGCAAATGAGTGTTTGCAGTATGCTGTTCAAATCCTCATTAAGGATCATCAGTACAATCTGTTGCACTAACTTTCATTCAAGATCACGTTGAAAGCATGGAGATATAGATAGATAGATAAATAGATAATATATATATAACAGATAATTTCCATTATCATATATGATAATAAATGAATCCCATACTGTTTATCATTTACAATTAGAAAAATATTTCACAGACAAATATAATCGTAACAAGTCAGCATGGTTCTGGCCACTATTAAATAGCAAATGCATGTAAGAGTTCGGTAGGGAGATACTATGGAATGTGAATATGAGAAAGCAAAGAACTTTACCCTATAATATGCTGACTCTTTGAGTCCCAGAGAAGGTGGAGAAAGAGAGTACATGTTCTTCAAGGTTATTATGACGTTGTCCAAGACAGAACCTGGGGTGATTCCTATACAGGAAAGGAAGAGTGATGAGTTGTGAAAACGTGGAATTATTAAGAGCACAGGCTTTAGAAGATGACAGATTTAGATTCCTGGCTTGCCACTTAGCACTCACTGTGTAATCTCTTTAGCACTTCCCAAATCCCTAAGGGTAATCACAGTAGAATATTTTTTATGCAGAGCTACAATTACCAAAGATTTTAGAATGAGGAATGAAATACCCAGCTCTGTTCGGTTATTTGAAGACAGATTGATCAAAGAAAATGCAAAGAATATTTTTTTTAAAATCTCCATATCTAACCAGACTAATAAATGAGATGCATCTCATTTTAACTCCTCTTGATGGAGCTAGAAAGTTATAATAGTTCATAAAGCATGTATCACTTTTTGTGCTCAAAATCTTTCTCCCAGCCAATATATAATATGCTCTTATTAACATTTTATTATTCAACTTTGTTTTTAGCTAATTATCTTGTCAAAGACCTAATAGCAGAAATTCTACATTTTTGTACAAATGACCAGTTATCACCCCAAAATTATCTTCTAAGTATATGTGGCTATGAAGAATTTTTACAAAAGTAAGTATCTTATTAAGGTAAATTTGGATCATTGTTACAATCTATATTGAGCAGCACTTTCTTTTCTTTTAAACAGACTTTGTACAAACACTATACTCTTACGATCAATTTTCCTTCCTTTAAGGTGAATTTAAAATATTATGTTATATTGACAGTCTTATTCTTGGTTTTCATCTGTATTTTGTGTATTTATGGCAACACGTATTTAAGTAACCCATAACTAGGGTGACCAACCATCTCAGTTTGCCCAGGACTGAAGCAGCTCCCAGGACATGGGACTTTCAGTTTTGAAATCAAGAAAATCCTGGGCAACCCCAGTTACCTTATTTGTAACGAAGCTTAGTAGGACTGACAATTTAAAAAATAAATTCTTTTGTAATAAGTAGTTTTTTTGACTTGGAATAATATTAGCATGTTGATTAAACACTGATTTTTCAAAATCACAGAGGGTTTGAGTATTATATTTACAACATTTTCATAAAAGTCTAAGTTTTAAAACACTGTCTTCAATTCTTTATTCAGGCAGCTCATTAAAACAATTAGAAAAGTTTGTTCTCATATATATCAACTGCAAATATTTATTTGATAGAAAACTTACTTAGTGTACCACAATAACTCTTGTCCCAAAATTCCTTAAAGACCAACTTTGAAAATATAATACAACTTTAAGAAAGGAAATATTTCTCTCCTGCTATTGCATATTTCTCTCCTGGTATTTACATTTCCTCTTTGTGTTTCTACAAGCACCTAAAGATTGACAACAGTCTTATGAAAGTAAAAATGTATTTCTTTTGAGACATCCATTGTTACTGTCATTGTTATTCCACTATGAATGTGCTTGAAAATATCTTGTCGGTAATTTTCTTTTATTGTGTAATGTTAACTATGAGTGACATTTAAGACTGATTTTCTCCTTTTTGTGTTCCCAGTTACAACAAAATCATTTCACTCTTTTTTTTCTTGTTAGTATAAACATAATAGATTTCTGAAATGTTTTCACACTCATTTATTTTTATTAAAATTTATGTGGGTTTATTAAGTTAGGAAAGTTGCCAAGTATTAGTGTACATTAATTACAGTCAGTTATTATCTAATGGAAATTGAAGGATATGTACATAACCAGAATTTGCTTACTTTTTAAGAGTAATAGTTTATCAGTATTGATACATATGAATAAGCAGAATATTCATTACTATTCTTTCTAATATCTAAAGGAATATATATTTCATTCAGTTTTTTTTCATTTATTTCTATGTAATTTGTCTTAAAAATATGTCCTTAAAGACTTGGATAATCTGTTCATATTTTTCTGTAGAGGGAACACGGGTAACATGTAATAAGTTAATAATGCAATAAGTAATAATTTAAACTCTAACAGTTACAGTACTACACTTCATCTGAAGTACCCAACTAACTTTGATTGCAATGATAATAATAATAACAGTTGTCACTTATTAAGTGCTAATTATTTCCTAGTCTCAAATTGGGTAAACACCTAAGTCTTACAATATATCAATGATACAGACACTATAATAACCCATTTTACAGATGGGCAACCTGAGGCTTTGTTCAAGGTGACACAACTAGGAAGCTGGTAGGGTCAAGCCTGAACTCAAACCCAGGTTTGGCTGCCTGCATAACCTTGGCTCTTAACTATAAAACAATACTAAAAATCCCATGAGCAGGATTCAGAAAATAGCAAATGGTTCTTCATGCTGGAGCATGGGGTGGAAATTATACACAGTTGTGCAGGGATTATAACAGTCCAATTCAACACCTACTAAGCACACACGTGTGCAAGGGATTTGGTTTATCACTGAGAATACAAAGACGATTTAGATATAATCCTTGCCTTTTTCCTTGGCTAAGGAATTCATAAAGCCATGTCATCAGTTATTACAATGCCCTATTGTGAGTGCAGTATTAGTTTTATTATACACCAACTACCTGTAGATCAAAGAGAGATGGATTAACAGCAAGAATAAGGAAACGGTGCAAAGGAAAGTCAATGACCAATATGCATTTAAACTGTAAATACTGAGGAAAGAAATAAGTACTTAATAGCTTAAATGTTAATAGCTTTAGAACATATAAAATGTGCATAAATTAAAAAATAATAATTATCAAGATAAAAAAACAGGCTAAGAACGTGAATAGCAATTCAGTGGACAAGAAATTACTTAAAGAGTTTAACGACAAACATGCAGTTAAAACAATGAGATGCCATCTTTGCCTATCCAATTGTTAAAATATTTATTATGATGAAATTCAGTGGGAAAATGGACAAAATCCAAACAGCTGCTAGGAATTTAAACTGATATAGCATTCTCTAAAGGGAATTTTGTCAAAAATGTGTCAGAAGTCTATAGAAATGTGTCGAAAACATATATGTGTTTCAGCAATTCTGCTTCTACAAATATTTCTAAGCAACAATCATAATTATACAAAAAGACTTAAATACAAAATTCTACATTCACCATAGCATAATTTCTAATACTAAGAAAAAAACTAACTCTCCAATAGTACTCAAAAATAGTGGTAAAACTGTGAACATAATTCATTATAATATGCCATAGAATTTATAAATTAATAAAAATACAATATCATATATCTTGATATGAAAGCATGTATCATTGTTTTTAAGGGTGACAAGATATATTTTCAAACCACATTTTAATATATTAATATTTTTTAAAATAAGTATATTACTATTTAGAAATCCTATACACTAAAATGTTCGAGTAGCCACTCCTTGAAAAAGAACTACAATACAAAAAAAAAAAAAAAAAAAAGAACTACAATACAGATAATATTCATTCATTTCTTTTTTTACTTACTAAATGTCTACAATAAACATGTCTTTTTTTGCTATCAAGAGATTAAGGAAATAAATTATTTTGGAGGATGGGAGAAGCATTTAAGTGATCATATGAACAGTAATGTATGCTTAAAAAGAGTTAAAAACTCGAGTTAGGAGAACATAACTGAACATATGAAAGGTGACAGAGCTTGAGCTAAAGTAGCAGCAGTGGGGCTAAACAGGAACTATTAAATCCCTGGAGTATTATTAAAACAGTGGAATTAATGGAACTTGGCAACTAAATATGTGATGTCAACTGAAATAAAAAAGTGCAACGTGAAAGCTGTGCGTTACAATGTTTACGGGGGACTTGGTGAGGACTATAGCCTCTCAGCTATCTCTGAGGAACTGCTTTGAAGAGTTACGGTGGAGACACCAGCTTATATGTGATTTTGGAGAAGGGGTACATGCAATCAAACACATCTCAGTAGAAGGTTACTGTTAGTCAGGAGGCACAGATATCCTAGTTAATGATTTTCGTGCATTCCTAAGTATGGAAAGATGCAAGAAACTGGAATCATAAACTTTTCTCCTGAAAATATCTAACTATCTGAAAGCAAGCTCTGCCAGTTTTTCCAGAGCACAGAATGCCTCATTTCTGATCTCTGCCCTGAACTCCTAGCACGGCGTGGAGGTCAGCAACTGCAGTGGCTAATGACTCAATCCTTGTAGAGCCATATGGTGAGCAACATTCTTTAGTTGACAGTGGGATTGCCTGGAGGGAGTAGAAGATGATGACTAGTTTTGCTGTGAGTTCAGTAATGATGATAGTTATCAGAAAAATGGAAGTTTGAGGTTATAAAATAATTAAGTCTGAAACACATTGAGTATGTGAGTGCCAAGGGTCATCTGTTATTGAGAAAATAGCCCAGATTTTAGGAAATCTGGTGTGGGTTAAGGAACTGTTAGCTCTAAGAAGGAATGGAAGTCTTAGAGACAGATGCAGTCTCGTAGGGAAAATGACAAAAGAAAGGATCCTGAGAACATTAACATATAAAAGACGGAAGGAGGAGGAGGAGCAGAAAAAGGAAATTGGAAAAAAGCAATTTAAGTTGCAGGACACCTTGGAAAACGTGCCTTTCACAAGAAGGGAAGAGAAAGTTTCAAGTACTAAGTAAATAGTATCAAATACTGAAAATAAATCATATGAGGATTGAAAAATCATCATTAAATATGGCAATTACAAAATGAGTTGGTGATTCAAATAAGAACAAGTTTACTAAAACGGAGGAGAAAACAGCAAGATTGCAATGAGCTAAGGAGAATGGAAGGTGCTAAACAGAAACACATAAGCAGACTACTCTCTCAGAAGTAATGTGTAGTGATAAAAGCCTGGAGAAAAAAGCCTGGGCTTTAGATGCTGAGGAGAATCAGTCTGGAGATTTGGGGAATGTGGATAAGAGAGATTTGAAAATATTCATAAGCTGAAGGGAAAGAACCAATGGAGAGGGAAGTATTGAAGGTAGAGAATATACAATGGTGAGGAGTTGAGAGAAGATGGGATCAAAAAGACAGATGAAGAGGTTAGCAGTGCCCTGAAGGAGGAACTTTCCTTCCCTGAAAGATCAGCAGGAGTTCAAACAAATATAATTTTTTTTAATCTTAACGACCAGAAAGATAACGAGGCATTTGGAAAACTGGATCTCTGATAAAAGCAGGAATGCTTAAGCAAGTTGCATAGAAATGAAAATAATATTATAACAATAAAAACAATAAGAAAATTGATTTTACTTATTAAAAGCCTCTTATGGGCTAGAATTTTCTTTTTTTTTTCTTTTTTTTTTGTGCGGTCCGCGGGCCTCTCACTGTTGCGGCCTCTCCCGTTGCGGAGCACAGGCTCCGGACGCGCAGGCTCAGCGGCCATGGCTCACAGGCCCAGCCGCTCCGCGGCATGTGGGATCTTCCCGGACCGGGGCACGAACCCACGTCCCCTACATCGGCAGGCCGACTCTCAACCACTGCGCCACCAGGGAAGCCCTGGGCTAGAATTTTCACATGTAATACCACCCATTCTCATAAAAGAAAGGTATAATTATTCCCATTTTGCATATGGGAAAACTGAGGCTAAAAAGAAATTAAATGACTTGCTAAAGGTCATAAAATTGGAAGCAGCAAAGTCAGGATGGCACAGGTTTATCTGACTCTGAAGCCCACAGTCTTTCCACTCTATTACAAAGCCTCCTTTCATGATAAAGGGCCACTTGAAAACAAAAATTACAGGATAACGCTTCATTAAGAATAATGACCATATATTGTGCAATAAACACAACATATATTGAGCTTATAGTTCAACATACAGTGTTTAGGTCAAACTCAAGGAAAAGACACATAACTTACAGAACACTCATTTTCTGACGTGTATAAAATTTTTTAAAACTTTTAATCAGGAAGTGTTTAGAAATGCTTTGACTAAAATAATGTTAAATCATAAGCACAGAAGATGGACTTTCTGTCATTTCCAAATTTCTGATTAGGTAAAAACTGATTTTCTTTTTGGTATCTTGAGACTGTTTAAGCAAATGAAGAATATGAAAACAAATCCTTCCCACTATTTGTAACACTACTCTCTAACACCGTTGATTTGGCAAAATGAGTTAACCTCCTTTAACTTCAAATTCTTTTCCTCTTAAAAACTGCATTTTTAATATATTTTTCTACTGTAAAAATAAGCTGTAGGATTATATTTTAGTAATCTTTAATTACAAGTGTAAAATTTTATTAAGCCTCTACTAGTCCTTTCATTATATACGGATTGCTATGAGCTCCTGTGAATCATAGTTCTAAATCAATTAAAAATATTATATGGTTGTTAAAATATAATAAACTAAAAAATGGATAAGTATTCCCCCTCCAAAAAAAAAACCCCACTATTACTGTTGTAGAATGATGTAGAAAGATTTTTCATTTTAAACTCCCCTTATGTTATCAGAACTATGTTCCTTAACCTGTTTTATGAAGATAGTGATAAGTTATATTTAGTTTCTACTTTTGCAGTTTCTCAACTACTTTGGATTAGATAAGGGCAAATCCTTAAAATTTAAACTCCTTGGTTTCTTCCAGAAGGTGTATCAGTCTGTTAAAATAGTCACAAAAAAAGTAACTACTTGCACTAACCAAGTTTTGAGGAAGTAGCTAAAACCTTTCATCATCAAAATTAAATGTCAATGGTCAGGATACTTTTTCACTACTTTGCTAGCAGTAGTTTTGTGATTCTCTATTTTTAATTTCCTCCTTAAGTCATATTTTGCTATTTTATTGAATTCATCTGTCTTAACCAGGGTTAGTCAAGTAGTAAATAAAATCCTGGAAAGGGGGGGAATGTAAATAAACAGGAGGATAGACAGACACAAATTACACATAAATCTGTATTTATATTGATATGTTAAAACTGTTCTCAAACTTTAATTTGTTTATGAATCACCTGAGGATCTTGTTAAAAAACAGATTCTGACACTTGGTCTGGGATGGGGAGGAGACTGCATTTCTAACAGACTTCTGGGTGATGCTCATGCTCATGGTCCATGGTTCACATTTCAAGTAGCAAGATATTAGAGACCAGGGATATCAGTGACCTAAGAATTTTGACTCAATGAAAAAAAAATTTACACATTTTTTTAAAACCAGTACCTTGCACAAATATTGAATTTAATCAACGAAATAAGATGTTATACTTCGTAGCATATTTAAAAATTAAGAAAGATAACTTTCCTAGCAAGCCAAAATTCCTCTTTTTAAAGGTCAACTGTATTATTTTTACAGCTCATTAAATACTCATTTTAATCTAGTATGACAAACTCTTTCTGTCAATTAAAATATTCCATTCTCACTCTGCCTCTTGCTCTGGCACTCCCTCTCCCGGTTAAACGCTTTTATAAATCTAGTAACTCACTCTAATAACACATCTCCATAACTCTTCTCTAAATGAGAAAGTTCCTGACCTCTTATACCTGGATATCATGCTAGTCTTATTAGGTACTTCAATTACCATAAAAAAGAGTTTCATTAAGTATCAGTCTTCTCCTCAAAAACTGCTTTACAAACAGGGTTTTTATATTATAAGCAAAGAGTAAATGAAAGCATTAGAACTTTATCAGTTTCATCACTGGCTGTTGGCAGCTTAAAACAAAGTTGTGAGCAATATGAAGCACGGATACCGAATCAGCAAATCAGAATAAATTAAACTGAGAAATAATAAAAAATATTAGCATCTTCCATTACACTCCTGGTTTTAGACCCCAAGTTAACTACCACGGTCGTAGTGTCCTTGGTAATCCCATTTCCCCAGTTCTTATGACCTTATTGAGTAGACAGACCCCCTCAGGCTTATGCAGTGGCAGACCTGAGGATAGAGACTATAACTACCTGTCTTTTCCATGAGATGCAGCACAGATATAAAGACCTAGGGACAGAAAGACTGTTTCCTAGAGTGTTCCTGTGTCTGCTTTCTTTCCAGAGAGTAAGAGTAGTTGTACCTTCTCCTAGACTCATATATTTATAATATATGAAGTATAATGCTACTTCATAATTTTATCCTTTATTATCTAAGAGCCTGATATTTTCTACGAGTGCAGGTTTTTCTGTTTCTTACTCCTAATCTATGTGATTTGAGTAATTTCTTTTCTCAAAAATCTTGCTATAAGTCTTACTTTCTAATTCAACTTAAAAACAATTTTCCTTACCAGCTTCTGTACTGCAGAATAAATAAAATGTACTGTACCTAAAAGCTATAGTTGAATAAATCATGACTGCATTGTCAACAGTAAGCCGCATAAGGAGAAAGTAAATAATCCTTCTTGAAAATTCTGCTTGGGCCTATTGCTTACAGTTATGGCCACGTTTTACATCCTTGACTTAAACAAGACAAAAGAAAACTTTTATTATTTAATTGACTCTTGTCAAGTACTAAAAAATGTAAAAGAAAAGAAAAAGAAAACCTATGGTAATTAAAAATCTTACTTTGAAACTGTCATATATATTCTTAAATCTAAATTAAGAAACAGTATCTACCTCTTGATTCACCACCAGCATTGATTAGTCTGATCTGGTTTTCTACTCTGGAGTCCCTTTTCTCTTTCCTGACCTCTCCTAGGAGAGAAAATGTTGAATTTCTTTGACTAGAGTAAGAAAATCCTCTTCAAAAATTAAATCTAATCAGAATTTTTTAATAATCTTAAGAAAACTTCTAGGTTAAAAAATGTTTTAGCTAATCTCATTCCAATTAGTATTAATTTATTCTTTAAACACTAGATTATAAATTGGAATTGTCTTTTATTCAAAGTAAAAGTCAGACTATTAAGTACCAGTGAGGAAAAGGCTAGGTAATATTTTATAAAGTTTAAGGTAATAGATTATACTCATTAGCAGTAAAAACTCAGTTACAGGGCTTCCCTGGTGGCGCAGTGGTTGAGAGTCCGCCTGCCGATGAAGGGGACACGGGTTCGTGCCCGGTCCGGGAGGATCCCACATGCCACGGAGCAGCTGGGAACTGTGAGCCATGGCCACTGAGCCTGAGCGTCCGGAGCCTGTGCTCCGCAATGGGAGAGGCCACAACAGTGAGAGGCCCGCTTACCGAAAAAAAAAAAAAACTCAGTTACATATATTCCTGGGGTGGTGTGGAATGAGTCTTTTTATTCTCAATGAAATTAAGGATTTCATTTAGCAAACTGGAACAAATTGATTAGTTTCAGCACATTCAGAACAGCTAAGAATTACAATATTATAATCTAATCTGTTATAACTTTTTAGATTTACTTTGAGCAAATAAATAGATTAAGGTGTGTTTCTCTTTTACATAACTTTGCTTTCTTCTTATAAAAATCACAGAACCATGTCAGAGTATAGGAAGGAATATCATCACTTTGAGAGCTCTCACACACAATAATGAAAACATGTTCTGTTAATAAATCATTCATTAAGAGTATCTTGAGTTACTTCAGTTTAGTTTTGGATCTCCTTCAAAGTACTCTTCCTAACACTTTAAAATTAACTTTGGTTGCTATCTTTAATAAATAGTTAACTAAAAATTAATAATAGTAATATATACAAACTTGCATTTGGTTCTAGCCAGTAACTGTACTAGAACAAATGTCCTAGCATGTGAATACTCTATACATATCTTCATTTGAAAGCAATTCCCCAAAGAGCTTACACTAAATAAAGATGTTTATTATTGAAAGAAACATGTAAAAATTATAGCGTATTTCAGCTCCATGCTTTTTTTAAAGCTTTGTGATTGTGCAAGCATCATTAACCAACAGACTTGATGAAAACAGTCACAAAGCTATTGCATGATTTTTTCATGAAGACAAGGCAAATCAGAACAAAATGCAGGTATATAATTTAATTTTATTATACCTAAAACTGTAATAGCCAACATGCATCTATCAAGTTATTTTTGCTTACTCAAGTCTTGTTTACTTCTAAAAGCTAAGAATTATTAATCCCCCTAATTTTGAATTAATTGAGGTTTAAATAGCCTAGTGCTCTATTTATCTTAAACAAGGTAAAGAAATTATTAGCTAAGAATACCTGAATTACATAATATTTCAAATTAGCCAATATCACTTTAATAAGGCTTACATATGCTATTTTAATCTTAGTTCTTGAATATTTTGTATTAGGAAAATCCACAGAATGTTTCTTCTCTGGACATTTGTGTGAAAAATGAAACTTGAAATGGAATAAAATCCATATTTTTGATCTCCTAAGTTGGTGACTATATTACAAATTTTACATAAAATAACTCAAAAAAAATCTCCCTGGAGCTCAGTATATATTTTTGCAAAAGATACAAAGTTCCAGTTTCACTGCTGTGTTTCTTTCTTATTGACCCTCTTTTTTTTTTTTTTTTTTTGGTGCCTGTGTTGGGTCTTCATTGCTGCGTGTGGTCTTTCTCTAGTTGCAGCGAGCAGGGGCTACTCATCATTGTGGTCAACGGGCTGCTCATTGTGGTGGCTTCTCTTGTTTTGGAGCACAGGCTCTAGGCACACGGGCTTCAGTAGTTGTAGCACACGGGCTCAGTAGTTGTGGCTCATGGTCTTAGTTGCTCCGTGGCATGTGGGATCTTCCCGGACCAGGAATCAAACCCTTGTCCCCATTAAGCAAGTGGATTCTTAAACACTGCGCCACCGGGGAAGTCCTGACCCTCTGTCTTAATTAACTTCATTTATATAGACTGTTGTTACTTTTCTTTTTTTTTTTTTTTTTGGCTGCGTTAGGTCTTTGTTGCTGCACACGGGCTTTCTCTAGTTGTGGCGAGTGGGGGCTACTCTTTGTTGCGGTGTGTGGCTTCTCATTGCAGTGGCTTCTCTTGTTGCAGAGCTTGGGCTCTAGGTGCCGGGCTTCAGTAGTTGTAGCTCACGGGCTCTAAAGCACAGGCTCAGTAGTTGTGGCGCATGGGCTTAGCTGTTCCGCAGCATGTGAGATCTTCCTGGACCAGGGCTCAAATCCGTGTTCCCTGCACTGGCAGGCGGATTCTTAACCACTGCGCCACCAGGGAAGCCCTACTTTTCTTTTATGCATACATAGCTTAATAGAGGAGGCACTGTAAAATTGGAAGTTGTTATAAAACTTTTCCTTTAGATTAAAAAAAAATCCCTTGCAATATGTTCAATTTCATTTTATTTTTGAATTTAAAAAAGTATGTATACTATATACATAAAGGAATACAGCCATATTCAAGTGAAGAAGCACTAGGGATAGTTGCCTTTTTACAGGCTGGAGGGAATTTAAAAAAATGGGGCAAGATCTTTTACGTCCAGTTTTCCCTTGAGTAGTTGCTGTTGGTATCCATCTATGCTCCATCGAAGGCCTCTGTTCAAAACCATGACCCTCCTCAACTAACCACCCCATGGCTGTGAGCTATAGTTTTAGAATTTCCCCTATGCTTGTCTCTCCAAGTCATGAAGTTTAACTTTCTTACTCAAGGTTCCCCTGAAAGCAAAATAACTATAAATGAGAGGAGCACTGGTTGAGGAAAACAACATATCGCTGATATTTATCTATGCTGAGCCAGCAATAAATACCACTTTAAGCATAAAATCCAGGGCATTTCCACTAGTTACAAAGCTCACTGGAACTAAAGATATGGTAGATATCAATATAACATCATAGAAATTTTTAAGTGGCAAATACCAAAGGAATGTGTGGGTGTGCATGTGTGTGTGTTCATGTGTGTGTACATAAATAAGTACCTGAAAAGTACTCTGTGGAGTACTATTGTATTATTAATATTTTAATGTCTTATCGTACTCAGCTTACATTTCTTAGTCAACCAAAGTATTAAAAGTCAGCTTAATTACTGAGTTTTCTTAAAGAAACATTTAATAGCGGTCAGCAATCCTGACTCTCAATATTTGTAAGATAAAATTAAAATACTTTTTTCTACCTATGACTGTAATATTTCACAAAACATCTCTGTGACTACTTCCTATACATCAGAATGGAGAAAATTTAGATCTAGTGATCCTATAAAATAAGAATATGTATTCATCCTGATGAAAGAGTAATGTTGATAAATGTGAGTTTTCAAGGAGTTCTTAGGCTGAATCAGTATTCATAGGTTGGACATTATTTAGGATGTCTTTTTTGCCTGTAGGACAAATTTAAAGTATCTGCACGTGGCTTTTTGGTGTTAATATTATTAATCTCTTAATATATACATATTTCCATGTATAAACTGCTCATGTGATAAACTTTAAAATAATATGAGCTACTTATGAATAGGAAATAGGAGTAATTATGTACAAGGATTCAGCCTTTTGATGTTCATCTTAAATGACAGTTATATTCAGAAAACAGTTCCTAAGATAGCAACAAGCACATAGCTGGAATCAAATATTTGTTGAGAGAATAAATAAATGGATGTGCAGAATTTTTATTTACGAGTATATATGAAGAAAAAACTAAACTTTTGATTGTATCATAGAGATTGAGTTGAAGTTTTTTACATTATTATTAAATAAAACTACTAAGCACCCATATTTGAAATGTTACCAGATTGAGAAAAACACCTGGTTTGTATAATCTGAGATAGAAAATACCAATGTTCACATTATAAGCATAGTAATACCTACTGCGGCCAGTTCTCTTAGTGCTCAAACTCTGCCACATTACCCACCTTAGCAGCAATATTTTTAATATTTTTCAATTCTCCTTCTCTTGATGTGGTAGTCTTTCTTCCCATATTTTTCCAATACCTAGAGTCCTTGAACAGAAATTTAATTTTCCTTATCCCATTTACTAACTAAATTCTACCTACCACCTTTCTTTCTATTCTTTAATGCTTTATTTTCTTTTTCTCTCTTCTCTTTCATTTTCTGTAGATCAACATTGTCTAATAGAAATATAATGTGGGCCACATAACTGAGTTTTCTACTAGCCACATTAAAAAAATAAATAAAAAGAAACAGGTGGAAATAAATTTCAATGTAATTTTTCTGTTTCTTTTGGCCATGACATCTGGCCTGCGGGATCTTAGTTCCCAGACCAGGGATTGAACCTGCACCCTTGCCAGTGAAAGCACTGAGTCCTAACCACTGGACCGACAGGGAATTCCCTAATGTAATATTTTATTTAGCTCAATATACCAAACACATTATCATTTAATCATGTAATCAGAATTAAAAACATATTGAGATGTTTTCTATTCCTTTTTTATGCTAAGTCTTCAAAATTCAGTGTGTATTTTATGCTTACAGCACATCTTAATTCAGATAGCCACATTGCAAGTGCTCAGTAGCCAAAAGTGTCTAAGAGTTACAATATTGAATAGTGTAGCCCTTGATCATCAAAGACAAATTAATCAAAATGGTGGTCTTGCCAAACAGAGTTATGGTAAAGTGGTGAACAGTAGTTTCCAGCTCTTAGAAAGTGTGAGGGTTATTGGAGGATCTGTAGTCCTTTCAATAACATCAGACTTAATCTTAAGGGACATGGCACAGTAATAGTTTTTGTTATTGCTAACACACACAAAAAGGACTGTTTAGTATTTTAAACATGATATCCCAAAAAAAGATGTACCAAGTACAAATTCTTCTGCAATATGACATAATTCTGTAACATGAATTAGTTTATTCAGAGTAGTCACCTTCATACTGGTAAATTTTTCTGGCATATGAATGTTTTGCTCCACCAAGTAACAGTGGCTGAATGCAAAGTACACATGAAGCTGCTGAGGGCGACAGTAGTATACCAGTGACCAGTGACCATTCACCCAACATGCATTTTTTTTCTCAACTTGGTCTCAGGCGCTGTCTTGAAAATGTTTACTGAAGAATTCTCCACAATTTTTGTACATTTTGCCCTCATCTCTATATTCAGCAGCATCAAAAACCTTTCTTATATCCTCTTCCACCAAGCTAAAGACATTTTTAAAAACCAGGTCTGTTATTTACTATAGTATGTCTTTAAATTTTTGAAATTAGATGTGTCTTTTTGTACTAAGGGGTGTGTGTGTGTGTGTGTGTGTGTGTGTGTGTGTGTGTGTGTGCGCGCGCGCGCACGCACAAGCGCACACACTCTGCTTAGAGACCTGTATTGATTTGAGTGGTCTCTTCCAGCCCTATTTTCCCATGAGATCTTTTATTTTTAGTCCACAATTTGCAGAACACCTCAATCCCCCCTTTTACAAGAAGAAACACGTGCATCACATTATAACAGGAATGCTAGAATCTATAAGTAAACTTCAAGTACGCTATATTTAATCCAAATATTTATGTTCTAATCTCTGGTCTTATTTGGTTGAACCCAGTGTCCTTACTTGAAAAATGAGAGAGTTAGACCAGAAAAGCCCTTCCTTTCCAGTTTTTGAGCTCTCTCGTCATGCAAAATTATTCCCATAATTAAAACGATAATTATATATCTTCAGAACTGGATTAATACATTAGACTGAAAATGCAAATACACCCACCAGCCCACCAAAATTCTCATGAAATGACAGGAAAAATATTAATAAAAAACCTTCTGGTAAAACAAGAAAGAGTGATAGCACACAAAGGAAAAAATGACTGCAAACGGATTGTAGAGATCCCAGGTAAATGTCAAAAGATATTTAAAATAGAAGGGACTTGGGACATCTGTTTGACAGCTTTGTAAAAAAAGACAATTTCCTAAGGAATCATGAATTTCAAAATTAGCTCAAGAAGTATAAATATGAAATACAACAAAGAGCAGTGGGGAGCAGAAAATGAAGTTTTAGGCAAATTGCACCAAACTTTGAGGGAATGGATAATTCTCAATTATATGAACTGTTCCAGGACTGAGAAAAAGGTGTATGCAGTTTACAAGGCTAGTTTAATTGTAATGCCTAAAACAAAGATTAAACACAAAACATTAAGATTATAGGCCAATCTAAATTTTTCTATGTAGAAAAAAGAAACTTTAAAAATTGCAAATTAAATCTACCAGTGGATGCATCTACCCAAGAATGTAAAGATAATTATACTTATACATTGGAAAAATCTACTGATTTTTAATTAATATATTAACATATTCAAGGGAAAAAATGATCTTCTCAATATGATGTATCCAGTAGATGCAGAAAACTCATTAAATAAAATCTGAAGCTTATTCATAATTTAAAAAAATCATTAACAAAACAGACAATAAAAGTATGTACCAGGGACACAGTAAATATCGTATTTGTTCATCATTCTATGCATTCTCTATAAAGTCAAGAAAAAGAGAAGGATGTCTATTTTCATTACTACTATTGAACAGTGTGCCAAGCATCCTAGATATCACATTAGGATAAGAAAGTTAAAGGAAGCAAAAATATTGGAAAGGAATAAAGTTGTCCAGAAACAGATATTTATGAAAATTGTTCATGTGATAAATATAGTAAGTCAGAGATGAAAAGATGTCCTCATTAATTAGGGATGTTCGGGCAAATTGTTATTATGTTGAAAAAATGTCTAAAATTGGAGGTGTATATCCCTCTTTACTCAACAAATGCATTCCAGACAGATCATTAAAAACTACTACTGCTGAATTAAGTGTGGAAGAAACAACTTCAAGAGATTAGAATAATCTAGGAATCTAAACCAATTCTCCATTCAGGTTGTTCCTCAACTTCAAGTATATGTTCCTCATTAAAGAAGCTGGAGCTGGAAATTAAAGATAATTACTTATAGGTTTGGTTTATGACAGAAAGGCACAAAACTGTAATCAACAGACCCTTCATCCTATATCAACAGCTTTCTTTATTCTAGCAACAAAACTTTGCTTATTGACAGGCTATTTAACTATTTTTAGTTTAAAAGTAAAGTATATTAAGATATGTCTTTTTTATAATTCTCATATCTAATAACTTTTTGGATCAACTGATCTACTACTTTTCTCGATTTCATCAGGTAAATTATAAAAGAATCTGGAAAAAATTTGAAATGATTTCTACTTGGGCAATTGTAGCATAATGAAAGAGAACCGAATTAAAGTCATATTAAGCTCTAAGATTTATTTGAGAGTGTGATATAAATAATGATTGAGGTTGCAATGGAAAAGATTTAAGATATGTTTTACTAGAAAAAAATTAGGTAACCAGTAGAAGATTAAAATAAATTATGTCTCCTAAGCCTGTAAAGATAGAGAAAAAAGAGACTCAGGACTCAAATAATACCAAAAAATGAAGGAAAAAAATTTAAAAACAAATATGGTTAATACAACCTATAATAACATAGCAGATGGTATTGCTATGAATGGAGTACTTTAAATTTTCTGATTAGGAAGCAAAGTCTCAGAAAATAAGTTAAAAGAAGTTTATCTAAGGTTAGAGACACAGCTAAAATAAAATTGATCTCATTTTTAACATAAATGTATGTGGTTGGCCATTTATGTCAGCCTATAAAAAAAAGTGCAATAAACTCTTGGTAACTTATTTTGGAAAAAGGGAAATAATTTTTAAACCTTTTTGTTTTGCACAATTTAGTACAATTCAAATGTTTTCTCTTAGACTATATTCCTATAATGTAACTTAAAACAAAAAAAGAAAATTTATAGAGGAAATATTCCTTCCAAAGTTACCCAAAATCTGATAATTACCCAGACCCTACCCCTGCCACACACCCACAAATACAGAGTGAGGCAAAGATAAGGGAAGAACTAGGACCTATTTTTAGAAGGGAGTTGAATTGACAGATTTAGCAAATAAAAATATAGAATGTTCAGTTAAATTTGAATTTCAAAAATTCCAATTTTTCTTAGTATAAGTATGGATCGAATATTATACAAAATGTATTTATACTAAAAATTTTTATTCATTGTTATCTGAAATTCATATCTATTGGACATCTATTTTATCTGGTAAGCCTACTAAGGGACATACATACAGGTGGGTAAAATAAGGTAGTTCAGGAAAGCAGTAGCCATATCTGAGGTTGAATTCACTGTACTGGGGTTGAGTCCAGACTTCAACACATTGAAAAAAAGGAAGCTTTGAGAGCAAAGTGGGTCACTGCTCTTCAAGTGGTTCCCAGAATAGGAAGAGGAAAACAGAATTCTAAGTGTGGAAAGAAGAATTAGGGTTGGGGGAAATGAAACGAGAGGAACCTGAGTATACGTGACAGAATATGAGAATGGCCCTTGGAGGAAGGCAGGAATCAATGATTCCAGAAACTCAGGGAATACACTGGCCATGTCTTATGTCTGGACTCACAGTAGAAATAACTCAAGGAACAATATAAGAGCCCTAAGATAGCAATGGAACAGGAATCTAGTTTAGACTAATGGGAGGAATGGGAATAGAAGGGGGAACACATGCTGTGAACGCTAACACTCACCAAAATGGATAGGTGTTGGATTTTCTTAAAATAGCAGTTGTCAAAATAACATTTACAGAGAATATAGTAGATATCAACAGAGTAATGCTCTATCTGTCGGACATTGTTAGAAATAGGTGGTCCCAAACATCTAATGGGTTTTCCAGATAAATGAATACATCACCTGAAGGGCCCCAAATTTTTAATGAGTGTTTTTTTTCTCCTGAAATCTTTCATGTATTTAACATAATTCTACATTATGTTATGTGCTACATTAACATAATTCATCCTTTTTAATGACTAAGTCACTATAAATATCAAAATTTAAATCTATAAAGGAGATCATATAATAAAAGCCTTTCATTTAAAAGAAGTGGAATCAGATTGTATTCCAAACACTGTGGTGAATCAGTAATTCATTCTGCTCATCATTTAATTTGTGATTAGGAAATATTTACAGAGAGAGGAAGGAAGGGAGGGAGGGAGGGAGGGAGAGGGAAAATATAATTACACCATTAGAAATTTCTGAAATGTGTAAGGATATTTTTTGTTTAATCTGCTTGTCAAACCTTTGACGTAGACATTAATATCCCAACTCTAAAAAGGAAAATACTGAGTTTCAGACAGTTTAATTGGTCTAAGGTCACAAAGCTAGTAAATCTGTCTCTAAAGCCAATGAGATTTCTACCACATGGCTCTGCTTCCTTAATACAGTGGTCCCCACAAACACTTTGTGACATCACTTAGACCTCCCAGAAGCATGTTGTCCTCAGCTTTGCGATGGCTGGGTGAAAGTAACTTCGAATATGTTAAGTATTCTTTATTATGTCTATTCTAAATGTGTCTAGTCATCTTCTAACGTAATGCATTTGAAAATACGTGTAATATCTTGTCATTTAAAACAATATGAGGAAGGATCTCCCTGGTGGTCCAGTGGGTAGGACTCCGAGCTCCCAATGCAGGGGCCCGGGGTTTGATCCCTGGTCAGGAAACTAGATCCCGCATGCATGCCACAACTAAGAGTCCACATGCTGCAACTAAGAAGTCACATGCTGCCACTAAAGATCCCGCATGCTGCAGTTAAGACCCGGTGCAGCCAAAATACATAAATAATAAATAAATAAATAAAATATTTTAAAAAATATGAGGAGAGATACACGTATATATACATATTAGATAGATGATAGATAGATAGGTAGTAGATAGATAGGTAGATAGATAGATATAAATAAAACTAGGGATAGATATAAAACTTTTAACCAGACTAAGTTTCAAAAATAAAAGCAAATCAAGTCAGGGAGGAGAACATATACTTAGGGAAATTATAGGAGGAAGTAACTGTATTTTTTTTTTCTCTTTCAGCGATCACTATTTGGGAAGCCACAGAATATTTCAGAAAAATAAATCTGTTATTCAACTTAATCTACAGAAAAATAGGGAATCTCCAGGAAAGTTATCTCGAAAGGTAAGACTTTCTTAGCTTTGGTTTCAATTAGCAAATGTATTACTTTAAGGATAATATTCCCATCCTTACGGATTGTTGCCATTTTGTGATTAAAATATGTTTAATGAATACATATTTATTTGAGTATATTTACTGAAACATAATATTTATCTTTATGTCTGTTAACAATTTGGACTGAAGCAATTACATGAACACACTACTGCAACCTCAGTATGATAAATCTACTAGTCTCTTGAAAAATCATTTATGAGTAACTTATTAATGTTATCTTATTCATACTATCCATGAATCCACCAGGAAATGAATGGAATAGAAAAAGTAAAGGGGAAACCATGGAAGGAAGAAAAATAACACAACTCTTGTTCTATCTGAAGACTACGGTGGTGTCAACACAGTTTAAATCAGGACAGATTAATATTCATAATATATATAATAAAACTACTTAGAAAGGGATTACTGTGCTTTAATGACAGTTTCATGGTGTTAGATATAAATTTTATTCCCTGTGTGGTGTCTTGAGTTACTTCAAACCCAAATTGCACAGTATGCAGTAAACTTTGATATTTTAGCAGTTTTTATCTGTAGAATCTTCCAATTACCTGCTTTAGGCAAAAATCCCATCACCCTGTCATTTACATCAGATAACAGACTTCCAGTGCATGACTTTTTTTTTCTAGTCTGAGGTGCTTCATCATAAAAAGTGTCAGGTGGTGCATTAGGTTGCAATATATCTATGTGGAACATAACATAATGAGGCCAAAAGAGAGTTGTTTAGAAATGTCTTTTGGAATTGGTACCCAGCTCAGCCAGTGTTGACAGCTCCAGGGCCATGCATCTGAACTCTCCACAAAGAAACATTATAAAGTACAACTAATACCCTCAGTATTAATAAATCTAAGAGTCTTCAAATTGTCCTCAGTGTTGATGAAAAGACTGAAATTATCATGTTTCATTTCAATGGGGGGTGGGAGAGAAAATGTATAATTCAAATTTCTACTCGTTTAGAAGTTGTATATTGTTAAAGAAAAAAGAAACTATCACATTGGTAGTAATTCACAAATCACACATATTTCAGTTTCATGTAAATTAAGGTTTATTCTGAAATGCATATAACTCCACTATTTTGATGTAATATGTATCCAGCATATATTTTACATCTGAAACTTAAATATTTCTATCATATTTACTCTTTACAATTCCACGTGTCAAATATTATTAAAAATAAGGACACTAGGGCTTCCCTGGTGGCGCAGTGGTTGAGAGTCCGCCTGCCGATGCAGGGGATGCGGGTTCGTGCCCCAGTCCGGGAAGATCCCACATCCCACGGAGCGGCTGGGCCCGTGAGCCAAGGCCGCTGAGCCTGCCCGTCCGGAGCCCGTGCTCTGCAACGGGAGAGGCCACAACAGTGAGAGGCCCGCGTACAGCAAAAAAAATAAATAAATAAGGACACTAAATCCCAGCGTGCTCATGACTTTCCTCAGGTCACATTCATGGAGCTGGTAAGTAGAGGACCTTGGATTTGAGCCCAGTCAGTGAGTCTTCACATACCTTATGCTACCAATTTATATTACAAAAACACTTAGAACTTATGGGCTACACTCAAAAGTTTTAGATGTGGTTTCAGAGCAATTAGTCAAAATTCTACCCTTATGTTTTTTTGGTGTTGTTTTGTTTTCCACAGCTTTATCCACATACCCCAAAGTCTGGGCCATGATAGGTATTCAATGATAATTAACCACATTAAGTATATATTAGGTGCCAGGCACTGTTATTAGGGCTTTACATGTATTAATTCATAACAGCCCTAAAGCAAAAACAATAGGATGTTAGACTATATGATATTTTAGTCTTTTACTATTAAAAACTGTAAAACTTTATTAATGTTAGTTAAGACACTTAAAATTTCAAAAATTTACTCATGATATTGAAAATATTGAGGAGCATAGACATTGGTGTGTTATGTCAAAATGATGTATATGTTGCAATCTGATGCATCACACTTTTTGTTGTAAACTTTTAATACCCATTGAGTAGATTAGATTATAATTTCAATTGAAAACCTTGTATTTGAAGAAAATAAAAAATAATAATAATAATTGCCTTGTTTTATAAAATATTCTTTCAGGAATAGACATAGTATGTTGATTAATTTAATATAACTGAGAAAGTTTATCAATTTGTGACCCTTCTTCATGGTCTGAATTGCTATATTTAAAATAAATGACCAACGATTTTTTTTCTTTTATATATCTATGGTAAGGGAATGGTGAATGGTCTTCTCTCTTATTATTTAAAATAATGTCAAAATTATCTATGATTTTCATAATTTCAGCTGTAAGCTAAACATTTATGAATAATTAAATTTTCTTTCTAGTAAAACAACATAAAATTGGCTTGATAATATTCTTTTTATATAATATTAGGAATATAATGATAGCTATCATTCTATTAAATTTATTGACACCATCAACTTTCAGTAGATATTTCAGAGTATTCTAATTGTAAAAGGCATTGCAAAGCTCAATTCATCTTAGATGGCTTTTCTATTTTAAACTCACTTCTATTACACTGATATATAGTGATTTAATTCATGTTCCATGAGATTATTCATAAAACACCTTGACAGTCTTTAGAAATCATCCTATATTTCAAAATTTTTAAATTCCTGTCTTGATTAGAAGTGATGTGAATGGCTGACACTTTTTAAAAATTTTTTCTTCCTTTCTCTCAAGTTTGATCAAAAGTATTGCCAACATTGTAGACATTAATCATAAAATTAAGATTTCTTTCTAGTTCAAGGAAACATTCACAAAACATTTACAGCAATAGATTTCTGTATGAAAAAAAAGAAAAAAATACCTTTATGTTTTTCTTAAGACAAAGGTATGGCCCTCACTTTTGGAGAAAAATAAATTGCACAATATATTCCATGGACAACTGCTCAAACTTTCCTCCAACTCTTTGAGATCCTTTAGATAAAATTTTTTTCTTGTTAAGTCACTGTATGACAATGGACAATTCCCCCTCCCCCAAAAGTATCTCTGGAAGCCAAGTAAAGTGGTTTTTAAATGAATATGATTATGCTATTCAGAAAGATTCAAATAAGTCATATTATTTATATGCTGCTTTGGTTTTAACTTCTGAAATAAGGCAAATGCCAAATACTACACTTCAAATCTGACTACCTCTATTCTGGCTCTGGTTTTCACTCTCTATTTTCCCTTCCCTTTCACTGTCCTCTCCATGCCTAAAGTTTTGCTTTCTCTACTGCAGAAAAATTTGTCTTAACCACTATGATACTTTCAGATTTCATCAGCCATTGACTCTAGAGGTAAATTCCTACTGAGTAAGCCTCATGTTTTCAAGCTCCTTAGCATTTCTACAAAGCATTCTTTTTTCATAGCATGCACTCAGGGTATTATAACAATAACCTTATTCTTTCCATGTTACTTAGTTTCCTTCTTCTTTCTCACAATACAACCCAATATAAAAATTAATTTACCTTTGACCTTAAGCCATGTAAAGGTTTTCCTTCTGATGTTTTCTGTCAGAAATTCTAATAGGCAGCTTTAAAAATACATTGTGTGTGTACTGACATACAGGATTACATGCACCCCAGGCATGGAGGGACTCATTCAGCTGTCAAACTTAACGTCACTGTGTGGTGAAAAAGTGCAATTATGATGGAGTATATTTGCATTTTCTGCAGACTTGCATAGGGTTTTCATGGATGCCCATTCCAGAAGAGCTAATCAAGGAGTTATGACGTGAGTGTGTGTGTGTGTGTGTGTGTGTGTGTGTGTGTGTGTGTGTGTGTGCATGCATACATGTGGACCAGAGGACTCATAGTTTAAGATGAGTAGTTCCTGCTCATCTTGGGAGAAAAATACAGTGCCATCTGATAACTCCTGGAACTTACACCTATCAGTAGTTGTCTTTCATCAGCATAATTGAATGTTCATGAGATGGAAGGTTCTCTTATGCTGACGTTTTGGTGGCAAGGTATGGAAAATCTGAAAAAAGGAGGAGTCCATTCTGTGTCTGCCGGCCAATCTGGCAAGCTGTCAAGTCTTATACTGCCACGGATTTGTGGCCTAAATGTAAAGAAAATGTGCACGTATGTGGGAGAACTGGTGTCTGAAAAACTGCCTTCCTGCTGGGAGAAATTAATGTTTGACCTTGGTGATGGCAGGATGTTTTTCAACTATCCTTGGGGTTTATCCTCAACCAAAGCTCAGCTTTCTGTTTGACTTTTGAAAAGAATGCTTATACAGTTGAGGAGAGTCTTATAAGGTCTTTAAAACAAAGTATTAAAATGATAAATGAGAGTTATCAAAAGAGGTGAATAAAATGACAGCAGGAAGTTATGGACCTATTTTTATCTGGTATTCGTTCCTATTCGCTCTATAAATATTAATATATTCTGCTGTCTACAGCATGAAGATGACCACAGTCAGTTTTATCTGAACCAACTTCTAGAAGTTATGCCTATTTGGAAAGTATCCAGGTAAGACATTTTATTCCTGTTCCAAGACTACTTTCTGACTGAGTTCTCAAGTGCCAAATCACAATATTTTTCAGTTGATTGTAATAACTGTCCTTTCACTAGTACTGTGGAAGCTATTGTACTTTTAATAGATATCTCCCTTTGGCAAATTCTGTTATTAATTATCTATTCTTCACAGCTATTCAGATACATCTGAAGAGCTGCTAACACCTTCCAGAACAATCTAACATTCATTTAAAAATATCTCTGCTACCGGTTATTACATTTTCAAGGATTTTTTTCCTCATTCATTTTGTAAATTTGATTGTGCATGTGTCACTAAGCTCTTTGTATAACTGAATTCCCATAGTTTGAAAGTCACCATATCCTGCTTTAAATTCCTTTCTGGAACACCCTGAAAATAATTGGTACACTATAAACAGAGGAGTGTGACTTCAAATTGGAAAACTCAAGTGACAGCAAATGAACATATCCTAATTGAGTCTGATATCTCAACATATGCATGTATTATTTGAAAGAACAAACCTATCAGGAAGCTAACCTGGGAGAAGATATCAGTGCTACAGGCTGCCTTTATCTGGAATTAAAGTTGTTCTGAGTTGAATGAGCAAAAAAGGGAGTGTGGGAGGTATGTCATAAATCTCTAAAGCACAGCCTGATAGAAGAATGGGTTTAAATTGTATTAATAATAGCTATCACTTCCTGGAGTTCTAATACATTTTGTATATATTGTCTCATGCAATTCTCCCCACAACCCCATAACAATACATATTATCTTACTTCAGAATCAAGGAAACTGAAGTTCTGGAAGGGTAAATAACTTGCCTGGGGTCGGCTGCTCAGTTTGTTAGGATTCAAATCAGGGCTGTCTGCAATTTGCAAAGGCCACATTCTTTCATTAAACTATCATATCTTTCCATTTTTTTCCCCTTTTTTGTGTCTTTCTCCCCCCCTCCCCCCCAGTATTCGGTCTCGTACCATAAAATCATAGAATGGGTAAAACTTAAGAGGACTTTTGATATAATTTAATCCAAATTTTTACTCTATTGCTAATTACATGCATCAGATAGGTCCCCATCAAAATGGCGTATTAAACAAAGGCTGTATTCCAAAATAAATTTATAAATCAACAACTACCACAACAACAAATGCAGAGAGAGGCATCAAACCTGACAAATTCTTTAAAAATTGGGGAATCCCTGGGAATCAGAGACCTGTTTTGAACTGTTCTGTGGAGGGCCGTGACTTGTAGGTGGCTGCTACCTAGTGTACAGAGAGACAAAAGGAGGCTGTGAGTCCCATAGGATTTATTCGCTCACTTTTCTTTTTTTACTGTATTTTTTTATTGAAGTATAGTTGACAGACATTTTTTCATTCCTTTTCTTCTTTTTGTTGTTCCTCCAATTGGGTAATTTCAAGAAATCTGTCTTTGAGTTTACTGAGTCTTCTGCTTGGTCTAGTCTATCAAATTCTTCAGTTCAGTCATTGTATTCTTTAGCACAAAGATTTCTGTTTGGTTCTTTCTTATGTTTTCTACCTCTTTGTTGAATTTCTCATTCTTTTCTTGTATTGTTATGCTAAGTGCATTAAATTCTTTTTCTGTGTTCTCTTGTGGTCCTCTGAGCATCTTTAGGACATTTTGAATTGTTTGTCAGACAATTCTTGTATCTCCATTTCTTTGGGGTCAGTTGCTGGAAGTTTACTGTATTCTTTTGGTGGTGTCATATTTCCCTGATTCATTGTGATCTTGTAGCCTTGCAAAGCTGTCCGTATACAGGAAGAAGCAGTCACCTCTTCCAGACTTTATGGGCTGGCTTCAGTACGGAAAGACCTTCACCTACAGGCGAGGGCCAACTGGAACGTGCTGTGACCCTGGGCCTAGTGGTGACGGGCACCAAGTGCAGGGCTGTGAGACAACGCCAGGTCGGGGGTGGGGGGTCACGATGTCTCCTCAGCTCAGGTCACTGGGGTCCACAGCATCGACAACCGTGTGGTCCTCGGTAAGCACTGTGGGGGGGATCTGCAGTAGCTGCGAGGGCTGTTGCGATCCTCAGTGGTGCCTCCAGGTCCAGCAGCTAGAGACCAGGGCAGGCAGCAGTTGCTGCTGGAGCTGGTGGTGTACATACTCACAGCTCTGGGCGCCAGCTGCAGGCGCCTGTGGAGTGGCAGGGGCTGGCTGCAGACACTCATATAGTTGGGGGGTGGGGGGCAGTGCCAGTCTCAAGGGTTAGGACTAACTGTGGGTGCACTGGCAGCTGCAGGGATCCTGGCTGTTGGAGTGCAGTTCTGTGGCTGCAGTCTCTCTCCATGGGCACGTGCATGGCAGTAAAAGCCAGTGACGAGAGTCAGGACAAGGGTGTGCAGGTGCACAGCTTGGGGGCTAGCTGCAGATGAGCCCAGTGGTGCAGACCAGTGACAGGAGAAAGGGCCAAATCTGCCCCAGACACAGCTGTGGGGATCTTGGCTGTCAGTGTGCACTCTCATAGGTGCCAGATCTCACCACAGATGTGCACATGGCAGTGGACGTCAGTGACAGAGGCCAGGCTAGTGGCATGCAGGTGCACAGCTGGAGGGGCTGTTGGAAGGGGTCAGTCATGGGGAATAGACTTGCACCTTGCACTTGAGCAGCCACTGAGGCCTGGGCTAGCTGCAAGTGTGGATCTCAGGGTCTGGCAGGGGCAGTGCAGTGGAGGAAAACAAAACCAATGAAATCTACAGGGGGTCTGTGGCAGCTGTGCTGGCTGTTGGTTTCTTCAGTAGTGAAAGTTACTGAGGCTTTCTGCAGAGCAGCCGACTGGGATCCATGGTAACTCCCACTGCATGGCTGATGCTGGTAGCCACTGCCCTTCTTCCTTGTTCTAGCCACCTTTATCCATCTCAGCTTTGCTGGTCTCTGGGTGAGATGAAAGCAATGCAGGTCCTTCATGCAGTGTCCCACAAGGATGGGGAAGCTGCTCGCTCACCCCACTCCTCTTTTCCAAGAGAGGGGAACTCGTTCTAGCAGGGCATTTCCCTCTTGGCACTGAGCAGTGTTGGCCTGGAGGATGGGTTGATGCAGGCAAAATGAAGCTATTCTCTCTTCCCTCTTTATGGAATTATTCTCAGGGCTTTTTTTTCCCCACTGTGTTGTTGAAGTTTCTTGGGTGGTTTCCTGAGCTCTCCCCAGAGCTGTTTTTGTCCGTGGATAGCTATCCGTTGATCTTTGTTAGGAGAGAGAGGCCAGGATCTCTTATTGCGCCATCTTGGTGACCCCCAGGACTTTGCTTTCTGAAATACAATATGCTACTCTGCCTGCCTTCCTCAGACCACTTTATGATGTGATGAGACCAAGCACTAGAGCGCACAAGCTTTGATTTCAGTGTCCCTCTTCTCTGACTTGACTTCCTCTTAGAAGTTGGGCAAATCACATACCTTCATTGGTTCCTAGGAGTTTTCTATAAAATAGATATAATACCTAATAGAAAGGTGCTGAAGCAGGTGAATTCTTGAGGGTTTTTTCTTTTTAAATTTTAGGATGAGGTTTTATATTAAACTCCTCCAATAGCCAAAATCTTTCACAGTTCCTTTCCAACTCCTCCATGGACTTTTACATATTCTATGCATTTTGTCTAACTAAAGTGGTAACTTAATAAAGACTGAGAAGGCAGCTACTGTAAAATATATTGGTGTGTTTTTAACACTGTGCTTTGTGTTGTATGACTGATTATTCAATTCAATTCAGGAGTTTTCAGGACAAACAGGAAGGGAAAGTTAATAACATTTGGGAAAATAATTTTAAACAGTGAAGCCAAAAGAATCTCTGCTCAACTCACGTCTATTCCACCTAAGTATAGATAAAGCTGAAGCATTAAGAGAAGCTTAGAGACAAAAGCAAAAATACCAGAAAACCCAGAGGTTTGGTGTCAAAGACAACACCATCTATGATAAGTATATGTCATTAATTCTAAAAGCAATTCTCTGAAAAGTTTTGCATATTTCTCAATTTATTTGTCATTATCTGCTTATGAATCCCTTTGCAACTTATATTTTAAATTAAGAGTAGTTTGATATAATGAACAGTCTTTCAGAGGTTTGGTTAAGTTGTCATGGATTTCTCTGGAGTTCTAAAGTTTTCAAATACGTTTGTAGTCTATCAAGTTATACCAAGTTTATAAGGTATCCATCTGAAATGACATTTAAAAGTATGTCAACAGTAATCCTTTTTAAACCATGTTTGCTATAGAAACATGGACAAAGCAGAACTTGTGATAAATGTGCTAAAGTTAATATAAGTTTTCTTACCCAACTTTAAACAAAGTTCTTTTTTTCTTTCCAGACAATGTCTCTCAACAGTAATCAAAAAATATGACTCCCACCTGAAATACCTATTGAAAACCCAGGTATTAACTTTTGTTACTTCTTTAATTAATTCAATAAGATTTTATTAATTTTCTACTCTTTTTTCTAAAGCTTTGCAAGTTTCTGGAGATACAAAAATGAATAAAGCAGGGGGTCTACACTTGAGTGACTTTCATTCTATCATGGCAAAACAGACAAGTAAACAGATGTGTGTAATAAAGTGTCATAGGTACTATGAAAGACCTACGTGTATACAGGACACACAAAATAGGGTTATCAATTTTCCTTCTTTGATCTGAGTATTGAAAAATAACTAAGCCAGCCAGAGAAAGAGCATGGTAAGGAAAGTGGGAAGTAGGGATAACTTTAAGCATACAACAACATGAACAGAGCAGGTAGCAAACAGCCTGGTGTGATTAGGAAACTGTATGTACTTTGGAATGGCTAAAATTAGGGCTCAAGGTGACAGCCTGGAAAAAGACCAGATGAAAGGGACAAGCAGGAACCAAGTTACTAGGGTCTTAAGGACATTTTATGGACAATTTAATGATTTTCTAATTTATCAGATGATGACATAGAGCCATTATGCAGGGCACTAGAATGACAGATGGGTGACTGTAGTACATTTCATTAACCCAAAGAAATGAGGAGGGCATGAACAAAAGCTCTACTATAGGGTAGGACAGGAGGAGACAGATTCATAACAGGTGAAAATCTGTAATTTACATGATTTGGTGAAAAACTGTGAACAATGAAAGAACACAGTGTTTAGAATACCTCCAGATTCCTGGCTGCTGACTGACTGCATGGAGATGTCAATTAACTAAAACAGTGAAGATAGGAGAAGCTAGCTTGGCAGGGAACATAATGGATTCAGTCCAAGACTACTGAGATTTGGCCACCTATTGGGCATCCAAGTTGTAGTCACCATTAAGCAGATCATTTCTTATAGCTTGTTCTTCCAGGGAAGGATCAGTCTTCCACAGATAAAACATTGTATGATTACAGAAAATGAGGTAAGAGAATGTGTTGAAAACAAGACTCCTTTTTCCATTAAATAAAATAACTCTTGATATATATAAAAGGATACAGATCTTAAGTAACTACTCCTAATATTAAAAGACAGTAAAGTGTTCTGAAAATAAATTATATTTCTTGATGTAGATACCAAACTCATACATGAATTCCACATAAATATGTAAAGATATGGTGATGACAAATACACAGCTCATATTCCTTCCCAAACAGTTATCCTCTCACTCTGATTCCATTTTTCTTTCTTGAGCCTGGCCTGAATCTGGAAGTTTAAAATGTGGAATGTGAAAAAAATTCACAATTAAATTAAGTTTCATAAAAGTGTCATAATTACTACTTCTTTGTCATAGTCATTCTTTCTAGCATAAAATTTGAAATTTACCAGGTACCCAGGGCACATTAAGACTTCATTCCTAGATCATTTATATCTCTTGACTAGACACAGATATACTTTTGAGGTTATCATAACTTACTTATGGATGAATTTTAATTATCTAAATGTCTCAGTACTGCTCATGTATCATAGATATCTTTTTACAAACACACAAACACCAATTGTTAAGAATCTGTAACAGTTCTTAATTTCCAAATATAGAAGTTTGATCATACCACTTACATATGAAGCCTCCAATGTTTTCACTTTGAAAGAAACCAATTGTTCCAAAATGACTGAAAAGTTGGCAAAACATCAAAGAAATAATATCTTTATATTATCACTGGCAAATAGTTATTATCACCCACATCTGAATTATTTTATAAATAGGCCACAGTGTCTGCAACTTTCCACATGAACTTCCCCCAAAACAATGAACTTTTTAAATGACATTCTTCCTACGAAGCATCAATAGCTAAATATCTAAGAAATGAGGACAGACTGTGATATTATCAATTCACAATTTTGTACTTTCTATTTGTTTGACAAGGGCATTAAGTAGCATTTCATCAGCCTTGAAAACAGTACCAATTTGAAGAATAATTTTTATATTTCTCAAACATGGATTATTACATGATTTGAAAAAAAGTAACAAGCAGGCTGAATAAATATGCCATGATATTACTGAATAATATGGATAACAATAATTGCTATTAACATATTTTAGACTTATTTCAGATTGGGCATCCTAACTATTATGTTTGTTAAATGGCTGATTTTGTAAGTAACTTACATAAAGCTTTTTCTTTGGGCATTTTCTTCCTCTCTTCTACTCATAATTAATGAATGTCTTCTGTATTCATGCTATATTCTGAATTCATCTCTAACATTTAGGAGAAATTAAGAATAGAAGAAAGAGAAAGAATTTTCCCCTAAGGTATTACTTAATGTTTACTTAGTACAAATTACTGAACTATTTACTCACTGGAATCAACAGAAATCAAAATCAGAACCATGCTCTGAAATTGCTGATGATCTAGTTGGAAAGACAGAATATTCACATAATGCACATAGAGTGGTGTATGTACAGGACAAAGCAACGTAAAACCAGATTTCAATCTAGATGGAAGAATCAGCTTCTGATTCAAAGTTGCTTTTTCCTAGTAGCCTCTAGTGCATTGTCTCCAAAATTTTATTTAAATGCCAAGTAGGACCTTTAGAGACAGTTAGCAATGTCTACCACTGATGACAAACCTACACTAGGATCTAGTAACTGATGAACTAATTGTAAACCAGATGGATCTGGATTGAGAAAAATCTATTCATGCTTCCAAATGTAGTTTGGCTTCATGAAACATCTGCCTGGTGTGAAATGAGCTAAAAGCCTCCAAACCCTTTACCATCAAGCCCATGGCTCAGAGGATGTACCAACTAGATAATCAGAAAAATATAGCACCTCTATTATTCAGGTATAAGTAATTCAATGAGGAAGGCAGAATAATTCTTAACTCACACTTTCCTCTCCTCAAGACCAAAATCCAACAATATTTAGCCTCGAAAGAGAGACCAAAAATTCCATTTATAAGGAGAAAGAAAGGGGGCACATAGGGATCTGATAATATATATTTACTTTTTTAGAACTGAAGCTTTCTTAGTAACAAGCAGATCAATTGTTGGATTTTCAGAAGTTTTGATATCAAACATAATTTAATCAGAGTGGCAGTAAAGACAGAATTTAGGGGCAGAGATTCCAAAGTCAGGTAAACATATTTGCAAACCCTCTGCCACTAGGGAAGCTTTTATTCAGCCATCCTTGAGTTTATATTATTCATCACTAGAGTGAAGATAATAAAATAATGTGATGATTTTTTAAAATTAACTGAACAGTAGATGTAATGTGCTTAATATTATATAGTGGCTGGAAGATAAAAAATGTTCAAGAAAAGATAAGTACAAGTGTTATTTTATTGCTATTAGAGTTGTTATTTTTAACACTATTACTAAAGTATAGGATTTAGAAGAAAAATGTCACAAAACTGATTTGCGTTCACAACAGAATATAAGAGGTCGGAAAGGAGTAAAAAAATCATAAGAAGAAAACAGGGTGAAATGAATTGGTAACAAGGACCAGCTGAAAGGTCACAAAAGGAGAAGTCAAAGACATGAAGGAGAAAAAGTCAGGTTACAAGGGAAATAAAACACCTTTGCAGAACTGGAACCTACCTTAGCAGAAATAAAGGGCAGATTGAAACACTGCCAGACATGAAGAAGAAGAAAACTGAAAGATCTTCAATAAGGAAGATAATCACTAACCAACATAATCTGCATTCCTAGTGAGATACAGAATTAAAGGTTTTTGTCAAAAGAATAACATGATCTGATGATTTAAGATTTGTGCAGTGAATTATATAATATACAAAGAACATACACACATACACACACATACCCATTAAAGAACTAAGTAGACTATCTTATTACACAATAAGTTTGGTACAAAATATTGCCAATATCATAGGATCTGCTTTTACACCACTTCATATCTCTTTTCTTCTACATAAGAGATATCCTTTGGTGAAAAGCCATGTTGTAGCTTTTCTTTGCCATTTAAGCACCAAACTATGCATCCATTATCAATACAGGCACCTCAAAGATATTTCAGATTCAGTTCCACGCCACCACTATAAAGTAAATATGGAAATAAAATGAGTCACATGATTTTTTTGGTTTCCCAGTGCATATAAAAGTTATGTTTACACTATACTGTGGTCTATTAAGTGTGTAATAGAATTATGTCAAAAAAACTCCACAATGTACATACCTTAGTTAAAAAATAATTTATTGCTAAAAAAACGTCAACCATCATCTGAGCCTGCAGTGAGTTGTAATCTTTTTTGCTGATGGAGGAGGCTGCCTTGATGTTGACGGCTGCTGACTGATCAGGGTCGTGGTTGCTGAAGGTTGGAGTGGCAGTGGCAGTTTCTTAAGACAACAATGAAGTCTGCCACATTAATTGATTCTTCCTTTCATGAACGATTTCTCTGTGGCATGCAATGCTGTTTGACAGCATTTTACCCACAGTAGAACTTCTTTCAAAATTGGAGTCAATTCCTCTCAAACCCTACCACTGCTTTATCAACTAAGTTTATTTAATATTCTAAATCCTTCATTGTCATTTCAACAATCTGCACAACATCTTCACCAGGAGTAGATTCCATCTCAAGAAACCACTTTCTTGGCTCATCCATAAGAAGCAACTCCTCATCTGTTCAGGTTTTATCATGAGATTGTAGCAATTTAATCCCACCTTCAGGCTCCACTTCTACTTCTAGTGCTCTGGCTGTTTCCACCACATCTGCCGTTACTTCTTCCACTTAAAGTCTTGAACTCCTCAAAGTCATCCATGAGGGTTGGAATCAACTTCTTGATTCCAACTCCTATGAATGTTGGAATCCTATGAATGTTGATATTTTGACCTTTTCTTTTGAGTCACAAATGTTCCTAAGGGCATCTAGAATGGTGAATCCTTTCCTGAATGTTTTCAATTGACCTTGCCCAGATCCCTCAAAGGAATCACTATCTATGGCAACTATAGCTTACAGAATGCATTTCTTAAATAATAAGACTTAAAAGTCAAAATTACTCCTTGATCCATGGGCTGCAGAATGGATGTTGTATAAGCAGATATGTAAATGACATTAATCTCACTGTACATCTTCATCAGAGCTCTTGACCATATGCATAATATCAATATTTTGAAAGGAATCTCTTTTTCTGAGCAGTAGGTCTCAACGGTGGGCTTAAAATATTCAGTAAACCATGTTATAAATAGATATACTGTCATCCAAGCTTTTTTGTGCCATTTATAGAGCACAGGCAGAGTAGATTTTGCATAATTCCTAAGGGCCCTAGGATTTTCAGCATGGTAAATGAGCACTGGGTTCAACTTAAAGTCACCAACTGCATTAGCCCCAAACGAGAGTCAGCCTGTCCTTTGAAGCTTTGAAACCAGGCATTGACTTCTCCTCTTTAGCCATGAAAGTCCTATGTGGCTTCTTTTTCCAAGAGAAGGCTGTTTTGTCTACATACATTGAAAATCTGTTGTTTAGTGTAGCTACCTTCATTAATTACCTTAACTAGATCTTCTGGATACCTTGCTGCAGCTTCTACATCAGCAATGCTGCTTCATCTTGTACCTTTATGCTATAGAGACAACTTCTTTCCTTAAACTTCATGAACCAAGCTCTGCTAGCTTCAAACTCTTTTTCTGAAACTTCCTCACCTCTCTTAGCTTTCTTAGAATTGAAGAGTTAGGGCCTTGTTCTGGATTAAGCTTTGGCTTAAGGGAATGCTGTGGCTGGTTTGATCTTCTATCCAGACCACTGCAACTTTCTTCATGTCAGCTGTAAGGCTGTTTCGATTTCTTATCATCCCTATGTTCACTGGAGTAGCACTTATAATTTCCTTCAAGCACTTTTCCTTTGCATTTACAACTTGGCTAACTGTTTGGTGCAAGAGACCTATCTTCTGGCGTGTCTCCCCTTCGACATGCTTAATGTCAAATGATATCCTCACTAAGCATAATCATTTCTAGCTTTTGATTTAAGGTGGGAGATATGCAACTCTCCCTTTCACGTGAACACTTAGAGGCTATTATAAGGTTATTAATTGGCGTAATTTCAAAAGTTTTGTGTCTCAGGGAAGAGGGTGGCCCAAGGAGAGGGAGACAGATAGGGGAACAGCCAGTAAGCAGAGCAGGCAAAACAGTATGTATAGATTAAGTTTGCCATCTTATATGGGTGAGGTTCATGGTGCCCCAAAACAATTACAATAGTAACATCAAAGATTACTGATCACAGGGCTTCCCTGGTGGCGCAGTGGTTGAGAGTCCGCCTGCTGATGCAGGGGACACGGGTTCGTGCCCCAGTCCGGAAAGATCCAACATGCCATGGGGCGGCTAGGCCCATGAGCCATGGCCGCTGAGCCTGCCCATCCGGAGCCTGTGCTCAGCCACAGGAGAGGCCACAACAGTGAGAGGCCCGCATACCACAAAAAAAAAAAAAAAAGATTACTGATCACAGGTCACCATAACAAATACAACAATGAAAAGTTTGAAATATTGCAAGAATTACCAAAATGTGACACAGGGACATGAAGTGAGCAAATACTGTTGGAAAAATGGCACCAATAGACTTGCTCAATGCAGGGTTGCCACAAACTTTTCATTTGTAAAAAAATGCAATATCTGCAAAGTGCAATAAAGTGAAACATAATAAAATGAGGTATGCCTGTTTAAGGTTTAGGTTTCCTTTTTAATGTACCTACATGGAATCAAACTATATGTACTTTTTGTGCCCCGTATTTTTCACTCAATATCGTTTTTGTGATCTATCTACATTATTCTATATATGCTTTTGAATTATTTTCATTACTGTACATTACTCAATTAGATTAGCAAACTTCAACTTATCTATTCTACTGTTGATGTACATTCAAGCTAATCTCAGGGGGTTTTCTAGGGTACATAACTAGGGCCATAGACTTACAAGGTAATACCAAACATTTAATTTGGTCATACCCATTTCACAATATATAAGAGTTCCCGTTGCTTTATTTTCTCACCAATGTATGGTATAGTCCAACTTTTAAAAATTTTGCCTACATGAGGTATATGTAATGAGATATTATTTCAGTTTTATTTTGCTGACTACTAATACCTTCATAATTCTTTACTCTTTTTAAACATAACATCAAACTGTATACTTTCTATCTTACTTTCATTATGATGTCATATTTATTAAATCAACTTTCTTGAAGTTTAATTTATATATATAAAATAAAATACACTCATGTAAACTGTATACTTTGACTAGTTTTGAAAATGTATATACATATATAACAACCATGAAAAACAAGATATAAAACATTTCCGTTACAAAAAAAGTGCCCCATTACTTACCTGAAGTAAAAACCCTGCCATCCTAGACATCATGGAACTAAAGATTTACTTTCTCTCAATATGTATTTCTTTTATCTGATCTCCAGTAGAATTTTACTAGAAGTGACAAGTGGTAAGAGTAGAATCCTTGCCTTCTTGCTAAACTTAGAAAGTTAGTCTTTCACTACTGAGTATGATGTTATTTGGAAGTTACATGGTTATGGCATGAAGTCAGTTGATCCTTGCTAGGTTGAAGAAGTTTCCTTCTACTCCTAATTAGCTAAGAGTTTATACCATAACTGGGTGATGAATTTTATCAAATGCTTTTTCTGTATCTATACAGATGGACATATGATTTTTTTCATTTATTCTTCTCAAATTTTAAAAATATCCTTGCATTACTGGCATAAACCACACTTTGTAACAATTTAGAACCCTTTCTACATATTTCTGGCTTCAATTAGCTAATATTTTGTTAAGGATATTTGCATCTGTATTTATGAGACACATCAGTCTATACTTTTCTTATAATGTTGTGGCTTGATTTTAACATTGGAGTAATGCTGGCTTTATAAAATAAGTTGAGAAATATACCCTCTGACTCTGTATTCTGAAATAATTTGAGTAGATTTGGTTTTATTTCTTCCTTAAATATTTGATAAAAATCACCAACGAAACCATCTGTTTGGAGTTTTCCTTATAAGAAGGATTTTATTATAATTTCAATTTCTTTGACATAGAATTATTCAAATTTTAAAGCCATAAATTTGCCTCTAAATTTTAGTGGCATCCCACAAATTCTGATATGTTGGCCATCATCTCTTTAAATATCTCTCTGCCCCATTCTTATCTTTCCAGAACTCCAAATGCATGTATGACTCTGACAGGTATTAGATGGTATGTTCTGGTTTTTATTCCCACTCTTTTTCCCCTTTGGTTTTGGTTAGGATCATTTCTCTTGACCTATCTTCAATTTCACTGATACTTTCCTTAGCTGTGTTCAATCTACTGATGAGTTCATTGAAAGAATTCCCCATCTCTAATACCAAATATATTTTTATATTTCTATGGTTTCCATTTGACTCTTGTAGTTTCCATATCTCTGCTGAAATTCCCCACGTGTTCATGCATGTCGTCCACATTTTCCACTAGATCCTGTAATATGCTAATCATAGTTACTAAAGGTCCTTGTCTGATTGTTCTAACGTCTGGGTTATATATTCTGTTATGCTTTTATTATGTAAAGTTGATAAATCTAGTCAAGATTTGAGCTTTGTGTTTTGTTGTTGCTATCATTATCGTCAGGGCACATCAGGCTTCAAACTCCTCCAGTGATTAGTTACTATTACCTGTACTTATATAGGGGGCCTGCAGTACTAGCGACTTTTTCTCTGTTCCTGCTTCACCCTCAGCTTTCAACAGTCCCTGATTGCCTATGCCGCAGAGAAGATCTCTTGCAATACTTTTTTGTCTCTCCCCTAGCAGTGCTTTGCTCTTGTCTATTATTCAAAATAGACTCATTTTTGTAGTAGAGTAAAGGGAGTTCTGTGGTAATGATCAACCACAGCCTTAGGCAGACTGTTTTTGAGCCTCAAGATTGGAACTTTCTTAGCATTTCTGCCTCAAGAATGGAACTTTCTGGCAGCCAAACTGTCCCTTATATCTGCACTTAGTCTTGTACAGGAGAGAGTTTTCTGCCCCTCCTCCGTGGTTTCTGACTGCTGATTGGTATCCATGTAGGATCCTGGACTCAAGACAGGTCTCCTGCCCCTACCCCAGGAGCAAAAGGTTTCTGCTTCTACCATTCTCTCATCAGCAAAGGATCTTAACCCATGTCCTACCTCTCCCCCAGAAAGGTTTTGCTTTTGCTCCCCTGCTCAAAAAGCAAGAGATTTTTGCCTGGGGTCAGGGTCACAGAGGATTTCTATCTCTTCTAGTATCATCATTTTTTCTAGTATCATAAACCAGCAACTTAGAGCTTTTGCTTCTTATGAGAGAAAGATCTACAGAATGAGATCTTTCATACCTCTCTCCCAGAAAGCTGATCACCTCCTACATACTGCACCTCTTTTGAAATAAACTCCATTTTGAAATCCTCCATTGGAATGACTGTGAATCTGGAATTGACAGAGCTGATGTGTTTTGAAAAACCAACAATATTAATGATACAGATAAAATACATTAAAATATTATGGAGTGAAAGAGAGGTAGTTTAAAGATAAATTAGTGTCCCCTTGATTGCAATAAGTTGTAAGATGTCAATCTTTTCATCTACAGCAAAATCTGGATAATATTATTGACAATGTTAAAAATATATGCATTGTTCTGGGATGCGTGGAGACCAAACAAATTACAGATGCTGTAAATGAACTAAATCTTATTCTTCAGAGAAAAGCAGAGGTAAATACAGTCATTTATTACACAGTAATTATTTTAAACCTATGTTCAATAATTAATTAAGGAGAGTGAAAGACTTTTGACTAACTAGCATATATGTGGTGTGTGAGTGTGTGTGGGTACATGTACATTTCAATCATTTGCGGGTAATGGAAACTTAATTCTATTATACCAAAAGGATTTAGTTAAATTAAAAGGAAATTTCTTATACCTTTGAAGTGTAACTACAATATAACCTTCAAGTGAGACTGAAATCAACTCTACAATCCTACCTAGATGAATATGCTTATATAATAATATTCACAGGCAAGCGTTTGTATAGTCTATTAATGGCTCTCATGCACACCAGAGTATGCAGATGTAAGCACCCATGCTTGCATGGACAAGCACATATGCAGGAAAGAAGAGATCAGTTCACGTGGTATTCTTTGCTGAATCTTCAAGGCACACTGCTTCTATGATCTCACATTCTGTGATGATTTCCTGGTTTTTCAGTTTAAAAAATGAGTACTATGTGATTGGTTTTTTAAATCTCAGAAATATGATGTAGATTACGTGTGATTATTGCCCAAGAAAAAGATTAGGACATCTGGTTACAACAAATCATTCAATCTTGTTATTAGTTTAGCACGTGATAAAGCCAAAAGATATGATGCTGCTGATAATAATAACTAATACTTGATAGTGCATTGCAATAATAGTTTCATTTACGTATTACTTAATTTCACTTCATTTTTATTTTATTTCAATTCATCCTCACAGCAATACCTTGAAGTTGGTATTTTAAAGTTCATTTTAGAATTAAAATCTGATGCTTAGAGTGCTTGTGTACAGAGGATTAATAAGTGGCAAAACAGAGATTTGAATCCAGGCCTCTATACACACTCCAGTACATATGAAACTTCATGAGAGAGTGATTGCATTCATTCATTATCTGGATGGATAGGAAAAGCAGAGATTATATTACCTTGAATGTGTCAGCCTTGAAATTTCAAAAAGATATATTTAGAAAGTAGACAATTATACTAATATATATAAATCGCCATGCTTATTTTTTCAAATAGATGACTGATAAAAATCAGTAATTTCTTAATGTTGGACTTCCTATGTCTTATTATAATTAGAATTGTGGGTTTTTGCGATTAGATGTAATAATGAATATAGAAATTTAATTACCTTATTTGCATTACATGAACAGTGATAGTGATAACTAAGAAGCAAAAGAGTTATACCACCAAAAGATTTTCCAACACTTGAAGTTAAGCCAGGATACCAAGGTAGTGAGAATTAACTTTCAACAAGGCATTCGTTTCTCTTAGATTATCACATTTTGGAGATATTACAAATACGTAGAGCTGATAATAAAACACAAAGAGCATAGGGTCACACAAAGATGATTTGAATTCAAGATCTACAACTTTCTAGATGAATATCCTTTGGAAAATTAATTCATTTCTCTAAGTTTCAGTTTTCCTCATCTCTAAAACAAAAAAGAAAACAGAATTTGAAGGGTTCTTGTGATATTAGAAATAATATTAATAAAGGGGGCCAGATGATAGTGCATCTTGAATGAGAATCATCATTATTATTACTGGAAGTTGTAGGGATGATGCTGGTGGTAGTTTTTTAGACTCCTCCTCATGAGGACAAGATGAAAGTTTTAACTCACACAAGCACCACTTAGGACCCTCCTATCTCAGGGCCATTGGTTACAGCCAGCTTCACAACAAATATGAGCCTTTGCTAGAGTAGGAGACCAGCTGTATAAATGTGCACACATGTCTTTCCATCTGTTAAGACCACTTGGTTGTTCTTCAATTTTTATGTCCTGCTCTTGGTGAATCAGTAGAAACAAACTGATCAAAGAAGGAGGAAAATCTAATTTTAGGATGAAGCACTTCAAATGCTGTTAAACTAGTACTAGCTATAAAAAGCTTTACCTTTAAACATTCATTTTCTGAAACTCCCTAAAAGAATGAAAATGACAATTTTCTCAGAAATATCAAACTTTCAATATATCTGAAGCCAAAAGAATCCTTCAAGGAGAAACTAAGTATTGATATTTCCTAGGAAAGCTATGAACAATTATAATTATCAAGAGAAGCTCATATTCACACTGCACATTTCTTATATACTTATGAGCAGTAAATTGTATATGATTATTCATGCATAGAAATGAAGAAAAAAGTTGACAATTAATAGTTTTATTCCATATATGTCAATGGCCAAAGTAAATAGTTCAATATCTCCAAATAAATGTCTACTCCAGATTCTACTTATTTTGAGGACACTTTAAAAGTTCACATATCTCACATCATTCAGATTTTTTCTCCATCCATTTTTCCATCCTACCTTAACTATAGGCCCACCTATACAAGAAAATTGGCACAAATAATAAGTACCTTTTACAGAATTTGTTCATTAACCAACTGTGGCTAATAATGCCAAAGTCGTTCAATCTATCCACCCACCATAAACCTAAGATTAAAGAAATACTGAGAAATATGTCTTCTGCCAACAAACTCAAAATTCAGAAGCTTTCCTTTTTTCTTAGCTGCATTTTTTGGTAAGAGACTATTTCCAGCCATACGTGGAAGTAATTAAGTATTTATTAAATGTAAGTTTTGGCAAAATGAAAAATTGTATCACAAATGCAGTTGTACTCTGTCTACTGCATGCTCCCACTCAGCACTGTAAACAATTTTCCATCCTTCAGAATTATATTCCAGAAGCTCACATATTTCCATTAAATACACAATAAATGAACTACAAAATAAAAAATACGGTCTTACGCATTGTGCTGTAGGTGGATGTCATGGTGATCTTAAAATACTAGTTTACATTTCTGAATAAACTGAATTCTAGTTAAGTCATGCTGACATGTTTAATAGTCTCACCCACATGGCTGGGGTAAAGATCTTATGTGTAGTTGTTAAACCCAGTGGTTGAAACTATGCTCAGATGAAATATTTTACCTAAGAGAAATGCTTCTGAAAAGGTTCATGTGAATGATGCTTTTAAGTGAAAAGTTGTATGTAAATTTAATTACATTCTAAACACTACAGAAGTGTTTTCTCTCTAAAAGGAATACTGTAGCAAGTTCTTTGTTACAGGAAAATGATTATTCCCTAGTTTATTTGTTTGAAATCCAGCTTTTCATTAATTGGATTTCCTTAAAAGCAAACTTGTCAAAGCAAAATATTAAAAAAATTTAGTGTCAATTAAAATGGATCTTATTAGAAAACTGAATTTGCTTTTGGACTGAAACGTCATTTCTAATGAACCTGTGAATCACCTACCTTATACAGTTTTCATGATAATAAAGTTATAACCAGTAAATACTAAACCACTAAAGTAATTCCAGGCCTACAATAGAGATAAACATAAACAAACAAGCAAACAAATAAAACCACCAAGCTAATGTATATGAACTTAAATGACAACAAAAATTTCAGACAGTATTTTTTTAAAATTCAGGATATGATCTCAAGTGTTTGACTATCATTTTTTTAACCCTAAAAAGTAAAGGAAACTATATAGTGAATCTGTATGATTTTGCACCCTTCCATCCAGCCTTCTTTCTGTGCTGCCCAAAGCTTGTATCTGAAGTGACAGCTAAAATAAGAACTGAACGCACTAAACAAAGAGAATTACAAATCTTTTATATTAAAAGTTTAGTCACTGCTGTGGAAGGGGGATTGAGTTTAGGCTATATCTGTAGAACTGTTCTAATAATAGTAAAAAAAAGGCTGAGCTTATGCTAAAGATTTCTTTTTTTTTTTTCTGAATCAAATAACCTAGATTGCTGATTACAACAGTCAGAAGGCTTTTCTTTCATTTTACAATTTAGATTTCCTCTGTTTAGTAAGCAACATTGATATATGACACCAATAAATACATTTTCTTTTTATCATGCCAGAGAAATTTCTGTATGTAGACTTTGTATATTATTGGTTTGGTTTCCTAAATTTGTTTTCTGAATAACAAGTGTATCTTTGGACCTGTTTTTCTTTTTCAGAATTTTCATCAAAATTCAGAAACTTCAGCAAAAGGTAAAACATACATGCATACTAAACAAATTATAAAACCAAAAATAATTTATATTTTTCAATTTTTCTCCAAATATTATAACACACACCAAAAGAATACTTTTGAGGGAAAAAATGCTTTGTTAAAACTTTATTTACTGATGGAAGTGATTATTCTGCAAGTGAATAAAAATCCACACTCCCTAAACTTTTGGCCTGAGGTTTTTTAAAAATAGGGAAAGTCAAGAGAGCTATAAAAATTAAAGGAATACTGAAAATATCCTTACAACAATTCCAAGAAACGATAAAATTTTATTTAGCTAATTATATCTTGAAGAGAAGTCAGAAATGCCAGCAGATGTCTTTCTTCAAAGTCACAAATTTCAAATTTAAATTCAAGTTCTATTTGAAAGACCAATTTAACATAACAGGTAGGAGGATTGGTTCTGGAATAATTAGTATTCACAGAAGCTCTGAGCCTACAAAACTGCAAGCCACAGGAGGACTTTTCCTCTGTAGAAAAGAGCAGATTGTGACAGTGTGGTGTAGAGGAATCAGGCAGAACTGGTTTTGAATCCCCACTCTGCCCACTTTTTGACTCTGATCATAAAGAAGTAAACTTTTTGATCCTCAGTCTTCCTAATATGCATAAAAGATAGGATACTATGTAAAGTGCAGGGTGTGGTCAGGGTTGTTCTTGTTTGCACAGGCAGATGGTATTTGGCTTATGAACACTTATGAGTATCTTTAAGGAAATGGTCTGACTCACAGATGTTCAACTAACACCCCTGGATTCAAAGGTGACAGTGAAGCACAAATGATAACCCCAATCTGCCCTCCACACCCTTAGTGGTTTTCAGTAGAAAGTTATGTACAGAGCGATAGCCCCTCAACTCTATTCCCACCACTCAAAACAAGACATTCAATTACATGGGAAGAACTCCCCCACTTCACATCATAGAGGAAAATGAGACAGCAAAGGATATGGGACAAAAAAATCTGTGCTAATGCAAAAATCTAGGCATTCATAAAACTCCAGAACACCACAGAATAAGGGGAGAGATAGACACCCCCTAACAATGTTTCTAACACAGAGTCCAAGTGAAAGTGCGGAGTGAACAAGCTGGAGGTATGCCTATATGAAACTGGCTCTTTCTTCCTTTCTATTAGGAATGCTGGAATAAAATCCCCTCATCCCATGTTCCTCAGGGGTTGGGATATGAGATCTCACAAAACTGCACAGAAATGTTCCCAGGGACTTATATTCTATGCTAAGTCATCACAGAGAAGGAATTAATTCTATGGATTAAAAATTCCCATCCACAGCTCTCATATGCTTTTGATAAATCAGAATTCTCATTCTGCAAGATAAATATATTTTTTTCTAATATTTTATTATGTAGAAGCACCTTACAGCAGTTTATGGAGCAGAAAGAAAGAGTTTGCTGAAATGACAGCAAAATGAAATGAACATTTGCCAGCATATACATGCAGTTGCTTTCTATTCGGGTACTCTGAAATAAAATTCTAGAACACTCTTTACACAAAATGTTGATCCAACAATAAGCCACTATTATTGATGATTCTTATACTTAATATTCTTATTGATTAACCTCAATATACCTTGAAGCTGACAGGTTTGATCATACCTGTGCTCTACACCAGTGGTGAACAAATCTGGCACGCTGCCTGTTCGTGTGAACAAAGTTTTTTTTGGAACATGAAAAAACCCCCAGATTTTAATGCAGACCATGTCTGCAAGGAAAGTACAGCCTTCATTGGACACAAGAAGCATTGGACATAGGATGTGACAAACAGTAACGCTATAGAGACCATTTTCCTTTCAAATGTACACTAGAATAAAGTCATGTACTCTTACCACTTCATTTCCAAAAAAACCAAAACAGATTCTAATTAATGCATTTTAATTGCCTATATATTGTCATTGTTTCTTTATTTCCTGATAACTATAACTCTTTTCTCATTGCAAAATCAGGTGTGATAATTATTATTTCTCCATATTTCACCACCAAGCCCAGTACTTTGAGTCCTTAATACATTTCTGATGATATCTGAAATGCATTTTTCACCCAGAATACCGGAAGTAAAGCATAATGCATAAGCACACATCCCTACACTACCGCAAAGACGCAAATTATAACCTAAAATTGTATTTCAGCACAAAAAGTAAGAGTAGAGTTTGAGTAATTAACCAAATAATTAAGATTCTCCAAAATGTGTGCTGGAGCTTGAATTAATGAGATCTCTCACTCAAGTTTATGATTTGCGTATTCATTTGCACAAGATTGGGAATTATTAACGAGAAGTTGGTGCTTCCTGCTTCAGAGTACCAACAGCACAATCTGGGGACTGGAGAAACAAGATGTTTCTATAAATTTATAATTCTCTGCCTCCTGTTGTTCAGGAGAATCCCTGTTGGTTGGCCTCCAGAGTTTGAGGAGGCCTCTTTAAAGACTATTTTTATGCTGCTTTACTCTTCTGTTTCATTAATTGCTACTGCTGATTTCTCAGAGAATTTTAATTACAGCTCTTTCACTCTGCTTGTCACTTCAGGCTGTTTCAACAAAGGACACAATTTTAGAAATACAGCAAATAAGGAAAATTTGGCCATCTCATGAATTTTGTACAAATTTATAATAACTGTGTTGAACAACAAAACATGTTTAATTAGGGGCAGAGCTACTGAGGGACAGGATGTGGGAAGAAGCTCCATGATGAAGCTGGCCTCTTTCCTGAGTATCCAAACGCCTGGGCACTGGAACACTGCAGACTGTTGGAGGAAACATAAAGCTCTTCCTGCTATTTTCTTTTCAAACCAACTAGGAACCAAAAAGCAATTTATGCTTGTAAACTACTTACGAGAAAGTGCACGTGTTTGGAAAAACAGCAGTACTGTGTGATTTGACACTGAACATGACTACGCCAAATCTGTGACCTGTTCCGTTCCTAATCTTAATGGACATTTCTGTTTCTATAACTTAAAATATGAAAACCTTTAAATATGGTACAGTGAATAAACACATTATGTGAATTAAAAAAAAAACAGATCTTAGGAACATAAGTTTTAAGGATGTGCTTACTTGTTCTCTCAACGTCTCCTCAGCTTCCCAGGGTTCGGCCACCTCGCTCTCGTGGGCTGTGGCCCCGGCGGGGCTCGGAGCTGCACGTGGCCCAGCCTCCCGCGGGGTTGGAAGCGGGGCTGGGCGGTGGAGCCCCGCCCCGGGCCTGGCCTCGAGGGCCCCACCTGGGAGAGGTGAGCACCACTAGCCTTGCTCAACCTGTGGAAGAAGAGCCTGCAATCTGGAGAAGAAGAACTGGTGTTCAGGCTGGACCACTACAAAGCCAAGGCCACGCGGCACGTCTTCCTCATCAGACACTCCCAGTACCACGCGAACGCCTCCCTGGAAAGAACCGCCCTTTGACCCCCCGAGTCGTGAACCGGAAGTACTAACTGGCCTGGGACTCACCAAGCTCGGAGTTGAAGTTTAATAAAATCGTCCGTCCGTCTGTGACCAGCGCTATAGAAACCTCCAACAGCATCAGCTAACACCTGCCAGGCGTCTGGAAATTCAGCACAGCCCTGCTGGGGGGAAGGCGGCCCGTTGAAGCCGACCCGCCCGGGTCTCGCGGGAAACGGAGGCTGTGCGGAATCACGAGACTGAGCTCGGATGCAGGCCGACTTCTGGAGCTGCCTCCATTGGCGGACGACGAGCATCTTCAGCCGCTACACCTTGAGCGGGCGCGGCCGTTCCCTCCACAGGCGGGCCCCGCGCATCCCTCCGCCTCGGCCGCATCACCCACCCGGCGGTACCGCCCGAAGGCCGAGGAGCTGTGCGGACGCTCGGGGACACGGCCTTCAGGCCTCCGGACCGAAGGCGGACCCTCTGAGGGCCGCCTCGAGGGGCCGCTCTCCTCCTCAGCCCTGCGCCCAGCTACCTGCGTGGGAGCCGGCGATGACACGGTTTCTCCCTTCTGACTTCCCCGCATGGGTTGTACTGCCGTTTCGTTTCATTTCTCCAGGACAAGGCGTCGGAAAAGTAGAAATATCTAAAATTCGGCATATCAGTACATATTTCTGGCCCAGGATGGAAAAGGGAACGTCAGGTCGTATCTTTGGCAGGGTTTTCTGCGTCACTCTCATCTAACAAGACGCACCTGTGGGGTTTAAGGAGGCCCTTTTGGGGGGATTGGACGAGGCCTGATGTATCAAGGGGTCTTGGTCATGACCACAGGAGCCTTGCGACCCCCGACCCTCGAGACTTCGTCAGCAAAGACAGGCACGGGTGACTCAGGAGCAAGAGGGCGCCAGAGCTTCCATTCATGACACTTCACTTTATACATTCACCTAAGACCCTTTGTCACTTAAATATGTGTCAAAGATTTTCCTCTTCTAGGTTAAAAAAAATAATTTTAAAACATAATTTTTATATTTGAGATTATTCATTTAACTTCTAAAACATTATAGTTGAATATTAAAAATAATTTCAAGTCGTGAGCATTATTATGATTATCGGCCTTCACTCATTCACTACTGCATACAAAATACCAGCAGTGAGTGTTATTCACTGGCCCCATTAAGAGTCTGACAGTGAATCCTACCCAGGATGACGTTCGTCATCCTCATAACCTTCTCCATTGTCATGGCGCCATCTTTCCTGCTTTGGATCAGAGTCCACCAGTTCTGCCTGGTCCATTTCATCAGCCTCTTCTGCTTCCTTCCCCTCAGAGAGGAGTTTTTCCAGCAAAGCGTCTATTGGGAGAAAGAACACCATTCTCAGAAAAATTTACCTTAAATTCGATGATTAAGGGACACTTTTCATGTGCTCTACAGTAAATTGGCATGCCTTCATTTAGCAGACGCTTGGAAACTCCTGGCCTCTGTACTTAAACAATTTTATTCATTTTTTTTTTTCCTTCATGACAAGTCACTTCTGGGAATAATCAATAGACTCCCTTTAAATAACTAATGGTAAAACTCAAGTAAGCCTTTGATTTTGAAGAAATGTAGTAAATATCATAAATCTTTCACTTTAAACTTATTTCAGATCCCAGCCATGTACTAATACCATTCTCTTTTTATAGCAGCACAATGTATATGATTAGTGTTCAGTTAATGGCAAACATCATAGCATAATCAAACTTATTATGATTAATTCTTTAGATGGAGTTTGTTTAAAGTACTTATAAGCCATGTAGATAACATGTACCTTGTCTGAAAATTAATTCTGAACAATAATAATCTAAAACAAAAATATTGCAAATTACAGTTGATCAGAATGCCAAATTAATAACCCAAAACTCTGATTTGTGATTAAAGGTTGTGCTTCCCAAATTTCTGCAACTAAAGATATGAAAGCTTATTAACTATCTATACTACTAGCAACTAACCCAGGCTGCATACAGAGGTACAGATGGCTAATTGGCTTCAGTTGGTAGAGGGTCATTTAAAATAAATTTTCTTTAAATTTTGTTATAAAAATTTTCAAAGCTGTAACAGATGGTTTTATGATAAATATTGCCCTTCACAGATGACCTGACTTCTATCCCTTTCCCCACCTAGGTTTGATAGAAAGAGTGACAACTGAACTATCTACCTCCATCTACCACCTAATTGATATCTATTGCAGCAGCTTTTATGCAGATTTCCAGCCTCTAAATGCACCTGTGCATAGTGTTTCCTGCGTAAATCTGGGGCTCCATTCCCACCTTAGCTTCACAGTGTATGCAGCCCACAATATTCCAGAGACCTGGGTGCACAGGTAAGTAATGATGAGGTTTTTGCAAAAGGGTTAATTAATTTTGTGTAGCTTCTAATTGAGTATAATTTGCCTTGTTCTTATTTGCAGGAGCAAACATTTTATTTTGAAATTTAATCAGCATGGATTTATCCATATTCTTAAAATCATTTACAACTTTATTTCCAGTGCACATTCCTTTTCCCTCAAGTCTTCTCCCATTCTCCATATTAAAAATAACTGCATGTTGTCCATGTATCATTATGGAAACAGAAAATGCTCATCCTACTTAGTGATTGCCCTAAATTTTTCATTTTTTATGTTTGAGTTTAAATGACTAATGCCAATTAACACAGAGCAAGATAGCACACACACATACAGGGTGATGGGGAGTATTTAAAAATAGAAAAAAAGTCACTTTGATTCCTATCAAGTTGTGAGCAGTAAATATTTTGTGAGATTAGTACATTGATAAAGTGGGAATTAGCCAAGAGTTATTTGAGTTACAATAGAAATTAACCACATTTATGCATGGAACATTGCCAGATTTTAGGTTGACTCTGTTATATAGTATTTTCTTGAATAACATAATTAGAGTAATATTATAATAATTTTTTAAAATTCCTTATGGATTAAATCTATAAGAAAATACTGATTAAATCAATTAAAGTTGATAAGAGAATAGTAATTTTCTAATGGATTTATTGTACCCACTGCATTTAGCATCTCAAAGAAAGGCTAAAAGAAACAATTTTAGAAAAAAGAGAAATAATTTTTATCTTGGAGTGTATTTTTGCAAATAACAACTGTACAAATATTTATAGAGTTAATTATAAAGGAAATTTTACCTTCATATGTAAAAAACAAAAACTCTATCATCTCTCTGTCTCACATATGCATTTCTTTAAAACCCATGGGAAAATTGTCTTATGCTTTTTCTTAATTTTATGAAGAATTTTAAGAGGCTGATGTATAATCTAACAAATTGCCACTCTAATGAATGTTCTCATAATTTTTAAATCATTACTATATCCTTATTAATTTTAATTCACATGGAAAAACTATGTAGCCAGATAAATACAGATAAAGCTATATGCATAGAGCATGTATTCAGTATTTATATATGGTGGGAAATTTAGTTCTGTTTATTTTTTCTATTCTCTTTTTTTTATTTCACATAATCTTTATTATTTTCTTTCTTTTAGCTTTGGGCTGAGTTTGTTCTTCTCTTTCTAGTTCTTTGAGTGTAAATTTAGATTATTGTGATCTTTTTTTTAATTTTTAATTCTTTTTTAATTTTGTTTTAAATTTTATTCTTTTTTTAAAAAATTTTTATTGAAGTATAGTTGATTTACAATGGTTTGTTAGTTTCTGCTCTACAGCAAAGTGAATGAATTATACATATACGTATATCCACTCTTTTTTAGATTATTTTCCCATATAGGTCATTACAGAGTATTGACAAGAGTTCCCTGTGCTATACAGTAGGTCCTTATTAGTTATCTATTTTATATATAGTACTGTGTATATGCCAATCTCAATCTCCCAACTTATCCCTCCCCTGCCAAGCTTTCCCCCCTGGTAACCATAAGTTTGTTTTCTACATCTGTGGCTCTATTTCTGTTTTGTAAATAAGTTCATTTGTACCATTTTTTTAGATTCCACATATAAGCGATATCATATGATATTTGTCTTTCTCTGTCTCACTTACTTCACTCAGTATGATAATCTCTAAATCCATCCATGTTGCTGCTAATGGCATTATTTCGTTCTTTTTTATGGCTGAGTAATATTCATTGTATATATGTACCACATCTTCTTTATCCATTCATCTGTCAAGGGACATTTAGGTTGCTTCCATGTCCTGGCTATTGTAAATAGTGCTGCAGTGAACATTGGGGGTGCATGTATCTTTTCAAATTATGGTTTTGTCTGGATATATGCCCAGGAGTGGGATTACAGGATAATATGGTAGCTCTATTTTTAATTTTTTAAGGAACTTCCATACTGTTCTCCATAGTGGCTGTGCCAATTTACATTCCCAACAATATTCCCTTTTCTCCACACCCTCTCCAGCACTTATTGTTTGTAGATTTTTTGGTGATGGCCATTCTGATTGGTGTGAGGTGATACCTCATTGTAGTTTTGATTTGATCTTTCTTCTTTTAATGTAGGCATTTATTGCTTTAAACTTCTTTTTTTAGTACTGCTTTTGCTATATCTCCTAAGTTTTGGTATGGTGTGTGTTAATTTTCATGTCTCAAGATATTTTCTAATTTCCTTTTTGATTTCTGTTTGACCCATTAGTTGTTCAAAATTATTCATTTACTTATTCATCTCACTTATGTGGAATCTAAAAAACAAAACAAAACAAAATGAAAACAGACTCTCAGAGAACAAGTGGTTGCCAGAAGGGAGGGGTGGGGATGGGGGTGAAATAGGTGAGGGGGTTAAGTGGCATAAGCCTCCAATTATATAATAAATAAGTCACTGAGATATAATATACAGCATAAGGAATATGATCAATAACATTGTAATAACTTTTTTTACCCATACAGATGGTTACTCAACTTATCATGGTCATCATTTCATAATGTATGCAAATATCAGATCATTATATATTACACCTGTAACTAACATAATATTGTACGACTATATTTCAATAAAATAAAAAAGAGAAACTAAAAAGTGTTAATTCCCATTAATTTGAGAATTTTCCAATTTTATTTCTGCTACTGATTTCTACTTTTATTTTATTTTATTTGTTCAGAAAATATACTTGGCATGATTTCAATTTTCTCACATTTGTTAAGACTTGTTTTGTGACCTATTTTGTGATCCATGTGCACTTGAGAAGAATGTGTATTGCCCTAAGCTTGGGTGGACTGTTGTATAAATATTTGTTAGGTTCATTTGGGCTATAGTATTATTCAAGCCCTCTGTTTCTTTATTGGGCTTCTGTCTGTTTGTTCTATTCATTATAACCAATATTGAGATCCTCTGTTATTATTGTGTTGTTGTCTATTTCTCCTTTTCATTCTGTCAATGTTTGCTTAATATATTTGCTTCAATTTGGGGTGCATGTATATTTACAACTGTTGTATCCTCTTGATGAGTTGACCCCTTTATCATTATATAATGTCCTTGTCAGTTGTGACAGTTTTAACTTAAAGTCTATTTTGTCTTATATAAGTATGGCCACTGCTGCTCTCTTTTGATTACCATTTACATAGAATATCTTTTTCCTTTCACTTTCAGGGATGTCCTTAAATCTAAAGTACATCTCTTGTAGACAGCGTATGGTTGTATCTTGTTTTCTAATTCATTCAGTTATGCTATGTCTTCTGATTATAGAATTTAATGTATATTTAATGTAATTAATGATAGGGAAGGACTTTCTATTTTCATTTTTTCATTGTTTTCTATCTTGTAGCATTTTTGTCCCTCTTTTCCTCTCTTGCCATTTCCCTTTGTGTTCTTTTGAGTTTTTGTAACGGCATACTTCAATTTCTTTCTTATTTTCTTTTGTTTATCTTCTATAGGTAGGTGTTTTCTTTGTGGTGACGATGGGCCTCACATAAAACATCTTATATTTAAAACACTGTTTTAAGCTGATAACAACTTCAATCAGATACAAAAACTCTACTCTTTTCTTCTCCCCTCACCACACTTTATGTTACTGATATCACAAATGGCATCTTCTTATATTTTATATATTTTTATTATTAAAGTTTTTCCATACTTTGTCCATTATAGTCTATCCAGAGTTAAAACTTGTTCATGTACCACCATTACAGTCTTACAGTATTCTGTATTTGTCTGTATATTTTTCTTTACCAGTAAGCTTTTATACTTTCATATGCTTTCGTGTTGCTGTCTAGCATCTTTTCATTTCAACTTGAAGGACTCCCTTTAGCATTTCATGTAAGTCAGGTCTAGTGCTGATGAACTCCCTCAGCTTTTTACCTGAGGAAGTATTTATTTTTCCTTCATTTTTGAAGGACTGCTTTGCCAGATATAATTATATTTTTTTCTTTCAGAACTTTGAATATATCATTTCCACTCCATCTGGCCTTTAAGGTTTCTGCTGAGAAATCTGCTGAAAAACTGATGAGATCTCTTTTATGTGACAGATCACTTTTCTCTTGCTGCTTTCAAAATTCTCTCTCTGTCTTTGACTTTTGATGTTTGATTTTAATGTGTTTTAGTGTGGTCTTCTTTGGGCTCATCCTAGTTTGGTCTGTTGGGCTTCTTGAAACTGAGTGTCCGTTTCCTTACTGACAATTTACAAGTTTTCAGCCGTTATTTCTTCATATCAGCTTTCTGCCTCTTTCAGTTGTTTCCTCCTGGGACTCATATAATGTGTATATTTGTCCTGTGTGTCCCATAAGTCCCTTAGACTTTCTTCACTCTTCTTCATTTTTTTTCTTTTTGTTTCCCTAACTGAATAATTTCAAATACCTATCTTTGAGCTCACTGATTTTTTTCTTCTGCTTAATCAAGTCTGCCCTTGAACCTCTCTACTGATTTTTTTTTCAATTCAGTTATTGTATTCTTCAGCTCTAAAATTTCTGTGTGGTTCTTTTTAATATGTTTATCTCTTTCTTGATGTTCTCATTTTGTTATATATAAAATTCTTTGTCAGGTGGTTCATATACTTCCATTTCTTTAAGATTAGTTTCTGGAGATTTATTTTGTTCCTTTGCTTGGGCCATGTTTTCCTCTTTCTTCGTATACCTTGTTTTACTTTGTATTGGGATTTGAGCATTTGAAAAACAGAGCTACCTCTCCCAGTCTTTATGGAGTGGTTTCATATAGGGGAAGAATGTTACCAATCAGTCCAGCTAGAGATTTGCGGGGCCTTTCAAATATTTTCTGTAGATGCATATTCCCTGGGCTTCTGTGATGCACACTACACTTTCCCTGCTCCCCTCTCTTCCTGCCAATGCAGAGACCATCAAGCTGCATCAACCTCTGTCTGTTGCCCCACATATCCTCTGGAGTGGCAGCAAGCCTCCCAGCTCTTCTTTGTTCTCCTAAATCCATGGTCCCCAGGCATTTAGAGTATATCATACCCTGTCAGCATTCTGAGAGAGAAACCAGTCCCTCAGGCAGCACCCCCCAAAAAAGCTGCAACATTGGAATCACAATCCAAATCTTTCCCAAGGGAGAAGCTGGGAGTTGGGGGTTTTCTCCTATTCATTTTGCACTGAGCTGGGGGGAAGTGGTGAGTGAGTTTGTGCTAGTTCAAACCATTGCCTTTGTTCTCAGAGTCCTCCAAACTGGCAGCCATTCCTATTCTGCATTTAGATTCAGAAAGAGAGAAACCCGTCCCTTGGATAGACCCCTAAAAAGTCTGAATGTTAGGCATATGTTCTAGTCTTCTCTTTCCCAGCGAAGGGAGAAGCTGGGAGCTGGGAGTTTCCTCCTGATCCCACTCTGCTGTGAGGAGGAGCTCTGCAAAATGAGTGCCATGAATTTTCCTGCTGATTTTTATGTGGCCGGTTTTGCACTTGCCTGTGGTGCAAGAGCCTTTTAACATGTTTCTGGATTTCTCGCAAAGGAAATTGAATTGGTGTCTCCGGGGGGGAAGGAGGGTCTAGGGCTTCTTATTCTGCAATCTTGCTGAAGTCACCAAACATAAATTCTTAGTAATTTTTAAAGTACACTCTATACAAGCAAATAGCACTTTATCATTTCATTTGACTTTTAACTATAAAAATAATTGACCCATATAGAAAACTGGTTCCTTTATAGTGTTCAGCTTATTGAATCAATGTTGTTTCTTTTTAGGTATAAAGCATTTTCTTTTTCCTGTTGGCTTACATATGCTGGAAAGAAACTGTGCCAAGTGAGAAACTGCAGAAATATTCCAGTCAAAAAATTGTTTTTTTTCTTGGTCAACTGGAATGAAACGTAAGTTTAATCTTTATTCTGGCAGGATCATTTGTCTAATAAAGATCAGGGGTTTTTTCACCCTTTTCTTAAGTGAAGGGTATGATTTTTTTAAAATATTGTCAGTTGATTTGATTCAGTGATGTGATAAATATGCTAGGTATAATAGATAACTGATTTCAATTCAGCAGATTAAAGGTCCATTTAAAAATCTAGATAAGTGTCCAATCTACGTGTGTTGAACTGCTCAAAGAGGGAAATTGGGAAAGGGAGAATTATTAATCATTCACAGACTGTGGATAAAAGGAATACCCTCTACTTGGGGTTAGAGGGAGGTAGATTCCAGATATAACAAAGAAGAAAGAAATCACCTAATAACATATGTAGTCTCCATTTTTCCCCAAAAGCCAGTTATAAATTTCTTTAAACAATCAAGTTTTTGAACAGTAATTATCTATGCATTGTGTAAACTGTCACCTAATTTGGGGTAAGCAACTCCTACTTCATAATTTTATAGAGATTTATTAAATGAAGAAGGAAGAGTACCTTCTTGACACTATCCATGCCTTCCTCTTCTTCTCTGCCTCCCACCTCAAGCCTTTGCTTTACTCAGAATCTCAGGGGGCTCCTAGGCTCCATCTATGGTTTTTATATGGTTACCATTGCTTTTCCTTGCTATTCCCATGACACTGCTCTGCTGTCCTTTCTCTGGGGTCTCCACTGATCCGCTGAGAACCAGTTTTCTTCCCACCACAAGTAGAAGCAAACTCCCCAGGCTACTATCCATCAGCCATTTCAGAAGATCAGGCTTTCTTAGGAGATAATTTGACTCCCAATATTGTACTGTCCTATTGATATGTATGAGCCAAAACTTCTGGGACTCTGAAGATGGTGTTAGAATAGTACCATCTATCCCACTCTTAGTGTTACCACAATCAGTGGAGACTGAGTCCTGAGGCATAACATGTGTTCCTCAATTCTTACGTACTCCAAAGCAAATCCTTCTTCTTCTAGGTCTGTGACAACCTTTATCTCTTCTTGAAAACCTGACCTTCAATTACAAAATCCCCTTCCATTGCACAGAATCATTTCTGCTTGTAAAATTCTTTAGTGGCTCCCCAATTCCTATAAGGTAAAATACAAGTAATTTAGCATAGCACACAAGGCCCTCTGTGGTTTGGTCCCTGCCTATCTCTGCACTTTCATCTCTGGAGTTAGCCCCACTGTCTGCCCATGCACCCAGCCAGCCACTCTCTGCGTCTGATCTACTTACCCTATGAACTGAGAAATCACGCCTCTGCTAGGGGTCATCCATCTGTCAGAAGGACAGTGTCTTCACTGCCTACTTTGGGAACTCCTAATTATGTTCCAGAACACTCCTCCACCTTCTCTATAAACCCTTTCCTGTATCATTCTGTGAAAATTGGCCACCTTTTCTTTTTTCATTTGGTCTGAACCTCAAAGTACTGTCTTATGGTCGCTTACTGAATGTGTTTGTTTACATTTCTGTTTGCTTCTGCTAAAGGATACAAAGATTTTTATTTTCAAATTTTAAAATTTTATCCCTAGCAGATAAAGCAGCACCAGACAGAGTAAGAGTCCAGGAAGTATAGCTTGGAAAATGAATGAATTTTGTATAATAAGTGATTCCTCAAAAATGCATTAACCAGCTCAATTACTAGAATTATTCTTCTGACTTAATTAAAACATTCCTGGTTGTTTCAAAAAGTCAGATTCATTTTCAACTGACAGATATGTGCTATTATTTAAACAATTCAAGGGGAAAATCTACTAATGCTAAAGTCAAAGAAAAAAAATCTCAAAATAAATGGAAAATCATTAGTGTTGTTGGAATAACTTCATTGGTATACTTTTCTTCTCTTCCTTCAAGAGTGCATGAGTGTTTCTCTTCCATCCTCCCTATCCCACCCCTCTAGGTGGTCACAAAGCACCGAGCTGATCTCCAAGAGGGAGGAGATATGGGGACATATGTATATGTATAGCTGATTCACTTTGTTATAAAGCAGAAACTAACACACCATTGTAAAGCAATTATACTCCAATAAAGATGTTAAAAAAATAAAAAATAAAATATAAGTAAAAAATTTTAAAAATAAATTAAAAAAAGAGAGTGCATGATTGTTATCTTTCCTGTGAGAGTTTCTCACAGGAACAGAACAGATACTGTCGTCTCCATTTTACAGATCAGAATATTAATGTTTATGAAGCTTAATTAACTTGCCCCAGGTCCCACAACCAGTAAGTGACAGAACTAGTGCTCAGACCCACTGTGACTCCAAAGCTGAGGTTTTTACTGTGATTTTCATACTGTTTCTTACAACATATAAAATCTTGGGCTGAGTATTTATATTCTACAAATAGTTCTCACATCTTAAATTAAAAAAAACCAAAACTCTACTTCTTTTTTTCAACAGCAGCCATGACATTTTTCCCTTCTACTTTGCAGCAAAACCCTTCCGAGGAGTCGTCTGTATTCACGTTCTTCCATTTTTTTCCTCTGCTCTCATGCATTCTCCAATCAGGCTTTCATCGTCTCTGCTCCACTGAAATTGACCATTAGAGTCACTGATGACCTGCAAAGCTAAATCTGATATTTGTTTCTCAGTCTTCATCTTACATGATCTGGTAGGAGCTGGCTCCCACATTCTTTAAGCTTTTCTCCTCCCTCGCTGGGCATTCCTTCTCCATATTCTTTTCTTCTCCCAGACTGATCATAGTCTTAACCCTAAAGCCTCTTCTGTTGTATCTATCTTTACTCCTTAGTTTTCTCTTATAGTCACATAGCTTTAAATGCCATCTGTATGCCAACAACTCCCAAATTTATTTCGCCAACACAGGCATCAGTCACAAACTTCACACGTACTCACTCAACATGTCTAAAACTAAACTCTTGATCTTACACTCCAAACTTGTTCCACCCATGGATGGCCACTCCGGATGATCATTTCCAGTATCGGTTGTTCAGGTCAGATCCTTAGCCTAAATTTCCTTCTCTCAGAACACGATGTCCAGGAATCCTACTGTCTCTCTCCTCAAAATATTTCCAGAACATTACTTCTCATCACTTTCACTGGTCTAGGCCACCATCATATCTACCCTGTATTCCTACAGTAGCCTTGAAATAGTCACCCTACTTCTCTTGCACCTTTAGAATCCTTCTCACACAGCAGTTAAAGTAACCTCTTTTAAAATGTAAGTCAGGCCACATCATTCTTCTGTTTTATAATCCTACAATGGCTCCCTTTTTCACTCAGATAAAAGTCAAAGTCCTTACAATGGTCTGTTATTTTATATTAGTGTTAATAAGGGAGTTCTATACAATGTGACTTTTTAAATCTTCCATTTTCACTATCAAAAACTTATTCTGATTTTAGAAAAGCTGTCTCATATAGAAGAAAAGAATGTTTAAGAAAAATTTTAGTGCTTACTCATTTTTAAACAGCAGAGTAAGGCAAACATATGGTTAAAACTTGAGGTCTGTGCCAACAGCTTGGATATAAAGAAGCAATCTGACTTCACTTATTGAATTGTCTCTTAAAGTATTTTTCTTCCTTGTTTTGTGTAAAAGTTCATTCCTTTGATTTTTCAACAGCCATGTAGAAGTTAATAAAAAAAGATTTCTCAGTGACTCTGAGATTATTCTGGCTTCAAAAATCCATATCTATTCAAGAAATGAATAAATAACTATTTGTAAAGCATATATTCTTACCCTAGAAGAATTTATCTTTATTAATAAAAATGACAGAATGGAGATTGGAAGTAACTATCCACTGTAACTTATCGAATTTTTTGTCATTCTTGATATGAAAAGCTCACTAATAAGTGAAGTTATACATGAAGAAGCCAGACTCAATGGAAAAAAGAACTTTCCAGATTATGTGAGAAATAAAGTGAAATTATAGCTTTCATCCTACCACAGCAATATGAAAACTGAATAGCAAGTCAATTACAGGTAAAAGAGAGAATATTCAAGAAATTACTGTGCATTCCACAGAATCATCAACATTTTATGTTGAGTTTCAGAGCTTCTTTTAAGCTGAGAAATGTGTTCACATTACATTGAATGAATATTATGACCATGAAGGAATATGAAAGAAAAGAGACTTTTAGCTTTAGATGTCTAAATATGTAATAATTTAATTTTCAATAGTCTAAATTTCACTAATCTTGTAAAATAATTTTTTTTACTCTAGTCGTTATTTCCCTTCCTTACTTTTAACTAGAATTATATTTTATCTGTCTACAATGGCTAATATAAGTTTTTACATTGTTGATAGAATACTGAATATAAGGCTGATATACAACCTGCCATTTGCCACATACTGTGTTATGTAATATTCATTCCATTTATGGATAAGAAAAACAAGGCTTAGGAAGGTTAAATTCATCACTCAAAGAAGAACATCTGTTTAGTCATGGGGCCAATATTTGAATGCACATATATGCAAATCCAAGCCTCTGATTCATCTTCTCCACTCATAGCTTACATATTGACATCTCTGAGTTATTATTAACTCAATGACATCATGCCCTAAACCGCACATATATCCCCTACCCCATGCTCCTCCTCTGTGTTTTCTATCTGTTAAAGGTAATCTACTACAACATAATCTGGAAGCCTGGAATTCATCTTTAATTCTTCATTGTCCTATTCCACTAATATGCTGTTAGTCAAATATTAGTTATCCATTCAAACTCTAAAATAGCCCTTCTGTCTTTCCTTTTGTTAGATGTCTTACTGCCACCTGGGTCTGGACCTCTCTATCTCAGAGAACAGCATGTTGAGGGGAGAGATGTGTACTTCCTCAAAATCAGTTATGATCACTGGGCTGAATTAACTCCTCCTCATTCCTAAGGCTGAATGCTGCCTAGCCACACACAAAAGGAGGTCACCAAACTCTTATTTTACACACTGAGTAAGGACTGCTCCCCATATCCAGATTAGACAGCCAACTTCTTGTGTGAGAAGACACTCGATACTACCTGAGGCCTCACCTGGGCCAACCTCAGTAAGCACTTTCCAACTGGATAATAGACTTTGGTCACAATCAGTCCTCTAATAATCACCCACTGCTAAAACAAGTTGACTTCAAAGTTCAACTGGAAATTACAAGGCCAGTGGATTCTGTTCATACTCCTCACGCCTAACGGCATGAGATATCATCCAATACAAACTGCCCATTTGCTCTTCCAGTCACTTTCCTTTTACTTCTTCCCATTCCTTGGTGAATCAGTTCCCATTAATCTTCCCCTACATGCTAACGTCTGTTCCAATTTTCCCATTTCTTCATAGCATTCTCATCTTCTAGTGAACATATTCCCCCCATCTCAACTTTTTGAAAAATGTCTTCTTGTCTCATAAATAGATCTCTCCTAAGCCCCATACTTCTCTTGAGGCTCTTGTATCCTTCTTCCTGTCCATGATTAGGGACCTCAGATCACACTCTCAACTTTCTGTCAAAAGCCCTTTCTTCTTAGATACTTCTACCACCCAGGTGTACCCCTCCCAATCTTACAGTATCATTTATAACCTCCTAGGCAGTCTCATATATATTGGTGGATTCAATGCCCAAATTCAAGGTTTTTTCCACTATTAACAATCTTGTGTTTATCCTTAGCCACTTTTTTTGTCCATATCTACAATCCATCCAGGGTCTGAGTTTGATTCACCTTGACATATCCAGGAATTGTATTGTCTGTTACATCTCAGCAATCAGCCCCCAAATTCCTGGAATCTCATTATCACCCAGAATAGTCCACATTTAAAATTATAAACAACTCTCTATGCTTTTAGCTCTCTCATTTAAACATTTCCTTTTGCCATTAGGAAAAATCTTAGATCCCTTTGCCTAGCATACAGAGTTCTTAAACATCCTGGCAACCACCTGTCTTTCTAATTGCATCCTCCATAACTTTCCAGATCACCTTGACTACATTCTGTGTTCTAGCCACAATGAGCTGCTCACCACTCCTCAGCTACATGCATATATGCCCTTGTCTATGCACTTTTCTTTTCTTGGAATATTCTTTTCCAAATCTCCATCTGATTGTAACCAACTTACTCTTTAAGACCCATTATGAGTTATTTCCTGCCGTCCCCTCATTCCCTAAGACAATGTTAACCATTCTTTTATTATGTAATTGTAATTGTAATTGCTCAAGTTATTGTAATTTTTAAAAATAAACTTATATATCAAAATTATAGCAATCCCCATAGAGTAATCAATCTCATTACTCTATGTACTTCTGCTATATTTCTACTTTTACAAGATACAACACAAAATTTAAGAGGATGCCTCGATTCAAATAGTTAAAATATTTTTGTCATATAACATTATATTACAAGGAAATATTTATGAAAACATGGTTGCAAATGGGTAGATAACCTACTTCTTTCTTTTATTTTAAGAATCAATTTTCCTCTTGAAATAAAGTCACTTCCAAGGGAATCCATGCTCACTATAAAACTGTTTGGGATTACCTGTGCAACGAACAATGCGGATTTATTGGCCTGGACTTGTCTTCCGCTGTTTCCAAAACAGTAAGTATATCATTTGTGATTAATAAAACTTCCATCTCAATAAAAACCTCCTTGGAACTGTATAGTGAGCTGTATTTGGCATAATGAGAAAATCAAGGAGACATTTTATTCTAAAATTGAGATAGCTCAATATAAATCATGACTATTGAAAGTGGGACTGTAAAGCAAAATGTAGAAGTGGCTTTAGAAACAGGCCTCATGCTCAGCTTGTCAACTGGGTCATGAAAAGGTATTGGCATGACCAATCTCAATTTCTTTTCCTTATGTGACCAGCCAGTTTCTCTGGAATTACTAATTCAAAATGATTTAGATCAGTACTGTCATTTAGAAACAATATAAGTCATGAAATTCTGGCTGAAGTAAAATTATTCAATGTAATTAGTTTACTGACCTTTTATTGCCAAGAAGAAATATATGTCAACTTTAAGAGGATATTTTTCAGAAAAGTAAGCCAAATAGGAGTTCTGATATTCTATCAGAACTAATTGCCATTGAAAAATTAACTGTTGATTTAACCATAAGGATTTGGAATTATTAATGCTTAGAATATTTGATAAAGTCAGTTACATGATTTTTCAGTGTTATTAAGGAAAAAATATTTTAAATAAAACAGCTTAGTGACTTTTCCATGGCAAGACTTGCTTTAGAATCAAATTGTAAAATACATGACTTTCGAAGAAATAGAACCTATATTGTTATTTTAATATTATTATAAAGGATGTTTCTGCCCCTGCTCTTTTAGGAAGATTTGGTAATATAAAAATGTTAGGAAAATTCATCAGCTTTTAGTTCCCACATTTAGTCAATATAAATAAATTATCATCAAAGCAACTGTGATACATTTTTAAAATCATTTTTTATTAGGTTAATTATGACATGCTGTGTGTGTGTTGCTCTTTTATTAGTTTTCATGTTATAGCCAATTTCCACATGTATGAGGACAGGGAATGTATTTTCTTTGTAATTTCTATCATCTAACATGGTATCTCTTATAAATAGGCAATCAGTACAGGTTTGTTTATTAAATTGAATTGGAAAAATATCAATTTCTGTAGGAGATTTAGAATGAAATAAAATTTCAAAAGTCTATAAGAAACAGTTCAGCCCTAAAAGGAATACCAACTGCTGTTAGCAGATATTTCAAAAATCTGATTTGTGGGCTAAAAACTTGCATTACTTTCTCACTAGGAGCAGCTATGCAGGTGCCCTTCCATCTCATGAGTGAGTTTCTTTAAAGTTTCAACTGCAGTATTTGTAAGATCTAGCATGTTTGTAGAATACATTTCCAGTTATTCACTGAAAAAGAATTTAATCCATTTTATGCCTGCTCATCATCCAACATACTACTTTTCACATAACAGGTAATCAAAAAATGTTAAACATATAAAAAGTTTAGAATATTTTTATCTTTCAAGCTACTCTTCAAAGCTTTTTTCTACATGGTTGTGATAGTAAAACACTGCCTCCATGTTGTTTTGTCATCTGTCACTTAACTTCTGGTAAACACTTTATATGCAAGTGATCATGGACAATGGGCATCTTTAAGAAATGCCATCTGGGACTGATACTAAATGGTTTTCCTAAGAGAAAGTGGCAAAATTGTGGATGATGAGACATCACAGAAACACAACTTACTTCAAAGAAAGCTTCAATAAGGATTTGTAAATGTATTTCCAAAAGACTATTTCTTATGAAAATCAGAAAATCTGCCTCTCTCCTGGGCTAACCAACTTAAAGAAATCCAGATCTTTTAAGACATCAGAAATCCACCATGTGGGCCGTTTGGGGAGATGTAATAACTCCCACTGTGCTCATTGCTTTGAGTTACAGAGATTCTAACCCAATTTATTTGATGGAGATATTTCCAGATCACAGCAAATAAGTCACTTAATTTCATTTTCTTTCATGGAGTGACCCCTGCCCATAAACATTTGGTATTGAATCTATCATTTATTACAACTTGTATTTCTCATACCCAGCCATGTGGAGCTGTAATGAGCATTTATGTCTCTATTTTTTCCAAGATACACACAACCTGAAAATATGCAAAATTAAAGGTTTCTTATCTCTTTGTGGTTTTGAGAAGTGGGTTTCAGAAGAACCAATGAAGATTAAACTCAGAGGTACTGGTTATAACTGCACCAAGAGTGTGTACAAATAAAAATAAACAACATTTTCAAGCACACAAATTCACCTTCAACCCTATTAAAAAATATGTTTCAAAAACTAAGGTAATGGGCTTCCCTGGTGGCGCAGTGGTTGAGAGTCCGCCTGCTGATGCAGGGGACACGGGTTTGTGCCCCAGTCCGGGAAGATTCCACATGCTGCAGAGCGGCTGGGCCCATGAGCCATGGCCGCTGAGCCTGCGCGTCCGGAGCCTGTGCTCTGCAATGGCAGAGGCCACAACAGTGAGAGGCCCACGTACCGCAAAAAAAAAAAAAAAAAAAAAGTAAAATTTTGCCCACGAAAGTTTTATAATCCTCTCCTTTGCAGACAGGACTTATACCATATCTATATTCACAATGCCTCCACACTGCAGTAAGAAAGTGTTATTCTCACCTCAATAATTTCTATGACCTACCTTCCCTACTTAAATTCAAAACAAATAGTATGGTGGTTACTTAGCATTTCTAAATTGTGGTAAACTCCTTCAGTGCAGAGATTCTCAACCTTTATTGAACAATAGAATCTCCTGGGGAGATTTAAAAATAAACCCATGTGTTTCCAAAGATTCTAATTTAACTGGTCTGGGGAGGGGCCCAAGCATCGGTATTTTCAGAGCTCCTGAGATGCGTTAAAGCCCAGGAAAATCAGAATCTTTTGCGGAATTTCAAAAGAGGCCTAAATAAATCTTAATATTAATAAAATTTTATTCCTTAGACTGTTGTCTGAGTAGCCAACCCTGATCCCACTATAAATGATCATTTCAGGTATATCCTTAAAATCAAATAATAGAAGCAAGTTGTGGATGAAAATTCCTTATCATTCTTCCATCCTGTACAAGAAAGACCCTCAGAGCTCAACTAATTCAAATATCTCATTTATATGTGAAGATCTTTATGATGAAGGAAGGTTAAAGGGGCTGGCTAGAGGTCACTGGGCTACTTAGGAATAGAACAAGAACCAGAATGAAGGGCTGACTTCTCTCCTCTCCACACGTGTTACTACATCAAGCTGCCTCCCTTCCTGCCCTTATGTGCCATGCCCTGCTCCATGAATGCACTGTGAAAACCTCACTGCCTGTCTCAGCCTTACCTGGGCTCTGCTCTTGGGCATGAAACCTGTTAGACCTATGAGAGTCAGAGTCCCAAAGAGTTTTACAGTATGAGATCTTCTGGAAGTGCTGGTTTCAGAATGCCAAGCCATGGATGTATAGAATCCTATAGCTAAAAATGACAATAATTAATGTATTCAAACCACTTTGTTATTGTCTGAGGAAACAGGGACCCAGAGAGGGTAAACCAACCCATCTGTTCGCCTGGTGCCACAGATTTTGGTTTGGTTTTTCTAGGCATAGGAATTGGTACAATATTGAAATTAAAAGGATCCTTAAGAATAGAAATGCTATATTTATCAGCGTGGTCCTTTTCTAATGACATCTTATTCAAAATCTCCACGTATAAGATCAACGAACAGTCTATGTACATGCTAGATGGGGGGGGGCAGGGTGGCATTTGAAATTCTGGAGTCAAATCTATTTGCCATCTCCTCAATACCTTTCTAAAGTCTACTCCCCCAACCACAAAGCCATATGAAAACAAATATAAAACTCTTGAAAACCACTGATTTTGTGCAAGAAGCTCAAAGAACTTAAGGTAATTAAGGCTAGTTAATGAAGACAGGGTACAGATGTCCTGATATAATGTCTGGTGTGCTTTCCACTATATGGAACTGTTTCTGGCATGTTTTCCTTTTCCATGTTTTTGTTTGTTTGCTTAATTTTAACTGACTTAATAAACCTTTTCACAGCATTGTAAGCACAGGAAGCTCAGCTTGGTGCCCTGTGATGACCTAGATGGGTGGGATGGGGGGGCAGGGTGGTGAGAGGGAGGTCCAAGAGGGAGGGGATATAGGTATACATATAGCTGATTCACTTCATTGTACAGCAGAAACTAAGACAACATTGTAAAGCAATTATACTCCAATAAAAAAAAAAAACTACTGATGAACCCCACCAACTTGGGTATTAATAGTTTCCATTTTCATCCTCTTTCCTGTTGAGACCATCAACACTCTTAGATGCATCCTTTTAACATCTTAATTCCACTAATCATCTTCATTATCCTCGTGTTTTCTATTCACAGAAGTCTATGGAAATTTAGTCCCCATCATGCTTACAATATCGAAAAAGATGTTTAGATATAGTCCCTTAGCTAATATAAATTAGCTAATATCCAACACACAGAGAACCCAAAGAATGGTGCCAAACATCCTTTCCCCCAAATTGCCTTAAAGTATGTATTATATCAACCTCAGTTGGACAGCTAGAAGTTCATTCTCTCTATGCCCTATTGCTTGATACATCATTTCATACACATATTTGAATCAAGAGTTCTGACTTCACTCTTCCCTGTATGCCTCAGGGTTAAGGCCAGGGTGACTGTTGATCCAGACTCCATCAAAGGAGAGAAATGAGTCCCTTCATTTTTGTAGGAATCAGCTTAGGTCATTCAGATTTTCAGAGTGAAATATGGCCAAGACGTATAAATATAGTAAGACCATAAATATAACTCATTACACAACTTAAATGTGAAGAAAAATGCACTTAATATATCACACTTTTCATCAGGAGCTCCTACCCTGTAACTAATGAGAAGAAAACAACTTTCCATCAATTACAAAAAATTAGTCAATTCAATAATTTAAATAGTCCTTTTAGAATTATGCAGTCTCCCTCCTTCGGATAAAATGCTCAGTCACTCAGATAGCTTCCCGACACCTTCTCTTTCTAAGAGGATATCTGGATACAAAGGATCAGAAAAGAAACAGATTATTTGAACTAGTTACTTAGATATCCAAATCAAAGGCATTTTTAAGCTGGTGGTTATTTGTTATATCTTGTGTAGCTTGTGATTGGTGCTCTCCCAGCTTCACCAGGGCTTACTGACACTCCCTGGGTGACTTGGGCTCTGGCAGGCACCATAGACCCATATGGGACATCCAGCTGACCTCAACTCAGATGGTTCAATCAGATGCCCTTATTACAGAGGCCCTTTGTCCCCACCATGTGACCCCCTTTATGAAAACACCCTCACACAGATATCTTTAGTTGTGCCTAGGCTCCATCTCTTCTGTACAGAAACCAAAGAAGACCCAATAAAGCTAAACACAGGAGTTCCTTTTGCCTGTATGTCACATGGCCCTAAGTTTAAGGTCACTCCACAAGTTGGTACAAGAGCAGTTCAATAGGTGACTTTCTTCCAGGATCTGAAGCTTGAGGTACAGAATGGAGTCCCCTCTGCCCTCATCATTAGGCTATGCTCGCTTATCTAACACTCCTCCCCATGGGTCTTCCTATAGGCAGAAGAGGGGGAAATTGGGATACCTCTATCTACCATACTCACTCTGTCCCTCTTTCTCTGTCTTCTGCTTCCCACAATCTCAAATTGCCAGAAAGTTGTGGCTTTTTCTTTTGTCACATTCCCCTTCCAATACGCCACATCCTCCCTCCTCACTCCTGTTGATTCTACTGTGGCTAGGAAAATTTTCTGTAAATACTGTGGAGGACATTAACATCTGAGCCCTCCAAACTTAGTGTTAGACCTTCTTTTCACATTCAGGCTGAAACTAGGCCAAAACTTTTCCCAAGAGGATGGACGCTTCAGACCATTTAGGGCAAGGTTACATACTCTGAAAAGTAAAAGAGAAAATCACAGTCATAATTTTCTAATCTTTACCTTATTGAGTTAACTTTTAGCTTGCTAATACTGGTCCCTGCTATTGTTATACCAAAAAACAAAACAAAACAAAACAAACTTTCTCCAGATGAGGAGGGAATAGAACAAAGGGGAAAAAAATGACTCAAAATTCATTCTGCTGAAAGAATATTCTTGGGTTGTATAAAGATATCTGCCCAGTAATGTTTAAAATTATAAATGTTTAAAATGTTTAAAATATATCCCTTGGGCAGATACTTTTTAACAATATCTTTAGATATGAAAAATAAAGAAGCCAAGCCTCAGGAAGACTCAGGATTTAACAACTTTATTTGTTGGATTTTTTTCCTTCATATTTTGCATATTTGTCCATTAAATGGCAAGGTAGAATTCTATGTTATTTTCAAAGAGGCTTACTTTACTTTAAAGTTCTTTATAAACTTAATTTTATAGACTTTAAGTTCTACAGTTTTAATTTTGTTTGTTTATCAAAGACTGTTCTTACTGATCATGGAACATTTTACCAATAATCTTATTCATATATACAAGCCAGGTGTAGCTTGTTTTTTAATTCCTATAAGCCTCTGTGGATCTGGATGTTACTGAAGCTGTTAAAAGTATCCATGAATTCTTCCTGTCTAAAGTCTTTCCTGTATTCACTCTCATTTACTATGGTAATTTACAGCATAGTTTTAAATATTCAAAATATGAATAATCTTTCTAGTTATGCTTAAAGAATCATTTCCTCTATGAAGTCCCACAACTATTTTGATTCTATAAGTTTAGAGCTCATATCTTTAAAGATGCCCAAGGAATTTAGTCACCCTGGAGCAAAAAAATGTGCTTAAGAAAAAAAAAAAATGTCATGAAGAACCTAGGGGTAAGACAGGAATAAAGACACAGACCTACTAGAGAATGGACTTGAGGATATGGGGAGGGGGAAGGGTAAACTGTGACAAAGCGAAAGAGAGGCATGGACATATATACACTACCAAACGTAAGGTAGATAGCTAGTGGGAAGCAGTCGCATAGCACAGGGAGATCAGCTCGGTGCTTTGTGACCACCTGGAGGGGTGGGATAGGGAGGGTGGGAGGGAGGGAGACGCAAGAGGGAAGAGATATGGGGATATATGTATATGTATAACTGATTCACTTTTTTATAAAGCAGAAACTAACACACCATTGTAAAGCAATTATACTCCAATAAAGATGAAAAAAAAAGAGTTAACATCTTTATTGATTTAAGGGAGTCATAACTCTAAGAATATAAATTTGAGATTCCTGGTCCCATCTTGTAATCAACATTGTTGGAAATTAAGAGTAAATGCTACCTGTTAGAAACCATTGTGGAAACAATTTTCTTAGGTGGAAAATAAATGTAGGTGTCTATGGACATAGCCATGCCTACAGTACATTAGAAATGAACCACTAATCAGTACCTAGGCTTGAGGAATATTGTATTTATCTTCTAGCTACTGAATGAAGCTACTGAAATAGCTGATTATGTTTATACTCCAAAAGAAATTTATAGATAATAATAGCTTCCCTTTTGAAGTGACTTCTGCCTGTCCGTGTGTGTTGTCTTTTGCAGCAAATCAATTCTCAGGTCTATGTTATTCAGCACAACATTACAGAGTGAGCCTCCCAAAGAACTGATCGCTCCAGGAGTGTGGGATGTAAGTCAGCCATCCCCAGTGACCCTGCAGGTAAGTGTCAGGCTATGAGATTAAAGTACACACAGCAAGTATTGGTTGATAAGTAGCTTGTTGTCAATTACAGAAACAATTTTCTTCCAGGATCACACATTTTAATAGTCTTTTCTTTCTCCAGCCTTCTGGGATTTGTAAAATCTCTATTGCTTTTATTTTGCATTCAGTATTCTCAAAGCACTTTTCTCTCAGCTTACATAATAGCAATTTCAAGCCATTCTGTGTCTAACACAATCATGAAGGAGAGGGATGGAGTGTTGCCATGAATCTACTCATTATACGTATTCATTTTTCTTTCCTTTGTCTAAAAACAGTCATTAGTATATATTATTAACTTGGTACCTTATTCACACCTGCCTCTTCATTGTGTCATGTTTCCTTAAAATTTCTTTTGTTGTGTGTTTCCTAAATGACTAGCAATTACCTGGATAGTGGGGGAGAAACTGCAAACAAAAATCCTTTCTTTTTCCTTAAAGTCTCTCTACTTTCTGCTATTTGTAATCATGAATGAAAGGTGGTTAATGATTCCAGGCTTTGGTCCTTTCTACTCAGAGAATTTTTTTTCTCACTTTCCTCATTTTTTCATGATTATAAGTGATAAGATTCATCAGATACGTGAAGCATGGACGCTCCCATACATGGCAATACAGGGAATATGGACTTTCCATCTCCATCGGGAAAACTGGGCAGCATTCTGTAGAACAGGATTTTTCAACCTCGGTACTATTGACATTTTAGACAGGATAAGTTTGTTGTGGGGACTGTCCTGTGCATTGTAGGATACTTGGCAGCGTCCTTGACTTTTACCCACTAGGTGCCAGTAGCACTTCCCCAGTTCTGACAATCAAAAATGCCTCGAAATATTGTTAGATGATCTCTAGGGGTAAATTTGCCTTCAGTGAGGATCACTACACTAGAGGGAAGTAGTGCAGTCCGGAGGTACGTAAAATTGCCAGGTTTGGATTGAGGGGTGTGAGGGACAAAGTTTAGCAAAATGGACAGCAAGATGTTAAAAAACGGTAAAGAAAAATAATACTAATAAAAATGTGGCTTTCACTCTGAAGGATGGAGGATGTCCCCCCCGCCACCAGACAGTAGCCAAAGATCCACTTCGAATCCATGGACATGATGATAAAAAAGAGTGGTTGTTCAGGGTGGATCTCGGCACAACATCCTAACACTCAGCATTGATGGCTTACTGATTAGCAGATGTTTCCTCGTAACAGGATAGCTACTTTCTTTGAGAGGATGAGTGCATTTCTTATCAGACTATTTCTTGCCAGATCCAAACCACCTGAGCTTAACCAAAATCTTCCAAGTCTGACCATTGCCAGAGCTTTGTGGATATGAATTTATGAGTATCTGGGCCTTTAGCAGCAGCGGTGGGGTGGAGGATGTAAGGGAGACTATCAGATGAGACTCGCCTTGATTCTTCTCAGATGAAGGGAACAGCTGCTTTAGGAACACAGTTCTTGGAAGTGGAATCTGAAGCAAAGTTTCGAGCATTCGACAGCAGCATAGATTTCAAAGCAGTGACCTGGAGCCATGACAGAATTTATCTTACAAAAAAAGGAGAGAGGGCATGGAAATAATTCAACAGTATGCAAAAACGTTAAATTATCTGCTTTTACAAAATAATTTCAAATGGTATAGACATAGAGGGAAATGTCTCAGATGTTTTTACTTGATGATGAAATATACAAAATAAAATAGGAGTTACTAAGGTATTAAAGTTAAAAGCCTTAATAACCAGCACCACTCTAATTACACACACCTAAATTTAGAGCAGAATTTTCAACCTAAAGATTATGAGATGGTAAGGAAATTAGAAGCAAGTTCTGCCACCAGTGTTGTTAAGGAGTCAGGGTGGGTCTCAAGGGAAAGAGGTCAGGCTGAGAGTTAGGAAATCTGGAGTCTAGTCTTAGCTCTTTAATAGTAAACTTTATGACTGTGAACAAGTCATTTAACCTTCTATTTTCACCTGCGTGCAATGAAAGAATTGTACAGTACTATGCCTGTCCAACTTCTTTCAGGTCTGTACTTTGCTGACTGTCTATATTAGATGGACAATTACTGCCACACTGTTGCCACCACAGTATGATAAGGGATATATGTTACAGAACTTGATTCCTTCAAGTCAGTCTTGTTTTTTTCATGCTGTGCTGCTGACTGGAAGCAGTGGATAGAGTGAAGTAGATCTGAGTTCAGACATGGAGACAAATTGTTATATGATTCCATCAGCCTGTACCGCCCTCAACTTCCTCCCTCTCTCTGTATACAATCTAGTAGAGTGACTCATAATTTAAGCCCTAAGAACAGAGCTGTTTTAGTTAATGTTGCTCTTGTTTTGTTTTATGTTTCTCTACTTACTCATCTTCTCATTCATGTCTAAATTCACTATATTTTGGTTTATTTGTCCTCACCACATTGAACTATTGTCAGGCAACCCGCTAATTTCTAGTTGCCAAATCCAGTGCTTGTTCTCGTTCCTCTTCATACTAGCGCTCTCTCTGCAATTTTTGGCACTGTCTCTTCCCCATTACAGAACACTCTTCCCCTCTGTTGCTGGCCTAGGTTTCTCTTCACACTCTCTCTGGTTATTCTTTCTCTGTCTTCTTTCCGGACTCCTCTTCTTCTGCTAGTCCCCACTGTTGCCAGTTCTCAGGGATTCCATCTGCTGCCCATTGCTATTCTCGGTAGATATATTCTCCCTGAGAGAATTTCATTAAAGCTTTATTGAGATATACGTCACATACCGTACAATCCTCCCATTTGAAGTGTGCAATTCAGTGTTTTCTAGTATTTTCACAGATGTGTGCAACTAATCTCACCAACATCAACTTTAGAGCATTTTCATTTTTATAAAGAAATCTCATAACTTTTAGCTATCACTTCCTAGTCCCAACTCTAAGCAACTACTAATGTACTTTCTGTCTCTGTAGATTCACCTATTCTGCCCATTTCATATAAATGGAATCATACAATGTGTGTTCTTTTGTGGCTAGATTCTTTTACTTAGCATAATGTTTCAAAATTCATCCACTTTGTAGCATATATCAGTACTTATTTCTTTTTTATTGTTGAATAATATTATATTATATAGCTATACCACACTTTATCCACTTATTAGTTGATATGCATTTAGATTGTTTCCACCTTTTGGCTATTAAGAATAGTGCTGCTATGAACATTCATATACACATTTGTGTGTGAACATATGTTTTCATTTATCTTGGGTGTATACCCAGCAGTGGAATAACTGGGTCTCATTCATTCCTAAGGTTTTATTTACAGTATCTTGCAGGTTCACTTCTAAGTCTGTATCTTTAGTTCAGACTCCTTTACACCACAAGCTTCAGACAAATATAAGCACGTGCCTGCCTAGCTTCTCACCTGGATATTCTGTAGACAGCTTCAAAGACAACACATCCCAAACTGAGCTCACCATCCTCTCAGAATGCTTTCACTCCCTGAATTATTTATGTCTGTTCATGCCCCCAGATACACTGAGCTGTTTCACTTGTCTCCTTGTTTCTCACTACTCATATTCAGTCCACAGTATATTTTGCCAACTTATCTCCATGTGTTCCTCATGTCTGTCCTCACAATTCCCCACCTCATCTGCCCTAGTTCAACAGTTCCCTCCTAGGTTACAACGGTTTAGATGTTTTTTTTCTTGACTTTAGTTTTGTTATTCTCTAATGCAAAATCCACAAGTGTGATCCTTCTAAAATGTAAATCTGAACCTGCCACTCTCCCATTTATACTCTTCAAGAACTCAGCGCTACCTAGAGAATTAAGGATGAGCAATACAACATAGCCCCCTCCACTGTTTCCCTTGCCACTCCTTGACTGACAGTGTTGCTCCAGCAACACTGAAAGAGTTATAGTTTCTGACATGCATTGTCCTGCTTTTACCTTATGTGCATTTATGAATACTATTCCCTGCCTGCAATGTATCTACCGTCTTCCCTTCACCATCTACTGCCCATCTCTCAGGCTTAGTGTCTGTAATTGTTATTCACCTTTTAGGATCCATGGACCCTTCTCTAGGGATCTCTCTCTTACCCCCTCCTCTCTTTCCACTCCAAGCAGGGTTAAGTGCCCTTCCTCTATATTCACATAATAGCCAATAAGATTTTTATCAACACATTTACATTATATTTCTTTCTCAAGAACTTCTTTCCCATTGACTTCTTGATTTTTGAGGACATTGACAGTGTTTTATCCCCAGAATCTAGCATAGCACCAGGAATACAGTATTTGTAAATTACTGATATGTGTCCATACCTCTGATCACTACAATAATCAAACCTGCAGATATTTCTAAACTTAGCACTTTGGTCCGCTTGTTGGAATTCTGATAGATACCACTATGTTCAGTTTTTCTTCTTGTGTGAGCAGTCCTTCTCTTTAAACCATAGTTCTTACCTCCTCATTCATGCAAAGTATTTTCCTTTACCTAACATTTCATTACCTGCTTATCCTTAATTATCAGCAATGTCATGGGGAGGCAACAGTCTTAATATTGGTACCTGGTCCTTAGACCACAGTACAGTTTGTGCCCTAATGTAGCATAGGTTCTTTTCTCTTCACTACTGAACCACTATATGGGTCCCTCTTTTACAGCTCCTTCCTTGAGACTCACAGCAATTGCCATCTAGTTAGTAGGCATCCTTCCCTCCCTTGAACTGCATAGAACTTATGGTCCAATATTTGTGTGCCTTATAATATCCAAACTACATCTACAGTCAGGCTGCATTTCTTTGAACAAACTGAAAGAATCATGGGGGTCTGAGCAAGCCCATGGACACCTTATTGGCATGGTTGTGGATCATGGACACTAGGGACATTCACAGCAGCTCCTTCAAGGAATTCCAAGACATGAAGTCATAGTAGAAACCGTGGTGGCCAAGTGTAAGTGGAAAAGGATGAGGGAGGAAGTAAAGTAAGATGGATAAGTGGAACACAAGAAGCTAATATTCAAATGTTTAAGGAGGTATGAATTAGAAGTTTGGATGACTGGGTCTGAGTATTTGCCTGTACCCCAGAAGAAAGAGCCTCATAATTGTTTTTGCTTGAAAACAGGAGTATATCTTCAACACTTGACAAATAGGTGTCATGGCACATGCAGTGCACACATTAAAAGAATGCTCCTGGAGCATTCCATTAAAAAAAAAGACTGAGGCCAAGGCCAGACTTAGTGGCTTACGACCACGAAAGGAGAAGAGTCACATGTTTGCCATTAATAACTTGAAACACAGCTTTGGGGTGCTATATACATATTGTACCCTATTTTAATTGTTAATGTTTACCTTTTCCTCCTCCGTAATGCATAGTACTCAAAAGAATTCTAGGGCAGCAGTTGGCAAACTGTCAGGGCAGGAGGAGCCGTGAGCCCGAGCTGCACGCAGCGGCCGCATGGCAAAACAGAAAGCCAGCTGAACAGAGTGCTCAGAGTGGCACTGGCAGCCATGACGCGGGCAACCCGGGCGGCCCAAACAGACTCACAGGAAGCCTTCGTGACTCCAATTGCTCCGCGGACTGCAAGCTGTGGCGGCACAGCCCCGCTACAGCAGTCGCAGTCTCTGTGGAGCTAGCAGAAGCCATTTTGCTTTTTCACTTACCACCTCATTTCTACTCTAGTGGCTTGGACAACAAGCCGTGTGACTGACAGGGTCTTGGTGCTCTGGCTAGGTGTCAAGCCTGTGCCTCTAGGTGTGAGAGCCAGGACACTGGACCAGTTCAGGACACTGGTCCACCAGAGACCTCTGCCCTCCACTTAATATCAAACAGCGAGATCTCCGTCTCAACGCTAAGACCCAGCTCCACTCAACGACCAGCAAGCTACAGTGATGAACACCCCAAACAACTAGCAAGACAGGAGCACAACCCCATCCACTAGCAGAGAGGCTGCCTAAAATCATAATAAGGTCACAGACACCCCAAAACACACCACTGTATGTGGTCCTGCCCACCAGAAACACAAGATCCAGCCTTATCCATCAGAACACAAGCACTACTCCCCTCCAACAGGAGGCCTACACAACCCGCGGAGGGGCCACAACAGTGAGAGGCCCGCATACCAAAAAAAAAAAAAAAAACTACAATGAGGTGTCACCTCCCACCAGTCAGAATGGCCATCATCAAAAAATCTACAAACAATAAATGCTGGAGAGGGTATGGAGAAAAGGGAACCCTCTTGCACTGTTGGTGGGAATGTAAATTGATACAGCCACTATGGTGAACAGTATGGAGTTTCCTTAAAAACCTAAAAATAGAACTACCATACGACCCAGCAATCCCACTCCTGGGCATATACCCTGAGAAAACCATAATTCAAAAAGAGTCATGCCAAATGTAAAATAGCTAGCTAGTGGGAAGCAGCCACATAGCACAGGGGGATCAGCTCAGTGATTTGTGACCACCTAGAGGGGTAGGATAGGGAAGATGGCAGGGAGATGCAAGAGGGAGTATATATGGGGATATATGTATATGTATAGCTGATTCACTTTGTTATAAAGCAGAAAGTAACACACCATTGTAAAACAATTATACTCCAATAAAGATGTTAAAAAAAAAAAAGAGTTCTTGGGCAAATACGTTAACACATACTTTGGGTGATTTTCTCTTTTATGAAAAATTAGAACAAGAAACAATTGGGGAAAATCCTAATTTTTTCTATAAGTGGCTCAAGAATCAGTAACTGTTTGCCTTCATAATATATGAAGATATGCAGTTTGTATAGGGCCTCATTCATGTATCAGAAATGAAAAAAAATTTCATAATTGAAATATATCAAAGAATTTATTATGGATTGTTCACAGGGAGCTTCTGTATTCTCATGTACTACTGTATTCTCATCTATTACCTTTAGTTTCTCATCTACCCTGCCTTTACTTAGGACCAACATAAAATTGAATTAGCTCATTAAATACTATTTCTAGTATTTTTGTTTTATGTGTTTAAAACATTTGGATACATAAAGAGTACAGTGTAACATGCTAATACTGCAGGCACTTCTCTCCAAGGCATCAAGATTACTCTTTCTGTCAAGAGGCAAAATTTACTATAATATTGCTTTGGTTTAGCATTTCTGTTAGTTCTTTTTTCATGTTGGAATAGTAACTGATAATTATAACAAATTTATACCAAAAACAAATTTTGCAACAAATTGCAAAGGTTACAGAATAAAATTGCTGACTTTTTCAAATAAGAGCCCAAATAGATTAAACTGCATCTCACACTCTACCTTATAATACTCTTCCATTTTCTCTGAGATCACAACCTAAGGTAGTTCAGCAGAGAAAAATAAATTCTTTAGATTTTTCTAATATGAAAATGAAAAATAATATATGATACTCTTAAGCAAATATTTTGGGCAGTAAAATATTTAGCTCATTTACATACTTGGAAACTGTATGTTTTGTTAACTATTATTTTATTTACTAGAATCAGATTATCACTTAAACATGGTTTAGTGGAAAGCATGTTGAGCCAGGAAAAAAGAAGGCCTGCATTCTAGCTCTGTCTATAAAGCTGAACTATAGAGCCACAGCAAAAATATTCTATTTGGTTTTATACTCGTGAAACAGATCTTTACCAGAGAAGATTTCACTATCATGTCCACAGAGTGGTTCACAGATTTCAGATAGTAGAGACCAACATAAAGTAACTCTTTTTATTTTATCAAGTGATACTATGAAAAAAGTATAATTACCATCTATAATTTTCATCATTTAATAATAGAAAGACATTTTAGTAATGAAAATTGGAAAGGATGTAATTTCAGCACTGAACAAAAATGTAACATTTAACTGTATGAAAAGTTCATATGTTATTATTTTTCTCATTTTTTCTAAGATAATGTTACAGTCTACTAATTTATATACCATTTATATAAATAATTGAGGATTTGCCAAATATCATGTATATTTAAACACCAAGTCCAAACTGTAATGATTCTTTTAAAATTATTTTTAAATAATAAAAAGCACAGAAAATATAGGGTATTTATTTTACTTTAGTTTCTATAAATCTAAGATAGAAATCATTAAATTAAAAATGCATTTTTCAGGCGTTTGATACATGGCAAACCATTTTATTTATTTCAGATTGATTTTCCAGCTACTGAGTGGGAATATATGAAACTTGATTCTGAAGAGAATAGAAGTGATCTTGAAGAACCACCCAAAGAATGTTTAAAACATATTGCCAGACTTTCACAGAAACAGTCTCCCTTACTGTAAGTGACCCAGTTCTTGGGAGGGAATTTTGCCTGCTGTTCATGATACCAGCAGTCATACTAGAAGCACTCATATCTTTCAAGAGTGAACCTTCCTTCCCACGTAACTCCTTTCATTTCCTAAAATCATGCCTGTTGGATGATCAACTGATGTTTAGGAAATAAATTAGTAATTTTTCATGGTTTTTTAAAGATTTTTTTTCCCCTTGGGGCATTTAGTAACTTTGTTTGGTCAAAGGAAAGATAAAAGGATTGGAGATCATTCAGTTCAAAACAACAAAGCAGAGACTGATACAGATCAGCATTTAACAGTGATAGAACATTGCTCAGTCCTTCAAGTAGGACAGGAAAATGTCCTACTAAACAGGAAAATGCAAAATTTAATTATAATGGCAGATTAAAAAAGAACAGAAATAAATCATGTTTTAATAGCACTAAATTAGTAACTAAGGAATACTTAAATTTTGTCAAACAGTAATTCTCTGGGGAAAAAAAAAGACCAGGAAGAATTATAAGAGAATACTAATTCTCTCTTTGTAATTACTATTTGACTTTAATATTTGGTAATATCTAAGCCACAGCTTATGGTGCTCATTACTAACATGGAAAAAGCATAAAACTAAGAAAGCAACTCTTTGTGTGTGTGTGTGTGTGTGTGTGTGTGTGTGTGTGTGTGTATATATATACACACACACATATATTTGTGGTGATATACATATATAACATAATAAAGCATTTTATTCCAAGAATAAGAAATTATTTAAAGGTTTTGAATGGGGTAGCATGTGATCTGAATAATCTTTTTGAGTGATTCTTTTGACTACAAGTTGAAGAATGGATTGGAGAGGAAGTAAGTGGAAGCAAGCAGTACAGCAGAGTAGCTTATGTAATATTTTAGGCAGGAGGTCGTGGTCACTAGAACTAGGGAGATGGCAGTGGACACTGGTAATAATGGCTAGATTTGGAGCATATTTGGAAGTTGAGAAGACATGACTTCATGATTATTAGTAAATAGGAGTTAAGTCAATTAAAAAACCAAAGAATCAAGTTAAGTCAATGGAGAATCTAAGGTTTTTGAATTGATGAACTGGGCAGATGTTAGAGTCATTTTCTGGAGGAGGAATAAGTTTGAGACCGTCCAGACTGAGGTGTTGAATGTGATCAAGCATTCCATTTTGGGTAATCTTGTTACTCCCCTGATCTCTAATTTCAACTTGTCTTACTCTTTTCCTCATTCACTTCAAGCCAGTGACATCAGTTTGCTTCACATACTTCACATGTGCTATATTCCCTCTCCCATCTCAAGGCCTTCTTATTTGGTGTTTCCTCTACATGAAATACTCCTTCCTAGTTCTTCACATAACTGAATCATCTCACCCTATAGGTCTTCACTTAATTGTGATCTTCTCAAAGAGCCCTTCTTTGATCACCCTACCTAATGGAGTTTTACTCTCTTTACAATCTATCTTATTACCTTTTATGTTATCACACTTAGCAGAATCTATTATCATCTTGTTTATTAATGTGTTTTTTTCTTATTAGCTTGTAAGAACTGAGAGAACAAGGAACCTATCTGTCTTGTTTATCACTACATTTCCAGTGTTCTACACTGTGCCTGATAAATAATATGTGTAAAATAAATGTTATAATGAATAAAGTTCCTTTGCATAGAATTTGGTATAAAAATTACCTTAAGGATTGAAAATGTTGAAAGACTCTTATACTAGACTATTGTCATCTTAACTAGGTGAAGCATCTTTTTATACTCCTTAATCAAAAATATAAAACCTTGCATTTAACAAGTGTGTCACATATCAGAGGCTAATATATTTGTAATGAGAGATTTTTAATATATAAAAAGATACTATACTTTGAAATTATAAAATATTCAAACAAAAAATATCAAAACCAACAAATAATAAGCACAGTAACTGCCTTTAAATATTAAAGGTTTGTGTTTTTAAATTAACCCCAGTGATTTCTGACTGGTTTTATACTTCAGTTTCTATTTAAGAGAATAACTTATACTATAAAATAAGTAACATTTTCCTCTGTTTCACCCACTCAAATACAATTATCAGTGCTCAGTAGAGTACAATTTCATTCTGGACTGTGAAAACAGATGGAGACCAGCCTTCAATGTGATAAAACTTGTGTTAGAAACAGATTAAATTCATTTTCAAAATACCACATTTTATCATTTAGTTGGTGACTTAATTATTCCTTCTTTCAAATTGATCAAATGTAATCAGTCGGAAAGTTCAGACTCAATGAAATTCAATGAAAATGTACCTATAATATTTGTAAAAATAAGAAAAACACCTTCTTGATGACAGCTAAAAGAATATGTCAGATATAAAGAAAATCCTGGAACATAAGGTATAAAATAATTTGGTATGAAAGAAATTATGCTTCCACTTCTAGCCATGAAGATTACCTATTACTAGACTAATCCTCCTGAATTAAAGAAATATGACACAAGAAAAATACATATGAAACAACTGCTCTCAGAAATTGAACAGACAGGCCTTAAGGTGAACGCATGAATAAAGTGACTTTCAGCCCAGAGGCATTTTCTGTACCATAGATCTGGGAGGTATAATTAAAGAAGAGCATGCAGGTCTTGCTGAGATTTAAAAAAAAAAAAAAAAAAAAGCAGAGATCGGAGTTTATTGATGCTGAGGCAGCTGGAATTTACAGAGCATAATAGTAGAGAAAAGGAAGATGTACAGGTTAGGAGCTACAGAAATATGTATTGGTGTCCCCTTATATAGTTAGCTGAGTACTAAGCTACTCTTGAGCAGATAGAGATTTCGTAGGGATTGCTAAAGAACTGCTACAGGGAGATGTGAAATAAATGTAGATTCTAGAGGTTGCCCAATGCTGGGAGACATAGAAATTCTGACTAGTAATAATAGAGAAAGATCACCACACCCCAGCATTCAATAAAGGAATCAGAAAGATGCATATTAGGAGTAAGTGTGCTCTAGCCCAAGATTAAGGAGTATACTTGACCTAGCCTAACAAATCGTAAAAACAAGCCTCAAAAGGATCAAGCTGCTCTGCTAGTAATTAAACAGACTACTAAAAAAATTGAAACATTCAACACTCAAAAGATAGCAAAATGCAGAATTTTAAAGGTTTAGTGTACAATCAATAACTGCTAGACATAGGAAGAGTTAGGAATATATAACCATAGTCCAAGATGGGGCAAAGCAGTTTACAGAAACAGATCCAAATATTTTAAAACTATTATAAAGACTTTTATGGATTTAAATAAAAAGATATGTATGAGTGAACAAATGAAGTCTCAGTAGAAAAATGGAAATTTAGGAACTGAAAAACAATATCTAAATTTTTTAAAAAATCACTGGAAAAGCTTAATAGATTGCATAATGAAGAAAAAAAGAACAGTGATCTTGAAGAATGGGCCATAGAAATTATCCATGTTGAAGTACAGAAAGAACAAAACCTGAAAATAGTGATAGAGCCTTGTGACCTGTGGGGCAATATCAGGTAATATAATATGTGTGTATTGGACACACAGGAGAGAAGAGAGGGATTGAAGTAAAAAAAAAAAAAAAACTGAAAGAAATAATAGCCAAAATTTTACAAGTTTGATTTAAAAAAAAATCAACCCACAGATATAAGAAGCTTAGCAAATCCCAAGCATGTGTGCATGTGCACACACACACACCACCTTAGCACATTATAGTCAAATTTCTGAAAACTAAAGATAAAGATACATTTTTTTCTAACACATTAGAGAAAATCAACAAATTGCATCCATGGGAACAACTATAATTCAGCAGATTACTCATTAACTGAGGATTTCTCATTAGAAGCAATGGAAGCCAGAAGACATTATAACATTATCTTGCATTTTGAAAGGGGAAAAGAAAATACATCAACTTAAAATTCTATAACCAGTAAAATTACATTTCAAAAATTAAGGCAAAATTAAAACATTTTCAACTAAGCACAGCTGAGTTAGTTATAAGCTCATCTGTACTATAAGAAATCTTAAAGAAAATCTTTCATGCTAAAAGAAGTGATAAGTAGATGGACACTCAAATCTACAAGAATAAATGAAAAGCACCACAAAGGGAAAATAGGTAGATAATAAAAATACACATTTTTTACACATTTATTAATTTATTAAAAAAATAATTGTTTAAACAAAAATCACAATATACAGCTGGGTTTGCAATATATGAAAGTAAAATGTGTAACAACTATAAAAAGAATGAGAAATAGAAAAATAAAAGCATAGTTTTCTAAGATTCTTATACATAAGGTAGTGTAACATTAATTGTGGTTGGCTGTGATATGCTAAAAAAGAATATTATAATCTTGAAAGAAAGCACACCCCCCAAATTTTAAGAGTACATTTAAAAGTCAAAAAGGTGACAAAAATTAAATTTAAAAAAATCCAAAAGAAAGCAGGAGAAAAGGAGAAATAGTTTGGACAAAAAAATTAATAACAATATGGTTGATTTAAACCCAATCATGTCAATATTCTGTTAAATATAAATTAATAAAAACCCCAATTAAAAGGCAGAAATTGTTAGCCTACATTACAAAAGTAATATCCAACTTTATGCTGTTTACAGGCATATATTTTAAAATAAGAATTCAGCTTGATTATAGTTAAAAGAATGGAAAAAGATATACAACGAAAATCATACCATCTTGAAATATTTGGAAAAAAAATTTGACAAAATTCAACACCCATTCATGATAAAAACTCACAAAACAAGGAGTAGAATGGAACTTCCTCAGACTTCAACTCCTGAGTTGAATCTAGATCTATGGAAAAATCTAGAGTTAACCTCGTATTAAGTGGTGCAAGAATGAGTGCTTTCCCCCTGAACTGGGAACAAAGCAAAGATATTTGTCTAAATATTCCTCTTCAGTGTTGTACTGGAAATCCTAGCCAGTGCACTATGGCAAGATAAATAAGTGTTAAATGTATAGAAGTTGGAAAGAAAGAAATAAAACTTACTGTATTTTCATATGAGTGATTATGTACGATCATAGCATTTGAGGTTAATGTGCAAAATGCAATTGTATTCCAGTAAAAAATAGAAAATAAATTTTATTTTTCAAAATTCTATTTACAATATCAACATCTCTACATTAAAAAGTACAAAACTTTGCTAAGAGAAATTAAAGAAAATCTCAGTAAATGGAAGGATATATCATGTCATTGATTAAAATAACCCCTTTTGTTAAGATGACTGTTCTAGTCCTCCCCAAATTAATGATAAAGATACAATTATACACCTGTTAGAATGTATAATTTCTTTTCAAATGATCAGTATGCTTTTAATTACACTCTGAAGACTTGGATAATTTTTTTTTTTTTTTTTTGCGGTACGCGGGCCTCTCACTGTTGTGGCCTCTCCTGTTGCGGAGCACAGGCTCCGGACGTGCAGGCTCAGCCGCCATCTCCGCGGCATGTGGGATCTTCCCGGACCGGGGCATGAACCCATGTCCCCTGCATCAGCAGGCGGACTCTCAACCACTGCGCCAGCAGGGAAGCCCGGATAATATTTTTAAATGGGCAAAAATCAAGTGTGGGCAAGAATGCCGTACAGTTGGTTCTATCATACCCTACACATGATAATGTGAAATATTACAACTACTTCAGAGAATAGTTTGACAGTTTCTTCAAAAGTTAAACAAAAATATGACATACAACCAAGTCATTCCCCTCCTTAGTACTTTCTAGGGGAAATGAAAAATACACCCATATGAACACATGCACACAAATGTTCTCAGCAGCTTTATTCATAATATCCCCAAACAGGAAACAACACAGATGTCCATCAAATATGAAAAAGGATAAGCAAATTGTGATATATTCATACAAAGGAAGAGTACTCATTAATTAAAAGGAATAATCTACTGATACACTCAACAATATGGGTAATTTAAAAAACATACTGAGTGAAAGAAGCTATAACTAAAAGAATATTTACTCTATGATTCCATTTATATGAAGTTTGAAAATAGCTAATAGTCTAAAGTGAAAGAAATCATACTAGTGCTTGCCTTTGGTGGCATAAGAAAACTTTTATATCTTGAAAAGTGTGTAGTTTTTACTTGATGTATGCATTTGGCAAAATTTAATTAACTGAAGCCATGTATTCTCTTTTATGTAAATTATGCTTCAATAAAAGAAGGTAAAAGAGAAAAAATCACTGTTCAATATTGAAAAAATGAATTCAGTTAGGAAAATATAACTTGTTTTAATACCATAGAAATAAGTTGGTTATGGAATTTTTTCTTCCAGGGCTTTCTGGTGAGGAAGGTAGTGACAAAACAGAAAAGGAGACTAAATGTACCTCAAAAATCATCCTCTATAATCCAGTTCTTTCACTTTGCAGATGAAGATGGCTTCAGAAGAAATTGTAGAGAAATATCGATATTTAAAGTCTTTCAATAATTCTTATTATCCTGCTTGGGAGTTTTAGTTAATTTAAGCTGAGCAACAGAGTATCAGTTTGGAGGAGACAGTGTTGAAAAGCTGTCATTGTCATGTGAGAAATGCTGTCCTTCAGCTGAACCATGGTCTTGAATGCTTTTGCTGGAGTGTAAGCAAAACATGGTAAACTGTCAGTGAATCAATGGCCCTTGTCCTAGACTTAAATCTTCTGTTGGGACCACTCTCCAGAGGGGAACACTTGAGCACTTAAGGAAGTCCTATTCACTGGCATTTTAACCCCAAACTTCCAGCAAACTCTGAGAATTTAAAGCCAGAATCCAGGGATAAATTGAGATCTTTGTTTTTGGAGTTCAGAGCAAAAAGTTTTTTGAACTCTGATTGAAACTTACTTTGAAATGAAGGACTATGGTCTTCAAAATAGGCCATTTCTCCACAGGCCCACTTGGGTCTAAGTTAATTTATAAAGAATGTAAGAAAGTAAATGGTTAAGCAACTTTGTTCTAAGTAGTACATGTTGCAGGATTCAGATAAACTTGGTCTGCCTTAAAAGAGACAGAGACTCTGCCAACCAAAATGACTTTCTTAAAAAAGTGGCAAGCATAAAAGTGAGGAAAAATAAATGTGAATTATCTGAACTGAAGTTTATTTCATTTTACTTTTCTATAAAAAAATAAATTTAGTGGGAAATAAGCTGATAAAATAACCTATCAAACTGTCCCCAAAAGATAAAGGACTTGTTTTCCAAAATAAACTAAAATAAAAGTCCAAGAACTAGACTAACATTTTGTACTGTGTATTTACAGCAAACATTTGTTAGTGTAGCAAACTCCAGTAAATTATAGTTTCCAATCTGGTTTTGCAGACTCTCTGAGGAAAAGAGAAGATACTTATGGTTTTATCGCCTCTACTGCAATAATGAAAATTGCTCCCTTCCTTTGGTCCTGGGTAGTGCCCCTGGATGGGATGAAACAACTGTTTCGGAAATGCATACCATTTTGAGAAGATGGAAATTTTCTCACCCTTTGGAGGCACTTGGACTTTTGACTTCCAGGTAAGAATTGCATGACAGGCATGACATTACTAATGAGAAAAATTTGAAGAGAAAAGCTGTAGGACTATATGATTAATTCAATAGCAATTCCATTTGTTTCCAATTTCAGTAGCTATGAATATTAAATTTAGATAAATGTAAACTATGAATATAAATTGTAAACAAATCTAAACTATAATTGTGTCTTCTGTACTAAACTTGAAGTATAATTAATGGCCATAGTATCCTAAATGGAGAGTCTACTTGCTGTTACAGAAATAACAACAAAAAAAATTGAATAGGGAAAAATAAAATTCTCTACTTGTCCCCCTCTCAAAAGAAAAGAGTTCTTAAAAATTAAAACAATATCTTTTACTACTGAAACATGCAAAGCCTGGCAAAATACCCTGCTTACAGTAGGTTTTCAGTTAATAAGCCAATGATGATGACAAGAATAAAAGGAAAAGCTATCCCTTAAATATTCTTCAGATCTTCCCTCAGAATAAAATGCATGGGGGTAGGGGATCTGGTGGGGCAATGACGTCATCTTCTAGTTAAGGAGAAGCATGAGGGAACAAGTGTGGTGTCTGGCTCTGGTTTGGGGAAGCAGCTCTTCCTTGGCTTCTGTTTCATATTCAAAGCCAAGAAGAAATATTTTAAGTCTGTCTTGATGGCATCAGCTCACTGATGCCATGAAGAAAGTCTGCAATCTCTAGAGTCAGAGAAGAATTGTGACACCCAGTTCTATTCTAAATTCTCTCTCAAGATCCTGATGAAGGAGAAAGGAGGGAGAGAAAGTGACACAAAGGACTTTTCAAAGGATTAATTTAGGTTTATTTTAAAATGTGTTTCTTTTATAAAACTTCTAGCATGGGAAAGGGAGAGAAAGTGTTTTCTTTTTCTATTATTTGTAAGCGTTAATAGGTTCCGCTCAATCTTCCAAGCTCAAAATTTACAAATTATCGGGCTTCCCTGGTGGCGCAGTGGTTGAGAGTCCGCCTGCCGATGCAGGGGACATGGGTTCGTGCCCCGATCCGGGAGATTCCCACATGCCGCGGAGCGTCTAGGCCCGTGAGCCATGGCCGCTGAGCCTGCGCGTCCGGAGCCTGCGCGTCCGGAGCCTGTGCTCCGCAACGGGAGAGGCCACAACAGTGAGAGGCCCGTGTACCACAAAAAGAAAAAAAAAAAAAGTTACAAATTATCTTAAAATCCTACATGTTTTGTGCCTCTCACATTGAATATTTTTTTCAGTTTTCTGATGTCTTCCATTAATTACTGCATGCCCAGATGCCCACTCTTCCTTGATAGATGATAGATAGATAGATAGATAGATAGATAGATAGATAGATAGACAGACAGACAGACAGATAGATAGATATAGAATTTTTCTTTTAGTTGAGCTTGCAGCTTTTCCCCTTTTTATAAGGCGTCTTATAGGTGGATCCTTCCTTGATCTTGCCAAGTAAAATTGATCACATCTTCCTAGTACAGTGCTTTGTTTCTTTATGAATTACATTTTATTGCAATGTGTTTACATGCAACATGTGAAACATGTAATTTGCCCATATTGGACTGAGAGCTAGTTAAGGCAAAACAGTTCATCATAGTGTTTCTGTTTCTCAAGGGCTTAATAATACCTGGGACATAGTAATTACTCAATATTGACTCAGTCACTCTCAAAAATACATTATGATTATTTATACTACTTTATTTTAATATTTAAATTATATTATTTGAGGGAATCATCAATTATCTTTATTTCCTACAGCTCCTTGTACAGGTGAATGAATTAATGAAATAATGCTATGATAAGAAAATCAATTAACAGTTGATTGGCTTCATTGGAATTATTTACAGTTCATACTTGTGTTTCAAGAACTTTCTGGAAAAAAATAAGTTCTCATTTCCACCTTACTCCTAACATCTTTTTCTGATTTAGATAGATAAGAATAGCCAATATCTACAAAAATTTTTTGCTAAATTCTAGTTGTTTTTGGCTCAAGTAAGACTTAGAATATTAGCACAATTATTATTTTGTCATTCCTGAACTGATTAGCTCATAGAAATTTGGCTCAAAATGTGAAGGTTAAAAAAAAAAAGTGAAGGTAAAAATTCACAGAGTAAGAGAAGATTTAGCAAATCATATATCCAATAAGGGAATTGTATTCAGAATATATAAATACTCTTACAACTCAATAACAAAACAATAAATAACCCAATTTTTAAATGGTCAGAGGAGGACTTCCCTGGTGGTCCAGTAACTAAGACTCCCACTCCCAATGCAGGGAGCCCGGGTTCGATCCCTGGTCAGGGAACTAGATTCCACATGCCGCAACTAAGAGTTTGCATGCCATAACTAAAACATCCTGCGTGCCGCAACAAAGATCCCGCACACGGCAACGAAGATCCCATGTGCTGCAACTAAGACCAGGTGCAGCCAAATAAATAAATATTTTTTTAAATAAATAAATAGTCAGAGGATCCAACATTTCTCCAAAGAATATATACAAATGCCCAGTAAGCACATGAAAAGATGCTCAACATCATTAACCACTAGGGAAATATAAATGAAAACCACAATGAGATACCACTTTACACAAACTAGGATAGCTATAATCAAAAAGACAATAAGCATTGGCAAGGATGTGAAGAAATTGCAAATCTCATATATTGCTCAAGGGAATGTAAAATGGGGCAGCCACTTTGGAAAACAATTTGTCAGTTTGTTAAATATTAAACATCAAGTTACCATATGACCCAACAATTCCACTCCTAGTTAATACTCAAGATAAATAAAAAGCAGGTTCACTCAAAAACTCCTACATGAATGTTCAGACCAGCATTATTTATAATAGCCAAAAAGTAGAAACAACTCAAATGGCCATCAGCTAATGAATGGATAGATAAAATGTGGTCTATCCATGCAATGTAGCAGTATTCAACAATAAGAAAGAACAAATATTAATATATGTTACAACATGAATGAACCTTGAAAACATGCTAAGCAAAAGAAGCTAGTCACAAAAGACCACATATTGTATGATCCATATATGAGATGCCCAGAATAGGCAAATGGATAGAGACAGAAAGTAGATTAGAGATCACCTAGGGCTAGAGGAGAGGGAAAATAGGGTATGAGTGCCAATGGATATGAGGTTTCTTTTTGTGATATGGTTCCACAACTCTAGAAACATGCTAAAAATCATTACATTGTACACTCTGAGTGAATTGTACGGTATTTATATCTCTATAAAACTATTTAAAATATTTAAAGAGTAGTTGTAAAGGTAAAAACTATGACTATATCTCTAAAGCATAATTTTCTTACAGGACAACTTTCTAAAGTTTCTAAAGCATTAACTGGTGGTTTTTTTTGAGGGGGGGTAACTTATTATTGTTTTATTAAAATGTACCTTGGTCTATTTTAAAGACATTTAAATGTGTTAACTAATATTTTTTGTTAAGTTCATGTAATATTTCTTACAAAAATCTTTGTCAGAATGAAGCCTGTAATACTGATTAGTTTTCTTGCTTATAAAATAAGAGGATTCACTAGATGGACTTCAGTATTCTAATTTCTGATAACTAAGCATAATTCTGTTTATAGGAGCCTTCTCTACTTAAAGAGATGCTGAACATCTATTTGATTCACTTAATGTTTTAAATATAAAGATCAGATTTTTACTTAGTGCTCCTTAATACGACCTTGTTTTATTATCTACAATAACCTTAAGGCAAATACTATTATTATTCCAATTTTACCATTGAGGAAACTGAGGCTTACTGGGGTTAAGTTGCCCAACTGATATTAGTAAGTTAAGGAGCTAGAGTTAAATCCAGAGATTTGGAGCTTGCAGTCTTAACACTATGACTTACAGCCTTCCTACATAAATACATACTATTTGTTTACATACTAAATATGTAAATAAAACTATCCTAAAGTAGTTTGATTATAGTAAATAGCAGTACTTACTGTCTTATGCTTGGATGTTTCTACTTCACTGTGTAATTGCTTTTTTTCTGAATAACCAGATTTTTAGAGGTTATAGGGACTGGTTTCAAAGTAGAGAACTGTTTATTAAGCGTCATTCAGGGAACTTAGTAGAAACTGGATTTATTTGCACATTGAACAGTTCCTTATCATGCATCAAAACAGGTCACTGAAAAGGTTGGAGTATTTCCATTGTACTTATCCTATGACTCCCACTCTCAGTTTAACTGAACTATTAAAAAACTTGAGGACAAGCTGTTTCCAGAAATGAACCTTTCAACTTCTTTAAATTCAAAAGCTGACTTCTCTGAGAACAAACAGTTTATGCTTGTTAAGTGAGTTGTCAGGGTGAGTTCTTCAGAGGTCTGTATTTTTTCTCCTTTGAATAGTCTTATTTTTTCAATGGCTTAACCTCCTGAGAACTGGTGTGCTCCATTTCTAGCTTGGAAAATTTTTGCTATTGTTGATTACTTAATCCTGTTTGAAGGTTCACCACCTCCTTTTGGCTTATTTTTAGCCAGAGACATGTTGAGATTTGATTTAGCTCGTGTGGGCCATAGGGTGTTAATATTTCCATGACTGAGTGTTAGCAGTGTGTTCACCAGGTACTGATACTTCCATTAGAGAAGGCAGTACTGTCAGAATACCAGAGACCAAGGGCTAAGGTCTGTAGTTCTTGGCAGATGGTTGCTGTTTTCTTGAACCCTGGTGCACAGGTGCAACTATTCAACTGCTAATAATAAGCAGAAATTACCCAAGGAATTAGAAGGCAGTTCAAGGGAGGTATTCATTTAAAAATAGTAACTCTAAATTGGCATCAGAGGATTACATCAGAAGCTTAAATAAAAATTTGACAAGGTACCAGAACTTGCCATCCTACATGATGTGAAATTATTGTTTTGCAGGAAAAAGAGCAATACTTAATAGGCAGTGCCTTAGCTTTCAAAATCAGTTTCCTTGGAAAAATGTTCCACAAAAATGTTTGCACCAAACCACTATATTCTTTATTGTAGAGATTAATTAATGTATGATAAAGCCATTCTTAACTAGCATTGTAAGCAGGCAGAGTAGAATATGGAAAAGGTAGACAGTTATAACTTCCACATCTGACTAAGTAATCAAGTGATGGATGATGGTGTATCCTTTCTGTTTATTTATTGAGCAAAAATATGTGTACATGGAAATTGGCATGCAATGAATCAAAGAAGCCGAATAGGTCATAATGACTGTCTCTAAACAGTTTAGAGGGAAAGATTCAAACTGAAGATCACACAATATACTCTATACTATAATCAAAGTATTAAGTGCTGTATGCCCCCAAGGAAGAGAGAGGCAAATTCTCTCAAGGAAAGTAAGAAAAGTTTCACAAAGCAATTAAATTCTGACTTGAAACATTCATAGGAATTTCCTGAACGGAGAAAAGAGAAAATGGCATTCCAGGAAGAAAGACTAGCATGGTCACAGTTATGGAGGTTCAGAGAATAGTAATTTAATATAATATTAGAAGGGAATTGTACTGGGAGACAAGGTTGAAAAGAGTGGTTCAGTTTAGGTCGTTTGGGGCCTCATGAGTCAGGTAATTACTAGGAACTAACTTTACAGCAGCCCATGGAATTTTAAGAATGGGAGTCATACAATCAGATTTATTTTATACAGGGATAATTCTGTGAATTATTGTGAAGGGTGGACTGAAAAAAGAATAGAATAAGAGCAAAGATATTAGATAGATGCAAGTATTGAAATAGTCTACTTGAAAAATAGTCTGGGCCTGATCAAGGCATCAGTAGAAATTTACAGAACAGATCTGAGAAACATTTCAGAGGAAAGTGAAAAAGAGAGAGGAAATAAGGAAGACTTGGAGCTTTCTGATTTGGGTAAATGATAAATAATTACATCATTAACCAAGACAAGAATTATAGAAGAAAGAGCAGATTTGGGTAGTGAAGTTGGATGCCATACTTCAAGGCCTTGAAGAGGAAATGGAGAAAAATAAATTGTGCCTCTTGGAATAGGATTACTAGTAAAGGCAAGAAGATCACTAAAGTTGGAGGAGGTAAGAAAATGATTTTGATGTTTGGGGTTCATATGTTTGTTGAAATAAAAGAGCTTCAAGCATGTTTAAAAACTGAGATGAAAGATGCATGAAGGGAAGATCAGAAAACAGGGATGGGTGAACTGACAAAATGAGATGGCACCGACAGCCAACAACCTGGACCAAAAATGCAAATGGGAATTTTATCAAGGAGAGGAAGAGAGTAACTTGTTCCTCTCAGTTGGGAGGGAAGGAAAAATATGAATATGATTTTAGATAACTATGGATATGGAAGAGAAAAATGTGAAAGTTTCAGTATTCTCCATGAAGGGAGAGTCAGGGTGATATACTAAAACTGAAAAATATAGACGTGCATAAACCCAAAGATATGTATCTTGCCTTTGTGTACTTTTGAAGAGTTTCTGGAGTTGCTTCCATATTTCATGATTGGTAATATAAGCTTTGAAATCAAACATATCTGTCTCTGCCACTTATTACTTGAATGACCTTGGACAAGTTTTGGGAGTAATAAGCATCATGTACCTTGCAGGATAAAGTACTTATGAGAGCTTTCAGTACATGCTGCCAGTCATTCTTATTGTCATTATCCTCTTCATCATAACTATACTTTTTTTTTTTTTTTTCTTTTTGCGATACGCAGGCCTCTCACTTTCGTGGTCTCTCCCGTTGCGGAGCACAGGCTCCGGACGTGCAGGCTTAGCGGCCATGGCTCATGGGCGCAGCTGCTCCGCAGCACGTGAGATCTTCCCAGACCGGGGCACGAACCCATGTCCCCTGCATAGGCAGGTGGACTCTCAACCACTGCGCCACCAGGGAAGCCCCATAACTATACTTTTAAGAGAGTTCAGAGTTTTCAGATTTTTTTCAGTGCCACATTGTAAATATCAATAAATTCATGGGAACAATTTCATTTATAGTAAGCTTCAGTAAGCTTAAATTCACTTGTCAAAATGTATATGTTAAAAGTTAGCAACTTAATAAATATTTGACAATGGAATAATGACTTATAGCTTACTTATTAAGCTCTTTTACAGTATGTTATGTGATTCGGCCTATAAAACAATCTCTTTAATATTGTTACCAACATCTACAAATTCCATTTTACTGATCCCCATTTTACAGTTGAAGAAATTGAAACCCAATTTGTCTATTCATTCACTCAATAGGTACTTATTGATGGCCTACTTATGCTTGGCCCTGAAGCAAGCATATTAAGCAAAAAGATACATAATCTTGCCTTTATGGAGTTGTAGTCTACTGGAGGTGGGGAGAAATAGGCCACTACCAAATTGTAAATGTAAAATAACAGGTGTTATAACAGCTCTGAGTGAAAAGCACATGGTTCCATGATAACATAAAGGACCCAAATCTTTTCTCCAGAGTGGGAAAATTCTTCCCTGAGGAAGTTATGTTTGATTTCAGATCAAAGATGAGTGGGAATGAATTGGTGAAAAAGGAGAGTAAGAGAAGAGCTTCCTGGGAAGAGGGAATCTATGAAATGCGGAAACTGTGTTTAAGAAACAGGAAGAGAGCCAGTGTGCCTGGAATCCAGGGAAGGAGTGTGTGATATAAGATGAACAGATATGTTCAGATGGAACTAGAAGATCATGTTAAGGTCTTCTAAACAGAACCATGTTAAGCAACTTGGTCTTTATTCTGATAGCAACAGGAAGGCCATAAATGATTTTCAGTGAGAGAATATTTTGAATTGATCTTCATCTTTCAAAGATTCCTCTGGTTTCTGAGTGAAGCATGGATTTGGTGAGGGAAGCAAAAGTAGATGACAGAAGATGAGATAGGGAGCTATAGAAGTAGTCCAGGTGTCAGAGAATGGCAAGTCAGCCTTAGAAGGTGGTGGTGGTGACATAATAAAATGAAGAGAATCAGAACATTTAGAAGTAAAAATGACAGGATTGAATGGGGAGGAGTAGTGAAAAAGAGGGGTATCAAGGATTACTTTTTAGGTTTCTGTCTTATGTAAGTAGGAGGATAATAGAAGCATTCCCTAAGATGGGGCACGCTGGGTGACAAACAGACTATAGAAGAACAAGAACACTGCAGTTCAGGGTTTGTATGTTGGCTTTGAGGTGTGCTTGAGATGACTGGTTGTGGTTCAACAAAGATATCTAAGCTAGAGACCCTGATCTGGAAATCATCCAGAGAAGAATGTGAATTAAGTCAAGGGTGCAGATAAATTTGTTTAGAGAGAGAGGGCATAAGATAAGAAGAACCTTTATATTTAGATTCAAAATCCCTATGTTTTTTCTTAACATGATGCTGCTTTTGTATGTAACGTCTAATGCATCCAAACACAAAATCTCTCCATTGTGCTTTCAATACACCACTTGCTTAAAATAGGACCTTTCTAAGCTTGTCTATAAGTAAAATCAAAATGCATTCATAAAAAGGAACAAAAGCAATAACTACTCTTTAATTTTAAATAATAATTTTAATTAATACCATGACTATATAGTTAATTCTCAATATCCATGCATAAGTCCATAGACTATCCATCAGGAAATGTCTGTACAGTTCCTATGTCCCTTTGGGCCTATGATTCATTCTTATTCCTTTTGGTTCATGACTAGACCAATGCCCCGATCCAAACAGACAAATTACACTGCTCACTATTATATGTCTCTTTGATCCATTTAGAATGAAATAAAATTTAAAATACACCCAAATTAGTCTTGTGTGTATCATATAAGCATATATGATAATATCTAGTCAAAAAATTAGAAGGCCTTGCTAGAAAAACTGGCCTAGTATTCTGGATATTTGGAGTCTAGTTGCAGTGTCACCATTAGTGACCTTAGGAAAACAGCTCAAACTCTCTGAGTTTCAGTTTCTTCATCTGTACAATCAGGAGGTTGAACCAGGTCTCCAAGTTTCCTTGAATTCTAATGTTTTGTAATCATGTGAAAATTTTTGAAGGAACATGAGTTATTCAATAGATAGAAGTTGACGATCATCTTAAAGAAGCCTTATTCACCATTTTTCCCAGAAAAAAATTTCTTCTGTCACATCTGATTGTTTTTTGAAAATAGCAAAGATATTCATATTGACATTTTTCTTCCAAGTTGATGCTGAGTGTGTCATCAGACTCAAAACCTGTTGGAAAAACTGTTCTGTACTTCTGATGGTTTTCTAATTCTAACCTGACATTGGGGCTTTTAACTGTGAATAGCCTCATGGCATTATGCGTGAATTCTTAGTGTGTTTTCAGAAGTCTGACATTTCTGTTACACTTAAATTTGACCTCAGATTTCTTTGCTTTTCAGTTTACTCCAAGCTGCTTTTTTAAAGGTCATTTGTTACATTGCATTTGGCTTTCACCCATCACTTCAAAAGTTCTTTGAGTAAGGTATTGACCCTATATCATTTTTCAAACTAGAAAAAGAAGAACAAAAGAGAAAAAGAAAGAAAATAAGAAAAAAGTAGAAATGACAAAATAACAAGTCAAATGGAAAAAATTGAAAGATGTATTTTTCTGTTGAAATTTCACCTCACAATTCCACTGGTCCTGTTGAAGCTTGTCTGAATCCTTTGTGATATTCCTATAGGCCTCTGAGATGAGAGAAATTATAAATGTTTGAGGGAAAAGAGGGGGAATGACAATTACCAAGTCAGATGACTGCAAAGCCAATTATTCATTCAGGGAAGACATAGGTTGATGTGCTGCTGTCTTAGAAACAGGGCACAAGTGCCGATTCCTTGACTTATGGCCCCACTACAATAACACATGCCAAAACTATGTTGTATATCCAAAGTTTTCAAAGTGATGTCTATAGTCCTAAGGATGTTTACAGCGATGTCACACATCGAAATTATTTCCATAATAATTCTAAGATGTCATTTCTCTTTGTCACACTCATTCACTCATGAGTGTAGGGTGGGATTTTCCATAGACTACATGACATGCGATATTGCAACAAAGTTAACACTGAAGCAGATAGAGAATTCAGCTGTCTTCCATTAAGCCAGACATTAGAGACAAAAATGTTAAACAGGATCATTCTTCTCACTAAATTTTTTCTTTGTGAAAATATAGACATATTTCATAGAAACATAGTGTTCATCTTAGCCAGTAATGGGTTTATTAATGTCATATAAAATGAATTGGTAAATATTTCTTAAATGTCCTGGTTTTATTTCTAATTGGTTATTGTTGATAGACATAACTCACATAAACAAAAACTCTTTGGAATCTTCCATAATTTTTAAGAGTGTAAAAGGGTCCGGATACCAAAAAATAAATTGTAGAATTTTTATTGTACAGCAGATTCTAACCACTGGTCAGTTTCTGCTTCTACCTTGAGCCAAAAAATTACCTAAATACTTGGTACTCTTCCTTTCCTGCCCATGTAAAGGTTCAATTCCAACTTATTTCTCTGCTTGACTTTAAACTTTGTGTTTACCCTACATTGTTGGCAAAATATAGAGTTGATATTTCACTGAAGTTTCTTTGAAAAATGTTTATCTTGAAGTTGTTTTAATTTTACTTAATTTTTCACATTTTGAGGGTTTTTGCCACGTCTTAGATTCTTTCTATCAACTTTTACAGTCAGTCTTCAAGGATTATTTTTTCTTTGTGTCTAAATGTCCTCATTGGACAGTAAGCTATTTTTAGGTAATTCCTTAACAATTACCATACACAGTTATATTTACCTTAGCTATGGTATGTTGTCCTTTTAGAAATCCCAGGGATGCAATTGTTAGCTCAATTCGGAAGTAACTAAACCCTGAATATATAGAATCACTGCTCACGAAACTCATAGAAAACTGAATAGTAAGCCAGTCTTGATGTTTTTGCTTTTGACCACAATTGTTTTTTTGCTCCTCTATTCAGAGATGCTTGGGAAACTAAATTAGATAGCGTAAAGTTACTTAAATGGACATTTAAAAAATTATGAATAACCTTAAATAAGTGATTATTTCACTGGACTCTTCTTATGCCTAATTTTTTAAAATTTCATAATAAATGAAAATTTGTTTCACCTTACATAATCTCCTCCCCAACAAGTAATGGAATTTTACTGATCTTGTATCCTTTTAATACCTCAAAACAGATAGATCTCCATTTATTACATTTTAAATTATTTTCTTATTGATTATAAGGAAGTTTCTTATAAATATAAACAAGGACCTAATTGACATAAGCCTGATGAATCTTCTAACGGGACTTTCGTTTATTCCCCAGACTCAAGGTGTTATGTCCATGCCTACAGTAATTAGTCATCCCAAGGTTAGCAGGGTCACTAGAGAGTGGCTCTGGTTTATTATCAGTAAAAATTATACTTATTTTTCAAGCAAATCAGGTCATTGGAAAGTACAACAACCTAGCTTGTTGAAAATTCAAAATAGGTTGCGTTCTTCTGATACATATGACATTTCAGTGTGTAAATATCACACCACAGTCAGAGAACTAATGTGGGTAGCCCTCACCTCATTGAGGAGCGAGTTACTGAGCATGAAATGCCAACAACTATATCCCCAAAGATTAAATAGTTTCAGACAACATCACAGGAAAGGAATGCCAGGATTTGTGGAACATGTTTGTCCATTGATCTGTGGCTAAGTTCATGGCCCTGAAAAGGTATTAAGCATAAATTCTCCAGAGGCACAGATCCCTATTTGGGCCTATCATGTTATTCTCAATCAACTACAAGATATGAGGCTTGTTCTTTTACTCAACAATGTGCACTCTTAAAAGGACATGTGATTTGGATCTTTTTTCTAGTGGTAATATATTTGCAATTATTAATATATTTTCATAGTTAATTGAATGAGACTTGCTTTGAAAATTATTACTTTTTTAGTAACCAATAGAACTTTCATATAGAAAACTTGAAAACCTAAGCATAAAAAAGAAAACTAAAGTCATCCATGACATTTCCATCCAGAAATTTGGTATTCATATTTTGATCCTTCCTTTTCCATCTTTCTTGTTAAGCATATGGAAAAATGCACGCATTTTTCTAAATGGTATTATACTGCACAAATTGCACAATTTTTTCAAAATATTCTATTATTAAATCTTATTTTAATATTTTAATGACAGCATGTATTTTATCATATGGTCATAGCACATTTAACTTAACTGCTTATTTTTAGATATTTATATTATTTCCAATTTTGTTTGCATACATATATCCTCACACACACCTTTGATTATTTTCTTAGGAAAAATTCCCAAAGTAGAATTGCTAGATCCAGGAGTAAGCACATTTTAAAGATTCTTTTTAAATACATGTTCCCGTATATTGCCAGCAATATATGAAAGAGCCCATTTCCCAGGAACTTCACCAACACTGCCAGCGTCTCTTTTAATGTGGCCAACTCTTCCTAAAATAGTCAAATTCAAGTTATATTTGGATATGTTTTAATGTCGTTAGGTCTTAGCCACATCTCAATATGTCTTGTGGTTCATTTCTTGGCAATTTCTCTTCCAATTTCTTCCTGAACTTCAAGCAACAGTAATGAATAAAAAGAGACATTCCTTTCTATGAAGATGCAAAAACATTCTTCCCAGCATTTGCACATGTTAATACAATATATAATTTTCCTTTTGGACTATACTATACAAATATTACTAGATTTTTGTTCTCCTATTCCTGAGGAGGCTGAAAAAAGAGAAAATAAACCCTTCTTTTCCATTACCTTCAGATTTGTTTTTCTCTTACTGTTTGAGAGGAAAAAAAAATCTGGAATTTGTATGAGTGGTGTTTGTGGAATTAAGCCTATTGCTACCAATGTAAATTATCTCAGAGCACAAGAAATAAGATGGGCTCCATAGTATGATTTTCTTCATTATTATCTTCACGGCCAATGCATTTTTATTAATCACTCAACATGTATGGAGCATGGTGCTAAATTCTAGAAATAAAAAAAAGGAGATAGAACAATGTTTATCTTCAGTTTATATATTCACTAGCTGAGGAATGAAGATACATATATATAAAATGATAAATCCTAATACACAGTAGCATATCCTAATTGCCCAGTGGATTTAACCACTCAAGGCCCTTGGAGTTCAGAGAAGTGATTGCTAAAGATTGGCATAGTGGCCTTCAAGGGGATTTGATCCACATTTTGAAGGAGGACTAAGACTTTAAGAAGAGAAGGGAGGGTATTCCAAGCAGAGGTTACAGTGCTCACAAAGGTGAGAATGAGCATAGCATTTTCAAAATAAAAATAACATACAATGAGCCAGAGCAGTTTATTCAGTATTACAGTAGTAGAAAGATCTGGAGTGTTCAGCCAGCCTTGAATATTTAAATGAATAGTATGGGCCTGAGAGATCCTTTGAAAACAGAAAACCATTTAATGGTTTATGAGAAATGAAGTTACAAAATAATTCAGGAAATTTTATAAGGTATTGCTATGAAAAATGCTAATACCAGCATGAGATAATTATGGCCTAGCATAGACAGTTGCAGAAGAAATTGAAACAAGTGTAGATGCTAGAGCCATTGGGATAGAAAAATCAACAGAACTTGGCAACTGATGAAATATAAAGAAAAGAGACTACTAGGAATTCCACAAATGCATTCAGTTATGCTTGAACTAGGGATATAAATGATTGAGCCTATCCTCAACCATGTGTATAGAATCCCATAGAGAAGGGTGTGATGAACTCAACAGGGGGCTAGAAAGTGGCTGGGACAGCTTCACTGGTAAATTGATGCTTGAGCTTTGACTTCAAGGATGAATAGAATTTCACCAGATGGAAAGGGGGAAAAATTAAATGAAGAGGGCAAAGAGGGAGAAAATATAACCATTAAAATTTAAGACCTACATGACTGGAGAAAGGTGATAACACAGACTGCAAGACAGAAGTCTGATAGTAGAGATGTTTTAGGTGGAATGATAATTAATTCAGTTTAGACATTTCTCAAATATGTGGAGAGTGTCCACCTATCTAGAGGCAATGCAGACACATATATGAATGAAACAGGCAGAATTTTTCTACTTTCAGAATGTTTACCTTCTAGTGTTTGGAAATAAATACATAATTACCAGTATAATGTTCACCAAAGGTTTTTGTTTTGTTGTGATGTTTGTTTTCTATTTTTCCTTCTTGTCATTAACACCAATAAGATAAAATAGGCACACAGGAAAGCATAGATGACTAGTATCAGACCTAAGTCATCACTTAGGCAACAAAATATACCAACTAACTATTCCCTCTAAGACTTCAAACTGTCCTCAAACTGACCTTGACATCTACAAGCCACAGACAAATGGTTTAATAATTGAGAATAATAAGTTAGTCAATCACATTTCATTAGGGGAAAATAAAGTCTTAGTGTGCTAAAACAAGCTGACCTTCTTCCAGCTTTGCATTTTTATTACACTGTTTCTACTCTCCATCTGTGCTTAATGCTATGCTAAGATCTTCTGACCTTAGCGGTACTTCTTGAGATGTGCCTGGACTACATTCTCACTAGATCTTATTGCTTGAATGTTCAAAGGGAGAAAATTATTGGAAAAGTATTTGCAGGTCAGAAATAAGGGTTTTGGATGACTAACCTTGGAAGTGAAATTCTTGTTGCAATTAAAATGCTCAGTTTAAATGAAGAAAAAAATATGTAACCTGTTTAAGCAGTGCATTTCAAACTGCTATCAAGGACAGTTGGGAGATACTGAGTAATGCCATTTTTTCCTTTACACTGTAGCTGCATAGTATTCATTTCACCCTTCAGTAACCTGACATGTTGAAAAGAGACTGGGCCTTGGAGACTTTAAAGTTTTCTGACCTCCACAGTATTGAGAGCCAGTCTTTAGAGCTCTCACCTGACTGGTTGAAAAGCATTTTGTTTGTTCCCATACAAAAGGATTTGGGGACTTTGTTCATTCATGTCTTTGTTTTTAAGTGAATTACTATAAAAAGTTTCCTTCAAGTTTTAAATTATACATACTAATTTTTAAGACTTGTTTAAAATTAATTGGTCTTATCAATACCCTTGTTATATCTACTAATCTACATACTAAGTATGGTGTCAAAGTTGTATCTCGGCACTTCCCAGGAGCTAGAGATAATTGAATCTACTTCTACTGATGGAGCAAGAGAATGGCAATCAGAGGAGCCCATCGGAGGAGCACAGTCGTCCCTCAGTATCCTCAGGAGATTAGTTCCAGGACCTCTGCAGATACCAAAACGCAGAAGCTTAAGTCCCTTACTTAAAATGGTGTAGTACAGTCAACCCTATGTACCCACAGATGAGCAACCTGCCAATATGAAGAGCGACTACAGGGTTTCAAATGCTAACTAAATTTAGTTCAGTAACAAACTTTTATTGTGTCTGATTGGTGCTAAATCTTACAACAGGCATTTGCAGTCCAAAAATGAGTAAGGCATAGTTACCCTCAGGAACTTAACAGTCTAGTAAGATTTAGCTGTATTAAGTTATTTGTGCTTATTTATTGTAAGATACTTTAGATTTCTGGTTTTCATTATCATCTGGCCAAAACTCATTTAAATATACCATATCTCATTTTTAATCATATATGCCATCAGGTCTCCAGCTGGTAATAATTTACTTAAATATATGGCTAAATAATAAGCAAAAATTTTCATATATTTTAGAAAATATCTTTTATATTCTATAGTCCACATTTTATAGGCAGGAAAGCTGGCAGGGATCTGAAAGTCAAAACAACTTTCTACTGCAGTTCATAGGAGAGTACAGACTATGAAAAAAGAATGATTATTTGGTGCTAATGAACAACTTAATTGATTGTGAGATTATTTATCTAATGCATTGGAGGTGAAATTAATTCTCTGTTTTCTTGATATTTCTCATGCATTATTTTATACTGTTAACAGCTTAATAGATATATTTACTTTGTATTAGTTTTCCAGATCAAGAAATCCGTAAAGTTGCAGTTCAACAGTTAGACAACCTCTTGAATGATGAACTACTGGAATATCTTCCACAGCTAGTTCAGGTAAGAACAGCAAAGTTGCCAAGGGACTCCAGGATTTTAACCAATAATTCTCTAAAACAGTTCCCAGTGAATCAACAATAGACTACATAAAGTGATAATTGCAATTTGGCCAGCCAGGGGGCTAAAAAATTATAGCTCATATGTCAATATGGGTACTGCAGACATTGTCTAGCCAAAATTGGTTACAGTTACAAAAAAGGTATATAAAAGCCAAAAGGGAAAATTTTTAGAAAATGACTTCACTTATTAATTAGAACAGGAAAAAAATAGAAATGCTTGTGATGAAATACTTCTATCCAACTGTATATATAAAACAATAAAAAATTAACCAAATAAATATTATGTAGAAAATAGTCATTTACTAGGCATCTGCTCATAATATTTTTCTTGCTTTTCCCATATTCTAATATTAATTGTAGATTTTATAAAAGTAGTTTCTAATAACCAAATTCTGCTGCCAGATAGTACACTTTTATGACATCAAATATCACAATATTGGAGTAATTTTGGAAAATAATATAAATTTATCTAGAAATATGATCAAGGATGGATTTAGTCTGAATATGTTGAAATATAAACAATTACACAAATGGTCATGTATTGATATATGATTGAATATCCAAAATATAAGCAATGATTTGTTTTCTAAGTTAACTGTATACTGAATGCTGAATAGGCCTAAAATAGTGGTCTTTATGTTTTTCTTTTGTCTTGCTTTTTAACACAGGTATTTTCTTATCTGAAATGTCAGGTTGTAGTTACAAGCTATTTTAAATGCCAGGTGCCTCAGGTTTTGAATTTAAGACAGGAGACCCTAAGACTGAAGTGGGGAGCTTCTATGAATAGACTTGAATACCATGTTACTTTACAAACAGAATATGCACTTCTCTAAAGGCCTCCTAAAGAGAGAGCTGGTTTAGAAATATATATACCATAGAGTTGCTTCTGCCACTCCTTATAGTTGTGACTTCCCTAGGCTTGCCAGGATAGTGTAGTGAAAATGAAGATTAATGCAACTTGCAGGAACACTATTCATCTCATGCCTCATGAATATGGGCAACCTGCTATATCTAACCCAACTCAAAAAAGTAAGTTTTTACAACAGTTTATATAGATTAAATCCATTTGAAGACCCCAATCTGAATCAATAACACTTGGCACCAGGAATGTCACTGAGAGCCATATGCCTGTAAATGCAAATTCGTAGACAAGATGCACAAAGGATCCAACATAGCAAATACACAGAGATAAAGATGAGTAGCATTGCAACTATTCCCTAATTAAAAATGATGATTATAAACTCATGTGAGATGGAAAGAAATCTAAAATGTGACTGGAAAATAAATGAAAGTTGGAAAGAATTTTCAAAACATTCATTGTGGGGTTTGCCCTTACACTTCAGTGCTCCACCCTGACATTAAAACTTTCCAAGACATGAGAGGCCTTCAAGATGGTGGAAGAGTAAGACGGAGATCACCTTCCTCCCCACAAATACATCAGAAATACATCTACATGTGGAACAACTCCTACAGAACACCTACTGAACGCTGGCAGAAGACATCAGACTTCCCAAAAGGCAAGAAACTGGGTAGGGCCAAAGAAAAAAGAAAAAACAGAGACAAAAGAATATGGATGGGACCTGCACCTATGGAAGGGAGCTGTGAAGGAGGAAAAGATTCCACACACTAGGAAGCCCCTTCACTGGCAGAGACGGGGTGTGGCAGGGGGGAAGCTTCAGAGCCACGGAGGAGAGCGCAGCCACAGGAGTGTGAAAGGCAAAGTGGAGAGATTCCCGCCCAGAGGATCGGCGCTGACCAGCACTCACCAGCCTGAGAGGTTTGTCTGCTCACCCGCTGGGGCAGGCGGGGCTGGGAGCTGAGGCTCAGGCTTCGGAGGTCGGATCCCAGGGAGAGGACTGGGGTTGGCTGCGTGAACACAGTTTGAAGGGGGCTACTGCACCACAGCTAGCCGGGAGGGAGTCCGGGGGAAAGTCTGGAACTGCTGAAGAGGCTAGAGACCACTGTTTCGGGCTGCATGAGGAGAGGGGATTCAGAGCACCGCCTAAATGAGTTCCAGAGATGGTCGCGAGCCGTAGGTATTTGTGCGGACACCAGAGACAGGCATGAAACCCTAAGGCTGCTACTGCAGCCACCAAGAAGCCTGTGTGCAAACACAGGTCACTATCCACACCTCCCCTCCCAGGAGCCTGTGCAACCTGCCACTGCCAGGGTCCCGTGATCCAGGGACAACTTCCCCTGGAGAACACACGGAGCCTCAGGCTGGTGCAACGTCACACTGGCCTCTGACGTCGCAGGCTCCCCCGGCATTCCATACCCCTCCCTCCCCCCGGCCTGAGTGAGCCAGAGCCCCTGAATCAGCTGCTCCTTTAACCCCGTCCTGTCTGAGCAAAGAACAGATGCCCTCAGGCGACCTACATGCAGAGGCGGGGCTAAATCCAAAGCTGAACCCCAGGAGCTGTGCGAACAAGGAAGAGAAAGGGAAATCTCTCCCGGAAGCCTCAGGGGCAGCAGATTAAATCACCACAATCAACTTGATGAACACTGCATCTCTGGACTGCCTGAAAAGACAACGAATCATCCCAGAATTGTGGTGGTGGACTATGGGAACAGCAATATATATATATTTTTTCCTTATTCTCTTTTTGTGAGTGTGTATGTGTATGCTACTTTGTGTGATTTTGTCTGTATAGCTTTGCTTTTACCATTTGTCATAGAGTTCTGTCTGTCCTTTATTTTTTTAAATTACTTTACAATTTTTTTATTTTAAAAAATTAATTTTTATTTGGTACTTTAATAAATTTATTTTATTATATTTTTCTTTCTTTCTTTTTTTCTCCCTTTCTTCTGAGCCATTTGGCTGACAGGGTCTTGGTGCTCCGGCCAGCTGTCGGAGCTTCTGTGCCTCTAAGGTGGGAGAGCAGAGTTCAGTACATTGGTCCACCAGAGACCTCCCGGCTCCACGTAATATCAAATCGTGAAAGCTCTCCCAGAGATCTCCATCTCAACGCCAAGACCCAGCTCCACTCAACGACCAGCAAACTACAGTGCTGGAAAACCTATGCCAAAAAACTAGCAAGACAGGAACACAACCCCACCCATTAGCAGAGAGGCTGCCTAAAATCAGAATAAGGTCATAGACACCCCAAAACACACCATCGGATGCAAGCCTGCCCACCAGAAACACAAGATCCAGCCTCATCCACCAGAACACAGGCACTAGTCCCCTCCACCAGGAAGCCTACACGATCCGCTGAACCAACCTTAGCCACTGGGGGCATATCAAAAACAAGGGGAACTACAGACCTGCAGCCTCTGAAAAGGAGACCCCAAACACAGTAAGTTAAGCACAATGACAAGATGGAGAAACACACAGCAGATGAAGGAGCAAGGTAAAAACCCTCCAGACCAAACAAATGAAGAGCAAATATGCAGTCTATGTGAAAAAGGATTCAGAATAATGATAGTAAAGATGATCCAAAATCTTGGAAATAGAATGGACAAAATACAAGAAACGTTTAACAAGGACCTATAACAACTAAAGAGAAAAACAAACAATGATGAACAACACAATAAATGAAATTAAAAGTTCTCTAGAAGGAATCAATAGAAGAATAACTGAGGCAGAAGAACAGATAAGTGACCGGGAAGATAAAATAGTGGAAATAACTACTGCAGAGCAGAATAAAGAAAAAAGAATGAAAAGAATTGAGGACAGTCTCAGAGACTTCTGGGACAACATTAAACACATGAACATTCCAAGTATAGGGGTCCCAGAAGCAGAAGAGAAAAACAAAGGGACTGAGAAAATATTTGAAGAGATTACAGTTGAAAAATTCCCTAATATGGAAAGGAAATAATTAATCAAGTCCAGGGAGCACAGAGAGTCCCATACAGGATAAATCCAAGGAGAAACATGCCAAGACACATATTAATTACACTATCAAAAATTAAATGCAGGGGCTTCCCTCTTCCCTGGTGGCGCAGTGGTTGAAAGTCTGCCTGCCGATGCAGAGGACACGGGTTCGTGCCCCGGTCCGGGATGATCCCACATGCCGCGGAGTGGCTGGGCCCATGAGCCATGGCCACTGTGCCTGCGCGTTCGGAGCCTGTGCTCTGCAACGGGAGAGGCCACAACAGTGAGAGTCCCACGTACCGCAAAAAAAAAAATTAAATGCAAAGAAAAAATATTAAAAGCAAAAGCAGCAAGGGAAAAAAAACAAATAACATACAAGGGAATCCACATAAGGTTAACAGTTGGTCTTTCAGGAGAAACTCTGCAAGCCAGAATGGAGTGGCAGGAAATATTTAAAGTGATGAAAGGGAAAAACCTAAAACCAAGATTACTCTGCCCAGCAAGGATCTCATTCAGATTTGATAGAGAAATTAAAACCTTTACAGAGAAGCAAAAGCTAAGAGAATTCATACCACCACACCATCTTTACAACAAATGCTAAAGGAACTTCTCTAGTCAAGAAACACAAGAGAAGGAAAAGATCTACAATAAAAAACCTAAAACAATTATGATAATGGTAATAGGAAAATACATATCGATAATTACCTTAAATGTAAATGGATAAAATGCTCCAACCAAAAGACACAGACTGGCTGAATGGATACAAAAACAAGACCCATATTTATGCTGTCTACAAGAGACACACTGAAGACCTAGGGACACAAACAGACTGAAAGTGAGGAATGGAAAAAGATATTCCATGCCAATGGAAACCAAAGAGCTGGAGTAGCAATTCTCATATCAAACAAAATAGGCTTTAAAATAAAGGCTATTACAAGAGACAAAGAGGGACTCTACATAATGATCAAAGGATCAATCCAAGAAGAAGATATAACAACTGTAAATATTTATGCACCCAACACAGGAGCACCTCAATACCTAAGTCAAATGCTAACAGCCATAAAAGGGGAAATTGACAGTAACACAGTACTAGTAGGGGGCTTTAACACCCAACTTTCACCAATGAAGAGATCATCCAAAATGAACATAAAAAAGGAAACACAGCTTTAAATGATACACTTAACAAGATGGAATTAATTGATATTTATAGGACATTCCATCTCAAAACGACAGAATACACTTTCTTCTCGAGTGCTCATGGAATATTCTCCAGGATAGATCATATCTTGGGTCACAAATCAAACCTTGGTAAATTTAAGAAAATTGAAATCGTATCAAGTATCTTTTCTGACCACAACGCTATGAGACTAGATATCAATTACAGGAAAAAAAAATCTATAAAAATTACCAACACATGGAGGCTAAACAATACACTACTTAATAACCAAGAGATCATTGAACAAACGTAAGAGGAAATCAGAAAATACCCAGAAACAAATGACAATGAAAACACGATGACACCAAACCTATGGGATGCAGCAAAAGCAGTTCTAAGAGGGAAGTTTATAGCAATACAATCATACCTCAAGAAACAAGAAACATCTCAAATAAACAAGCTAACCTTACACCTAAAGCAATTAGAAGAAGAAAAAAACCCCAAAGTTAGCAGAAGGAAAGAAATCATAAAGATCAGGTCAGAAAGACATGATAAAGAAATGAAGGAAACAATAGCAAAGGTCAATAAAACTAAAAGCTGGTTCTTTGAGAAGATAATTGAAATTGAAAAACTATTAGCCAGACTCATCAAGAATAAAAGGGAGAAGATTCAAATCAACAGAATTAGAAATGAAAAAGGAGAAGTAACAACTGACACTGCAGAAATACAAAGGATCATGAGAGATTACTACAAGCAAATATATGCCAATAAAATGGACAACCTGGAAATAATGGACAAATTCTTAGAAAAGCACAACCTTCTGAGACTGAACCAGGAAGAAATAGAAAATATAAATAGACCAATCACAAGCACTGAAATTGAGACTGTGATTAAAAATCTTCCAACAAACAAAAGCCCAGGACCAGATGGCTTCATAAGCGAATTCTATCAAACATTTAGAGAAGAGCTAACACCTATCCTTCTCAAACTCTTCCAAAATATAGCAGAGGGAGGAACACTTCCAAACTCATTCTGCAAGGCCACCATCACCCTGATACCAAAACCAGACAAAGATGTCACAAAGAAAGAAAACTACAGGCCAATATCACTGATGAACATAGATGCAAAAATCCTCAACAAAATACTAGCAAACAGAATCCAACAGCACATTAAAAGCATCACACACCATGATCAATTGGAGTTTATCCCAGGAATGCAAGAATTCTTCAATATATGCAAATCAATAAATGTGATACACCATATTAACAAATTGAAGGAGAAAGATCATATGATCATCTCAATAGATGAAGAAAAAGCTTTTGACAAAATTCAACACCCCTTTATGACAAAAACCCTCCAGAGTGTAGACATAGAGGGAATTTACCTCAACATAATAAAGGCCATATATTACAAACTGATAGCCAACATCAGTCTCAATGGTGAAAAACTGAAACCATTTTCACAAAGATCAGGAATAAGACAAGGTTGCCCACTCTCACCACTATTATTCAACATAGTTTTGGAAGTTTTAGCCACAGCCATCAGAGAAGAAAAAGAAATAAAGGAATCCAAATCGGAAAAGAAGTAAAACTCTCACTGTTTGCAGATGACTTGATACTATACATAGAGTCCTAAACACTCTACCAGAAACCTACTAGAGCTAATCAATGAATTTCGTAAAGTAGCAGGAAACAAAATTAATGCACAGAAATCTCTTGCATTCCTGTACCCTAATGATGAAAACTCTGAAAGAGAAATTAAGGAATCACTCCCATTTACGATTGCAACAAAAATAATAAAATACCTAGGAATAAACCTACCTAAGCAGACAAAAGACATGTATGCAGAAAGCTATAAGACACTGATGACAGATATTAAAGGTGATACAAAGAGTTGGAGAGATATACCATGTTTTTGGATTGGAAGAATCAACATTGTGAAAATTACTCCACTACCCAAGTAATCTACAGATTCAATGCAATCTCTATCAAACTACCAATGGAATTTTTCACATTACTAGAACAAAGAATTTCACAATTTGTGTGGAAACACCAAAAACCCCACATAGCCAAAGCAATCTTGTGAAAGAAAAACGGAGCTGGAGGAATCAGGCTTCTGGACTTCAGACTATACAAAAAGCTGCAGTAATCAAGACAGTATGGTACTGGCACAAAAACAGAAATATAGATCAATGGAACAGGGTAGAAAGCCCAGAGATATACCCACGCACATGTGGTCACCTTACCTTTGATAAAGGAGGCAAGAATATACAATGGAGAAAAGATTGCCTCTTCAATAAGTGGTGCTGGGAAAACTGGACAGCTATATGTAAAAGAATGAAATTAGATCACTCCCTAACACCATACACAAAAATACACTCAAAATGGATTAAAGACCTAAATGTAAGTCCAGACACAATAAAACTCTTAGAGGAAAACATAGGCAGAACACTCTATGACATAAATCACAGCAAGATCCTTTTTGACCCATCTCCCGGAGAAATGGAAATAAAAACAAAAATAAATAAATGGGACCTAATGAAACTTAAAATCTTTTGCACAGGAAAGGAAACCGTAAATGAGATGAAAAGACAGCCCTAAGAATGGGAAAAAATATTTGCGTTGAAGCAACTGACAAAGGATTAATCTCCAAAATTTACAAGCAGCTCATGCAGCTCAATATCAAAAAAACAAACAACCTAATCCAAACATGGGCAGAAGACCTAAACAGACATTTCTCCAAAGAAGACATACAGATTGCCAACAAACACATGAAAGAATGCTCAGCATCACTAATCATTAGAGAAATGCAAATCAAAACTACAATGAGGTATCATCTCACACCATCAAAAAATCATCAAAAAATCTACAAACGATAAATGCCTGGGAGGGTGTGGAGAGAAGAGAACCCTATTCACTGTTGATGGGAATGTAAGTTGATACAGCCACTATGGAGGACAGTATGGAGGTTCCTTAAAAAACTAAAAATAGAACTACCATACGACTCAGCAATCCCGCTACTGGGCATATACCCTGAGAAAACCAGAATTCTAAAAGAGTTATGTACCACAATGTTCACTGCAGATCTGTTTACAGTAGCCACGACATGGAAGCAACCTAAGTGTCAATCGACAGATGAATAGATAAAGAAGGTGTGGCACATATATACAATGGAATGTTTCTCAGCCATAAGAAGAAACAAAATTGAGTTGTTTGTAGTGAGGATGGACCTAGAGTCTGTTGTACAGAGTGAAGTAAGTCAGAAAGAGAAAAACAAATACCATATGCTAACACATATATATGGAATCTAAAAAAAAAAAAAAGGTCTGATGAACCTAGTGACAGGACAGCAGTAAAGACGTAGAGAATGGACTTAAGGACAGGGGAAGGGGAAGGAGAAGCTGGGACGAAGTGAGAGGGTGACATGGACTTATACATACTACCAAATATAAAATAGATAGCTAGTGGGAATCAGCCGCATAGCACAGGGAGATCAGCTCAGTGCTTTGTGATCACCTAGAGGGGTGGGATAAGGAGGGTGGGAGGGAGATGCATGAGGGAGGAGATATGGGTATATATGTATATGTATAGTTGATTCACTTTGTTATAAAGCAAAAACTAACACACCATTGTAAAGCAATTATACTCCAATAAAGATGTTAAAAAAATACTTTCCAAGACATAATCAAATCCTACCCTGCTGATTATTTTCTGGAATCATGTTATTTTTGTTATGCATTCTTTTATTAGAATTAAACAGGCTATATTAAAGAGCAATAAGAATGGACTTTAAGACCATAATGAAAACAGAATGTATGGCTTATAGCTAGAAATCAAATAAGATACAGACCCAGAGGTACTGCAAACCACAAGCTGTAACAATGCAGGTAGGTTTCAAGAAGAGAGTTCAAAATAATGCAGTATGCACCAAAAATATTGCCTACCTCCTAGATGGTGAGGCAGGATGCAGGTGGAAATTGTAGCAGTAAACAGAGTGAGCAGGGAGTTTGGAAGCAAGGACGGCAATTCAAGATCAATAAGTAGTTACTGGGTTCAGAAAGAAATCACAGGGAAATCTGAAAAGAAAGCTAAAAGACAAGCACGGAAGTAAATTCTGAGACATCTCTCCTGGTCATATGCTCATAGGATATGTTCACTATAAGGGCATTAACACAACCCATGGTCTAGTCAGTCCAGTATTAGCATGTAAATTAAAGAAGCCCACAACTGCAGTTTAAGACAACACACATTATGGTCTTTATATATTCAGACAACATTCAGAGATTATGCAAATTTTCTGAAATCATCTTTGACATTCTCACACTTTGGGAATTCATAAATGTTCCCATCCTTGAGGTTGTTTAGCATACTGAGGTGTTTCTTCAGGTGTGCATTAAATGAATGTTGTACCCACTTTTTTCTGCTGTCTGTACTGTGATATAAAACCTGGCTTAAACTCTGTGTGTGGGGGGGGGGCAGGGGGGGAGAGAGAGAGAGAGAGACTTAAATGGCTTACTGGGCAACAAACCATATAAGCTTTGCTTCTCAAGCAGGAATAAGCATTTTTAGGAAGATAGGAAGAAAAACTGACTTTCATTTTCACAACTTATTCAGATTCCTGAGATGATGGGGGCCCAGATACTTACTGACTGCCAATGGTGAAGTCCCTATAGAGTGTGGGTGGAGGTCTGAATTAGGTCCCAAAGGAGATCAAAGGTTGCTTTTGATGATTGTGTTTCCCACCAGGTTGGGTATACTAGAAAACATTAGAAAGTTGTTCCCAGTGCAGATGAAGGCATGGGAGATTTGGGGATGGGTGAATTATGGTGGGAACAGTCAGCTTTGAAACCTATAAGGAAAGCTTCAAAGCCTTCAGATTAATACTCAGTTGGTGATTTCAGTTAAGGCTTTGAGTGTGTATTAATTTCATCTCCAAAAGAAGGGAAACATCTACTGCTTAACAATGCCATTTTTATTTCCAAGACACTGTTCATGATATTATTTTTTGTGCCAAGATTCTCTTCCTAGGCATGGTTGAACTCCACCAACAACCTGCTCCTATTTATTATCCTGTGATACTAAAGCAAAAATAAGGAAAGGAAGCAGACTACACACCCCCAATTGTGTGTTGTGTGTATGCTCTGTTATTAGTTATGCACCAGCTAATAAAGCTATCAAATATAAACATTTTGTTAAAACATTGATGCTGTTTTCCCTGTCTTTCTCAAGACTCTTAGGTCCCTTTGTATGTGCTATAATTTTGTTACTGAGGAAAAAAAAAAAAAGGAAACTAATTGTATCTCTTATTTCAGGCTGTCAAGTTTGAATGGAACCTTGAAAGTCCTCTAGTGCAACTTCTGTTACACCGCTCACTGCAAAGCATCCAGATTGCCCATCGTCTTCACTGGTAAGATTAACCAAAATAGGTTAGAATACCTTTTTTTATTGTCAACTTTTCTCTGTGGGGCAGCTTTCCCTTGTAATTGATACAAACTTCCACTTAAAATTCAGCCAAATTTGAGTCTTTGTCAAATTTATTTTTATTTATGAGTATAATTTAACTGTCATCATCTTCAAAATCTTCCTTTCGTACCATTGCTGCTCTTTAAATCCAACCAGAATTTTAAATCTGGATGATACCTTTCCTATAGCTTTAAATCACAAGGTCTACGTGTGATCACGTCTACTTGCTTAATATTTCAATATAAAATCTAGTTATAAGACTGTGTATGTTTTGGAAGAATGTATGCTTTAAAAGAAATTTCTGTACAATATTAGTTATAAACAGTGGGGTCTAAAGACCAATATGTGCTCTTTAAGTTAAAAATTCCTACAGCACTAAACTTCTCCCAAAGCATAAATTTTGAATATTATTAGTGGAGAAGTCAGACTTATTTAAGAGATACCAGAATTCCTCATCATAACCTGCTCCTGATCCTACTGAACAAGCTATTCTTTGGATGCTGTTCTCCCTACTTTTATTATAACATTGTAAATTCACACAAAAATTTTAGCAATTACAGATGTCAGTGACCTAAGGATGAAATTGAATCTATCCTTTGTCCTCACATATGTATAACAAGCATCATTTATTGGCTTCAATTGCTAGTGGAGAACTTTAATAAGAAAAAAAGGAAGTCAATATCATTTTTGAATGTCATGTTTTTCTGCTTCAAAAAACATTACTCGTGTTGACATCACTCTTCCCATGAAAATGACTCAAGGATTTCATAGCAAAATAGAAATACAAGGAATTGTCAAGCACTAATATTTGATTTGCTGCTGAATTTCATTTCAAATTCCTAATAGAAATGCTAGGGCATTTTCCTCTAGTATGTCAGTATAATTAGGCATCAGATATATTGGCAAACAGTGGGCCTTTCACTAAATAGACTCTTATCCAGCTCTGAATTGAGTCTTATTCCCTACCGTTTTTCGATCAGCTACTTTGGTGGGAAGTTAAGTGGATACACTTGTTGGTGTTTCACTGTCATAATAAAGCTAGAACTCCATTAACCCCAATGTTTATTTCCCTTAAAACTTCACTTTTTTTCACTTTTCACTTTTTTAACATATGTTTATTCAAATGAAGGCATATTAAAAAATAACATGACCACCTAACAATCTTGATATAAAATATTTGAACCAAAACATAATATAAAATATATAAAGTAAAAAAGCATATAGAAAGATAATTTTAAAAAAATAGAATAAAATATTAAGGACTTATCCTAATACATTGATTGTTATAATACTAATTCTAGAGCCACCTTAGTAAGTTCTTCATCTGCTAAAAGGGTGTGAAAAGTAGAGTAATTTGAAAGACAACAATGAGTGCAAAGTTGTCAATCAATGTCATATTTGCAGATTCACAATAAATACAATAATGTCACTGTTTCCAAAGAAGTTAGGAGGAAAGACTTTCTAAGTATGGTTCTCACCCTTATAAAAAAGAGAAAAACCAATAACAAAGCCCATTTCTCTTCTCACTGATTTAAGAGAGTAAGTTAGAAGGGCTAGAAAAGAATATAAGTTATAAATGGACTGCTTGTTTCTGAATGCTTAATTTGTGAAAATATGGAAAAGGAAAAGGAAAACGTGGAGAGAAATATTTAATTACTCACATTCTTTTAAAACTTAAATAAAAATTAAGAATCAGGCAAAATATCCTAAGCATCAAAGAACATTACATATATTTAGAATATATCTTGGAGTTAAAAAATAATAGCTGCTGGTGCATAGCATCATATTTAGGGGACATTTGTTTGTAGAATATTGATTTTTTGTGTGTAGAATATTGAGTTAAAACTTTAGAGATGCAGCTCAGACCCAGCATGATACACTTAAAAATATTCTCAATATATCTTTCCTTAAAAAACAAAACAACAACAACAACAACAAAAGCCAATACCCTGTAATTTTAAAAAAAGATAGAGATCCATCAAACATCAGTTTAATGATTTTTCTCCACTCGGGTGAGCTCCTGCTTCCTCATATTCAGCATGTTCAACACTGAACGCAGCAACTTACCCTGCTCTCTCAGGTCTTGGAGGCTTTTCTGGATCTTCCCCATTTCTCACGAATATGCCCAGTTGTTTACCAAGCCCTATAATCCTATACCTCCTAAATAGCTCTCCCTGCATCCACTGCTTCCACCTGTCACTGCCACTGATCAGAATGTTGCCTCATCAGATACTGAGTTATGAATAAACAGGCTTGCACAGAAACCATCTTGACTACTTGCCATCACTGTGGGTAGCCTTCCTGAAAAGAGAAATTGACTTGGAGTTACTGTTGGAAGGGTGATGTAGGATGAGTATCCCCTATTTTTCATGAAAAGGGAGTTAACAATAAGCTTTGGATTGGGAAAGTTTAAAAGCTTTCAATCACAATTTGCACCCTAAAAGGTGACCGTAAATGGGTACAGTAGCATTTGGAGTTCACAACTAGGAGGCCCCTCCCCCATCATATAACAATTTTAGAAACTTAAACTCAGTGCCCCTTTCCGTTTTGAATAAGAAACAAACAGCTGTCACTAGCTGGTAGTGAGATATTGGGTTGAATGGGGCTCCCCAAAAGATATACCTACATCTTAACTCCAGGAACCTGTAACTAAGACCTTATTCGGAAGAAGGGTATTTGAAGATGTAATTAAATTTAAAATCTTGAGATTAAATCATCCTTTATTGTCAGGGTGGGTCCTAAATCCAATGACAAGTGTCCTTATAAGAGACAGAGGAGAAGATGCACACAAACAGAAAAGGCCATGTGGAGATGGAGTCAATACAGCTCAGAGCCAAGGATTGTCCAGGGTCACCAGAAGCTGGAAGAGGCAAGGAAGGATTTTCCCCTAGAGCCTTGAAAGGGAGTACAACCTATCTTGATTTCAAACTTCTGGTGTCCCAACTGTGAGATTAATTTCTATTGTTTAAGCCATTAGTTAGTATTAATTTGTTATGGCAGCCACAGGAAATATACAGCAAGGAAAGGAATTTATGAAGGGCTCTGACTAGATTGGCTCTGATGTCACATCATGCAGGAAGCTTTCCTTGACCCTCTCCCCAGCCACTCTCCAGGGTTGATTGAGTATTGCTCCCATGTTGTATCCCAGAGTATACTCTAGATGACTCAGCAGATGTCGTGTCACACAACCTTAACACTTCTATTCCCCTGTCTGCGTCCACTCCTGGTCCATATAGTGGCTAATGAGAGCAATCATGTCATACTCATCAGCATACTAATCACACCAATGTCTGGAACTCAAGAGGTGCTGAAAAAAATGTTTTTAAAATCACGAAACCATAGAAATTTCTCTAAGGCTGTCAATATTTTCACATGCTTGGAATTCAGTGCATTCTCAAAGGCACTGTTAGTGCTCTAGCCAAATCCCCTTTACCTGGCTGGTGGACCCATCTTGCAGTTTCAGTGAATATTGACTGCCAACTGACAACTGCCTCTTCTCTGGAGAGTTGTTCTCTGCTAACATAGCTACATGGTCTGGGAAGTGGGAAATCTTTAAGGTACAATTTACATTCCAGAACCTCCCCAGGGATGAATCAAAGCTAGATGACCTCTTGGTTAACTCCTTCCCCTCCCCTACAATGCTTCTCTTACTTCCTTAAAGGTTTCTTTCCTAAAGAGCACTCCTTCAGTAAATCACATACACCTTAATTCCTGTTTCATAGTGTGTTCTAGGGGAAGCTTACCTAAGATAAGCATTTCTTTATTGAAGAAAAAGAATTGAAATATGTGTTTTTTAAAAATCGGAGCATCAGTATGCTAGGGATGTGTCACAAATGGAACAGCAGTATTGCAGTCTTTCATACCCCTAATACTAGTTTGATTGAATGAGCTCCAAGAGAACCATTTTGAATCGAAATCTGTATAAATTGTTTTTTAAGGCCTATCCTACAAAATTCTGAAAGCATTCCCTTCAAAGTGTGGGGTTAACCTGAGATGAAACACACATTTGCAAACTCTCTAAGTGCAGCAGTTTTTTTCTGTTTTATTCACTGATATAGCACAAGCACCTAAGGCAGTACTTGGCACTTGATAAATATTAAATAAATTTTTACTGAATGAATGAATAGGAAAAAGTTGCCCAACTGGGTACATGCAGACTTGTGACATAGGAGGGCTGTTTGAGCAGTCAGTGCGTCTTGATGCCAAACAGATTTGGCACGACTAGAACGATGTCAGATCATTGGCCCAGTCAGGTACAAGGCAATGCATATCACTAGTGAAGTCAAAACTGGATTGGAGGGGGCTTCCCTGGTGGCACAGTGGTTGAGAGTCTGCCTGCCGATGCAGGGGACACAGGTTCGTGCCCCAGTCTGGGAAGATCCCACATGCCGTGGAGCGGCTGGGCCTGTGAGCCATGGCTGCTGAGCCTGCGCGTCCGGAGCCTGTGCTCCGCAACGGGAGAGGCCACAACAGTGAGAGGCCCGTGTACCACAAAAAAAAAAAAAAAAAAAAAAAAACTGGATTGGAGGGAGAATGTGAGCAGAAGTCAGGGACTAACCTGAGTCAGGAATTAAGGCCTGAAAAACAAGCTGGTGCAATGTCTGCTGGACCAGTTGGGAGAACCATGGAGTGAATTAAGGCCATGGTGTCTCTGGGATCACGAGGACTTTCCAAGGTGGCTCATGGTATTAAAGGAGCTTTAATGAGCTTTAATATACTATGCATAAAATTGAGATGTTGCAAAATCTGCCCATTCATTTTCTCAACAATCTAAACTTATCTAGAATTTTGGGGCAATTTCTCAAATCAGGGACTACTCTAAATAAAGCAAAATAATGTGGAAATTTTGCATCATATGATTTGAAGTCCTATGTTCCCCTCACCCCCTCTCCTAAATATGTCTCCCCAGTGCCTGAAATTCTCTCATTAGCAAGTCACTCCTTTAGGTTAACATTGTTCTCTCCCAGAATTTCTCTTCTCATGTAAAAAGTATATATATTCAGAACATAATGCTTATGATGAATTAGTTTATCATTTGTTCATTTATGTGACAAATGTTGAGATGTTAGACATTGTTGAACTATTAAGGATATGGGAATAGAATCTAAAAAAGAGTGGATATATGTATATGTATAACTGATTCACTTTGCTGTACAGCAGAAACTAACACAACAGTTTAAAGCAATTATACTCCAATAAAAATTAATTTTAAACAAAAGGATAGACTAGAATGGTCCTTGTCTAAAGAAGCTCACAAGCTAACAACACATTAGCATCCAGGCAGCAGGAAAAAGCCCACAGGCTGTGTGGCAGGGACAGAGTAGAAGGAGTAAGCTGACAACAGATTCTGTCCATTTTACAGTTTTGCCCATGACCTGTTCCAAATATAAGCACAAGGCAGAGAGGCAAGTCTGGCCATCAAGTAAATAAAAAAGCCTCAACTGCGCTCCCATTCAATCAGAGTTAAATACTGATAAAGGCATACAAATGAATATATAAAGGAGGTAAATGCTCTCTCTGCTTTGATGTCTGGAACACTCCCTGAAGTGAGAGTAAAGAGCTGTACTTTAGGGAGTTACTGCGGTATAATAGGGCACGCATGATACAAAATCAGGAGGTTTTAAAGCCTCCATCCTTTACCTTCTAGAATCATTATATTGCTACTAATTCACCTTTTTACCTTTACAGTTTAATAAATAATAAATTATTGCTTCACTTTTTTGTAAGGGGAAGATATGTCTTGTCATTTAATATTGATCTGTTATAATCATCTTTCACCCTGTCATTCTCAGAAAAGTATACACCAGATAAAATCCCTACAATGAGCAACTCACTAAACTAATGAGAGCTTTTCTCTACTCCAACCAACATGAAAAAAAAAGTGATGGCTATTTGTAAGAAAGTTTACATTTTACATAATAATCTGTAAAATTCATTAGTACAGTTTTCTAGTTAAGGTGTAATATAAGAACAATTGTTTTTGTCTGTTCTATTTTTATTTTACATAATAGAGGTTATATGTAGTTCCTTTAGTAAAAAAGATTTATTAAAAAACAGAATACAATTTTTAAGTTATTTTCTAATATCATTTAAGTCTTATTACTCCTATTAAATGTATATGAAAATAGAATCTGATACAAAGCTCTTCCATAGATCAGCAAAAACCAGGAACAGAGCTCCACCTTAAATGTATCCCTAGTTTAAATTATTTTCCCTTTAAATTCTTCTATTTTGTTAAATAAGTGAAGAGTTGTAAAAATGCACATTTTGTATATACGTACTGACCTCAAATGTTGGAACTCAGACATCTGGCCTTTGGGAACTAAACTTTCTAATCCAGTCTCTCGCAATTTTTCGTTATAATAGCCACATGCAATTACATCATTGCTTCCTTAGGTAGTAATCTGGTTTCCTTATAATAATATCAGCTCCTCATAGTTTATGTTACAGATTTGGGTTAAGACCTTGAAAAACATCATTATACTGCTTAAGTTTTGTTGTTTCTCAATGAAGAAGAGCAGGAAAAAGATCTGGATTGGTGATAAGGAATAGGAACGTATCAGCACGTTGATGGTACTGGACCCAGATAAAGAAAGGGAGAGAAGCAGAGCGTCACGTCGAAGATGTTTTTAGGTACCAGGTCTAGAAGTAGCACACACCACTTCGGCCTATATTCCATAGGTGGGAAGTCAGTAAGAAGGCCCCACCCACTGCAAGGGAGTATAGGAAAGCAGACCAGGTGTACATCTATATACAGAAGCAAAATGCTGTTGGATCTGGTAAACCCAGAGCAGGGTCTGCCACAGAGGTAAAAACCATATAGATGACTCAAGAAATTTGGCCATTAAGTGATAAAGAGGACTTGAAAAGAAAACCAGTACTCACCTTTACATGTATTAATTGGCTTTCTTTTCAAAAACTGAAATTGTCTCAACAGATAAAAAATACTACTACCTAACTACCTGATTAAGAATCATCATTTTGACAGACATCCTCTAAAAGTGGCTTTTCTCTAACAATTCTATAAATATTTCCAAGAGATTTAATCTATAGGTACATTTTGTAACCATTTTACCTGGAGGGCTCATTATTAAGATATTTATATAGCTTGGTGGGTACTGGTAGCTTAGCTCAAGAGGTCCAAAATTGAATCAAACATTTTTACTCTCTACTCTTTCAATCCTTGCCCCTACCATTCACAAACTGTCTTTATATGCAGTGTCCTGGTTTATGCTCACCAGCAAATCATCCAACATAGAAAATCTGGGAGGCATTTTTCTTACCCAGCAATCTTCCTCATTCAGCAGTCCTTAAGTCCTAACTGTTGTTTCTGAAAAATATATTTGGATTTGTCCTATTTCTATCTCCATGGCCAGCACCTTATCTCAAGCCTTTAGTGTTACCTACTTGGACTACAGCCTCCTAATTGTTTTTCTTCCCTTCCATTCTTTCCTGTTTTCAGCCCATCCATCCTTCACACTGCTCTGAGAAAAATCTTTGTGTAATACCACTTGATCCCTACTCATAAAGTAGGCTCTAGTTCCTAGGGAACCCCCAGCTGGCTAGCATAATTCCAGTCACCTTTTTCTGCTTACAGGGTTTAGAATTATTAGACTATGACATTAATCTCTTCTCCCTTAATATGACCTTGCAGTAGATTTTCATGATCTCAACTCCATCTACCTCCCATCCCATCTTATATTGTTTTCTACAACCAAACATAGTCTTTTCTATTCTCAAGTAATTACTCAAATTTTCAGAGGTCTTTCATGCCTTGATGACTATGCGTATTGCATTTCCCTCTGCTTGAAATGCAACTGTCCTGTTGTTTACCCAGTCTTTTAGGACTCAACTCAAATTTTTATTCGCTTTGAAAATGTCTCCAACCTCAGCTCTAATACACACTGCCAATGCGCTTATTAACATTTTGCATACTTTCATTTACTTCACCGTTTCCCTTTTCTTTAAGACACTTTGGGCTGCAAGAAACAGAAAATCCTGATTCAACTGGTTTAAAAGATATGAAAAATTAATTATCTCACATAACAAGAAGTTTGCTAGTAGGGTGGTTCAGGAGTTTATTATTGGGGCAGCTGCCTGATGTTGTGATAAACTCAGTTTCTTTGATCTTTCTGCTCTGTCATCCTTAGTGTGTTGACTTGTCTTTAGTTAGTTCATTTCACATGGTTACAAGAAGACTGCCATAGTCGGTATCATATGCATACATGACACCATACAGCAAAAGAAAAGGCACTGATCCCTCTCCAACAAGAAAAGTTTTCTATAAATCCCATAGTAGAGTTAACTTCCTATATGATTTGCCAGAATTGGGCTGCATGTCATCCTGAACCAATAACCTAATTAGATGGCAAATGAGTGAGTTGGCTTACCCAGTTGATTTAGAATATTGAGAATCTATCTGTAAACTGGTCATCTTCTCTGAAGGTTATGATACCTGAACAAAATCAGATTCTTTATTCAGGTGTGAAGGGGAGAATAGATTTGGTATAAATAAAACCCTATGTTTCCTTTCTGGACTGTGAGGCTCTATCCTGACCATCCATCCTTAACACAGAACATTGCACCAGTACATATTATTGGCACTCAGTAAGTACTTGAATGAAGTTTAAAAAATAATCATGCCACATACATTTGTACTGCCTACAGGTTAACTTACCTGGACCACTGCATTTTAAAACAGCAAGCAATCAGCACAAGTCATACTATACTAAACGTATAGAGTTGGCCATTGGTATTCTGATAATCACTTTTGCTCCCTTTAAATAATAGACTCCCCTATTGCTCTGGAATTGGGGGAAGTTGATCTAAATGACTTATGGAAAAATATGAGAGTATGGAATAAATTTTTTGAAGGGGTATCAGGTGTTACTGATTGGGTCCATAGTGTGAGGTGCTTTTACTGACTTAACTATGCTGTTTCTTAAAACCCTGATTGAAAATGAAAGGCTGTATCTAGTGATTTGGCAAGAAGTGTTTTATGGGGAGACCCTGCCAAGCAGTCAATTACGAACTTTTAAAATATAATTTTCTGTATTGAGACTTTCTGTGAGGTTTGGGGAATTACTGAACAGTTTCTGATTTTTGCTGGCTCCTATATTCTCAAGGGTTTTTTTGTTTGATTGTTTGTTTATTTGTTTTTCTGGACTGTGAATATTCTTAGTTCTTTTTGTTTTGGGTCAGTTACTGAGTAAGTCCTTTCTTACCAGACCCTATTTTACTTCCTATCTTTGCTCATCAAAAATCACTCTTTGAAAAGGTTGAATGGAGATTTTTCTTGCTTTTCTTCTAACTCAATTTTCTACTTCATTTGTGTACAGTTATTGTAGTTACAACAGAAAGACAATTACTTTATTTTCCTTGTCTAAAGAGCTTCACGTGTGTTGCTTTTATCTGTAAGAACATCTAGACTTGGATACTTCAATTAAATATTTGTCATGTTTAATAACTTAGAATTCTTGTTCTTGTTTTGGCATGTATGATTCATTTTTGACCAAAGATGAGTGAACAGCTTGCACAAATAGTGTTTGTCTTCAGACTTGACAGTCTGCCTGGTACACTAACCACTCTTGACAGAATGTCAAATAATTGGTGTATCTTGCTTGAGTTTAGTCATCTGAAGTTGTTAAAGGAAGGAATCCTAATGTATCCATCACTTTCCTTTTTAAATTGGGCACTGTGTATATATGTTTCCTAAGGTACTGTAAATGTCATTAATTTACCAAAATGATGGAACTTTTATTATTTTCTTCTAAGTAAAATTTAACATCACTTTTAGAGAGGCTGCTGCTCAGTAAACTGTTGACATAAATTGATTGATGACTGAAAATATCACAAGACTCAATCTAGAGCTTCAGTTACTAGATGTAGCAGCAGCTGAACAAGTAGACCAGGGAACTTCAGGAAACAGAGACAGGAAATTGCATAAGAAGTATACTGAGGAAAGAGAGTATTATGTTAGTCGTCTGTTCTTTCATTCATCTATTCTCCGAGGTTTTTTCTGAGTGTCTATTATATACATAATTTATAGTTATTTTGTGAAAGGAATGGAAAATATAAACAAATTATAATACACATTGTTTAAGTAATGTGGTTTCTTAGACCCTCCTAGCTATTTCAGGCAGTTACTAGAGATGCTGGAGTTTATTTTTCAACTCTGTTGTCTCGACAAATTAATTATAAACATTTCACTCAATGATTTTTAAGTCCTCTTTGACTGGATTATGAAACCAAATTCAGTGTGTTCATTCACACTTATTCATTCTTGGGAAGAGTTGTGCTAAGTGTCCAGAGAACCCCATCCCAGGATCAAGGAGCTTCATGAACTGAATTGGTGACCAGATGGTGACTTGGATAATCCTTCGGAATATTTTACTGTCATTTCTCTGCTATGGAGACTAGAATGCTAAGGTTTATCAGCTCTAGTATGGCTCTGACTTGGAGAGTATTACTAAAAATTCTCATCATTCAACTCTCTGTTTTCAATACTTGTTCTAGTCATGAACATTGTCATGTCATGACAATGCTTCATGTCATGAAGCATTGCCTTATGGTAGACATGTTATAATATGATTAATGCTGAATAATATGCTAGTCGTTTCAAATACTCTTTCATTAATTCAAACAACTCTGTTATCTCCACTTTTCAGATGAAAAAAATACCACTCAAAAGGCTAAATATGCAAAGCTACTAAGTAGAAGAGCCAAAATTTGACCCTGCACCTCATCCATTATGATCTGCCAAGCCACTTAAATATTATAAAAGATATAACAATAACAATAAAAGGCAGAATAATGTCATAGGAAGAGAACAAGATGTGGAGGAAAATGTACTTGAATAGAAATTCCAACTCAGGTGTCTACTAGCTGAATGGTCTCGGAAAAATTACTTAACCTGCCTGATCTTTTTCATAATCTGTAAAAGAAATATAATTGTGCCTAATAGTTGTTAAAATTAATTGAGATCATATATATCAAGATCCTTGATATATATTTAGTACATTTAAAGGGTGTATTTTTTGAGTCATTTAGAAAACATAAGAATTCATTTAGAAACATAAAATTACAGTTCCCAAGGCTATATCACTAATTAATAATTGCATTGAATTTAGATCTTGGATTGTTGTCATTTGACTCCTCACTCCTACCATTGTTTTTCTTCCTTTTTTTCCAATTCAAATTTATAATTGAAATTTAATAATAGAATTTGAAATGCATGGAAGTGGGATGAGAAAAATCAGTGTGTAGACAAATTAGTTTAGAGACCTGTTGAGAAAAGTATCTTGAAACATTTTAAGTGTCAGAAAAAGTTGGGAGTATGTGCATCATTTATTTTCAGAGAAATTTAACAGACAAAGGAATCTAACAACATTCACAGATTGCCTGTTGATACATGCTTTTACGTTTCAACAGCCAACATCTACATCACTCATATCACTTAACTGTCTGCTAGCACAATTCAGAAGAAGAAGATATGAGTAAAAATTTTCATCAATCCTTTGGTTATTTTAAAGGGTTGTGACTGTGAACTGCAAATGCAAAATCGTACCACTTAAGAAGTTGGGAATTTCAAAGGCAATGAACTAAAGAACCCCTTACAACAGCAGGAGAATGGATCACTAAAATGTTGCTAAACCTTCCACACTAAGAAAACATTGTAGACTATCCAAGAAAATATAGGAAATCACTGAAACATCTCATGAAAAGGGGAAGAAAATGTGATTGGCAGTTGTCATGGACTTTTTCATAATTTAGTCAGATTTTTAAATCTTGAATGACATTCATTTGGTATAAAATGTCCATAATAAACATTATTACTGAACATGTGACAAAAATGAGATCGTTTGTTCTAGAGGTAAAATAACACCATTTATGCAGGTTTCACTTTCAGGGTTATAGCTGGCAATTCCTTCCAATTGGTTAATGACAACTGAAGATTGGATACTTACCTTTTCTCTTTCCTGTAACCAGGAGCCTTAGCAATGACTATCCTGAAGAAATTATTGTTATTCCTATACATAGATTAAAGTTAGGTCCAACAGGTGCTCCAAATTCTGCATGACACTCTACCTATCATTTCTGGTGTTTTATACTGAAGCACCTGGGGATCTCTGATATGACATATGAAGCATTTTTGGTCCTGGGCAATTGACTTAAAATTTCTGAGCTTCCATTTCCTCATCTGCAAAATAAGAATAAAATACTTACCATAAGTAAGTAAATAAAATACTTACCACAGTACAGGACCTGTCATTATAGCTACTTAATAAATATATGTTGAATAAGTCAATAATTGAAAGAATTGAGATTTTTGAGGGTGAAATGACATAAAATTATGCAATATTCCTTGTACACCTCCTAGCCTTAACAAATATTTCTTCTTCTGGCTTCCCTTCTTTCCCTTTTTTTTTTTAATCAAATGATGATATTTTATTTGTTGGAATATAACACTCCCCAACTGAAGTATTTTATCAGATAAGTGGGCATATATCTGTAACTCTGTGATCTAGTTCACACACATTTCACCTAAGTGTAAATGGGAAAACTATGTACATGGGGAAACTTCTGGGGTACCATTCCTCGTGTTTCTCACTATCCCACATCTTACCACCATTTTGGATGGTTTCGTTTCTAAATGGATGATTCAGCTAAAAACCCCGAGCCTCAAGAACCCTTGACATCCTTTTTCACCAATAAAATTTAGAACCTTCACACTTCAGTAACTCCCTTCCGTGGCTACATATTAAATCTTGTCATCACTAGGAATGGCACCTCATCTAAGTTTTAAACTTAGAAATCTAGTATATTAACCTTTTCACATTTTGACTTTACTGCACATACTAAACCTGGTGTTCAGTGTCAATAGAAACTCTACTCCCTTCTTCAGGCGCATCCAACCACTCATAGTTTGACTTACCTATCAATTTTCCTATCCACTCATTTCTGTATCTGGGTTAATTTCCTCCATCACCCTCTATATCTACCAAGGCACTTGAAAAATGTCTCATGAATTAGTACCCTACTCTCCATCTCCACTAAAACCTTAGCTTAGGACATCATCATTTCCTTACTAATAGTGCTATTGTTTATTAATTCATCTACCCAATTTGGTGATTCAAAAATGTCTGTAAGATAAAGATCAAATTCATTAATCCTAAACTATATATAATGACCCATAAGATAAATTTTATTTTATTATCAATATCAGGAAAGCTTGTGCTTCTCCAAAACAACCAGTTTGTTTTTAACATATGAAAATGTTGGCTCTCTTAACTCACAGGGTAATAGTTAATAGTTTAGGATCCACATCAATATACCTGGATACAAAAACCTGGTTTCTACAATTTTCTAGGTGTCTGACTTCCAGCAAGTTACTTCAATTTTATAAGACCAGTTTTTCTCAGGCATTAAAAATGATAATAATAATATTTACTTTCAGAAGGTTGTTGTGAGAATTAATGTAATATCAGATTTGGGAAGACAGAGTAGGAGAGCCTTGTGATACAGAGAATCCAACCAGGTGTCAGGCTTACATCTGTAAGAAATGTGATCCTATCCCATAGGAAGACTTACTCATTAAATAGATAATTATTAAGCACCTTCCTTAGTTAGGTCATGCTGTAGTCTTCAGGGATACAGCAATGGATAAAACAGACAAAAATCCCTGCCCTTCCTTATGTAGCATTTGAGAGAAATAAGATATAAATTTAAAAGATGTTGATACGAACTAGGGAGAAAAATGAAACCATCAGGAGATACAGGAATACACGAGTCAGGGGAATTGCAATTTTAAGGTAGAGTAGCAAGGAAAGGCCTTATTTAAAAGGTGGTATTTGGAAAAAGACCTCAGTGAAGTACAAGAATGGATTATCTAAGTATCTAAAAGGAGAGGATAGCAGGAAGAGGAAATAGCATATTCAAAGTATACGTGGGGTGTTAGAGAAAAAACAATGAGGCCAGTGTGGCTGGATTAACTTGAAAAGGTGGAAGAATAGTAGGAAATGAAGTCAGCTGGGAAAAAGGTGAAGGTGGGGGCAGGTTATGTAAAAATTTCTGCTGCACTGTTATAAGAATATTGGCTTTAAATGAGATGAGAAGTCATCAGAGGGTTCTGAGAAGATGAAAGACATGATTTGGCTTATATTTTAACAGAATTATTCTGGGTGTTGTGTTGAAAATCGACTGAGGAAAAGTAATGGCAAGAACAAGAAACCAATTAGGAGACTAATGCAGTAATCCAGATGAGAGATCATAGTGTCTTAGACTAGGATATAGTAGCAGAAGGAGCGAGAAATGGTTGAAATGGTTGAATTCTAGATATATTCTTGAAAATAAAGCCAACAGAATTTTCTGATGGATTGGATGAGGAGTATAAGAGACACAAATTATGATACCAAGGCTGTTGCTTGAACAACTGAAAGAATAGAGTTTCAAGAGGGCATATTTCTAAGGGTGGGAAAAAAATATCAAAAGATCAGTCTGGACCTATTAAAATCTGAAATAACTGCTGGACATCTTTATCTGGACTACAGATAAAAATGAGGGAATTATCAACACAAAGATGAGGTTTAAAGCTATTAGCAGAGATGATGTCATGGTCAAGCCAACATTTAAAAGTCAAAGAGAGGGCTTCCCTGGTGGCGCAGTGGTTGAGAGTCCACCTGCTGATGCAGGGGACACAGGTTCGTGCCCTGGTCCGGGAAGATCCCACGTGCTGCAGAGCGGCTGGGCCCGTGAGCCGTGGCCGCTGAGCCTGCACGTCCGGAGCCTGTGCTCCGCAACGGGAGAGGCCACAATGGTGAGAGGCCCGTATACTGCCTCTGTCAAAGAGATAAGGCAGAAGCAGAAATGAAGACAAAAAGAAGCAGAAGCAGTCAGAGATGTAAAAGATAAGCCAAGTGAGCATGGAACCCTGCAACATTAAATAAAGTATAGAAATAGAGGTGATATGATCAACTTTGTCAAGTGCTACTATTAGGTTAAGTAGCACTGAGATCAGAGTAGCACCATGGAGATCATTGCAGGTCACTGAAAAAGCAGTTTGCAGTGCAGTGGAGATAAAAGCCATAGGAATAGATTAAAGAAATAATGGAAGGAGAGATATCAAAGATAATGATTTTAGGAGTTTTGCTGGGAAGGGGGAAGAGAAATGGGATCACAAAAATGATCATTGTGGTTTTTCTTAGAATGTGAGAAACAACAGCTTTTTTATATACTGATGGGAAAAATCAAATAGAGAGGGCAACATTTATGAGACAAGAGAAAGTGAGAAATTTTCTGATGCGACATTATTAAGTAATGATAAGGAACAGAATCTATGGCACAAGAGGATTAATACACAGTGCATACAAAGTAACAGGGAAAAAAATGAGGAGTAGATAGGAACAGGTAGGTGGGTAGAGGTAGTGGTACTTTCTTGTGGAATGAAGGAAACAAGACTGTCTTTGAATGGGGAAGTTGGTGTTGGAGGCTTGAGGAATGGGCCTACTTGAAATTACAGCTTATAATTAAAAAGAGGGACAACCAGCATGCTTGTGTGTTTTTCTCCCTGTCCAAGAAATAGGTGGAGAGCTGGATTTAACCAGAAATATTGTTTATCATAACATATGATGAAGCAAGAGAGGCAAGGAAATTGAAGGTATAGGCAAGAGAATGTTTCCCTAAAACTGGGTTTTCCTCTTGGTGGGTGTTGAGCCAAAAGACACAACCAAGCCAAAGATCAGGAGAAGGAAGGATTTATTATTACTTGCAGCACGTAAGGAGAACACTGGAGATCTTGCCCAAAGCAGTGTCTTCTTGAACAGTTGGAGAAGTATTAAGCTAAGGGTACATGCATATTCAAGAAGGGGCTTGGGTGAACAGAGTCTAAGCTTTAGTTGATTGAAGTCATGAGGGTCAGAAAACGTCAACATCATCATCCCTTAGGGTCCAGTTGATCTGATGGTTGAGTGCTTCAGGCTAATCTTTACCATTAAAAGAGAACTGGGAGTCTTTACAACTGATATATTATCTTTGCTATTGTTACTTCACTTGCCTGATAACAGTCATTTGTTTCTGGATTCTTTTGCTCCCATAACATCATTAATTACTGAGCCCTGTTAAACAGCAAGCATCATGGCCAGGCTTAGGTCACAAAATGGCTTAGGCCAAAAATGGCTTCTCTTATGTCAAGAAAGCCATGCATGGTTCTCTTTCTCCGGGAACCCCCTACCCTGTCTGCTTACAATAGATGATAATGATAAACCATAAACTATAAATTATATAAGGAAGGAAGTGAGGACATGAGCTAGGTTAAGGAGAGTAAAAAGAATTGACAAACTATGGGGGTCTCGCAGACAAAAGATTGTAAGCACTGGAGTAATGGAACTGATGCCACAAACTCGGCCTCTGTGCACCAGTGCCAAATCGAATCTCTGAGTTTTGAGTGAAGTAGGAAAGAATAGCTTTATTGCTTTGCCAGGTAAAGGGGGACACAGTGGACTCATGCCCTCAAAAACTGTGTATCTCAACCTGGGAGGATTTGGTGAGGAGTTTTATAGCAACGGTTCAGGGCAGGGTTGCTTATAAGATTAGGGTGTATGCACGGCCTGCACTCCTTTAATCTGCTCTCAGGTAATCTTTTTTTTTTTTTTTTTAACACCTTTACTGGAGTACAATTACTATACAATGGTGTGTTACTTTCTGTTGTATAACAAAGTGAATCAGTTATACATATACATATATCCCCATATCGCTTCCCTCTTGCGTCTCCCTCCCTCTTACCCTCCCTATACCACCCCTCTAGGTGGTCACAAAGCACCGAGTTGATCTCCCTGTGCTGTGCGGCTGCTTCCCACTAGCTATCTATTTTTTTTTTGGGGGGTGTTAATTTTATTTTTTTTTAAATTTTTTTTTAACATCTTTATTGGGGTATAATTGCTTTACAATGGTGTGTTAGTTTCTGCTTTATAACAAAGTGAATCAGTTACACATATACATATGTTCCCATATCTCTTCCCTCTTGCGTCTCCCTCCCTCCCACCCTCCCTATTCCACCCCTCCAGGCTGTCACAAAGCACCGAGCCAATATCCCTGTGCCATGCGGCTGCTTCCCACTAGCTATCTACCTTATTACGTTTGTTAGTGTGTATATGTCCATGACTCTCTCTCGCCCTGTCACAGCTCACCCTTCCCCCTCCCCATAACCTCAAGTCCGTTCTCTAGGAGGTCTGCGTCTTTATTCCTGCCTTATCCCTAGGTTCTTCAAATCTATTTTACATTTGGTAGTGTATATATGTCCATGCCACTCTTTCACGCTGTCCCAGATTACAGATCGCCCTTCCTATATTCTCAAGTCCATTCTCTAATAGGTCTACATCCTTATTCCCATCTTGCCCCTAGGTTCTTCATGACCATTATTATTTTTTTTAAGATTCCATATATATGTGTTAGCATACGGTATTTGTTTTTCTCTTTCTGATTTACTTCACTCTGTACAGCAGACTCTAGGTCCATCCACCTCACTAAAAACAACTCAATTTCGTTTCTTTTTATGGCTGAGTAATATTCCATTCTATATATGGGTCACGTCTTCTTTATCCATTCATCTGTCGATGGACACTTAGGTTGCTTCCATGTCCTGGCTATTGTAAATAGAAATGGAGTGACCACTGTGGTACATGACTCTTTTTGAATTATGGTTTTCTCAGGGTATATGCCCAGTAGTGGGATTGCTGGGTCATATGGTAGTTCTATATTTAGTTTTTGAAGGAACCTCCATACTGTTCTCCATAGTGGCTGTATCAATTTACATTCCCACCAACAGTGAAAGAAGGTTTTCTTTTCTCCACACCCTCTCCAGCATTTATTTTTTGTAGATTTTTTCAAGATGGCTATTCTGATTGGTGTGAGATGATATCTCATTGTAGTTTTGATTTGCATTTCTCTAATAATTAATGATGTTGAGCATTCTTTCATGTGTTTGTTGGCACTCTGTATATCTTCTTTGGAGAAATGTCTATTTAGGTCTTCTGCCCATTTTTGGATTGGGTTGTTTGTTTTTTTGATATTGAGCTGCATAAGCTGCTTGTAAATTTTGGAGATTAATCCTTTGTCAGTTGCTTCATTTGCAAATATTTTCTCCCATTCTGAAGATTGTCTTTTCGTCTTGTTTATGGTTTCCTTTGCTGTGCAAAAGCTTTTGTTTCATTAGGTCCCATTTGTTTATTTTTGTTTTTATTTCCATTTCTGTAGGAGGTGGGTCAAAAAGGATCTTGCTGTGATTTATGTCATACAGTGTTCTGACTGTGTTTTCCTCTAAGAGTTTGACAGTGCCTGGCCTTACGTTTAGGTTTTTAATCCATTTTGAGTTTATATTTGTGTATGGTCTTAGGGAGTATTCTAATTTCATTCTTTTACATGTAGCTGTCCAGTTGTCCCAGCACCACTTATTGAAGAGGCAATCTTTTCTCCATTGTATATTCTTGCCTCCTTTATCAAAGGTAAGGTGACCACATGTGCGTGGGTTTATCTCTGGGCTTTCTATCCTGTACCATTGATCTATATTTCCGTTTTTGTGCCAGTACCATACTGTCTTGATTACTGTAGCTTTGTAGTATAGTCTGAAGTCAGCTCCATTTTTCTTTCTCAAGACTGCTTTGGCTCTTCAGGATCTTTTGTGTTTCCATACAAATTGTGAAATTTTTTGTTCTAGTTCTGTGAAAAATGCCAGTGGTAGTTTGATAGGGATTGCATTGAATCTGTAGGTTACTTTCGGTACTATAGTCATTTTCACACTATTGATTCTTCCAATCCAAGAACATGGTATACCTCTCCATCTATTTGTATCATCTTTATTTCTTTCATCGGTGTCTCATAATTTTCTGCATACAGGTCTTTTGTCTCCTTAAGTGGGTTTATTCCTAGATATTTTATTCTTTTTGTTGCAGAGGTAAATGGGAGTGTTTTCTTAATTTCACTTTCATATTTTTCATCATTAGTGTATAGGAATGCAAGATATTTCTGTGCATTAATTTTGTATCCTGCTACTTTACCAAATTCATTGATTACCTCTAGTAGTTTTCTGGTAGCATCTTTAGGATTCACTATGTATAGTATCATGTCATCTGCAAACAGTGACAGCTTTACTTTGTCTTTTCCGAAATGGATTCCTTTTATTTCTTTTTCTTCTCTGATTGCTGTGGCTAAAACTTCCAAAACCATGTTGAATAATAGTGGTGAGAGTGGGCAACCTTGTCTTGTTCCTGAGCTTAGTGGAAATGGTTTCAGTTTTTTACCACTGAGAACGATGTTGGCAGTCGGTTTGTCATATATGGCCTTTATTATGTTGAGGTAAGTTCCTTCTGTGCCAACTGTCTGGCGGGTTTTTATCATAAATGGGTGTTGAATATTGTCAAAACCTTTCTCTGCGTCTATTGAGATGATCATACGGTTTTTTTCCTTCAGTTTGTTAATATGGTGTGTCACATTGATTTGTGTATATTGCAGAATCCTTGCATTCCTGGGATAAACCCCACTTGATCATGGTGAATGATACTTTTAATGTGCTGTTGAATTCTGTTTGCTAGTATTTTGTTGAGGATTTTTGCATCTATGTTCATCAGTGTTATTGGCCTGTAGTTTTCTTTCTTTGTGACATCCTTGTCTGGTTTTGGTATCAGGGTGATGGTGGCCTTGTAGAATGAGTTTGGGAGTGTTCCTCCCTCTGCTATATTTTGGAAGAGTTTGAGAATGATAGGTGTTAGCTGTTCTCTAAATGTTTGATAGAATTCACCTGTGAAGCCATCTGGTCCTGGGCTTTTGTTTGTTGGAAGATTTTTAATCACAGGTTCAATTTCAGTGCTTTTGATTGGTCTGTTCATATTTTCTGTTTCTTCCCTGTTCAGTCTCGGAAGGTTGTGCATTTCTAAGAATTTGTCCATTTCTTCCACGTTGTCCATTTTATTGACATATAGTTGCTTGTAGTAATCTCTCATGATCCTTTGTATTTCTGCCGTGTCAGTTGTTACTTCTCCTTTTTCATTTCTAATTCTGTTGATTTGAGTCTTCTCCCATTTCTTCCTGATGAGTCTGGCTAATGGTTTATCAATTTTGTTTATCTTCTCAAAGATCCAGCTTTTAGTTTTATTGGTCTTTGCTCTCATTTCCTCCATTTCTTTTTCATTTATTGCTGACGTGATCTTTATGATTTCTTTCCTTCTGTTAATTTTCTTTTTTTGTTGTTGTTGTTGTTCTTCTTCTTTCTGTAATTGCTTTAGGTGCAAGGTTAGGTTGTTTATTTGAGATGTTTCTTGTTTCTTAAGATAGGATTGTATTGCTATAAACTTCCCTCTTAGAACTGCTTTTGCTGCATCCCATAGGTTCTGAGTCATGGTGTTTTCATTGTCATTTGTTTCTAGGTATTTTTTGATTTCCTCTTTGATTTATTCAGTGATCTCTTGGTTATCAAGTAGTGTATTTTTTCGCCTCCATGTATTTGTATTTTTTACAGATTTTTTCCTGTAATTGATATCTAGTCTCATAGCATTGTGGTCCGAAAATTACTTGATATGATTTCAATTTTCTTAAATTTACCAAGGCTGGATTTGTGACCCAAGGTATGATCTATCCTGGAGAATGTTCCATGAACACTTGAGAAGAAACTGTACTCTGTTGTTTGGAGATGGAATGTCCTATAAATATCAATTAAGTCCATCTTTTTTAATGTATCATTTAAAGCTTGTGTTTCCCTATTTATTTTCATTCTGGATGATCTGTCCATTGGTGAAAGTAGGGTGTTAAATTCCCCTACTATGATTGTGTTACTGTCGACTTCCCCATTTATGGCTGTTAGTATTTACCTTATGTATTGAGGAGCTCCTATGTTGGGTGCATAAATATTTACAATTGTTATATCTTCTTATTGAATTGACCCCTTTATCTTTATGTAGTGTCCTTCTTTGTCTCTTGTAATAGTCTTTGTTGTAAAGTCTATTTTGTCTGGTATGAGAATTGCTACTCCAGCTTTCTTTTGATTTCCATTTGCATGGAATATCTTTTTCCATCCCCTCACTTTCAGTTTGTATGTGTCCCGACATCTGAAGTGGGTCTCCTGTCGACAGCATATATACAGGTCTTGTTTTTGTATCCATTCAGCCAGTCTAGGTCTTTTGGTTGGAGCATGTAATTCATTTGCATTTATGGTAATATCGATATGTATGTTCCTATTACCATTTTCTTAATTGTTTTGTGTTTGTTATTGTAGGTCTTATCCTTCTCTTGTGTTTCCTGCCTAGCGAAGTTCCTTTAGCATTTGTTGTAAAGCTGGTTTGGTGGTGCTGAATTCTCTTACCTTTTGCTTGTCTGTAAATGTTTTAATTTCTCTGTCAAATCTCAATGAGATCCTTGCTGTGGAGAGTAATCTTGGTTGTAGGTTTTTCCCCTTCATCACTTTAAATATGTCCTGCCACTCCCTTCTGGCTTGCAGAGTTTCTGCTGAAAGATCAGCTGTTACCCTTGTGGGGATTCCCTTGTATGGTATTTGTTGTTTTTCCCTTGCTGCTTTTAATATTTTTTCTTTGTATTGAATTTTTTTTTTTTTTTTTTTTTTTTGCGGTACGCGGGCCTCTCACCGCTGTGGCCTCTCCCGTTGTGGAGCACAGGCTCCAGACGCGCAGGCCCAGAGGCCATGGCTCACAGGCCCAGCTGCTCCGCGGCACACCAGATCCTCCCGGACTGGGTCATGAACCCGCGTCCCCTGCATCGGCAGGCGGACTCTCAACCACTGCGCCACCAGGGAAGCCCTGTATTGACTTTTTGATAGTTTGATTAATATATGTCTTGGCGTGTTTCTCCTTGGATTTATCCTGTATGGGACTCTCTGTGCTTCTTGGACTTGATTAACTATTTCCTTTCCCATATTAGGGAAGTTTTCAACTATAATCTCTTCAAATATTTTCTCAGTCCCTTTATTTTTCTCTTCTTCTTCTGCGACCCCTAAAAATTGAATGTTGGTGCGTTTAATGTTGTCCCAGAGGTCTCTGAGACTGTCCTCAATTCTTTTCATTCTTTTTTCTTTATTCTGCTGTGCAGTAGTTTTTTCCACCATTTTATCTTCCAGGTCACTTATCCCTTCTTCTGCCTCAGTTATTCTGCTATTGAGCCCTTCTAGAGAATTTTTAATTTCATTTATTGTGTTGTTCATCACTGTTTGTTTGCTCTTTAGTTCTTCTAGGTCCTTGTTAAACGTTTCTTGTATTTTCTCATTCTATTTCCACGATTTTGGATCATCTTTTCTATCATTATTCTGAATATCATTATTCTTTTTCAGGTAGACTGCCTATTTCCTCTTCATTTGTTAGGTCTGGTGGGTTTTTAAGTTGCTACTTCATCTGCTGTGTGTTTCTCTGTCTTCTCATTTTGCTTAACTTACTGTGCTTGAGGTCTCCTTTTTGCAGGCTGCCAGTTCGTAGTTCCCGTTGTTTTTGGTGTCTGCCCCCAGTGGCTAAGGTTGGTTCAATGGGTTGTGTAGGCTTCCTGGTGGAGGGGACTAGTGCCTGTGCTCTGGTGGGTGAGGCTGGATCTTGTCTTTCTCGTGGGCAGGATTGCATCCGGTGGTGTGTTTTGGGGTGTCTGTGGCCTTATTATGATTTTAAGCAGCCTCTCTGCTAATGGGTGGGGTTGTGTTCCTGTCTTGCTAGTTGTTTGGCATAGAGTGTCCAACACTGTAGCTTGCTGGACATTGAGTGGAGCTGGGTCTTGGCGTTGCGATGGAGATGTCTGGGAGATTTTCGCCATTTGATATTGCGTGGAGCCGGGAGGCCTCTGGTGGACCAATGTCCTGAACTTGGCTCTCCCACCTCAGAGGCAGAGCCCTGATGCCTGGCTGGAGCACCAAGAGCCTGTCATCCACATGGCTCAGACTAACAGGGAGAAAAAAAAGAAAGAAAGAGGGCTTCGCTGGTGGCGCAATGGTTGAGAGTCTGCCTGCCGATGCAGGGGACACGGGTTCGTGCCCCAGTCCGGGAGATCCCACATGCCGCGGAGTGGCTAGGCCCGTGGGCCATGGCCGCTGAGCTTCCGCGTCCGGAGACTGCGCTCTGCAACAGGAGAGGCCACAACAGTGAGAGGCCCGTGTACCGCAAAAAAAAAAAAAAAAGAAAGAAAGAATAAAATAAAATGTTATTAAAATAATAAATAATTATTAAAAAAAATTTTTTAAGTAATAAAAAAAAATGAAGAGAGCAACCAAACCAAATAACAAATCCACCAATGATAACAAGCACTAAAAACTGTACTTAAAAAAAAAACAAAAAAAAAACGGACAGACAGAACCCTAGGACAGATGGTAAAGGCAAAGCTATACAGACAAAATCACACACAGAAACATACACACTCATAAAAAGAGAAAAAGGGAAAAAAATATGTATATCGTTGCTTCCAAAATCAACCTCCTCAATTTGTGATGATTCGTTGTCTATTCTGGTATTCTACAGATGCAGGGTACATCAAGTTGACTGTGGAGATTTAATCCACTGCTCCTGAGGCTGCTGGAAGAGATTTCCCTTTCTCTTCTTTGTTCGCACAGCTCCCGGGGTTCCGCTTTGGATTTGGCCCTGCCTCTGGGTATAGGTCGCCTGTTGGCGTCTGTTCTTCGCTCAGACAGGACAGGGTTAAAGGAGCAGCTGTTTCAGGAGCTCTGGCGCTCTATGTACTGATTTAAAACTATCTAAAGATGTTCTATGACATTTCAAAAGGAACATGCATTCTGTGTGTATAATATGCTACTATTCTTGACCTCGTATCTTTTCCATATTCACATTTTTTAACATAGAATTTAGTGCCAGTCCGTCATTTAATTATTTTATCCTAAGAAGGGAATAAACTCGAAGAAGATCTGGCCTTGTGTCTTGTGTTTGCCTCTCCAGACCCATTCTCCGCCCTCCACCCTGCCCTCTGCCCTGTGAGGCTGACCGGCATGGACAGCTTCCAGAGTCTCTTTTGCCTTTGGTTGGATACAGCCAATGAGCAGCCCCAGCAGGCTATTACAGGGAAAGAAGAAAGTGAAGTTGGGGTATATGTTCATTCCCTGTCTCCCTCTGTGAGGCTGTCCTTCAGTTGACTGTGTCTTCACTGCTCCTCACACGGTCACTGACTCTTTCCTGAGGTCCCGTTACTGCTCCCACACCTCAGGCCTAAGAGTGTTAACAGTTCCACTGTTAGTGGCCCCAACTTATTGCCTGTTCAAAGTGGTTTCCCATCATCCCACTCATATCTTTTTCAGTAGTCTCATAACACTTTCCTCAAATTATTTACATGGACATTGTTCCCTGTTGGGACCCTGACTGTTACAGCGAAGGAAGTAGGTTTTGTTGTTGCTTGTTGTTGTTTTGTTACAATTAATATATAGGAATGAGCAAAAGTAAATATTTAATTGTTGTCATGAACCATGTACCATGAATCATCACAGTCAGAGATTTATGTTAACTTCAAAAGTATATATGTGTTAAGATAGTCTTTGTTCAAAATAAAGTACACTCTGTTTAGTCTGCTGGTTTTCACAGGCCTTGTTTTCTCTTTCTTTTTTTTTTTATTTGATTGCTAGATGTTTTTGCTAGTTAATAGCACATACGTAGAATAAAGAGTAGATGGAGTTGAATGAAATTCTTTCATTTAGAAGGGACAAAAATTATATGAATATCTCCTTGTAGGTAGAGATCTTAAACCTCTTCAGTTTCTTCCCAGTGCTCCATGGTGCTTCACCTTGATTCAGTGATTAAATACAGATATTGAACTACATACTGCAGTTAACTGTTGCATTATAATATAAGGGTACTCATTGGTACCCTCACTTGATTCGAGTATCAGGTGATCATTTTTCTCTTATGACCACATAACGTCATGAAAGAAGAATGAATTCCACAACATATAGCAATTGTCAGTGGCACTTTTTACTTGTGCCTGGTTAAGTAGATTTATGTTATTTTGGATGGCAGAATCCTATCATTATAATTCTTTGTAATAATATAGGAAGTAACCATGAAGAATTTTTGTCCAGACAGATGGTCCAGACAAACAGTGGTTATCTGGTGACAGAACACTTTAAAAAGCTGGCAAACATAAAAGTGTGTTGTGCATTTTCATTTATGAAAATATGAGTTCCAAATTTTTAGCTTTTTCTGTGATGTCTAGTATGTTACTTGGCAGATATTTTCTCAAAATGCACACACACACACGCACACACACAGCATTTTATGTGTCTCTTCAAGTTAAAGGTAATTTTTTAAAGTAATGGAAAAGCAGATGTTATTCTTTTAAATGTGCTACAGAGGGAGTATTTCGAAAATGCTATGTTTGTTTGGTTATGTTTTCAGAACTAAGTGGATTTGTTGCCAAAAATTATATAAAAGTATTTCCTGCAAAATCTCTCATATCTGTGTACTTTTAAAACTTGGGGATAGAATTTTCTAACTTGCATTAAAATTTTCCAAATAAAGAATTTAAAAGTATAAAAGTGCAACAACTTCCACTAGCTTGTAAGAACAACTAGCAGCTATAGATTAACTATATTAAAAATCTCTAGCAAAATTTTTTAAATGTTTGCTTAGCTGTTCGATAGTATTATTATAAATTATTATTATTAAAATACACCTGTGATAGTGCAGACTCTTATGTCTTTCCCCCACTTGGATCTATGCATCTTTGTGATGGGTCTTTTTTAGTAATGAAACCAAGTAGACCAGATATTGAAGCCAGACCTTGGCACCATAAAGCAGTAAACTTTAAGAACTTAAAATATATATACAATGGAATATTACTCAGCTGTAAAAAGAAACAAAATTGAGTTATTCGTAGTGAGGCGGATGGACCTAGAGTCTGTCATACAGAGTGAAGTAAGTCAGAAAGAGAAAAACAAATACCATATGCTAACACATATATATGGAATTTTAAAAAATGGTACTAATAAATCTAGTGGCAGGGCAGGAATAAAGGCATAGACATAGAGAATGGACTTGAGAACACGGGGAGGCGGGGGAAGCTGGGACAAAGTGAGAGTAGCCTCAACAATGTAAAACAGATAGCTAGTGGGAAGCAGCAGCATAGCACAGGGAGATGAGCTCAGTGTTTTGCAATGACCTAGAGACATAGGATAGGGAGGGTGGGAGGGAGGCTTAAGAGGGAGGGGATATGGGGATATATGTACGCATATGACTGATTCACTGTTGTACAGCAGAAACTAACACAGTATTGTGAAGCAATTATACTCCAATAAAGATCTATTAAAAAATATAATGCAGAATATTCAATAATATAATTCTCACCAATTAGTATTAGTAATAATGTTTAGAAAGAGCAAAAAATGCAACTTGGTTGATACATACAATGGAATTAAAATTATTTTTAAATACTATTTTCTTTTTATCCTATTCTATCTTTTATATGTTTTATAATGTAACATATTAGTATGGAAAAATATGCATATAACTCTTAAATTAACTTATATATCTGAGAGTTGCTCCACAATTTTTTCTTTATGAGAAGTGTATGATGTAAAAGTTTGGTGATCTGTGGTTGTAATACTTGGCTTATAGGTCCTGAGTGTTGGGGTTAGGGCCTAAAATTCAACACAGTAGTTCAAGGTAACACTCTTATCTTGAGTTAATGGCAATACTGAACATTGGAAACTGCCCTTAGGAATTTTCTTACAGGTGTTGATTCTGAAGAACAATTGTGAAGCAACAAAGAGAGACCTTCTTTCATCTTTGTTTTATTCTTTTTAAGTAAAAAAAGAAAGAGGAAGTAATTTGCCATTGAAATAATTTGTGCAAGTAAACACAGGTCAGTTAGCTTTCAATGTAAATTTTAATTAGTGTTCTGACTCAGTGCCTAATTTGAATGTTGTTAGTTGTCTGTGGTTTGGAGTATTCCATGCCAAGGTTTACTTCTGTTTGTTAGGAAGAGCCAAGAGTTGGCTTAACTCCACCCCAGTGCTTAGCTTATTAATGCAAAAGCTCCTTGTGGCCTTAAGTGCTATAAAAATGCCATTGCATACTTATATGATATACATCTTCTTTACAAAACAGTTTTTGTACTAATTTCTTCTAGCAAGTGAAAATTATTAGTATTCATTCACTCATTCATTCATTCATTTAATTAACACATGAATTAATGAATGCCTACTATATATTAAGCACTATTTCATGTGCTGGAGATAATAGTAGTAAACAAATTAAAAACTCTGTCCCTCATAGAGCTTACATGCTAGTGGAGGAGACAGACAATAAACAAGATAAATAAAGTGTATAAAATGTTCTATTGTGATAAATACTAAAATGGAACCATGTTGAGAAGTTGCAATTTTAGGTGGGGCATCCAGGTAAGACCTCTCTGAGAAGAAGACTTTTGAGTTAAAGATCTTTCAGGGAACCAGCCATGAAGCTATTGGGTGCAGCACATTCTATGCTGAGAAAACAAAATGCAAAGGTATCACAGTGTGAGTGGAAGGTATCAAAGTGTGATGGCATGTTAGGGAAATCTGAGAAGCTGGTGTGGTCATGCTAGGTGTGCACAGGAAAAGGAAACAGACCAGGCAGGCCCTTATAGATCTCTGTAAGGTGGCTGAGTATCTGAATTAGAGTAACTCCATTAATAGGATCATTTTGTCTGCTGTTTTGAAATAGAATCAAGGGGGGAAGGGCAAAAGCAGAAAAGTCACATGTTCTTAGGAGGCTACTGCAATAATCAGGTGAGAAATTGTACTGCATTAGATGAAGGTGTAGCAGTAAAGTGCTAAGATTATATTCTAATTTTGAATTTAGAATTCAGAAATTTCAGAATTTTCTATTCTAAATGTGAACGTAAAGCCAACAGAAGGTACTGATGAATTGAAAGTGAGGTATAGGGCTTCCCTGGTGGCGCAGTGGCTGAGAGTCCACCTGCTAATGCAGGGGACACCAGTTCGTGCCCCGGTCCGGGAAGATCCCACATGCCATGGAGCGGCTGGGCCCATGAGCCATGGTCGCTGGGCCTGCGCGTCCGGAGCCTGTACTCCGCAATGGGAGAGGCCACAACAGTGAGAGGCCCGCGTACCACAAAAAAAAAAAAAAAAAAAGAAAGTGAGGTATATTCATTATCTAATACTGGGTAACAAATTACTCCAACATCTTCCTGGCTTAAAAACCATATTTATTATCTTACTCTTTCTGGGGATCAGGAATTCAGGCAGAGCTTAGCTGGACCTTTTGCTTCAGGGTTTCTTTTTCAAGAGGCCGTAACCAAGGTGTCAGCCTGGGATGCACAGTCATCTCAAGATTTAGCTGGAACAGAATTTACTTCCAAGTTGACTCAAAGTAATTGTTGACAAGATTCAGCTCCTTGCCGGGAGACCTTATTCATCAGAGCAATCATAATAAAATGGCCAGAGAAAATGCCAGCAACACGAAAGTCAGAGTTTTATAATATAATCGTAGAAGTGACATCCCATCACCTTTGTCATATTCTATCAGTTGGGAGCAAGTCACTAGGTTCAGCCAACACTCAAGAGAGAGGATTCCACAAGGGCATGGACACCAGAAGGGCATCATTGAGAACCATATCAGAAGATGCCTCCCACTAGGGGTAAGAGGGGGAAAAAAAGAGCCAGGAGCCAGGAATGGCTTCAATGTAAATAATAGTCAATAGGATCATCTTATTTGACAAAGTTTATTTTGGAGTTTAAAATCTTGCGTGTTTTTTTTTCTTGAATTGCAGAGTTTGAATTGCAGTTCATTTTAAATTCAAAATCTTCATGATACCTTTTTATTTAAGGACTTTCTGCCTCCATTCTTAATATGTCAGAGACATTTGCCTTGTGCCATCTTTTCTTCACCATTTTTTTTAACCATTCTGGAGTTCCCAGAAGTAGCCCAGAAATCTTGATTGGGGTTCAAATGTGCTCATTATTGGGTTACAGGGCAGTAACACAGAGTCCTTGACCTCAAAAAGACCTCAACAGAGGCAGTTGTTTACTAGTCAGAGATTTAAGGAAAGCTAGACACAAGTTTAGGAAGAAATTAAGTTCTCAAAAGGTTAAATAATTTGTCCAAGGCCATACTGCTAGTAAGGCAGATCTGGATTTGAGTCTGTACATCTGTGCCTTTCTTATTTTACAGTCCATCCTCTTTACACAGCAATGTTCAGTTTTTAAGAGTTTTGTATTCCTGAGAGACAAAACCAACACCCTTGAAGCCATCGAACAGTGGTTACTTGCAATGCATTTTAATGTGAAATGAGAATAAAATTGAAACCAAGAAAAAGGAGCAAGCAGGGTAGATTGGAGTAGAGAAATCGGCTAGAAGGAAACAAGATAAAATGGAGCCTTGAAAAATGGATAGGATAAAATATGCATATTATATTGTCCTTTGTGGTTTGTGCATAGGAAATTATTAGATAAATGTGAAAGTAAGATTAATATCAGCAGAGAATAGTTAAATGCTTTTGCCTGATTCTTCAAAGTTGCATATTACCTCTCTCTTTCTGAATTTACTTTTATTTATGGTGGTAACTAAGGGAGTAGAAAAAACAGATACGAACACGGTATTCCTACATCATCCCTCCAATACAGAAAAATAATTTAACAATCCTTCTTTAGTGGCCATCAGGAAATTATACCGTTGATGGTTTTTGGCCATCGGGAAATTATACTATTATGTAGACTATCAATGATATAGCTCATTCTTTAGTGCTACTAGCATTGGCCTCAGTTCTGTGTGAGTCCGTTTCTACCTGACTAAACCACGTACATCATTGATTTTGGAAAATGTATGTATCTTCATATAGTTCCAAAAAACTTCCCCAGTGTTTTATGTTGCAAGTATAAGGTCCCAAACTCTCCTTCTTTGTAATGTGTTTATCTGTGCTTATTCTAAAGCTTTTCAATCTCTATTAAGTAAGAATAAGGTGCGCTGAGTTTTTTTTTAATGGAAGGCCACATCTTTTATTTGAGACTGTCTTTCAGTCAGAATGAATCTAGTGATACTCATGGCAGAGCTGCCAATCCTTGGACTTTCTAACATGAAAAATGGCAAATTAGACTTTGTACATGGATCTAGAGTTGTGTTAATTATCTAGATAGTAAATAAAACCTAATCAGAAGCTTAACATTATTTAACGAATCAATATACGATATGGTATTTTTTGTTTGTTTGGTTGGTTGGTTGGTTTTTGTCAAGTTAAAAAAAAACTATACCACGCATTCCTTTTGCAATCTTTTTTTCCTTTTTAATGTTAACCATTTATTTTATATCAGTGTTCAAAAGATAAGATTTAAACATCTTAAATTTTATGGGCTAGCCCCTCCCATTTACTACCTTCATCTTATCCACTGTAATCAAGTTTAATTTTATAGAGATGAAAGGATAGAAAATTTTAGGGATAGATCTTCCAATTGCTTTTAATTTTCAAAAGTGGATTGAACATTTTAATATATTACATATTTTAAGGAACGAAAGAAATGTTAACATGAATTAACAGCTGTCCAGCCATACTGTATTATTTAGAACAAATTTCCATCCCTCCAAACAATTTGCCTATATAACGAGCAATGGATTAAATCAAGAGAATAAGTAAATTTCACGGTTAGTCTTGTTACATCAAATGCTTAGTACTGTGCCTGGCATGTTGTAGATGCTTATTATGTATAAATGTTGAATGAATTTTTCAAATAGATTAGTGACAAGTGCTCAGTAGATGTAGTAGGCAGAATTCTAAGATGACCCGCAATGACCCCTGCCCTTGTAAGATCCCCTGCCTTTCAATGGAAAGAAGCTGTGAATATGATATCACTCCTGTGATTATGTTACATTACAGGCATATCTCAGAGATACTGAAGGTTCAGTTCCAGACAACCACAATAAAGCGAATATCACAATAAAGCAAGTCACACAAACTTTTTGGTTTCCCAGTACATATAAAAGTATGTTTACTTTATACTGTAGTCTATTAAGTATGCAATAGCATTATGTCTAAAAATAGAGTATATATCTTAATTTAAAAATACTTTATTGGTAAAACTTGTTACCAATCATCTGAGCCTTCAGTGAGTTGTAATCTTTTTACTGGTGGAGGTTCTTGCCTCGATGCTGATGGCTGCTGACTGATCAGGATGGTAGTTGCTGAAGATTGGGGTGGCCGTGGCAGTTTCTCAAAATAAGATAACAATGAAGTTTGCAGCATGGTTTGACCCTTCTTTTCATGAATAATTTCTCTGTAGCACGCAATGTTGTTTGATAGCATTTTAACCACAGCAGAACTTCTTTCAAAATTAAAGTCAGTCCTCTCAAACCCTGCCACTGCTTGATCAACTAAGTTTATGTAATATTCTAAATCCTTTGTTGTCATTTCAATCCATTAAGTTCACCACCTTAGGTAGGCACGGTCATGGTGCCCCAAAACAATTACAATGGTAACATCAAACATTACTGATCACAGGCCACTATAACAAATATATAATAATGAAAAAGTCTAAAATATTGTGAGAATTACCAGAATGTGACACAGAGACACGAAGTGAGCAAATGCTGTTGCAAAAATGGCGCCGATAGACTTATTCAAAGCGGGGTTGCCACAGATTTTGAACTTGTAAAAAAATACAGTACCTGGGAAGCACAATAAAGCAAAGCACAGTAAAATGAAGTATGCCTGTATATGGCAAAAGGGAGATTATCCTGAGTGGGCCTGACCAATCAGTTGAGCCCTTATTAGCAGAGTTTCCCGTAGCTGGCAGAAGATGAAGTCACTACAACAATTCCAAGTGTGAGAGGGAATCAATGTGAGGAGATGCTCTATAGCTAACTTTGAAGGTGGAGGGGACCATGTGCCAAGAAATGATAATGACCTCTACTTGCTGAGAGTGACCCCAACTGATAGCCAGTAAGGGAATGGAGACTTCAGTTCTACAACCACGAGGATCTGAATTCTGACAGTGATCTGAATGAGCTTGGAGGCAAATTTTTCCCCAGAGTCTCCAGAGGATTACTCAGTCTGGCCAATACATGGATTTCAGCATTATGATACCCTGAACAGACTACCCAGCCACACCATGCTCGGACTGCTGATCCATAGCTAATACGTGGCCATTGTCTTAAGCCACTAAGTTTATAGCCTATCAGCTCTCATTCTCATTAAAATCTGAGAAAAAGAATGCTTGGGGAAAGAGAGTTTGAAGAAGTTTATTATCTGGAAACCCTCAGCTAATCTTTTTTTAAAAATATGTAACTGCTTCTCAGACAATCCTTAAATCTTATAATATAGATCCCCATAAATAATTGTATGTAGAAGTGCATATGTTTGGCACAAGTCAGTCCAATGTGAGTTGTTTTAGCCACTCACCTAATTCTAAGGCATTTAGGAAAAGGAAAAGGAGACTAGCCTACATGAGGAACTAATTAATAAAGTAACCTGCATTAGGAAGCAGCTATTTTGTTGAAAACTTCCTTTTACTACAGCAGAAGCCTCAAGGAAATGTTCATGGGAAAGGGTGAGAAAGAAATTTCTACTATTTAGGTATTGATCCCTGTGAATGTATAGACTGCTTCACTCCTTTATATTATGTAGTGGGTATCTTTCCTATTAGGAACCATTAAATTCAAATCTCAATACTTGGATTTTATATTGGAAATGCATTAGTTTTGTTGAGATTCATTTCTAGTCTGTTGAATGTTTAACCTGTGCCTAAATTGAACTCTTTTTTAATGAAATATACTTAATATAACCAAGTCTGTAGTGTGTAGAGAATCACTGTTATTAAGCTACATCAGATGCTATATTGAAGCTCTGAATCTAAGGCCAGAAAGGGAAGGTTTCTTTTCTTTTAATGAATTTTCTACAATGTTATATTTATTCAGGCAGCATGACAGTAGTTAAAAACAGAGGCTTTGGATTCAGGTAGATGTGAACTTCAATCTGACACTCAGTAGTTTTGTGACTGTGAAAATGTATCTTAACCTCTCTGAGATCTAGTTACTTAATATGCAAAACAGGATGATTAAAAATATTGCTTCATAAGATGTTAATTAGGATTAATTGAGATCATGCATATAAAGCACTTAGCACAATGCCTAGAATAATTAAAGCTCTCAATATATCTTAATCTTTGTTATTATTTTTGTTGTTGTTATATCAAAACTAGAAAATGTCGATCAGCAAAAATATTTTTTTCAAGTGTCACTAATCCCAGCATTTAAGGTTAGCCCCTGTGGGAGAAGGCAGAATTTCCAGTGGTTAGGCACATAGATCCTGCACATTGATTACCAGAGTAGAATTACCAGATCTCCCACTCACTGTTTATATCACACTGAACAAATTAAACTTTCTAGGCCTTGATTTCCTCAGGTGTAGAATAGAAACTAATAATAGTACTTACTGTCTAGGTTTGGTGGGAGAATAAAATGAGTTAATATATGCAGAATGCTTAGAATAGATGCTGCAATTCAGTTGTGATATGTAAGTGTTAGCCATTAGTAGGCCTTGCTGGCAAATATTCTCCTAAATTTGTGTGATTATGTGTATTATGTGTATAATCTGTGTGTATTATATACACTCTAAAAATAATATTATATTGCAGATATTGTGTTGTACATAGCTTTATTTTAAAGATACAACTTGCCCTGAGCATCTTTCCAAAAAATAAGTACACTTTCACAATGTTATTTTTACAACTGACCAGTATTCCGTTGTTAATTAATATTGTTAATTTATTATATTAAATTTATTATGATACAATTAGCTAACCCCCTATTATTGGAAATTCAGATTGTTTCCTGTATTTTCCTATTATAGTCACCTTGAGTTGAACTTCCTTGTGCTTAAATGCTTGCATAGGTCCTTAGTTATTTCTGTGGGCTGTTTTCCAAGAGTGGAATTGCTGGAATAGAGATTGTAAATGTTTATACTTCTTTTGATCTACATTGCAAGATTACCCTTTATTAAGTAAGATTGTAGGAATTTACACTGTCACTAGCAGTGCACAAGAATGACTGTTTCCTGGACCCTCAGCCATACTTGTACTCTAACTGGTTTGATAATAACGTCTAGCTGTTCAGTTCATCGTATTACAAAGGAACTTGGGTGTGGTTTTCTGTTAATTTTTCTTTAGTATTTCTTAATTTTTGAATGGTGTATTTATTTTACGAGGGATGTTATACAACTTGCATTACAAAGAATTCCATTTCTCAGTAAGGCCCAATAGCAAGTGTGTTAGTTTACTATTGCTGCTGTAACAAATTACCACCAATTTAGTTCTGGAGATTAAAAATCAGAAAATGGGTCTTATCAGGCTAAAATCAAGGTATTAGCAGAACTGCATTCCTTCCAGAGGTTCTAGGGGAGAATCTACTTCCTTGCCTTTTCTGGCTTCTAGAGGTCTGGATTGGAAAAATGAGCTCTAGGTTGGAAACTATATTAGTCTGCCAGGGCTGCCATATCAGAGTACCACAGACTGGGGGGCTGAAACAGTAAAAATTTATTTTCTTCCAATTCTGGAAGCTAGAAGTCCAAGATCAAGGTGCTGAAGGGTTGGTTGCTGGTAAGACCTGAAAACAGACTTCCTGTCTTACCAACAGCCCACTGGGTCCTCACATGGCCTTTTTTCTGTGTGCATGCTTACCTGGTGTCTCTTCCTCTTCTTACGTGAACACTCGTTCTGTTGGATTATGTCCACACCCTTATGATCTCATTTAATCTTAATTACCTCCTTAAAGGCCTGTCTTCAAATACAGTCATGTTGGGAGTTAGGGCTTCAACAGAAGAATTTGGGAAGCACAATTCAGTCCATAACAGAAACATAGATCTGATGATAGGACAATCATTATTATCATTTTAGAAATGGAAAGACTGAGGTTGGAACTGCTAAGTTACTTGTGCATACAGAGAGCACTGGAGATGGAATAGGCTTAGTACTCTTTCCACATTCATACGATAGAGTGGATAGGGCGATTATCCCTGCCTGGCAAGTACAACCTGAACAACAGCATAAACAACAATAACAACATCACAGAAATCGACTGAAAATTAACCAGGTAGATTATAGAGGCTTCCTAAAACATCTGTAAGGCTGTATTGAATCTCTAAAAGGAGAGGGATTAAATGGTGCTCGCTGACTTCAGGAGACACGCTGTTTCATGACAGTGAGCAAGAATGTCCCAGAAATTTTCTGAGGACATCAAACACAGCTCCACATCTTATGGATAGTATCTCAGGGAATCTTTAATATCCTCAGAGAATAAACCACACTATCCGTGCCTCTGAAGAATGAAGAGTGAAGCGGCCGCCCCAGCTGTGATTTGAAACTGAGGTTCTGATGCTACCGGGTTCTGGGGAAACTAGGTATTTCAAAGCCAGCTTTGCCTTAGCCCTGTAAACCTGCCCCTCCAGCTGTGTTCAAACACATGACTTGTTCACTGCACAGTGTAATGATTATCCAACTTTCATCAGAGGGCTGTGCAAGAACAAAAGGCCGAGGGGTAAAGAGGATTTTTATTATTAGGTTGCTGTCCTTATGAAACATTCATATAGCAAAGGAATTGCTTTGCCATTAAAAGAAATTTTGTTAAGGAAAGTTTATGAAAAAGGTGCTTACACTGCCTTTAAAGTAACTATATATGTATTCAGAAAAAAATATATATATAAAAAAAAAGGCTGAGTTTAGGAACTCAGTTCAGAACCATATTTTCAAATGTAAGTAAGGGAAAATGTAGACATCTATTGGACTAGTTTAAAATTACACAAGCATGGATTTGAACATTAATTAGATGTCAAGCAGAATTTATTTTATTTTGGCACACGTGCTGTTGTTAATGACTCCGCATTTCTCTCCTGCCACAACTTGGAATTATTTGGAACCACAGGCCCAGTTAAGGTGGGTAGCTCAAGGCACATCTGTTGTGTGTGCACAGCTCATCAGGATTTTTAGGTTCCCAAGTGCAATCAGGGTGTTCCTTTCAATTCAGCATCTTCTCCCTCCACTCTCCTAGCCCCACTCAGCACCACCACTTGTGTAAATAAACCACAAAAGTCCAGGTCCTCTGAAGTTGTGGAGTTGGTCTCACTTTTTAAAGTGAGGAAGGACAGAGCAGAGGTGAGTGTATTACTTGCATTATCAAAGTAGATCCACATATTCTATTCTTTTTACAGGCGAGATAGGGGAGAGAAAAGTATTCCTGCTTATAAGTATTTTACACAAAATATATTTAGGTTAACAAGCTCTTCTTTAAAAGTTCAAAAAAATGTTAAAAGCAGAAAGGAAAACATTATTAGCATTTGTTGGTGGTTTTGGCAGGGAATTTGTAGGTAGAAGGACAAAATTAAATGAGGAACTTTGGAAAGAAAGAAGTCAGGAGAGCATGAGATTTCTGAGGGTTAGGAAACAGGAAGTAAGAGAAAGATATTAAAGAGAAACATAATAAGAAAGTAGCAAAAATAGAATTCCTAGATTGTGTATTAGTCTCGGGCTAAATCGTCAGCTGGTATCTATGTTAGGATATCAGGAGGTGGTGCAGCATGATGGTGAACAGCAAGGGCTTTGGAGTCAGATAAACTTGCATTTGAATCCCTGATCCACACATAGGGTGACTTTGGGCAAGTTATTTGACCTCTATAAACCATAATATCCTCGTCTGTAAATGGAAGGAATCACGTTGCCTGGAGCAGATGTGAGGATTACCTAACACAGCTACATAAAATGCTTGGAAAATGCCTGGTATAAATGCTGGATAAGTTCATTAAGTATTACAGTCATGGAGCCCTAGAGCTGGAAGGTATCTTACCAAACGTCACAAACTCCAACATTTTACAGAGTAGGAAAGTGAAGAGCTAAAGCATTAAGTTTCTTGCCAGAGGTGATGCAAGTGGAAAATCATCTTCCAAGTCGTGTTTTACTGGTTTTTAGGACACTGTGTTAATCAGCTCAGGCTGCAATAAAAAATAACATAGACTGTGTGCCTTAAACAACAGGAATTTATTTCTCACAGTTCTGGAGGCTGGGAAGTCTGATTGAGGTGCCGGCCAATTTCAGTTCCCTGTGAGGACCCTCTTCCTGGCTCAGGGATGGACGCTGGACACCTTCTCAGTGTCCTCACCTGGCAGAGCTCCAGTCTCTTCTTCTTATAAGGGCAATAATCTAATTATAGGACCCCACTGTCATGGCCTTATCTAAACTTAATCACCTCCCAAAGGTTCCAACTCCAGTATCATCACATTGGGAATTAGAGCTTCAACATACAAATTTTGGGTGGACACAAACATTTGGTCCATAACAGAAACAAAATATGGTGCTGTGGAAAGTGCCTGGAGCAATGGTTAAGAACTGAGGGTTCTAGTCCTAAGGACCTTAGGCAGGTCTCTTAATCTTTCAGTTTCCTCACCTAATAAATGTGATAGGTGGGAGGGATTATCTCAAAATGGGGTTCAGCTCTATGCTAATGTAATATTATTCTCTGAGGATATGAGTGTAATTTACAGTGAGAGACATGTGTTTGACTCGAGTAAGAAAAACAAGGACTAATTGGGATCCCAGGACACAACAGGAGAGAGCAGAGCTAGGTGGAGCTTTTGGCAAAGGAAGAGTGGCAGGATCTGAGAGATTCTTGGGGATCAGGGAGGGGATAAAACCAGAATGAGAAAAAAGGGAAAGGCATCACAGGAGGGTCTCATAGAAAGCTATCTCTTCTAAAGTGTGCCCAGGGCCAAAATTCCACCTGTTTTGTTTTGTTTTGTTTTAGGGTTAGTAAGCACGTAAGGAGTATAACAGTAGGGGCTGAGAGAGGTCACTGATAGCCATTCACAGCTTGGTGCTAAGCTAAGGAAAATGATTTGAATAAAATAACTTACCCTAAGCAGAAGTGTGTTTTGGAATGAGAGGAGGAAGAGAGTTTCTGCTCTCTGATATCACATCATTCAGTATATTAAACATGTGAACATTCGAATACATACGAGTAGATTGGAAAGAGTTTTATTTATTTACCTGTATCTCCCAAATTGACTATATCCCTCAGCAAGATGAGTGGGAACAGGCTCTGATTGCTAATTATAGATTTAAGAATCTTATGCAGGGAAACTTACCTGCTCAGCATAGTTTTTTTTTTTTTTCCTTCATAGCTTCCAGATGATCCTAAGAGAGCAACACTGCAGTGTAACAGTCATCCTGATTACAAGTGTGTACGCAAACTGGGCACCATCTATGGCTAGTTTTCATTCAGAAAAATACCATTTAAGCTTATAATTAACTATGCAACTGGTCATAACTGTTAAAGATTTTGATATGATGATAAAGTATCAATTATAATAGTAAATATATACCTATGTATCCACATATATTCAGTGTTAATAACCTATTTCTTGATGAAACAACTTTGATTTCTTGAACACAGTTCTGTGCTTAACAATGATCTTCCACAAATGAAGCCAGAATCGGCAGTGCTCTATAAGAGCAGTGAGTGGCTGCACGGGGATGAAGAAAGGCAAAAAGACAAATCTCAGCCAGCTCTCTGAAGAGCTGGGGAGCAAGATTCCCCAGTTTTTATTCTGCATGTTGAGGCTTTTTCTCTCGTGCAGTGCAATCCGTGCATTTTCCGAAGCTGTATTTCTTCCTGCACTGACTTGTAGATGTTTAACGGTCTTGCCTAATTTTCTTTAAATTGGCTGAGCTTGGTATTGGTAGGTCTCCAATAAAAGTTTTTATTATTTTAAAAATACTACTTTTGCCATTTTACATTTTCTAATTAAAACCAGGGTAGATTCCATAGTTTCCTGGTCACTTTTAGATAACAAACTCTTCATCACTTTTGTCCAATTTAAAACTCTATTTTCTTCTCCAGTTTGACACATACCTCCTCCCCATTCTCCAGCACCAGCCAAGCTTTAGCTTGGGGGACTTGTGGTGGGGAGAATATTGTCTGCTGTTTCATTCCTCTTCTCTCTCTGTCTTTTAGTTCTAGCTTTTCTTGACTTTGGAGTGGGAAAGAAAGAGAAAGAGGAAAGTGACCCTCACACTTGTTGAGGCAAGCAAGTACAATCCCCTGTCTGTGGTCTCTGGCTTTACATCAAGGCCCGCTCTGGGTTCAGTCAAAGCTGGCTACCTCATCTGAGTGCGTACCTTGGGTAGCCTTGCAGGACTTCCCACCAGGAGATCTGCCTTTGGCTCAACCTCTTCCTACACAGGAGTGGATCACATTTAATTACTTCCATGTGTTTATTTGAACCTTGAGAAATTCACACATCCTTGCTTGGCCAGTTAGGGTGCAAAAATGCAGGCTGCTCCTTTGCTATCCTGTCTTTCAACAAACCCTCTTTTAGAGCAGAATCTAACCTGGGAATGAGGCAATAGTCTCCCATTCTTGCACACATCTGAATCAGTGGGTATCTTTGAGCTTCCCTCCTCACTGGACTTTGCAAGGATGAGTGAGGGTAGCGGATCCACTCTATCCCTCACTAAGTTGATGACTCATGACTCTCAAACAGCCCTTTCCTTCACCCCCACTTGCAAATATATACTAAAGTCCAGGAGGGGAGATAACACTTGGTGTATCATAGCCATTTTGGCCATCTCCCAATAAACCTCTAAGAGTTCTCTGACTTCCAGTTGTTTCTTTGGCTATTCTTAAAACATAGGATACCTGTTGTCTCTTTTCTTTAATCTTGGGTCTTGGTCGCCAACTCCAGGGCAGTAAAGGGAGTTCCATTAAGCATGCTGATATAGATAGATGCTTCCTTGTCCAAAACCATTGATCCCCTCCCTATTTAGCCATCTTAGTCTTTCAGCTGTTACCATTAGAGCAGACCTCAGTTTCCCAAACTGCCAGGTGTACTACCTCCCTCACTGCCCTCAGCCATCAGACCCTTTGTCTGGTAATGTGTTAGATTTGTCTAGTCCTGTGTTATATAAGTCTTTAAAAAAAGACTTGCTATTGCACTCATTAGTGCATTTTTACTCAGAGAGAATTTCCTATTAGATACTCAAACACTTGGCTGGACAGACAGCAGATAGTACATAAGCCTATTCACACTTTTAAATGAGTCAAAGAGAATGTTAGTGTAACAAAATAACAATAAAATTTTAGCAGTATAACATAATATACATGTCCAAATGAACCAGATCAAATCGTTTTTGAAATACACTTTGGGGCTTTTTAGGATCCATAGAAGAAAGCCATTTTTATTACTTTTATAGTTTTTTTGATCTAAAATGTTATACTCAAATTGATCACCCATCTAATTCACCAGACTTGTCTCCAGATGACTTTTGTTTATTTTCAGTAATTAGTTTTGCCCCAAAGTATCCTCAGGGCTAACATGGGGGAGGTTTAAAAAATGTGCTCCATATTCTAAAGGCAATACAAACAAACAAATGAAAACAAAAGCAAACAAAAGGGAAAAAGAAATAATATGAAACTTGGCATATTCATTAGTTTTTACCACAGCAAAAAATAGCCCCAAAGTTTCAGTGGCTTACAGCAAAAAAGACTTATTTCTCACGTATGCCGCACGCAGGCTGCAGACTTGCTGTACTTCCGCTTGGCTGCACTGGACTCCTCACAGCAATGCTCAGCTCTCTCATTCCAGCACTGAAGGAACATCCCCCAGCAGGGACAAGCTGTTCTCGTGACAGATAGCAGAAGTACAAGAGAGCAGACCAATCCATGAGAGCACGTTTAAAGCATCCCCATGGACTTGGGCATACATTTTATCCAGTCGCATCCTGTTGGCTAAAGTGAGTCACATGACCAATCCAAACAAGGGGTGGAGAAGTAGATGCTGTCTCTGGGGAGGCACTGGAAGTCACAGAGCAGAGTGTGGTTGTATAAGCTTCAGGGAAGAAAGCATGGAGTTGGGAAAAATAAATCTACCACATAACGTGAACACAATGGAAAAATCATAAGTATGAACTGTAACATTCTGAATTACTGTTTTTGAGGTGGTAATAAATATTAGATATATAAATTGAAATATGGGGATAAAATTAAGTCGGTTACATACCTTAAGGGCCTGTCTCTTATATTTAAGTGTTCTAAAAATGTATAAAATCTCTAGAGTATGGATTTCATTATTTTCTGAATTTATTCCCTTTTAATTGTTTTATATTCAAGTTGTTTCAAAGTGGCTTATTGACAAACATGTTGCAAAATAACTATTGATTGGAAATCACATTTCTGCAGACTTGGCCCATGTAATGCTCCTTATATACAAAATTCAAAAGAAGTTCGGTGCTATATTTCTGAAAGAGCAAATCAATATTCTAAAAATGAGCTAGTCATAGGAAACAGTTATCTTTGCAAGACAATAAAATGTATGAAGTTCCTCAGTTTAGGGAAATATTAAGTAAATCTCTCAACCAATGAGAAGTAAAATAAAGTTGTAAAGGCTAAAGAGATATATGCTTTTCACTTCTTAACACACTATTGAAACCTTAAAATTAAAAATTCCATATCAAGTATTGGATTTCAGCCTTTATATGTCCCAGGGTTATAAATACACTTGAAGAAGTCACATTTTAAAATCCACCTGTGCTCACTAAGACCTGGTCTACTGAGTCACACATCTTACTCCCCATAAAGTAGCCACCAATAGAGGAAATGGAAAGGGGAGGTCCTGGAGTGACCTGAAATCACTCATCTTCACGTGTAGCTCAGTTTTCTTCTGGATGTTGTTTCCCCTCTTCACTCACAAGAAATACACAAGAGGGTAAAAAATTTAAGGCAAGCCCTAATTTGTGGGATATTGTGCTGTTGAGAATTAAAATTAAGAGCTACACTGAAGGGAGTCATGAGGCAAGGAGGGCTGGGTTGCCATGATTAGTCTGTTCTGTCCTGCAGGTAGACTGATGAAATGAGACCTATCTGTACTTTTCCTGGGCCTCCAGCAAGTCACTCATCATGGGATCAGAAGCACTTTGTGCATGAAGAAATGGAGAAAAGCTCTTATTTCCAAGGAAAATCTCCATTTCATGCTAGCTGGGGTTTGTGTATCTGAGTCCACCACTAGCTCCTTAATTTAGGCAAATGCCTTTATGATATCCTATAGCAAATATGCTCAGTCACCTGGGTTATGTTTGCTTCTCTTCTTGCTTTTTGCCTCTCATACTCAACACTACCCTTACCTTTAATCAGCTAGATTTTATGCATTTATTCTCATTTTAATGTTGTCATTACTTACAGTCCATAAGACACCTATACAAAATAATATCAAGTTGGGCTTCCCTGGTGGCGCAGTGGTTGAGAGTCCGCCTGCCGATGCAGGGGACACGGGTTCGTGCCCTGGTCCGGGAAGATCCCACATGCCGCGGAGCGGCTGGGCCCGTGAGCCATGGCCGCTGAGCCTGCGCGTCCGGAGCCTGTGCTCCTCAATGGGAGAGGCCACAACAGTGAGAGGCCCGCGTACCACACAAAAAAATAATAATAATATCAAGTTGAACCATTTCTGGATCTCGCATACACTAGGATAAACAGGTCTCTGACATTTTGAGATTTACCTCACAGTTTGTATGTGGTCACATCGTCTGTATCTTAAAAGCCCAATCTTTCAACACCAAGTCTTACTTCATATTTCTCAGTCCCTTGACCTGAACCTAAAAAAAAGATTTTTTTTTTGAATTTGGCATAAGCAATTCTGTGTCTCCCAGTGACAGTGGCTTATGAAAAAGGTTTCTTTAATGCTTAAGGGAAAGTGGCTAGCTGTTTTCCACAGTCTTAACAAACAGAGGCAAGGGGTAAAAACTACCACATGAGGGTTTTAACCACTTCCTGATGGTGAAGGTCATTGACGTAGAATTGGCTAACTCTCCACCCAAAACTGTATAGTCCAACTTTCTCTGAATTGATTAAAATTAAAGGACATATTAATTTCTCTCATCAGTTAAAGTGACTGTGCCTAAAGACACAGGAATAGACTAACTCACCTCTCGTGGTCATCTATAACACAGTATGATTTCAATTCTGCAATTTGTAAAAAACTTTAAAGTTGGATAAAAAGCCATAGAGCTTGAACCAAATCTCACCAGGAGAGCATGTCGTAATGGCAGGAATGAGAGTTTGCATGAGGTATGTTCTATAAGGAAAATAATCACAATGGAATACACTGAGTTTTCTTCACTTTTAAATTTTTTAAAACACAGTCACATATTCTCTCTGCAAATCTCCCCTGCTCTGTTTTATTTTGAGCAAGAAATCAGACTGATTTTTTTCCCTCCTTGAATCAGCTGCTCATGAGAGAAGCATATACATTTCTCATAGAATAAGAATTGAGTATTAGGAATACTAATTAGATAATTTTGACAATTCCTATGACTCCCCACCCCTAAAATATATATTTTCTTTAAGAATTTTAGTAAAAAGTTGACTTTGTGCAGAATAACCTTTCCGTTTATCATGTGTATAGCAGTCAGGTGGTTATAGAGTTATATTTATGTACCAGAACAGGTTTTAAATATCTTTAAAAACAAGTAACTCAGTATTCAAAGTGTATGAAAATACTGGCAAGCATTGATACGGGATATAGAAATACTCTACCCATCAATTCCCTACGTCCACTGAAAACCAAGTAGACTGTACAATGGTATATTACCAAAGTCCTCAAAACACTGTGAAAATCTCTGAGGTATAATTCTGCATAAAATACCTTGAAGTTTCAGATGTGGATGCTTTCTTTGGGGCTTTCCAATTCATAATCACATAACACTCGTTTTCTTAGAGCCTCCAAATAATGGTGTGATACATTTATTGCATCTGACATTTCAAAAATCTCACCATAGAGGTGGGTTGGAAAACTTTTCATTGTCAACTATTCTTCTTACATTGAAGGTATAATTATATATGGATTATATTTTCCATCAATACATCTTTAGACCCTTGAGGGTTTTTTTGTTTTTTAATGCTTTCCAGCATTTTTCCAGCATTATTATATTTCCTTTGGTAAAGTAAAAGAGGTGCTAGGAGATAAGTGGGCTTTGTAACAATGACAAAGGAACAAGCCCTAACCTAAAAAAAAAAAAAAAAAAAGTCAGGTTCATTCAATTAATTTTTTTTTTTTAAAGAAGATGTTGGGGGTAGGAGTTTATTAATGTATTTATTATTTATTTTTGCTGTGTTGGGTCTTCGTTTCTGTGCGAGGGTTTTCTCTAGTTGTGGCAAGCGGGGGCCACTTTTCATCGCGGTGCGCGGGCCTCTCACTATCGCGGCCTCTCTTGTTGCAGAGCACAGACTCCAGACGCGCAGGCTCAGTAGTTATGGCTCATGGGCCTAGTTGCTCCGCGGCATGTGGGATCCTCCCAGACCAGGGCTCGAACCCGTGTCCCCTGCATTAGCAGGCAGATTCTCAACCACTGCACCACCAGGGAAGCCCTCATTCAATTAATTTTTTAACTCAGATGTGTAGGAACAGAGAACATAGAACAAATGAAAATAATGTGTTTCTTAGAGTCTCTGTAGCACAATACACATTGGGCAGCGATGCAAAATTAGGAATGCAGAATGAAACTCATCTATATATATTTTGGCTGCTAGGCATTTAATCCTTCATTTTTCAGTATTTCATTCTCACAATAACTTTCTTCTAGTCCTTTGAATGATAATTATTTTTCAGAAGAGAAGAAGATTAGAGACAAGAATTAAAGAATCAATCAAAGAGAGGTTAACATTCAAGGGAATCAGTCTTTTATTTTCAGTGTTTTAGGGCATAATAAAAAGTAAAGTTTAAGCATGTTGGAATTAATTTCAAGGCAATAGAAATTGTCACATGGCAGAAAGCGTAATCAAATAATTGTCACTGCTCCATTATCTAGCGAAATATCCTTCCCTTTTTTTGTTCTATGCCTCCCATGTTCATGATACAAGCAGACCGCCAGACAGTGACAGAAGCTGGCTTGGAGAGGCTGCAGGGTACAGATAAACTGATGTTTTTTGACTACTAGTACATGCTTTGTGCTAAGCCCTTTCAAATTAGAATAGCATTAGCTTATTCTATATTCCATACAGTTCTATGGAGTCAGAGTTATTTCTTTATTTTAACCTCAGCCCAGTTAAGTAACTGGCCTAACTTACTTGTAAGTTGTAGGGCTGAGATTTGAATCCAGAAGTGCCTGAAAACAAAAACTATGCTCTTGCCTTTACAATATCTTCTTCCAGGTAATCAAAGAGAGGTGTTGGAAGAAAGAGCAATACTTAACGTATGTGACAGTCTGGAGACATTATTTTTTGAAGAAAAGCAGAAAAATGTGGGGTTGATGGTTAGGTTGCCATATAATGTAGTGACTAATAAATACCATTTCTAAAATGTATTTTAATAAGAAGTCAAATATATGCTCTTAAGATAAGTATTTGCTATAGAATTTAAGAAGCCTGAAAGAGGAAAAAGTGCACTGTGAACTGAAATGAGGAAAGGAAGGTCTCTTATTGATTCTTCACTCTTGGAATCTCATTAACTATCAGGTGAAACGATGACTGCCAACAAATAAACAGCATTTTCCCCAGCCTGGCCTGTTAAACTGCCCAAAGCCACCACATACAGATTAGTCTGAAACACACTCATTGTTCCTGCTAGAGGTGTTTTAAAAATCAGCTTTAGATACAAGAATTTGTTTTCTCTCCTTCAGGCTGCTAAAGGATGCACAGAATGAAGCTTATTTTAAAAGCTGGTATCAGAAGCTATTGGCTGCTCTCCAATTCTGTGCAGGAAAAGCCTTGAGTGATGAGTTTTCCAAGGAACAGAAACTCATCAAAATTCTGGGAGACATTGGTGAAAAAGTCAAATCTGCCAGTGACCCTCAAAGACAGGTTTGTTGCAAAATCAATCTTCATGTAATAAAGTTTTGTTTTATTTCTTAAACCTGGTTCAATTAACTTTGAATTTCATAACACAGAAGGTAAATTCCTTGACTACACTTTGTCATAAGACACTTAAATCGATTCTTTTGATCAAGTTTTTTTTTTCAGTTTACTATCCTAATGTTAATGATAATATCTATCACCAGGACATGACTTTTTGATCTAAATAGCCATGTAGCATAGACAGTACCTGACAAAAGACCAATTTAAAGGCAATTTGATTTAAATGACCGGATGAAGTAATTTACTCAGAAAGGCAGCACAGTTCAGACTCATGGAAGAAGTACACAAGGGGACTTTTCAGAGTACCCTTGTCCAAGGTACAAAATCTAGGTCTAGATTTTTCTCACACTGCACTGATCAAAGTCACATTTTTAAAGACTTTTTTTTCCACAACAAATAAGTGAATTAAATGAAAGAAATCAATAGTGGTGTGGATAGTATTGAATAATACTTTTATTCTAACATCCATGGATGATAGTCAAAATACTGTGCCTCTTTCATCACTGATTATAATAATGGATCTGGCTGTTCGTTTTCTTGCTCTAATGGAAGGACACTTGCTCTTTTTAATTAACTGCATTACTAGTTCCCTTCACTGATATAGATCATTAAGTAGGTTCTCTTAAGTTCAACATTCTAGATGCAGGGAGGTAGTGGACTGTATTCACTGTATTAAGAATCTCATTCAATAACAAGTACTTACTACAGACTAGGAGTTAAGGATAGAAAGATGCCTAAAACATGAATCTTGTTCTCAAGGGAGCTCATAGTTTCTCTCCACCCACTGTTTAAAATCAACAAGACTTTTCAACAAAATGATATGAAAATAGGCAAAGGGTCCCAGAATTTTTTCCTAGCACAAGATTTTTCTTACTGGAAGTCACTTCATTTGGTAGTAATGCCAGAAGCTATGCTACTTCACCTACCTAGGAGAAATTGGAAAATAAAAAGTATAAGCAGGGACTTTATTTTTAAATGGGAGACATATAAACTCTGTATGCACAGAAGAGCCTTAAGGCTAGCAACATGATAGGCAATGCAAAAAAAAAAAAGTTCTATGATTTCACCATATTACTGCAAAATCATTAATTATTTTCTAATGGTAGACAAAAAGTTGAAAGCAAGTAAAATAAATTTGGCTTAAAATTTACAAAATTTATGTATAGGTTTGGTCTTTATTTCTTACGTTTCAAAATCCCTCATGTATTTAAGATGCATGCTGCAGTTAGTACAGTGCCTTTTTGACTATTTACATCACGTTCCAGTGATACTGACATTATTCTCTCAGATAAATGCATTTCTCTCACCTTGACTGGCTGCTCTTGTGATAACACCTCTTCACGTGAAAATAGAAAGAGAAAAAGAAAGAGGTGGGAGAAGCATTTATAATTTCTCACAAGTTACTGTAAGCTTTTTTCTTTTCTTTTTTTTTTTTTTAAAGCCCAGTTAAACCTAACTATATGAAGTGAAGAGATTTTAGTTAAAGAGAGCAGAGGTTCCCCTCCATGGTGCTCTTCAGGCAAATCGAGGTATAGAAAAGACAAAAGAGGAAGACAGAAAGAATGCCATTGTGGAGCTTGGCCTCATTTCTCCACCTTGTTTTGCTGGATTCTGGGAGCAGTAGATTCTATTATTTGGCAGTGAACCCGGAGTAAGAGCTAAGAAACGCTTGAGAGTTAGTTAAACACTATTAATCTGATATCCTCATTTTTAAAATTGGGCTTAAACAGTTTTCAAAGTAGGCTAAAAGGAGCTTTTTTTAAATTTTGAATTATTATTATTTCTGAATTATTGTTTTTCTCCTTTTTTGTGTCAGGGGATACACAATTCTAAAGGTGTCATTTGTGGTCTCAGACCTTCCACATGCACAGAGGACTATGGAAGGGAGTGAGTCAAGTATCAGAAATACACTTATTGACATTTAGTAAACTATTTGTTCATGTATATTACTGCTTCTGACATTTATCAACGGTCTATAATTATCTTTTTTGTCATTATTTTTTCTCCTACTCTATGTAAATTTTTTTTTTAAAAAGTATTATACTATTAAGTGTAAACCTTGAGAGTTACAAATTAAGATTTCAGGGAATTATGATAAATGGATCATGTTAATAGTTACTTAAAGCAGGGGTTGCAAATTGGTGGGTTACAGGTCAAGTCCAATCCATCGTGCTTCGTTTGAACAGAACAGTGCTTTGTTTTGGTTTGGGTTTTAATTGAATTTAAAGTTCTTCAGAAAGGACATGCAATCTTTACTTCCCCATTTTCCCCAGTACTCCCTATTGTCTTTAGCCTGCTGCCTCCTCATATGTGGCTACATCACCCACCTGACCCCAAAGCACCCAAGTGTGCAACCCCTGAATTAAGGAGTTTATTTAATCAACAAAAGAAAATTATAACTTGAATGAAAAGTCCAGTTCTTTTCAGTTTTGAAGATGCTTCTTCTAATGATTTTTCACAGGAGGTACTGAAGAAAGAACTTGGCAGACTAGAAGAATTCTTTCAGTGTACAAATACCTGTCACCTTCCTCTGAACCCTGCCCTATGCATAAAGGGAATTGATGGAGATGTAAGTCAACATATTCAGTAGATAAGTTGAGTATTTTTATTTTGAATTGTTTAGTTCATTGGATGTTTTTGAAATGGCAAAAACAATTTATAAATTATCATTGCAATTATTTAAGAAAAATGTAATTGAGTCCCATCCAAACTGTGTGTGCTCTATTTGATGCACTGTGACCAGTTGGTATCACATTAACCTTATCAGATATTTCATTGGTTTAGAAACACACTAACCAAAGTTCAGTGGAAAAAAATGAAGACACTTCTGACTGAATTGACTTATTCACAATGGTTGATTTTGCGACCCCATGCAGGCTGGTTTAATTTCATGCTTATTTAGATTATGTACATGCCCATGCCTAGGACACTAGTATATCATTAGCTATAACATCTCAGTTTTGATTCAATTTAAAATTCATTGATGCTTATGAGTCACTGTGCCATATGATATGTTTGTGATTTTACTCATGCCTGGAAAGCCCTTCCTGGCGTTGTACTCACAAACTCCTTCTCTTCCTAAGTCTCTATCAGCCACCCTTCTCTGACTTAGAATCATTCTTTCTCCATGAGCTTTATTATATTCCTTCTCAAAAGTCCAAGAGTAGAAGACTCTAATAAAGAGGATTGATAAGTGATATTTTAAAATGAAGAGGTTAAACTCTCATGCAAGCACAATAAGTGTTACTTCACTAAAGTCGGAATACAGTCAAGAAAAACAAATTTAATAATTAGGAGAAAAATCAGACCATTAGTATGAATAGAAAAAGTTTTACTAGAAGCTTAATATTGTCACCTTTACAATTTTGCTGCTGCAAAGACACCCTACAAATTTTCCAAATATGCTGCATAGATGTATTTTGAATAATAACAAAATAAGGCATCAATTTTATAAGCTGAGATATGTCTATCTGGGCTAAAATCCAAATCATCACTGATTTAAAAAAATTGTGTGACCTTTTAGTCATTAGCAGTATGCACTGATTGATGCTTTAAAGATACATGGAAACATTTCAAAAACACAGAGTATCTTAATGTAGAAAGAACAATATATCAATAGTTCATTGAGTCCAGATGTTATTTTTTACTTCTGCTTTCTTGGTTTGTCATTGTTGTTTAAGGAATAGAAAGATTGTTTTCAATTAAAATTACATATGCATTGTGGCTTGTGCAGGCCTTGGTGAAAATTACGTATGCGTTGTGGCTTGTGCAGGCCTTGGTGATGTGGGGCACCAGCTCTAGGGAATCGTTGCTCTGAGTGTCCAGGTGAGCAGGCCATGCCAGGGGCATCACCAGTTCAGGAGTCATCACCCATAGTGCTGTGCCTGGGACCACACTCCTTCCCTACAGCAACCTGCAGCCATCGGCACTTCCCCTGAGGCTGGGAAGTGCCCCAAGTAGAGCCACCTCTTTGTCCCACTTGCTCTGGTCAGTTGTGCCTGTGTGTACAGCAGTGAGCAGGGCGGATGTGGAGGGTGATGCTCTCTCACCTGCAGAACATGTTAGTCTGTCCTCCAGTCCTGCTGAACAACGAGGAGGTCTGAAGGGACATACATCACATAGGAAGGTGCAGTAAATGCAGCAGAGTTCTAGTCAGAGTCCACATCTGGTTGGCCATCAGAGGATCCATACTGGAAAGAACCTCTGGGAGTGTAATGAGTGTAGTAAGACCTTCAGACAAACCCCTCAGCCAGTGGTTCATCTGAGAACCCACTGAGGGTACAAACCCTATGAATGTGAGAGTGTGGGAAGACTTGTCATCACTCCTCCCATCTCAATAAATACCAGAGACTCCATTACTGGGAGAAACCTCATCAAGGTGACGAATGTGTTAAAGCCTTCACTCCGCGTTCCCTGCTCATTGCTCATCAGGTAGCCTGTACTGGGGAGGGGCCTTCTGAGTGTAACGAGTGTGAGGCCTTCATGCAGAGTAGAACCATTTTCCAGCGTCAGACACTTCACACAAGTGAGAAACGTCATGTTCAAGTGAGTGTGGGAACGCTCTCTGTTCTGTTAGAGACCTTACTGACCATCAGAGAGTTCACACTGGGGAGAAGCCTTACGGCAGTAAGGAATGTAGTAAGGCCTTCAGTCAGAGTATATGTCTTGTTTGACACTGGATCCTCCATGCCAGGGAACAAGCACATACATGTTGGCAGTGTAGAAAAGCCTTCAGTCAGATCTCTCAACTAGTTGACTATGAGCAAATTCATACCAGAGAAAAGCCTTTTGAATGCGGCATGGCAAAATGTTCAGTCTAGTAAATGTCTTATTTTATATCACAGACTTCACACAAGCAAAAGCCATATAAATGTGGAAAATATGCAGTCAAAACTCATACCTCATTACATATCAGAGAATTCACACTGGTTAGAAGTCCTATGAATGTAGTAGTGAGTATGGTAAGGTCTTTGTTTATAGCACCAGGCTTACAGTACATCATAGAGCCCATCTGGGGAGAAACCTGATAAATGCAGTGATTTGGGGAAAGTTATTACTGAGCTTATTGTGCATCAGAGTTCACTCTGGAGAGAAGTCCCATGAATGTAGTGAGTGTAGGAAAGCCTGCATGTATAGTCAGCATTCTATTTTAATCACCATCAGTAAACTACACTAGGGAGAAGTACTCAGGCCTGGCTCAATCCATTCTTTAGAGCATGGGTCTCCAAGACAGAGAGCAAAGGTCTTAGGTTTGGTTAAACTTTCTTTATAAGAAGAATTCTCACCCCTGTCTCTCCTTGGAACCACTAATCACAATGGACCATTTCCTGTTTCACTAAGGGGTAGATCATATGAGAGAGTGGGAATAACTGAATGCAATCCTTCTCCCCTCCTGGGAAAGTAAAGACCAGACATTTCATTTACTAATAGGTATCTTTTCCTTTTTAAAAACTGTTTTAAGTCTATTTCACTAATTTTCACTTTTCAAGACCAGAGTTTCTATCTTCCTTTCTCCATTCTAGCTTTTCTTGTCTTCCTTTCTCTATTCCAGATCTTTTATCTCACCATTTACATAAAATATCTTCCAAGACTTTGATTCATTCTTTCCTATCTCTTGGTTATGGCCATCCCAATCCACTTTTTTTTTTTTTTTTTTTTTTTTTTTTGCGGTACGCGGGCCTCTCACTGTCGTGGCCTCTCCTGATGCGGAGCACAGGCTCCGGACGCGCAGGCCCAGCGGCCATGGCTCACGGGCCTAGCCACTTTGCGGCATGTGGGATCTTCCCAGACCGGGGCACGAACCCCTGTCCCCTGCATCGACAGGTGGACTCTCAACCACTGCGCCACCAGGGAAGCCCCCAATCCACTTTTAACTTCTACTCTAATCTAAGGTGTCCTTATTTACCTTTTTCTACCTAGCAAACCTTTTCATTTACCTGTTTGCCAATCTATGTCTTTCACAATCTTCAAATTCAGCTCATCTCTGAAAGACTCTCTTCTTCAAATGCTTCTTCATTCAGCTGTGAAATGCATGCGTGTATACATTCATACCAACTTTTGCAGGCTCTATGAGAGGTGGATATGGTGTCTCTTTCTATTAGCATATAGTTAATGCTTTGTGCATACTAGCTGTCAAATGTATAGTATTTTTGCCATGACTCTCAAAAAATATACTGCATGTGAAAACCAAAATATTAAGCAATGAAAGCAATATAGCTGAGTGATATAATTGAGAAGAGGGGCTAAACCTCGCCCTCAGCCTTTCTTAGCCCTTTGTCTCTTCCCTGGACTTGGCATACCTCAAAGAGATCATCACTCTCCCACCCCAGCCCCCAGAATTGAATGAGGAGAATTTGAAAACCACTGATCTAAACTCTGGCCTAATACAGGGTTTCCTAATTCAATACCATGACAGAAGGTCATATGTCCCCTGATTGACTGATTCTTGCAGCAGGAATTCATTACTTAACAAGCAGCCTCATCCTTTTACTATAAAACTCAAATTGATTCAGTAAACAAGGGTTTCTGTTTGCTTAGGGATTAGGTTAGATTTATGTTGACAGATTAAGAAATAGATCCTTTCCTCTCAACTTCTACTGATTTCAGACTTATCAGAAATAATGATATTCAAACTGATCCTTCAAAATATATTGATGTCATATTTTACTAAGTTGATGAATTGAAAGTATCGAGTCCTTTTGCTTCCTTTAGTATTGATTTAATAATTTTTGCTGTCAACATGAACTCTCTAATAACCTAAAGACATATAGCCTTTTAACACTCAAACAGTTGTAAGCACATAAAAGGAAAATAATGGACAGTAGTCGATATCATAAAACTGAAAATAGAAATGTAAAGTATAATTGAAAGAAACGAGAATAGGAAATATATGTTGTACTGTTACTTGTAAAGATAAGAAAATGTTCATTAGCAAAAAATGAAAAAGAATGCATTAATCTTTTTGAAGTACCCGATTAGTGTCAGACACTGTAAAAGGTATTTTATATCCATTAGCTCATATACCTATTACAAAAATGTATGAGGTAAGAGTTTTATCCCTGTTTTACAGTGGGATACAAACATTTAAGTAACTTGTCCAAGGTCTTACAGCTGATAAGTTACAGAGTCCAAATTTGAACTCAGGTCTTTGTTAATTCTATATGCATGTTTCCTTAAAGTATGCTACAGGGCAGAAAGAATGAAAAGGAAATATATTTTTTTAAATAGCGATTTCATCTTTTAGGTATTAACTAACTAGCATAAGCACAATACCTACATACTACTTAGTTTATTTAAACTCCCTAAACATCATCACTGTTTAGTGAGAAAAAAATGTAGTTGAAGATTTACAACCTGCCGAAAAGCTGGCATTTTTAGTTTACAAATAAAGACTTTGGTTGGTAGACTAAAGTCTTTTTTTTAAGAAATATGTTTCTTTGTTCCAAAGTGTGAGAATTATTCATATGTGTTACATTTGCTCATATAACAAATTCTGCAAGGGGCCATGATTGCAAGGAAACTGTTCTTTTTGCTTTGTTTTGCTCACCATTTTTCTCTTCTTTTTGTCCCATAGGCATGTTCATATTTCACATCTAATGCTTTGCCATTGAAGATTACTTTCATTAATGCTAATCCAATGGGCAAAAACATCAGCGTCATTTTTAAGGTACAGTAGCCCTCCTGAAACATCAAATTGATTCCATTGGTAGAACTATTGATTTATTACTCACAAAAAGAAATTATTATAGCTCTTTTCCTCTGGCAGCAGCACAGAAGATTCCAGTTATTTTTGATTCTGCATTTTTACAGAATTATAGTACATGCCAAACTATGATTGGCAATAAATCAAACATTACTGGCTCAAAGCCAATGAATCTTCAGTGCAAAACTCCGGGAGGTATGTTTCAATAAATGAAATAATGCAATCATTTTTGAGTAATACAGAAAGCAGAATTGTGGTAAAGTTTCTAGGGAGAGAGTCTTCCTTTGGTCTAGATACTAAGTTCGAATCAAAATTAGCTGAAACTCAAATGACACGATTTAGCATAAAATTCTTATCTGTAAGCACTTGCTTATTTTAGTAATTTGGGTTGTTGTCTTCTTTTTAAATAAAATATAAATAAGGGCCATATCAGTCTTTGTCACGCATCCCATGGGACAATAGAGTAAAAGGACAAGAGTAAAAGTCAAGTAGGAAAAAGGGACAGAAAAAGGAGCTGTAAGTAAAAATAAGCATTTGCCAGTCGTTCAGTTAAATTTGATAAGTTATTCAGCCAAACCAGACAACAAGGTTACAGAGTGGAATTTTTGTTAGATTCTGACTAGTTTTGAAGATAATGATTAACATACCTATACTTTTGCTGTGATCTGTGTAAACCTCAAGCATTAATGTTCCCCCGGCACTGCATTTTTGGTGAAGAAAAAAGAAGAACACAAAATCTCATCTCGGCATAGTCTTCTGCATATAATTTAGAAAGCATTTTCAAAACCAAGCCTCTTATTAGTTAAAAGCATAGAACTGTCCTTCCCCTTTGGACATATTCCATGTCCTTCACCTATGCTAGAAAAACACTCCTTTATCATTTCTTATTATTATCAAAGGCTGTTTACTCTGAAAACTTCTTAACTGCCTTCATAACAAGAGAAGTCAATGATTCAAAGTCTGATGAATTCTATGTGTGCTATTTATACTCCCAGTCAAGAAGCTCTTGGTCGTCTAACTGTATATCAGTGCATGAATTTATGGTACATCAAATAATGTTTCCCTTAGAGATTTCACTTGGCTGAGTTTGAAATTTGCATAAACATTCGTCCAACCTCTCTTCACCAAACTTTGAGGTTAAGACATTGCACATGGATAATAAATTGAAAGATTATTATCAGGGAACAACATTCCAAGCAGCTTCTAATTTAATGGCTAAAGCTTCTGTAATCATTTAAAAGAAAGTTCTCATTTTCTTTGATCTTCTATCAGAAACACAAGGTATTCTTAGTGCTAATAAAACAATTGAAACCACCCTAAGTCAGGCTGGAAAATTATTCAAGGAAGGAAATCACATATACCATATTTGAAAGCCTTTAATAGAATTCAAGGAGAAACCCGGAGTCTATAATTTTGTTTTTAACAGGCTGGAGATGATCTTCGTCAGGATATGCTTGTCCTGCAGATTATTCGTGTGATGGACAATATTTGGCTGCAGGAGGGCCTGGATATGCAAATGATCATTTATAGATGTCTATCCACAGGAAAAGGCCAAGGTCGGTATAGATTAGAAAGCTGTTTGACTTACATTATTTATCTCACGCATTCATCAGTAATATGCCCCCAGAGTTGCCACAGCTTTCATTTTAGATTACAAATTTTAAAATCCAAAGAACTAAACCTGGTCATTCTTCTTTTTTACAAAGAATTATTTTCAAAAACAATAAGCCAAAATGATTTATGTAAAGCATAATGTCCTTCTAGATATTAATTAGGACTCTTGACAACTCAAATGTTAACTGTAATATCCTTTTGTGTGTCCTTAAGGGTTAGTTACATTAATGATTAACTCATATTTGTTTCTCTCTTTCTAAGCTGATAATAGAAAAGTCTACTCATTCAAAAAATACAATTGTTGCCTATTAACACAAAATTTACAAAGTTGCAAATGCTTAAAGGAGTTCTGAAAATTCTAAATACATTATAAACATGCATTCAATTTCTAAAAGACTTTTGAGTAAAGTGTAATATCAACAGTCAAAGATGACCATTCATGCAAACTTAGAGCATACTTTTAGCATTTCTCTTCCTTAATAAAAGCCAGGCCACTAATATGGAAATATAATCACATTTATACACATTTTCAATGAAAATAATCCATCCTAATAATTACTCAAACATCAGAGGTAAAAGTTGTACTTAATTACAATCATGCTGAATTGAAGAAATAATTTCTAGGATATCATATAATTTTTTTTACATGGGGCCATTGCCACTTAGCATTTCATTAAATTAATTAGTATGAATTATAGCAGATGCATCTGCATAAACAAAGGGATAAAAATACCATAGAACTGGAAAGGGGACCTAGAACTATGTTGTCTTTTTTTTTTTTTTTCTTTTTTAATTCAGACAGAACTATAGTTTAAACCCATCATCTCAAAAGAGAAACTGTCATTGCCTGGCCCTCCAGTTCCTGAGGTCCCACTGCGAGGCTCAGTACCCCAGCCAACTGTGACTCAAGATTTTGGAAACTAAGCATGGAAGCACCTCCTACTTAGCTTAACTTGCAATTGGATACTTCAGGACTACTGTTAAAAGCCATACTGCCCAATTACTTTGATTCTGATAACAGGGCCCTTGTTTCCATGCCAAGTATCCCACTCCTGAACTCCTTCTAAAGTTCTAGTTCCTAAAAGTCTTTTATTACTGCTACTCTGAGATCATTATTCCTTGAGTTTTTCTCTCCCTTTTCTCACGTAAATGACCTAATTCTTTCATATCCTAATATGTTTAAAGGGTAAGAATAAACCTTAGATGAAGCAAGCTGAGCTTTTTGGTGTCACGTGGATTACTTTTTCTTCAGAAATTGAATACAACACCAGCCTCAGTGGAATTCTTCAATTCCATCTACTCATTTCTCTGTTTATAATCATAGGAAGTAATGGAGGCTAAGACTTTTAAAGTTAATAAAATAATCCAGCAGAAATAACTCTAGACTTGCCCAAAGTTACAGATGTCACAAGACAGACAAATTATTCTTTCCCGCTATCTACCAACAATTTCTTTGGTTGTAAGATTGTACTGGAAAGATACTTCTTCAAGAAAAATGGAGATCATTAAAGCAAATGTCTTCTTTTAAGAGATTAGTTTCCATTTTTAATCAGGTTCCAAGGCTTATTGCATATCTACTGTTGACATCCCTCAAGAAATGTCACAAAGTAAGATAGGGAATATTAAAATGACCTAAACAGGACTGCTGCCCTTAAGGAGAGTATACTCCAGGCCACAAGTTTACATGGCTTTATCAACATTATTGTTGACTATAATTCTTATGACTACTTTGTATATGATGTTGTAGGAACTTTGGGAGAGATTATCAGAGCAGATAAAAATTCTTTAGAATTTATTACATTGCTCTAAATTTGCTCCAGATTTGATGGACATAAAAATTACTTCGGAGAGTTGGAGCAGCTATATCTAGGACCCAAGCAGGATGCTATATCAGGCTCTTCACTGGGGAGGGTTGGGGAGGGGACAGAGGGTGGGGGACTGAGGCTCAAGTCTCAGTGACTGCAAAAAGCTGCTCTGGAGTTTCTCATGCACACCTTTTTGAGAACCAGTGCCTTGTGTGATACCATCTTGAAAAGTTTTGTCCCTAAGAACCTTGCTACTTAAAGTATGACCTGTGGACCAGGAGCATTGACATCACCTGGGAGCTTGTTAGAAACGCAGAATCTCAGACCCTACTCCCACCCTACTAAATCAGAACCTACATTTTAACAAGATCCCCAAGTAATACATATGGGCATTAAATTTTGAGGAATCTGCATTAGAGAGCTATGGGAATGGAGCCACACATATTACTGTGCACAGAATTATGCTAGAAGTATTTAAAAAGTGTGTGATACATACTAGCTTAAAATGTGTGAAATGTAATTTATGGTTTTAATTAATGAGCAGAATTTAGCCATCATGATTGTTATAAATTAGGTGCAAAGTTTTCTGGGTAGTCAACAATGAAAGATATGACAAATGGCTTGGGATTTAGCAATGATTAACTCCCTGAAGACAAATGTGGTCTGAGGAGTAACTGACATTGCTACAGCACCCTATCTAAAGGGTGCAGTAATCTAAGTCCTAATTTGGGGCATGGTCAGATGCAAGGTGGCAATGAGGCATGCAGGAACCAGGTAGAAGGTCGTTTTGTGTTAGGAAGTGTTAAATGGAGGAACTGGAAAAATGAGGGAAAATTTCAGGATTAGAAAGTAGAATTATATTACTCTTTTTAGAGTTATTATATTACTGTTAAATGCAGCGCTTTACATTTGCTATCTCACTTAATAAGCACAAGAAAACTAGCACAAGAGCTGAATACTGTTGGGGGAGAAGGGAGAAGTGTTATGATATTAAAGATATGCCCAGGATTTATCTCTGGGATGTTACATCTCCTTTTTTCTTTTTGTTTTTAACAAATAGATTTTAATAGGTTGTTTTTGCAGCATTCAATTCCCACTTTCCATGTTTGTTTCTTTCTAATAAGGCAATGTATCAATAGATGCCTAACGGTCATGATTGGGCTGGGCTGGGCTATTGGATATTAAGAGATTAAGGCTGAAGAGAGAGAGAGAGAGAGAGAGAGAGAGAGAGAGAGAGAGAGAGATTAAGCCTGCAACCAGCTGCCACTGGCCAAATCCAGCACTGAGAAATGTTTTGCTTACCATTACAGTGATCTTCTTGTTTGTTGTTTAATTTGAATATTTTTAAGGTAGACCATGAAATAGTCAATTTTGAAAACTTAATCTTCTCTCTTTTCATATAGTTCCATTTATGTCCCTGGTTCCTTTGGGCATTTGTGTTTTCAACTCTTGCAGTTGTCAAGATTGTGGAAATCAGAAATTCTAGACTTTAATTTCTTTCAATGACTTTATTTATAGAACTGTGCATTACAGGTTGTTTTGTGGACATTAGTCCTGGGAGAATTTTAAATACTGGGTTTAAATTGCTGTTCTGTGCAGAATAAAAATCAGAAGGCTTGAAAATATTTACATTCCAATAACCTTAGGAACACAATGAAAAGAAGCCTTGATGGATGCATGGCTAGTGGGGCAAAGCTCCTATTGAAGTTCAATCAATATATGCTCCCTTAAAAAGATTGTTATCATAGTTTCACTTTAATGCAGACTGAGAAGGAAGAAGCAGGTGGTTCTGTACATGTTCACTGCAGAGTTACTCTGTTCACTCCTAGAAATGAAACGTTGAACAGTGAAGCTTTTATTAACCTGAACATTGATTTTTATAATATATTTGAAATATTTGTCACGGAGGTTGTATTTGATTCACTTACGTTATAAATATGCTTGTTACACAAATTTGAATGTCCTCCCTTAAACTGTAAATGAATGCACAAGCCATATGTTAATTAATTCACTGCTCTATTGACTCAGTGGGGTCGCTGGGAGACCATCTAGATTTGCTCTCTACTGTAGTTCTAGAAAAATATTAAAGCAGCTCTGATACATCTGATCCAAACACAAGTAGCCTCATCGCTCCCTAGGATTTAGGAAAAATTAGAAGCAATACCATCTAGGTAAAACTCCTTCAGAGAAGAAGGTTGGGAAATTAAAAGGGTAATCCGAGTAGTGCTGGCAAGTATTGATGTTGTTACCTATATCAAGATGCCTTTCCTAAGTATCCCTCATCCTGTAAAGAAAGAAGTATTTCCATAATCTCTTTTTTATCAAACAGGATTGGTGCAGATGGTGCCCGATGCTATAACCCTCGCGAAAATCCATCGCCATTCTGGACTGATAGGACCACTGAAAGAAAATACAATCAAAAAATGGTTCAGTCAGCACAACCATTTAAAGGTGGATTATGAAAAGGTTTGTCCTTCTGCAGCAAATTTTAAATAATGTACTTAAATAAGGATATACTCTGGCTCATTAGATATTCTGATTTATGAAAAAGTAAATTAAGTACATCTTGAGGTCTGATTCATTCATTCATCAGCATAGTAATAATGACACAGTTTAAATGGTATATTACCTAGATAACAATTTCTGTGTCTGGTTTTCCCTCTGGGTGGAATTCTGGGCTATCAATAAAGACTCTCTTTGCTCAGCGGCTTCCCATACAGCAATCTCACCTGAGATGATGCTCCTGAAAACTACCTCCTTCATGTTACCTGTGCCTATTTGTACACAACCTATACTTTCTATAAATCTCCCTCCTTCCATTGCAATGTATTTCTTCTTCCAAGTTCTATTTTTTCATGCCTCATTCTTTCAGTGTTTGCGGAATACCTAATAGAGTTTTTATTTTTTTGTATCTCAGAACTTTACAAAATGTATACTATTCCATTTGGCTGCCAACATTTTTCCCACTTTACCTTGGCATCTAGCCTGCAGTCTACAATTGTACAGGTTCCACCCTCTATCAGGGCTCCCAGATTAGGGGATGAGTTGGCTGGAGCCAGGCCTTGTTTCATTTGCCAAGGCATGAACTGGTACAGCTGCCCCAGAGGCAGGGGCACCTTTATGCTAATTCACACAAGGATGCAATATGGGCCAGCATTAGATTTGCTCAGAACTGTCCTGAGCACTAAACATCCCTCATTCTAGGAAACTCCTCAGTCCTGGGCAAACTGGAAGGTTTGGTCACCCTAGCTGACCTGGGCCATGAAAGAGAGATCCAAGAGTTCATCTACTCCAGACTTCTGTGAGGTTGGAATAGAGCAGACTACAGGTTTTGGAGGCCAAGTAACAGGGAATTAGATGAGATTATCTAGAAATCTATTTTTTAGCCATTCCCCAAATTGTAACTTGAGTTAGGCACAAACCCCTGGAGTTATATTGTTTGGGGTGTTTCCATGTACATTTGATGTTCTTAACCACCATGTGAAGGACATATTTTATTATCTTCACTTTATAAGTAGAGAAAATCTAGACAGACAGATTAAAGACTTTCTCAGGCACCTGGGATACCTGGAAATAAGGTGTCCTGGCATGTAGTCCAGCCACGTGGTCTTCCACTCGCTAGTTGAGGAGGCCCATACCTGTGGCTCAGCCAGTCACTTGTGCTTACACTCATCGTTGCATCATCGATCAAAACGATGAATACCCAGGAGACAGTTTTTTTGAAAAAAGAGTAATTTTGGCAAGAAACCTCTGTCCATTAAAGAGACATAAGCCACAACTAACTTAGTGGAATCTGCTTCTACCCGCACAAGCGTTCACTGGTATATACTGTACCAAAACCTTTTGGGGCATTAACTGGATGACATATTTGTAGGATAAACATAAAGTGTTACAGATATCTCAATGTAGTTTTTTCTGTGTTAAAAATTTCAGATATTCAAAAATTAATATTTTAAATTTCTATGGGAATAGGCAATACTGGACCATATTGTTCCTTCTTCTTTTATCTTGAAAAAAGCTATCCACTATTGTACCTTTGCGACATTAAAAAATAACACTAAGAATCCTCTTTAATAAACTGAAAATTAGTTTTAACTGAATGAAAGTTATTTTCTCCCATTTCAACAAAAACACTCATTAGGCTAAAGAACAGATTGCTTCATGTTCTTCTGTAGCATATCAAGAAACAACCATTTAATCATATCCACTCAGCTGAGATGTAGAATTGGTTCTTGATTAGAGAATTTTGCTTTTTATCGTACTTTTACCATTACCTCTGTGTTTGCTCATTTTTTGTGTGTGTTATTATTTTTCAACCGATTAGGCCTTGAGGAACTTTTTCTATTCCTGTGCTGGCTGGTGTGTGGTAACGTTCATCCTGGGAGTCTGTGACCGTCACAATGACAATATCATGCTGACAAAGTCAGGCCACATGTTTCATATTGACTTTGGAAAATTCCTGGGCCATGCACAAACATTTGGAGGGATAAAAAGGTCAGTGCTCAAATAATGTTTATTAATGTAATTAAGCAATCTCCCGGAGTGATATATAATATGTAATGGCGTAGAAACCCAGCAGATGACTTGTTCCCCATCTCTCAAATTCCCCAAGATAATGTAAACATGATTATGTATCTAATAACATTGAAGGAAAGATTTTTTTCGATAGACTGTTAATGGAACAAATTAGGTTTCCTCAAGTTGTTAGTACACTAAATTGGCCTTCTCCCACAGGATATTAATACTGCTCCAGTCTGAATTGTACGAAATATGATATGTTCATTTTCTTATAAGCCTTGAATGGACAACGAGGCCTGAGTTCGTGGTCTCAATACATCTGGTATATTGCCCATAACAATCACCAGCCTGGTCTACATGTAAAATGAGCACACTTCCTGCACTAAATTAGGCTTGAATTATTCCAAAAATATTTAGTAAGCATCTACCATTCAAGACTCTGGGGATACAACAAAGCAGATACAAACCCTGATCTCTTTCTAGTAGGGATGATAGACATTAAAAAAGATAACACGAGGAAATGAGGAGTTTCATTTCTTACTAAGAAACTAAAGCAGAGAAATGGGATAGAAATTAACAGGGGCAGGGATGCTCTTTTAAAGAGGCCTCCTTAAAGAAATGAGAGCTGTATAGTGAGTAATCACCTTGTGGAGATCCATGAGAAGAGTATTCCAGGAAGAGAGAACAGCAAAAATAACAGCCATGAGTATGGACTAAGCAGGCATGTTCCAGTGACAGCAAGAAAGCCTGGGGCCTGGAGGTGCAATAAAGAGGGACGGGTAGTAGGACGGAAAGATAAAGGGTTTGGTGGAAGCCAGATCAAGTAGGGCACTGAGGACATGGTGCAGAGGTTGGCTTTTACTTTACGTTCAGAAGCAAACCATTGATGGATTTCAGTGGATTTCAAAGCTCTCGGCTGCTGTCCTGTCAAGTAATGAGACCAGTTAGAAGGCTATTGCAATAGTTAAGGCAAGACCTTAATGGTAAAGAAGTGGCAAAAACTGACAGATTCAGAATATATTTTGGAATCTGAACCACAGGACCTGCTAATTGATTGGCATTGGCAGTCATTAATGGGCTGGGAAAATGGGCCCGGTAAGTAGAAGAAAGGAAAATATTCAAGGATGACTCCTGGATTTTTGTTCTTAGCAAACAATTATATCATTTACTGAAAAGGAAAAGACTGGTGGTTGAATAGGTTTTTGTTTTATTTTATTTGAGCTGGGGGTAAGGGAACCAGAAATCTAAGACTAAAAGTCCCTTGCTCCAAAAAAGGATACTTCATATTAAAGTAGAAATGGGATCAGACCATTCCAAAGACTAATCAGTCACTTTTAGCTAAAAATAGCTTTTCAAAAGAGGAAATAAAAGTCTCCTACAATATAACAAGATGAATTTTCACTAGATGGTCATAATCTGGTATTAAAATGCCAATATAAACTACATAATAAGGTTTAATTCTTATAAACTGATAGCTTCTATTTTGTGGAGGCATACAAATGGAATTGTCTCACTTTTTATTATTTTCAGTACATTGCCTTCTATAATGAATAAGCTCAGGAAGAGTCACCACATATTCATTCATTCCTTACACATCTGTTGAGGATGGTCTGTGTGCCAAGCACTGTGATAAACCTTGGGTATACAAAGATGAATAATACACATTTACCACCTCAGTAGGGCTTACTCTTTCTTTAAAATACTGGGAAGACAGACACATAAATAATTACTCCAGAATGTGGTGAGGGCAGAGATAGAGGTATAGACAATTAGAACATCACAGAGGAGAGATACCTGGTATAAAGGACAAATGTTAATTAACATATACGAGCATATTGCATAATTTACTCATTTAACACTTTCCCTAAATCCACTCTTTCCTAGAAATTTAAAGATTAGATTAAAACTGTAACATTTTTATTTATTTTGCTGTATTGTCCACTGAGAATTCGGGTTAACCCCCTTATTCATTTATTCGACCAGCATCTGTGTTGACCATGGGGGTGGTTAAAAGATGCATAAAGATATTCCAGCTCTACAGAAAAAGTTTCAGTTGGGGAAACTTACAAAGTAAAGAACAAGTTACTAAACAATATAGTAAGTGCTATAATAGAGATATGCACCAAGGTCTGTAGAAAAGATGGAGCCCAATTGTTTGTTTGTTGATGTTACAGCAGCTACTGCTACTTCTGAAGTGCAGCAATTTAAATCTATCTTATGCAACCGTTATGGAGGTCCTGAAAATGTGCCCAGCACAGAGCCTCACTTATAGTACGTTCTTAATATTGTTTGCTGAATTAGTCAGCCAATAAACTATTCACAGGTCAGCCTTCAACCTTTCAATAATTATTAATTGGATGAAAGAAAATGAAGTTGGCCCTGTCTTCCCTTGAGGTTATTGATTATTGAACACCAGCTAAGGAGGCCAACTGCAGCGTTATTACCCATTTGGATTATTGTTTGCAGGATTCTATCTCCACCAATGGCTATGTAAGACTCATTGGCAATGTCTCCTTGGATTTCTTTCTTGATACTGATACTTCTGCCCTGAGTTTCTTTAATGGTTAAACTGAACTATGTCTACTCCCTATTACTCACTATATATTTTGAATTATAGGCAGCATCTAATAATTTTCTTCAAAGTCTCTTTCAGTTGTTTCTGGGGTTCATTTGATTGTTGATTCATTAGGCAACTGCTGTCTTCCATCCTAGGTCCACCGGTTGTTCTTCTTTGTTGCTAGGTGGACAAAGGTCTCATAAATCAGGCCTCTGAATCCCCCTAGGATAAATGAACATTCTTATTTGTACTACACTTATTACATATAAAACTTATCTCTAGAGAAAAGCCAGCTCCACCTAGCTTCTTCTGTACACATACTAGATATATTAATAAACACTCCTTAATATACAAAGCCAGGTTTGTAAATCATGCCCTATGACTATCCTGCTCTCCCATAACCTAGCAAGGCCATATAAATGCCCCAGTAATAAACAGCAATAAGCCAGGATCATACTCCTTAACATAAAATGCAGCACCCGCAGGGAGTAAAGAGCATATGTATCCCAGACACATGTGTTTCTCCTATTGTCTACTCCTTAAAAACATGGGGAAGGAAAGTATTTGTGTGACTTTTTATGGTTTACAAAGTGTCACTAACATACATTAACTGATTTTACTTCATAATAAGTAAAATTGCTCAGCCTCACATAAATACAGTTTCCAGTTGTGGATAAGTTTGGGGTTGACAAAAAGAAATCACATACATAACATAAAATCCCTCTCTAATAAGATTTAACCCTTAGCCAAGGATACAGAACTTAAGAATGGAAATTAGCAGGCCAACAAAGCGAAAGCAAATGCAGTGTATCTGGGGAGAGATTTTCCCTTGGTTTCCTTAAGAGGAAGCAGCAATGAAGTGATATTCCCCTTACAAGGAAGATCTTGAGAAATAAAGGGATTTCTTGCTGGGTCATTGCCCTTTTGTACTCATGCTTGCATCATCATTCCAGAACATCTTACACTAATCATCCGTGTGGTCCTGTTTAAGACATGTTTATAAACATTGGGCTGTCCTGATTTTTGAATTATGTGGAGTCTTCCCAGCAACACTCTCATTAGGAGTCTTTGCTCAGGTTTCCCTGAACCACTGCTCTTAATTCAGTTTTCCAGAAATCTGGAAAGCCCATCTTCATGCTTAGACCAAATCTGAAGCTCTAACTTTCTAACTTTGAAGAAAGAAAAAAAATTACATCTCAGTTATGAATTTGAAGGATTTCACATCTTGTATAGAAACAAGAAGTTCTTCCTTATTGGTTTTAATTATGAGATTAGATGAAGAGGATTTACACCAGCAGATTAAATCACAGGACAGTTCAGCCCCAGCATTACTTAATGATTCTGGGGAAAAAAATGGCTAATCCCTACAATGAAAACAATGAGAAATTTCACCAACTTTCTGAAACCAGTTGGTTTTTCTTTTGAAGTATTGCCTAATTATTATCTTCACTTCTTTATTTTCTCTTACAGAGATTCAAATTAAAGTGGTTAACAAATTATACATCCACAATTTTTCACTCAAAGTTCCCCTGTAACAATGATTTCCATATAGTAATTTTTTCATTGCATAAAAGATATTATTGTAATAAACTCTAAATTTCCACTCAGTAATTTCTTGATGGTGACTTTCTTTTACAGAGGAGGAGAAATTAAGGAAGGCCTTTATTGGTGATGTTTATTGTTCTCCTAACTCATTGTTTCATACTTTTATTTTTTCAGACTATATTTCCAATCTGTATAGTCTTTCACTTTGTAATGCCAGACTTGCATGAAGTCTTTCTTGCAGCCTTATTTCTAGATAATTTTAGAGGCTGTATGAGCAGTAGTTAAAGGCAGGTACCCTGGAGATAGACTATGCTTTTTTCTTTTAATCCCTTACTATCATTTACTAATGATGTGACCTTAAACAAATGGCTCTCTATGCTTCAGTTTAATCTTTTATAAAAAACAGACTTGTTTTGAAGATTAAATTAATTGATATACATAAAATGCTTGGAAGAGTTCCTAGCACTGAGTAAAGGCTCTATAAATGTTTGTTGGAATTAATTATAATGTAAGTATTCCAAATGAAGTGACAAGAAATGAGATTGCATCTTTAGGTAATTATTGTTTCTTTTTGTTCAAAGTTATCTAAATATCTTATTTTGGTACTTTTTAAAGTACTTTTTTCATACTTTTTAAAGTACTTTTTTGGTACTTTTTAAATTTATAAATTGAACTTCTCTGACTTTGAAGTTTGTTGACTGATAGATTAGATTGCACTATTAGGTTTATTTGGATTGTAATGTTTTTTTACCAAGTCACGTTTGACTTCTGATGTAATTTTAGACATGAGCAGAGGTGTGCTGGAGCTGGCTTACACTGGCTTGGGAGAGCCTGTGATGTGTATTCTTTCTCAACTCCACATTCAATGCCATTCCACTGGTGGCCTGAAATCAGCCATGGTGGGAGAATATACACCATGGAAATTGGCAAATGTCACAAATCAGAGCTTTTTTTTTTCCTAAAATAAGTAAGTGAGCTGGTTATTAAATATTTACCACCACACTCTAGGACATAAATCCATTTAAAACAGATGAAAAATCATTCCAGAATTCTGTCAAACTCTGTCCTTTTCCTATTAAAATATATACATCTGGGTGATCAAAATATTATATATCTAAAAAAAAATATTATATATCTGTCTTTTTAACAACATGATTTATACCCGATTTTCAAGTTTTACCCCAACAGATCAACAATCACCTAATATAATTGATCTCAGAATTTTCATCTCAATATTAGTCATAAAAATTATCTGCATCTATAATTGTTTTGACACTGTCTTCCATATTTAATTACCACTAATTTAAAAATGTTTAATGTTTAAGCTCTAATTTGAGTATTATATTATTTATATTCTAAATATCCTCAATTTAACCATCTTTGGGAAAAAACTCCCTTAGCAGATTAAAAGATTAATTTTTGTCTTACTCCAGTCATTCTGGTTTAGTACAATATTCATAGTAATCCAAATGCCATATAGGTATTAATGATCTCCCACATGCTTTAATTACTACCTTAGTGTTCTTTGAAATTAGATGTTTCTCTGGTCTGTTTTCACAAGACTATTTATTAAGAAACACTCTGGTTCCTTTAACTCAAAGCAGGTTTCAATTTCATCTGAACTTTCTAGAAGAAAAACACACTATCTAATACCTTTCCAGCTGTGAGTACCATAAGAACATCTTTGTATAAGTGCCTAGCTAGTGCCTGACATTTAGCAGAGGCTCAATTTTGGTTAATTGAAGGATCACTACAAAAATGCCATACAATTTACTTTTCTTGACCTGAGAAGCAGCAGTTTTTCTGAAGATAAAATTATTAAGAATTTGCCATATTCTGTTATTCTAACTGGAAATTTACCAAGGGATTGTTTTACCTGCTGGTCACTTTACATGTGGGAGTCTGGTGGATGAGACTCAAAATTTGATGCATACTACCTCATAACCATTTAGGATGGCTAGTATCAAAAAACAGAAAATAAGTTTTGACAAGGATGTGGAGAAATTGGAACCCCTGTGCAATGTCAGTGGGAATATAAAATAGTACAGCTACTGTGGAAAACAGTGTGGCTGTTACTCAAAAAATTAAAAATGGAATTACCATATGATCCAGCAATTCTGCTTCTGGGAATACACCCAAAGGAATTGAAAGCAGAGTATCAAAGAGATATTTGTACAACCATGTTTATAACAGCATTATTCACAATAACTAAAATGTGGAAGCAGTCCAAATGTTCATCAATGGATGAATGGATAAGCAGAATATGGAGTATACATACCATAGACTATTATTCATTCTTAAAAGGAATAATTCTGACACATGCCACAGCATGGTTGAATTCTAAGGACATTACACAAAATAAGGCAGCCTCAAAAAGACAAGTGACTGTATGATTCCACTTACATGATGTACTTAGAGTAGTCCAAATCATAGCTACAGAGATACAGAAACTAAGTTGGCGGTGACCAGGAGCCTTGGGGAGGGGGGAATGGGGAATTATTGTTTAATGAGTATAGAATTTCAGTGTTAAGAGATGAAAAGAATTGTGGAGGTGAATGGTGGTGATGGTTGCACAGCATTATGAATATATTTAATACCACTGAACTGTACACTTAACAATGGTTTAAGATGGTACGTTTTATGTTTTATGTATTTTACCACAGCGAAATAACTGAAAAAAAAATTTTGTACACTGTAATTTTCACAAAGGCCTTCTCCAGTCACAAAGTCAATCTCAGGCAAACTACTCCTAGCATTTGAATAGGGCTTTGGATTTTCCAAAGCACTCTCACTATTTCAAGAAATGAAGTTTATTTTGTCATTCCCATCTTCTTGCTGTTGTTTTTCCCTCTTCTACTTCAATTTATCATTTCATTATGCTTTATCACCTGCTTTCTTTTGAGTAACTTCCTTTATATTTACCTCCCTCCCATTATAAGTAAAAAAAAACAGTTTCTCTAATTAAAAAACCCAACCACCCAACCATGAGTTTTCTTCAAAAAGAGACTTGCAGATTTTCAGATGAAAAGAGTGAAGCATGCTTGAGAAAGGAAGAAAAGTTTGTGACACAAAGGGAACAAAGAGAGGGAAAGAGGGAAGGGGAGAGAGAAAACAATTTAAATAGTGTAAGGATGCTGCTTTCCTGCACCCAATGAGAACAAAGCATGCTTAAGATGGCAGACATGAGTGCTGACTCCTTAGCTGGTCTAAGGTACAATGTGCCTGTCAATATAAGCATCTCATAGCCCTGAGTCTGAGTCTAGTTTTTGAAGAAAGACTACAGATATCTCCTAAACATGAACCTAGTATTAGAACTTCTTCTGGTACCCAAATGAAGAAACAGTACCTGCTTCTGTGCTGGGGGAGACACTCCTGATATTAAACTTAGTAAGAGATAAAAGGTCCATTTCAAGCTTTATACATAAATATTGATCATGCATATGGTAACTTTAAGAGTGATTTAAATGTTTTCAGAGTTAACTTGGGCTATTCTTGATTTACACCTTCAACCTGATTTTAAAACCTTATCGTATTTAAAATGCGATACTACCATTCATTGTCACCCAAGCATTATAGCATTAATAATCTTTTCCCTATATCCAGACTAATTTCTGATCCAAGCATACACTGGAATTCCATGCAAAGCATAACTGTGCACTTTCCCTTGAACTCAAGGAGGGGGAAACATGGGAATTTGGAGGAGCTGACCATTCCGTTGCCATTCTCATAAAATCCTGATCTACTCTAAACTCACACCCAAAATATCAGACTTAGGAAAGTAGGCCTTGTGAAGAGGTAGTTGTTTTAACTACCCTCTTCAAATAAGAGAGACAGTGTACCTGACCCTGGGAGGAACTCCAGAGTCAGTATCTAAAGTTATTAAGCAGTTAAAGATCAGGGACCTCCCAGAGTCTAACTTAGGACCCACAGTGTATTTATAAAAGAGGCTAGGCCAGGGAAAAAACATGTTTTACACTTAAGAGATTATTGGTGAGGGTCTCCTTAGTTAATAATTGCTGAGAGCTTGGAGCTCTCACAGGGTGTTAAGTGTTCTTTTTGTAATAGTACATGCACCCTTATGTTCTTATTATATTGCACATATGAGGTTTCTTGTGTTGTCTAATTATACAAGGTTCTATCCTATCCAATGGAGATTCCAAAACTGCCTTCTCAATTAACTCATGGATATGAGACAAGAGACTTGTGTTCTTTCAGTTGGACAGCAAAATGTGCTCTCTGAAATGCAGGTCATTTGTGATATCAGGAAAAGTGTAGGCTTAAACATTGCCCAATGTACTCTGTAGTCATTTATTTGTATGCTAATGTCACCATTCACTATGATGGGAGTCTGCAGCTTTTAGAAATCTTTAAAACAATATATTTTAAAGTTACTATGATATTTCCTGGGGACAAAACATTTTTAATTCATGAAATTAATAATAATTTCAATAATAAACATAAAATGTGCCTCATTACTGAGTCCCACATTTCAGTTCAGGGTACAAATACATATTCAGCCCTCGAGACTTTCAATGGCGATTTGTATGTGTCCATTTACAGGCTTTATCCGTTGCTCGAGTAAATATTAGATGAACTATCCTATAAAAGGAAGAAATAAGTATGTTCACAGAGCACAGAAGACAGATTCTATCACGCATCCTTGCTTGAGTTCTCTGTCTTTCCAGTCCTCTCTCCATATCCCCTGCCTACATCACCAATACTGAAACACATAGCTTTTCTCAGATTGTGGTGAAATATCACCGGGAGTGGCAGAAAGCAGTGCTCCTTAGTGTGGTGCTGTGTCATCCAGTATATGGGATCAGATTCTAAAAGGAAAAGTCAAAATTACCCTTTAAAGCCTTATCAATACTTGATATACATTAGCTTAATTAATCCTCACAGTAACTCTTGGCAGTAGCTACTGTTATTTTCTCTAATTTACGAATCACAAACTAAGACAAAAGTCTACATTGTTATAGTCCACTTTGGGAAGGTGCCATGTAGGAATCTGGTAATTCCATTTCTCAGTAATTCCAACACACTGTTTCCTCTTCAGCCTGGGAAAGATGGCTGTTTCTTTAGTTAGTACCAGATGACATAGTTATCCGCATTTATGGCCATGATATATATTAAATTCACGTCTTTAACAACTATAATCAAATGTGTTGCAAGATGGTTGCATGATGGGAGGCATTCAAACATTAAAACCAGGTGTTACGATAGCAGGGCCACTCTCCCATCTATGGGCAATATGCTCTTTTATGACTGAAGAATCAGGCACAATTGCTCACTCTCTTTTGATTTTTTTCTTACATTAAAAAAATACATCTAGTAGGAATCATTAATCTAATAGAAGTTAAATGCTCATGGGATGTGACTCCAGTTTTCAGCTCGCCAGGGACTGTTTTGTTGAACTCAGTATGGCCAAAGACCACCCTGAACTGTTGGGATGAAGCCCAGTGGTACTATTTAGACTGCATAATTCACATATAAGGAAGTTGCTTCTGTGAATAATTATGTCCTCAAATAGCTTATGTGCTCGATACTTTAAAATCAAACATCATTCATTTTTCAAGTATGTACATATTTGTTTAAGGAATAGTTCAAAAAATGAAATAATGCTCATTTTAAGGATACAGCACTTCTGCTATTTCAGAGCTCATCCATTACAGTTAGCATGCTTGGTCTATTACCTTAATAATGTATTTCAGAATAGGGCAGTCTCCACTGTGAGGGCTAGTGGTGCTGAGCAGCCTAGCACTGCAAGAAAGCATTGACACAACAGGGCAGATGTTGTCCTCAGTTTCAAATGGGCCATCCTCATGGCCCAGCAATCCCACAATACTTATCCTCACAGGATAAACCTCAGATCTCTCCAACCCATTATTTACTACTACTTATTTTATTTTTTATTTTTTTTAACATCTTTATTGGGGTATAATTGCTTTACAATGCTGTGTTAGTTTCTGCTTTATAACAAAGTGAATCAGTTATACATATACATATGTTCCCATATCTCTTCCCTCTTGCATCTCCCTCCCTTCCCACCCTCCCTACTACTACTTATTTTAGACAGACAACCACACCTCCTACTTTTTTGGGAAAAAATAAAAAGAAATAGAACAGAGCCTGCTTTTGTACTCAGTACAAAACTCACAAACTTACATCTGCATATAAACTTCTTTCTTGTGATAATAGAAGATTAGTCTTTCATTTCTAAAGCCAATACCTCCATCTGTGCTTTGGAACCATTTCCCTCCCATCTTCTTACATACATTATGCTATCAATAATTCATTTTTCCTTGCGTTCCTCTCCCATTTATTTATTTATTTATTAGCCACACTGTGTGGCTTTTGGGATCTTAGTTCTCTGACCAGGGATTGAACCTGGGCCACAGCAGTGAAAGCTCCAAGTCCTAACCACTGGACCACCAGGGAATTCCCTCATCTCTCTTTTAAATAATCCTGTGAAATATGCTTATCGCTCCACAGTTTAACCTTGCCCCAAAAAATTAGTTTCTATGCCATTTTGCTCACCTTCCCAAATTTCCTGAAGGAGGTTCTAAACTCCTGGTCTCCTTTTCTTACCTCCTATTCCATAACCACTTCAATCTGGCTTTATTCTTCATTACTTGATAAAATCAATGATGACCATAATGCTAAACCCAACAATATTTATTCCTCATTTTACCTAATTTAGCAGCAGATTTCAACAGTGTTGACTATTTCTTCTTCAAAATACCCTCTTTGCTTGCCTTCTATGATGCATCATCACCCTCTAGTTTTTCTCCCCTACTCAGTGTTCAATGCAGGATGATTCCCTTCTACCAAGCCACTAGATGTCAGATTCCTGAAGATTTATCTTAGTCCTTTTCTCTTCTCACTGTACTGTCTCCAGCAAACTGGTATCAGTTACATCCAAGGCTTCTATCAATATTTATTTCCAGATGTCTTATACAATCTTTAATTAAACATTTTGTTTTGAGATAATTGTAGATTCACATGCAGTTTTAAGATGTAATACAAAGAGATCCCATGTGCCCTTTACCAGTTCCCCCCAATGGTAACATCTTATAAAATTACAGTACAATATCATGACCAGCTTATTAATATTGATACCATCAAGATACAGAACAGCTTCATCACCCCCAGGATGCTTCATGTTACCCCACTTCCCTCTCACCCCCCAATCCCCCTCTATCCTTAACCCCTGGCAACTACTAATTTGTTCTCCATTTCAATAATTTTGTCATTTCATATATTCATTAATGCAAACACATACTTACTTGTCCTAAAATGAAATTATATACCATTTAGAAAGGAATAAATGCATAGCCTTTGGGATTAAAAAAAAAGAAGAAGAATCCTTAAAAGAAAAAAATTTTTATCCTGATCCCTTAGTATGACGACATCAGGTGAGAGAGAGAGAAATAGAAAAGATATCCAGAAGTGGGGAACTATACAGGTAAAATGTACAGAAGCATGAATAGTTAGGACTTAGGCAGGTAATAGTAAGACCACTTATCTGGAAACAACAAAAAAAAAAGGTAGGATAGTCACAACAAGAAATTTCTCGTTTATTTGCACAGCTATAAATGAGAGATTTTCAACATTTTATTCAGAATGCAACACAGTATAGATTCTAAGAGACCAGATCGTTTCCAATCTTCCCTCTTGCCACAGCCAATTTATATCTCAGGTTTATAAGTCCTACTTAAACTTCAGACACAGGCTCCAGTACCCTAATTCTGTAACCTAGGATTAGGTTCACATTTGAGTAGATTGATAAATCACGTACCAGCTGCAGCTCTTACAGACTCTAGGGATGGGATAGGATTCTGTTTCACACGTGAGGCTTCTTTCCATTTCTAGAAAAGTTTTAGTCTAATTCTGAGTTATTTTTTAAAATTGCTCAGAAGTGAGCCATGCAAATCATACAGAAAAGATGCAGCATTTTAAACTATGGTAATAATTGAAACACAGCTAAACTTGGGTTCTTCAGTATTATTATTAGTTTATATTTTCTCTAACGGATATGTTTCCTTTGTGTATTTGACTCTCTACTATAATGTTTCTTCATCTGATTTATAATGGTGGTTACCGTGGAAGAAGGAAATTGTTATCACGTGAACTTAAGCATAACTACAAAAACTTTCCGAGAGAAATCACTTTGATCAAACATACTTTTCTCTATTGAAAAGAAAAGCGTATCTATTAAGTTAGAAAAGAAAATTTCAGGAAGTTGTAAAATTTATGCTCTTTCAAAATTATTTCAAAAGTTTCATTCAACATAGCAAATATACAACAGTATAGAGAGTAAGAAAAAAGAATTGGAAAACTTTTATATACAAAATTAAGATTTTATTCTGATTATGGAAGTCTAGGATATTGCTAAAACTCACTAAAATGTTAGCAGTAGTGATGACTCTGTGGGTGAGTGATATGTAAAAAATGCTGCCAAATTCAAAGGTCCACTTAAGGGCTTATGCAACCAAAGAGGTTACATGGAAGAGCTGGGAGTAAATTAAACTTTGAAGGAAAGATGGGATTCTACAGATGGCATTTTTGAAGAGAAAAGGTGATTTAGCTTCGACTAGGTTCAGCTCTATAACATTTTTATTAGTTTGGGGACTAGTTAGAGTATTTAAAATTTATTGAGTGTTTACTATGTGCCAGGCTATGTTCTAAGTACTTTTACATGCTTTAACTCATCTAATCCTCTCAGCAATCCCAGTAGTCGAGTGCTCTTATCCCCATTTTACAGAGGAAGAGATTGAGGCACACAGAGGATAAGTAACTTGCTGAGGGTTGCAGAACTACTAAGTGGTAAAACATGATTTGAAGCCTGGCTGGCAGGCCTGCAGTCTGTGCCCTCTGCATAGAACCTCATATAGCCATTCACAAGTGTGTAGTCCTCTCTGTGTCAGGCCTTTGTGTATATGTTCTTAGTTAATCCTCACAGCAATTTGAAGAGCTAGGTTAGGTATTGCTTGTCCATTTCAGAGATGAGGAAACTGAGATACAGCAGGTCCAGGATTAGAACCCATGCTGTATCTCATGTTTTCAACATCTGTGCTCCCAGCTTGGCCAAAGTAAAGGGCTGTAAAGTAAATTCATAGCATACAGGCTAGATAAGTCAATGTAGGCCAAATATAAAAGGATTTTGAGCAAAAATTTTAAAATTTGGACTTGATGCTTAAGAAATTTCTCAGTGTCTAGGTGCTCAATAAATTTTCTTGAATGAATGAATGAATATAAAGCTAAGTGGGGAAATTATTACATCAGCTTCTCCTCCAGACATTTAGTGGTAGCATGGATCACACAATAAAATTTAAAAACCACAGCCAGACAGAGGTAGCTTACTTATTTTCATCAAAATACTTTGCCTGCAATTAGATTCCACTGCCCCAGATGAGCTACAAAATGCCTGAGTTGTGGCTTTCTGATTTGAATATACACACTTCTGAAAGGTCTGGTTAATTAAGTCCAATTAGTGAGATTTCCAGCTCTACTGAAACAGGAGGAAAGGGGGCAGGACACAACCTTTGAAAGAATGACATAGCCCAAGGACATCACATAAACTGATTAGAACCAAATGGGTCCAAGATGGCAGAGAAGTAGATTTCTACTAGACCTTGAACCTCAGTATACGCTCATTGTAACACATCAGCAAGCTAAATGACACACCCACAGGCGCCATGACAGTTCCAAGATTGACCATAAGGATCAAAAAGTGAGCGGTGGCCCAATTCCTGGAAATCCCCGCCCATTCCTGAAATAGCTGGAATACTCCTCCCACTCATTAGCCTATGAAATTACCCACCCCTATAAAAACTAACAATCCCATACCCTGGTGCCACTCTCACCTTCTGAGATGGCCCACGCTCTGTCTGTGGAGTGTGTTTCTCTCTAAATAAATCCACTTCTTACCTATCACTTGTCTCTCACTGAATTTTTTTCTGCGATGAGACATCAAGAATCTGAGCTTCCTTAAGTACTGAAACCAGCTGTGTGATCTCAGTTGGAAGACACTGGGTTTTGGCCAGGTTCGAGTCCTGGTTGCATGGGTTCATGTCCCAATCAGGGTTTTGGCCAGGTTTAAGTTCCGGCCTCGGGGGTTCAAGTCCCAATCTGGGTTTAGGCTGAGTTCGAGTCCCAGCAAGTGGGTTCAAGACCCAATCTGAGGTGCAGTTTCACTACTATGTTTTTATTAAAATAGCTAAGCATAGCAACAGTAAAGAAGACAATTATCCTTGTAGTTCCCTGGTGGCCTAAGTTAGGACTCCAGGCTTTCACTGCTGAGGCCCAGGTTCAGTCCCTGGTCAGGGAACTGAGATCCTGCAAGCCCCACGGCATGACCAAAAACAAACAAACAAACAACTATATACATATATACACATATATACATAAAGTTAACCAAAAAAATTCAGAGGCTTCCTCAATAATCCTTGACTTTCCTCAGTTACTGCTTGAACTGAACTTAGTTATATCTAGGCTCCTAGGCTCAAATTTTAAAATGTCTTCAATTCATTCAAAAATCTTTATGGACTTCTGGCCTCTGCCACCGCCGCCACGAGCTGAGGGCCGAGAGAGTTGGGCGGCGGGTGCGACGGTCCCCGCGCAGCCATGGACTGGCTCATGGGGATCGAGAAGGGCTGGCACTTTTCACCTAGTAGCGTGGTCCTCCATCTGATCTGTGCCCAGCTCTGGAGCAGTGTTGAAATTAGCTGGAAACCCCTGCTGCTCCCCTTCCTCTTGCATCTTCTGAGTTACATCATGTCTGGTGCTCCCATCATGCAGGGTTGGCTCTCCAGGGTTTCCGGTCAACCGGGCTGGTGAGCCTGAGAACTGGCATTTCCGACAGGCTCCCAGGTGATGCTGGACCAGGAGCAGGTGGGGAAGCAGCCATGTAACTGTGTGGAGGCCTCATGGGCATGGAAGCATGTGAGCTGCACGCCCCTCGCGGAGTGTCTGCCGCCTGCACAGCACTGTCGATGCTGGGGCAGGACGGGTCTTTTTGTGGGACCTCCACCCACAAGACACCAGGAGCACCCCTCACTGGGAAAACTTCAGACATTCTTACACATGCTTTTTCAGAGAATAGAGGAGGAAATACTACCTAATTCAGTGAGGCTAAAATAAGACAAGAACCTAACAAGAAAAGGACAATTGCAGAGCACTGTCCTCTGTGAACACAGATGTAAAACTCCCTAAGAAACTATTAGCAAAACGAATCCAGCAATATATAAAAAGAATAACAGGTCATAACCCAGAGAGGCTTTTTTCCCAGCAATCTAAGCTTAGCTGACCTTTGAAAATCAGTCAGTATAATTCACCACATTAACAGAATAAAGGAGAAAAAAAATCTCAGTTAGATGTAGAAACAGTGCATGGCAAAATATTCACATAAACAATCAGCAAACCAGGAATAGAAGGGAATGTTCTCAAGTGGTAAAGGGCACCCGGAAAAAATCTAGAGCTCATATCAAATGTTCAGTTGAATGACTAGACTGAACATCTTGCCCTGCGATCAGGAACCAGGCAAGGATGCTTTCTCTCACTACTTCTGTTCAGCACTGTGCTGATGGTCTTAGCTGTGCCATGAGGCAAAAAAAAGAGAAAGAGAGAAGAAGAAAAAGAAATAAAAGGTATAAATATTGGAAAGGAAGAGGTAGTTTGTTTGGGAAATAACAGGGTCATATATACTTATAAAATTATAGGACACTGCAAAAAGTCCAAGAAGAAGATATAAAAATTGGAAATATTTATGCACCCAACATAGGAGCTCCTCAATACATAAGGCAAATACTAACAGCCGTAAAAGGGGAAGTCAACAATAACACAATCATAGTAGGGAACTTTAACACCCTACTTTCACCAATGGACAGATCATCCAAAATGAAAATAAATAAGGAAACACAGCTTTAAATGATACATTAAACAAGATGGACTTAATTGATATTTATAGGACCTTCCATCCAAAAACAAGAGAATACACATTTTTCTCAAGTGCTCATGGAATATTCTCCAGGATAGATCATATCTTGGGTCACAAATCAAGCCTTGGTAAATTTAAGAATATTGAAATTGTATCACGTATCTTTGCCAAACACAACCCTATGAGACTAGATATCAATTACAGGAAAATATCTGTAAAAAATACAAACACCTGGAGGCTAAACAATACACTACTTAATGACAAAGTGATCCCTGAAGAAATCAAAGAGGAAATTTTAAAAACCTAAAATCAAATGACAATGGAGACACGACAACCCAAAATCTATGGGATGCAGCAAAAGCAGTTCTAAGAGGGAAGTTTATAGCAATACAATCCTACTTAAGAAACAGGAAACATCTCGAATAAACAACCTAACCTTGCACCTAAAGCAATTAGAGAAAGAAGAACAAAAAAACCCCAGAGTTAGCAGACGGAAAGAAATCATAAAAATCAGATCAGAAATAAATGAAAAAGAAATGAAGGAAACAATAGCAAAGATCAGTAAAACTAAAAGCTGGTTCTTTGAGAAGATATACAAAATTGATAAACCATTAGCCAGACTCATCAAGAAAAGAAGGGAGAAGACTCAAATCAATAGAATTAGAAATGAAAAAGGGAAAGTAACAACTGACACTGCAGAAATACAAAAGATGAGAGATTACTACAAGCAACTTTATGCCAATAAAATGGACAACCTGGAAGAAATGGACAAATTCTTAGAAATGCACAACCTGCCAAGACTGAATCAGGAAGAAATAGAAAATATGAACAGACCAATCACAAGCATTGAAATTGAAACTGTGATTTAAAATCTTCCAACAAACAAAAGCCCAGGACCAGATGGCTTCACAGGCAAATTCTATCAAACATTTAGAGAAGAGCTAACATCTATCCTTCTCAAACTCTTCCAAAATATAGCAGAGGGAGGAATACTCCCAAACTCATTCTACAAAGCCACCATCACCCTGATACCAAAACCAGACAAGGATGTCACAAAGAAAACTACAGGCCAATATCACTGATGAACATAGATGCAAAAATCCTCAACAAAATACTAGCAAACAGAATCCAACAGCACATAAAGAGGATCACACACCATGATCAGGTGGGGTTTATTCCAGGAATGCAAGGATTCTTCAATGTAAGCAAATCAATCAATGTGATACACCATATTAATAATTGAAGGAGAAAAACCATATGGTCATCTCAATAGATGCAGAGAAAGCTTTCGACAAAATTCAACACCCATTTATGATAAAACCCTCCAGAAAGTAAGCATAGAGGGAACTTACTTCAACATAATAAAGGTCATATATGACAAACCCACAGCCAACATCATCCTCAATCGTGACAAACTGAAAGCATTTCCACTAAGATCAGGAACAAGACAAGGTTGCCCACTCTCACCACTCTTATTCAACATAGTTTTGGAAGTTTTAGCCACAGCAATCAGAGAAAAAAAGGAAATAAAAGGAATCCAAATTGGAAAAGAAGACGTAAAGGTGTCACTGTTTGCAGACCACATGATACTATACATAGAGAAGCCTAAAGATGCTACCAGAAAACTACTAGAGCTAATCAATGAATTTGGTAAAGTAGCAGGATACAAAATTAATGCACAGAAATCTCTGGCATTCCTATACACTAATGATGAAAAATGTGAAAGTGAAATCAAGAAAACACTCCCATTTACCATTGCAACAAAAAGAATAAAATATCTAGGAATAAACCTACCTAAGGAGACAAAAGATCTGTATGCAGAAAATTATAAGACACTGCTGAAAGAAATTAAAGATGATACAAATAGATGGAGAGATATACCGTGTTCTCGGATTGAAAGAATCAACATTGTGAAAATGACTCTACTACCCAAAGCAATCTACAGATTCAATGCAATCCCTTTCAAACTACCACTGGCATTTTTCACAGAACTAGGACAAAAAATTTCACAATTTGTATGGAAACACAAAAGACCCCGAATAGCCAAAGCAATCTTGAGAACGAAAAATGGAGCTGGAGGAATCAGGCTCCCTGACTTCAGACTATACTACAGAGCTACAGTAATCAAGGCAGTATGGTACTGGCACAAAAACAGAAATATAGATCAATGGAACAGGATAGAAGGCCCAGAGATAAAGCCATGCACATATGGTCACCTTATCTTTGATAAAGGAGGCAGGAATATACAGTGGAGAAAGGACAGCCTCTTCAATAAGTGGTGTTGGGAAAACTGGACAGATACATGTAAAAGTATGAGATTAGATCACTCCCTAACACCATACACAAAAATAAGCTCAAAATGGATTAAAAACCTAAATGTAAGGCCAGGCACTGTCAAACTCTTAGAGGAAAACATAGGCAGAACACTCTATAACGTAAATCACAGGAAAATCCTTTTTGACCCACCTCCTAGAGAAATGGAAATAAAAACAAAAATAAACCTAATGAAACTTCAAAGCTTTTGCACAGCAAAAGAAACCATAAACAAGACCAAAAGACAACCCTCAGAATGGGAGAAAATATTTGCAAATGAAGCAACTGACAAAGGATTAATCTCCAAAATTTACAAGCAGCTCATGCAGCTCAATAACAAAAAAACAAACAGACCAATCCAAAAATGGGCAGAAGACCTAAATAGACACTTCTCCAAAGAAGATATACAGAGTGCCAACAAACACATGAAAGAATGCTCAACATCATTAATCATTAGAGAAATGCAAATCAAAACTGCAATGAGATATCATCTCACACCAGTCAGAATGGCCATCATCAAAAAATCTAGAAACAATAAATGCTGGAGAGGGTGTGGAGAAAAGGGAACACTCTTGCACTGCTGGTGGGAATGTTAATTGGTACAGCCACTATGGAGAACAGTATGGAGGTTCCCTAAAAAACTATAAACAGAACTACCATATGACCCAGCAATCCCACTGCTGGGCATATACCCTGAGAAAACCATAATTCAAAAAGAGTCATGTACCAAAATGTTCATTGCAGCTCTATTTACAATAGCCCAGAGATGGAAACAACCTAAGTGTCCATCATCGGATGAATGGATAAAGAAGATGTGGCACATATATACAATGGAATATTACTCAGCCATAAAAAGAGACGAAATTGAGCTATTTGTAATGAGGTGGATAGACCTAGAGTCTGTCATACAGAGTGAAGTAAGTCAGAAAGAGAGAGACAAATACCGTATGCTAACACATATATATGGAATTTAAAAAATGTCATGAAAAACCTAGGGGGGAAACAGCAATAAAGACACAGACTTACTAGAGAATGGACTTGAGACTATGGGGAGGGGGAAGGGTAAACGGTGACAAAGCGATAAAGAGGCATGGACATATATACACTACCAAACGTAAGGTAGATAGCTAGTGGGAAGCAGCCGCATAGCACAGGGAGATCAGCTCGGTGCTTTGTGACCGCCTAGAGGGGTGGGATACGGAGGGTGGGAGGGAGGGAGATGCAAGAAGGAAGAGATATGGGAACATATGTATATGTATAACTGATCACTTTGTTATAAAGCAAAAACTAACACACCATTGTAAAGCAATTATACTCCAATAAAGATGTAAAAAAAAAAATCTTTGTTTTTAACAACGTTTTACTCAAAACTGTATTCGCATTTCAAATGCTTCTAGATCAGGGGTCCCCACCCCCAGGCTACAGACCGGTACCAGTCGGTGGCCTGTTAGGAACCGGGCTGCACAGCAGGAGGTGAGCGACGGGGGAGCGAGCAAAGCTTCATCTGTATTTTGCTCTCATTACCGCCTGAGCTCTGCCTCCTGTCAGATCAGAGATGGCATTAGTTTCTCATAGGAGGGCAAACCCTACTGTGAACTGTGCATGCGAGGGATCTAGGTTGCTTCTTATGAGAATTAATGCCTGATGATCTGAGGTGGAGCTGAGGCAGTGATGCTAGCGCTGGGGAGTGGCTGCAAATACAGATTATCATTAGCAGACAGGTTTGCCTGCACAGAGACCATAATCAATCAATTGCTTGCAGACTCATATCAAAACCCTATCAGTGAGTGGCAAGTGAAAGCAAACTCAGGGCTCCCACTGATTCTGCATTATGGTGAGTTGTATAATTATTTCATTATATATTACAATGTAATAATAATAGAAATAAAGTGCACAGTACATGTAATGCACTTGAATCATCCCAAAACCATCCCCTCCCACCACCACCACACACCCCCACCCCGGTCCGTGGAAAAATCCTCTTCCATGAAACTGGTCCCTGGTGCCACAAAGGTTGGGGACTGCTGTTCTAGTTGACCTTTAGCCAAATCAGTATTGAAACTCTGTCTCATCCTTGCTCTTATTCAGTTAGGGAGACCTCATCACAGAGCGGGTGAGCAGCCTTCTCTCTGCTCTCGCTATTAGAAGCACTAACACTTCATCTCAGGTCTCTTCGTGTTTCAAATAACATGAGAAAAAACTGACAAATATAGGGAAAACAGGATCTTCTGGTCCTCCTTTCTGGTCCTTTGTTTTTCTGTTTTTCCAGAAATGAAATATAGTTACCTCTTTTTTCCCTTACTAAGCATATCACAGTAAGTTGGTAACATCTGTTTTTTCAGATTACCTTCTGAAAGAACCTGTCATTACATATCTTAGCTTTTCTTTTTTTTTTTGAACTATAACTGACTTACAGCATCATAATTAGTTTCAGCTGTAGAACATAGTGATTCAATATTTTATACATTACAAAATGGTCACCATGATAAGTCTAGTTACCATCTGTCACCATACAGAATTATTACAATATTATTGACTGTATTCTCTATGCTATACATTACATCCCTGTGAGTTATTTATTTTATAACAGGAAGTTTGTAACTCTTAATTTCCCTCACCTATTTCACTAATCCCCCCACCTCCCTCCCCTCTGGCAACCACCACTTTGTTCTCTGAGTCTGTTTCTGTTTTGCTATGTTTGTTTGTTTTGTTTTTTAAATGCTACATGTGAGTGAAACCATGTGGTATATATGTCTCTCTCTGTCTGATACATTTCATTTAGTATAATATCCTCTAGGTCCATCCATGTTGTTGCAAATGGAAAGATTTCATTATTTTTTATGGTTGAATAATATTCCGTTATATATACACCACGTCTTCTTTATCCATTCATCTATCGATAGACACTTAGGTTGCTTCCATATCTGGGCTATTGTAAATAATGCTCCCCAATTTGTTGAGCATTTGTACAATCTACCTTGAACTCTTTATGGGATAGATTGCTTATCTCCACTTCCAAAGTTCTTCTGGGGTTTTGTTCCTTCTTTGGAACATATTTCTTTGTCTCCTCATTTTGCCTAATTCTCTGTTTATTTCTAAGTATTAGGCAAGTCAGTTATGTTTCCTGACCTTGCAGAAATGGCCTTATGTAGGAGATGTCCTATGGGGCCCAACAGCACACTACCCTCTGGTCGGCAGAGCTGTATGCTCTAGGGGTGCCCTTTATGTGGGCTGAGTGGGCCCCTTCTGTTGTGATGAGGCAGACTACTGTGGGTGCACAGGTAGTCAGGGCTGGCCCCCATCTGGTTGGCTGTCCAGCTCTGGCTCAAGAGGAGGCTGCCAACCCACTGGTGGGCAGGACAGGGTCCCAGTGGTGGCTGGCTGTGGGGCCCAAAAGGGGGATCCCGGGACTGATGTTGGCCCACTATATCTTAGCTTTTGCCTGAAACTTTTTACGTAAAGGGTCAGCATACCATCTAAGGGAAAAAGAAAGGTTTTTAAAAAAAAAAAAAAAAAAACCATGGGGTTAAATAAATGATCTGTTCTATCATTTAAAAATTTAGCAATAAATATACTTTCTGTGAAATCACCTTAATTATTAATTTGGCCTTAAATTAATTTTATTGAATAATATTCACATCAAATATAACTTGGAATTAACTATTTAAGCTAATATAGGTCAACTTTGTAAAATAACTTACCCTTCCTTCTCTGTTGCAGTTCAGCTACATTATTCAAAGTCTACAGTTAGCAAGTTTCTCCAGCTGTCCTACAATGAAGGAGGTTCATGCATTAGAATATAACAAAAAATTTCAAATGGAAATAAGTTGTTGTCACTGCCTAATATAACCCTTCAAACCATTTCTCTTCCTGCTTATGGTTGGTGTTGTTTTTTGGTTTATAGGGACAGAGCCCCTTTTATTTTTACTTCAGAGATGGAGTACTTTATTACAGAGGGTGGGAAAAACCCACAGCATTTCCAAGATTTTGTGGAGCTTTGCTGTCGAGCTTATAATATTGTCAGAAGACACAGCCGCCTGCTCTTAAACCTGCTAGAAATGGTAAGTCCCTTGGGGAAATAACAGAAATAATAAGCTTCCTTTATGGCTCTCTTTCAGTAGTCTATCTTTCCTAATGGCTTGGAGTTCCCCAAAGAGCTATTCAAAACAGAATGGAATGAACAAACTAAAAGCACCATGGTACAGCTTATAAATACATTTCTTAATAATTCATAACATTTGTTCACAGTTATTGTCTCAAACCTTTCTCTTCACAATAATATTGATGTATTCAGGGGTTATCTCAGTATACTTTGATTAAAGGTCACGGACAGTAATTTAGAATATTATACCAATTGTACTGTGCTTTAGAATTTTTTCAAAAGTATTTTTAAAATACTATCTCATTTTCACATTATGGCAACCCAATGATGTAGAACAAGCAAGGATTTTTCCTGGTTTCCCTCTCAATCTCTGCCTTTGATCACTTGCTTATTTTCCAGATTAAGAAACTGAGAGCCAAAAATGTAAGGTGACTTCCTAGCAACTTGACTCGAGGGTGGTACATTTACTACATTGAGTCTACTGAGTCATGGTCCTGGGTACTCTCTGTTGACCAACAGGGGAATTTTTTTTTTTTTTTTAGCATCTTTATTGGAGTATAATTGCTGTACAATGGTGTGTTAGTTTCTGCTTTATAACAAAGTGAATCAGTTATACATATACATATGTTCCCATATCTCTTCCCTCTTGCGTCTCCCTGCCTCCCACCCTCCTTATCCCACCCCTCTAGATGGTCACAAAGCACCGAGCTGATCTCCCTGTGCTATGCGGCTGCTTCCCACTAGCTATCTATTTTACGTTTGGTAGTGTATATATGTCCGTGCCACTTTGTCACAGCTTACCCTTCCCCCTCCCCATATCCTCAAATCCATTCTCTAGTAGGTCTGTGTCTTTATTGCTGTCTTGCCCCTAGGTTCTTCATGACCTTTTTTCTTTTTTCTTAGATTCCATATATATATATGTTAGCATATGGTATTTGTTTTTCTCTTTCTGACTTACTTCACTCTGTATGACAGACTCTAGGTCCATCCACCTCACTACAAATAACTCAATTTCGTTTCTTTTTATGGCTGAGTAATATTCCATTGTATATATGTGCCACATCTTCTTTATCCATTCATCTGTTGATGGACACTTAGGTTGCTTCCATGTCCTGGCTATTGTAAATAGAACTGCAATGAACATTTTGGTACACGACTCTTTTTTTTTTTTTTTTTTTTTTTTTTTTGCAGTACGTGGGCCTCTCACTGCTGTGGCCTCTCCCGTTGCGGAGCACAGGCTCCGGCCGCGCAGGCTCAGCGGCCATGGCTCACGGGCTTAGCCGCTCCGCGGCATGTGGGATCTTCCCGGACCGGGGCACGAATCCGTGTCCCCTGCATCGGCAGGTGGACTCTCAACCACTGCGCCACCAGGGAAGCCCCATGACTCTTTGTGAGTTCTGGTTTTCTAAGGGTATATGCCCAGTAGTGGGATTGCTGGGTCGTATGATAGTTCTATTTTTAGTTTTTTAAGGAACCTCCATACTGTTCTCCATAGTGGCTGTATCAATTTACATTTCCACCCACAGTGCAATAGTGTTCCCTTTTCTCCACACCCTCTCCAGCATTTATTGTTTCTAGATTTTTTGATGATGGCCATTCTGACTGATGTGAGATGATATCTCATTGCAGTTTTGATTTGCATTTCTCTAATGATTAATGATGTTGAGCATTCTTTCATGTGTTTGTTGGCACTCTGTATATCTTCTTTGGAGAAGTGTCTATTTAGGTCTTCTTCCCATTTTTGGATTGGGTTGTTTGTTTTTTCGGTATTGAGCTGCTTGTAAATTTTGGAGATTAATCCTTTGTCAGTTGCTTCATTTGCAAATATTTTCTCCCATTCTGAGGGTTGTCTTTTGGTCTTGTTTATGGTTTCCTTTGCTGTGCAAAAGCTTTGAAGTTTCATTAGGTCCCATTTGTTTATTTTTTTTTTTATTTCCATTTCTGTAGGAGGTGGGTCAATAAGGATCTTGCTGTGATTTATGTCATAGAGTGTTCTGCCTATGTTTCCCTCCAAGAGTTTGATAGTGTCTGTCCTTACATTTAGGTCTTTAATCCATTTTGAGTTTATTTTTGTGTATGGTGTTAGGGAGTGTTCTAATTTCATACTTTTACATGTACCTGTCCAGTTTTCCCAGCACCACTTATTGAATAGGCTGTCTTTTCTCCATTGTATATTCTTGCCTCCTTTATTAAAGATAATGTGACCATACAGCAGGGGACTTTTTAATGTTTCCTTCCACTGTCCAGTGGACAGACCAGATAGTCAGGGTGAGAGGAGAAGGATCTAATAGACATATCTACTGGGAGAAAAATGTGGTGGTTCCTTTGGACACATACATACACTAGTAATTGCAGCAAATTGTAGTAGAGAAATACATCTTTTTTAAATCAGCATGGTGTTTGGAGTCAATACAATCATCAAAAATAACTGGTTTAGAGCCTTCAGATGACAATTCTACTAGATGCTGTTAAGGGCACAGACTTGGTGCAGGGCCTTCCTGGGTTTGAATTCTAGCTTGGCATTATACTAGCTACATTCCTCAGGTATGTTACTTAACTCCAGTAGGACTCATGTTTCCTCATCTATTAACTGAAGGTAATAACATCTGCCTTGTAGGACTGATAAATGACCTAATAGTGAATACTTTGCATGAGCATTATGCTAAGTACTTTATGTGTATTAACTGATTTACATTTCATAATAACCCTATTAGATAATTAATATAAACACTTAGCACAGTACCTGTCACATAGTAGAATCCAATTAATTTATTATACCCAATCCTTGTTAACCTATAACAGCACTGTCCATACAGTATCCCCGAATCACTTGGTTATTTAAATTTAAGTTAATTAACATCGAATAAAATTTAAAATTCAGCTTCTAAGTCTCACTAGCCACATTTCAAGTGCTCAATAGCCACATCTGGCTCATGGTACCGTATTGGACAGCACAGGTATAAAACATTTCCATCATAGCAGAGAAGTTTTATTGGGTAGTGCTAAATAAATGTTGACCTTGTTGCAGTAAAGATTTGATTTTGATCCTTGTTTCAGTTTTCAAACAACATACGCACCTTACTTCTTTCCTCTCTGTCTCGAAAAATATGGATTTCTAAATATACTATATACATGTAGTCCTTCATTTAGAAAGACACTTTGGTCACTTCACATGTAAACTGAATATATAAGGTCCTGCCCATCTCCAGAGTCTTCAAGTTGGCTTTCCAGTAACAGCCAATGATTCATATTGGTAGAATTTCATTCTATCGCCCAATTCTATTAGGTCATATTGCAATTATGAGATGGTTTATAGTTCATAATCTGCATTCATAACAAGGGTAAAAGCCTACAAAGACTGAGTCCATGACCTTGACTCCATTTCATAATAAATATCCAAGTGGTTATCAACTCTAATATCCTTTTGGGCTGTAGCAGGGTCTAACTCATGAATCCATGAGCTCTTGAGTACTTAATATGTGCCAGAAGCTGTGGAGGATACATTAACATATGAGACCCAGTCGGTCTTAAAATTTTTAATTTAATAAGAAAGGTAAAATTCATGTACACAGGCAAATGAGGTATCCAGCATTTCTAAATGTCTAAAATGCTATAAATAACTGCATACTAGGAGTAAGTACCATATTCTAACAACTTCAACCAGTGACAGACGTTTCAAAAATAAACTCGAAGCAGAAAAGCACAAATATCGTTTCATACCCTTTCTCAGGTGACAGTAAAATTATGCTGAATGACAAGTAAGCATGTTAAAATAATGTGAAAGGACAGCTTTTTGAAAAAAAAAATTGATTCTAAAAGCTATTGGTGGGCTTTTATCTTTTGTTTAATAAATGTTTCTACCTACCTAAAAAGAAAACTTCTAGCATGTGAGTCATAATGTATTCAATAGTCATTAAAGAGTTTGTATGATGTTATTTCATTTAAAAGAAGTAGATATATGGTATTTTAATCAAGTATTTAAATAATTTCTTATAAAGTAATATTAAAATCAGATGTTGAAGGTTTCTGGTATATAGTGTTTGCAAAAAATTTCCCTATGTTTTAATTATTCAAGCATGACTTTTAGGCTAATGAAGAAATTTTGGCAGTGAAGGGTACTAATTCAGATTAATCTTATAATCTTAGATTTAAGCTTTTACAGAAGTTGAAACAGAGATAAGCAGCAATGTGGACCAATTAGACCAGTGAATAAATATATGTAAAACAGCAGTGTGTTATTATCTCTCTTTCTGGTTATTTACCTCTTGATTCTCTTCTCTTCACATTTTTTTCCTATGGGATTCTGTAGATAACCAAAGCATCAGTAAAGGTTTCAAGACCACACCTTCTCTGGTAGAGCTTCTTATAAAATAAAAACCAAATTTAAATTTACAAAAGATTATTTTCTACCTATGTGGGAAATCTATATTTCCCTCAATTCTCTCTCAAACTAACTGTTTTTGTGTTAACTTACTTAAAAAGAAGTTAATCTACTGTGCCATAACCTAGTTACAACTTGAGAAATACTTGATATGGGTCATAAATTCTACCTTCTGTGAATGGTCACTAACAAAGGATTATGAGCCACAAGTGTTTGGTGAGTCTGCTATGGAGTTAATTGTCCAGCCTTGGTTGAGAGCAACATGTTTCCACATATTCACAGTCCTTTTTGTTTACTCCTGGGAAAAGCTGGGGAAAATAATCCATGAAATTCCCATCTTGCTTAAAACCAAAACATCTGTAGAGAACAAAGAATGTTGCTAGCTGAATTCACTAACATAAAAGCCTGTATTTCATCAGCTTTTCTCTTATTAAAAAATCAATAGAAATTATTATGGAAGCCTCCCAAAGAACATAGGGACCATTCACCCAGTTTAAAATGTTTATCACACCCATTTTTATATCAGATATTTTCCAGCAGAAATCTTTCTAACTTCTCTACATGGTGGCAAAGAGTGTCTGCTTCCCTAAGCATAACTATCAAAATAGATTTGGATTTAGTAGGGGAAAAGCAGAAGTAAAAAAAAAAAATTAATGTTCCTATCCTTTAAAAAAGAACGTATCTGTTTATTATCTGTACTAGCCACGCTTTCCCTTTCTTATTGCCCCAATTAAAGTTATAACCCATGTAATCTAAGCCAGGGAGGCACTTGAACCACATCTCTGTGGGTCAGTGAACAGACCTGACTAAGTGGACCAGGTATGAGGCCATCCATACTCTGATGTGCCGATTCACATCACTCAAAGCCTCCTCTCTAAGGAATGAAACACATCAACAGGGGCAAAGTTAGCACTTGTTACCTATAATCAGCCACATGAAAGGGAGAGAACTTGGGTTTGAAGCCATCTGCACTTGGCACCTGGTGTGTAGTGTGTGTGTGTGTGTGTGTGTGTGTGTAGGAAGGGATAAGTATAGGGTCTACTTCCCAAGGAAATGTTTGACAGAGTCCTAGATGAGCAGGTGTGAATTCAGAATATCCAGAGAAACTAGAAAGCAATTCATATCTAGGGAAGAAGCTTGTTCATAGTAAATGGACAGTCATAGTGTGATAACGGGGGAAACTGCCACGATAAATACACACATGTCTCTAGAACTCTAAGTACAGAACTGATAAGATAAAACCTAATCTAGACTCTAGTTGCTGTTGGCAATGTATCTCCCTATGGTTGATTTTAAGTTTATTAGTTGGGGTTGAACTTGCTATCTATAGGTTTTAAATGCCTGACAGATATATTTTCATACATTCACTCATGTGTTCATTATTTCACAGACATTCATTAAGTTCTAACTACTTACAAAGCACCACGTTAACAATTTAGACAATTCAACATGGAATAAAAACCTAATTTGTTTTCTCAAAGAACTTAAAATCTAATGTGACAAACATAGACATGACAAAACGTAGTTAAAGCTAGGCAGAAATAAATACTATGAAAGACATGTAACCAAAATAGGATTACTGTACAAAGAAAGCAAGTTATAAAATCTTATCAAGAGGATCTGTGGTGCTTTCAAGGAGGAAGATGTATTTGAGATGAGCCTTCAAAAAGAATTTCAATAGACAAGGAAGGAGAGGAAAGGGATCCTGGCTGAAAGAAAAGTATAAGTGTCTGTGGAGGCTTAAAGAGGGTGGGCATGACATGTGTGGGAAATGGGGGGAATCAAGTGCACCCAGGCTGTGGCACAGATGGAGACCTATGTAGACGGTGCGGTTGAAGTGATAGATCGCAGGTAGATTAAGAAAGGTATTTAGAACAGAATGAACATTTTGGACTTTTATATATAGTCACCTGAGAACCTAGAAGTTTCTTTGTTTTTGATGAAGGGAGTACCATCATCTAGCTTGGATTTTAGACAGATAACTCAGAAATTATGTAATTAGAGAGGTAGCAATTGAATAACTAGAAAAGGGCTATTCAAGTTATCTAAGCAAATGAAGATGAGAAGCTGAACTAGGACAATAATTGCAGTGGAAAAGGGAATGAATACATGAGACTGTTGAGAGGGTTTTTATAGAATTAAGTGATTGACATTGGGAATCAAGAAAAAGAGAATCAAAGAAGATATGAATTTCTTGTTATTTGGACAATGATGGCAGTGAAATGTGAAACAGGAAAAAGGAGGAAGAGTTTATGGGAGAAGAAAATTTGCTCAAATTTAGATATCATGAATCTGATATCATCCATTGGAAAGACATCCATGAGGAAAGACAGCTGACAACTTCCCAGGACTACCTAATCCATTCCCATGGTTTCAATTACTATCTGCATGCTAATGACTCCCAAATCTATATTCATGCTTTAGACCCCACCCAGCCCTCCAAATATATCCAATCACCCAGTTTTCTCAATTCTACTTCCTACGTATATTTAAAATCTAATAACTTTTCATCATTCCTAAACAGTCTACTAGTCCAGCCTCTTATTTGACTGCACTTTCATCTGTTTTTCACATATAACCATGATGATCTTTCTCGAACACAATTCATTCTTTTAATGCTCATTTTAAAACACTAAAAGAACTTTCCTTGCCATTGGGACAAAGTACAAAACCTTTCCGATTGCTAAAACATCCTGCACTACTTGTCTTTTCGGCCCCATCTCTTGTCGCTCACCCACAGGATACCCAATGTTCCAGAAAGCTATCTTGGATCTCTTCTGCAAACAAATGGAAGGTATCTTGCTCTCCTCTGTCCACCTATATATGCTATCTCCTCAGTCTGGGTGGGAAGAGTAGGAAAGGAAAACAGTTTCAAACCCATTTTTCTCACTTGAACTTCATTAAGTCAGTCACAACTTTACCCATCCTCCATTGCTGTATTCTCAGTTTATCTATTATTTTTACGATCAACAACATTGTTCTTAACTTCCCACTGCTGTAAAAGTGCCTCTGTTCCCAGAATAGGAAATAATTTATTTTAGTCATGAGGTACACTGATGATATTCTTCTTTTTTTTCTCAGAGTTCAAATTTATATCAGAAAGATCTATTTTTTTCCTAAGATGTTTGCCTATCACTAAAGAGAATGTTATCCCTTCAATCTACACTGTAATTTAAGCGAAGTATTTTTCCAAAGTTTGGCAGAAAAAATACCTGAGCCTTTGTACAATTTAATCTTTAATTGTTTCATTGTTTTAATAACTTTTAGTAAATTCAGTCACCACTTAACTAGGGAAAATTGTATTCTTGTAGTATGAGTCATAGAGTCATGAAAGAACATAAGAATAAAAAGCAAAGGAATGGCGCCTAAGATTAAGAACCAGAAAGATGAGTTTTATTCTCTGTCTTTACACACCATTTGACCTGGACACTTCACTTACAGGTTTTAGGGCATTAAGTTTTTCTTCTTGAAAATAGGTATTGTGATATAATTTTTGTGTTATAATGTATATGTATAGAGCTCTTTCTTAGTCATTAGCATTTGATTCTCCCAGAACATGTTGGATATTTTTTTTTGGATATTTTTATATCCACTTTAAAAATGTGAAAATAGAGGTCCAAACAGGTTAAGAGACTTTTTCAAGATCATTTAGATTTTAAATGGTGGGTCCAGAAATTCTGACATTAGAGCTCTTATTATTTCTATTTTCCCATGCTGAATATGTCTCTTCAATAAGAAGACAAGATGGAGATTTGATTTACATTTATTCTGAGGTTTTTTGTTTCTGTTTTATTTATCTTGTTTTGTTTGTGTGTTTGCTTGTGTTGCTAAGATGCTACATGCAGGATTGCCTGAGCTAAGTGGAATCCAAGACCTGAAATATGTGTATAATAACCTTCGTCCACAAGACACAGACCTGGAAGCGACAAGTCATTTTACCAAGTAAGATTAGCAATGAATGTGTGAGTATGCATGAATACAGACACATGTTTCACATTTGAGATGATTTTAGGGTGAACAGTCATTGGTATGAAGCTGTTATTTCTACAACAAGTTTGTGTCTTTTTCCCAAGGGATAGAAAAGGAGCAATGTGAATGTCTAGCAGAAGGCCTGAGTCAGTGTTTCTGTAGCAAGCTATTGTTTGCTAACCAGCCTCTTCATATAATACATTACTCAATAAGAAGTCATTGAAAAGAGCAAAAGCTGACATAAATAAATTGGTTGTTCTACTTGAACTATGTGCAGAAAAACAATTTGGAAAAAAGAGATTTATGATGAGATATGGACTCACTAATTTCACTTTTGTTTCTGAAATTCTCACTAATTTCATCTCTATGATGATAGAAATATTGGAATATTTGGTGACTATCTTCTATTTTTAATACAGTTTTTATTAAGCAAGTCTGGGGCAACACTAGCGTACATCAAGTTCAGAGTCTGGGCACAGCACAGTGATGGTCGGTTAGACTCAAAATTATTGTCAGAAGGGTGGTGCATTTTATAAGATTCTTTTGAACTTCAGTTTTTGAATGGATAACATAATTGCTAGCAAATTTTAGGTGCTCAATAAATGTTAGCTGTAATTATTATCCTAGTAAATATTTTAAGTAGAGAAATACAGTGCTCTTTCCTATAATTTATTGATATTGAAACTTATTTGAGTCTAATTTTTAATTTTTCTAATATTTTCAACTGGAAATTTGGAAACACAAATTATATTTTTTAATAGATATATGCTCTGTCCTTTTGAAAAAAACAGTACTTATAGTTCCCACACAGGTATTACTTTTCTCTCCTTTTTCCAGAATGTATAGTGCAGAATCTCTCTCCATTCCAGGGGTGTCAGGGGAGTTCATGGGGATGCATGTCCTAAACACTTGGAGAATTTCACTTTTGCAAGGAATCTCTGTTTCATGAACTTGAATGTATAGGCTGCTCTTGTGGTTGAGTAGAAGCAATATGACAGAATCACAGAATATTAGAGCTGGAAGAGCCCTTATAGTAAATTTATTCTGACAGTAAATATGCACACTAGAAAACCGAGATCCAAAGAAGTAAGAGGCTTGCCCACGATTAAAAGAAGTAGTAAGAAATAGAGCTGGGACTAGGGCCCAAAGCTAAGACTTTGATCCCATGCTGTAGGGTTTTTTCAACGTTTACCATTGGAAAGTATATATGATTAAGGAAATCCAGGCAGAGCCCCTGCCAAAAATATTCCTTCCTGCTATCTGGTTTGCTTCTGAAATTCTACCATTAGAAATTCTTTTGGTGAGTCTGGTAGGTTTTTTGAGTCTTGAAAATGCCCTTTACTAGTAAAGTTACCTCTGAAAGAAGCTTTTGTTTATATCCACTTAGAAAACTACAAATATTAGTTGACAACTGTCTGTGGCCAAAGACACTCACTTGAAGGCTGGCAGAGGTGTTTCAGATCCTTGGTTTCAAGGATGAGGGACTCTCAAGTTGCCTCAACTAATGGGGACAAGGGACTTGCATGAGAAATCCCAAGGAAGGGCTGACAGCCTACCTCAGGGAAAGCAGAAGGACATCTCTCACAGAGCCTGGAAGGTCCTTCGGAATTCAAGAGAGCTCTGGGGATCTCATGAGTAGGAATTAGCCTTCCAGTCTAGCTGCCATCCCTTGTCCAGTTAACTATACCCGAGGTGGGTGGGTTAACATGGTACCAAAAATAGTCCCCTCAGGCTATCCCATCAGGGTCTGACCAGGGTGCCTTTCTTTAAAGTGGGCGGCAGTAAGGCAGGCACAATTATTGACATGTCATTGAGACAGGGTGGGGAGATAGGGGAGGAGCATAGAGAGGGCCAGGAAAGATGGAGGTTGAAAACATGATTGGGCTGCAACCTGTGTTTGATATGTCATTGCTTGGACAAAGCAGTTATAGTGCTGCAGTTCATAAATTATCCCTCCTATAATTTAAAACAAAGGAAAAAACTATATCGGATGAAAAAAGCTCTTTCAGGCCACGGCCACAGGAAAAAGGTAAATAGGCTTTATTTGTCTGCCAGAGTCCCATCCCTCCACATCCTCCAACTTCATCTGACACACTCAGATCTGTAAGGGGCAGAATCTTAGAGATGGGTGAGCTTGCCTCTGTCGACTCATGCTTCCCTTCCTGTTCAAGAGGATGTGAACTAATACAGGAAGTAGATCTGAAGCCAGTAACTTCCTAGCAGTGAGCTAGACCTCATTATTCTGCCTGCATATCTCTGCCAGGCTAATTTTCTTACTTTCAGATATTATGTAGTATGTTCTGTTAATTAAACTTCTTTCTACAACTTTATGGTAAATAACTTGTTCTCCATGGCAGACTTAAAAGGCATCTAGTCATCTAAACTAGGGCACGTCATTTCTGTTCAATAATTGTCTTTGACTTGCCATTTCTTACCTCTTACTTTTGAGGACCTTATAAATATGATTGTCTTTATCAAGGTTCATCCACACCACCTCTATTATTCCCAGATGAATTCTTGTCAGGGTAGATCACGTTGTCAATATGCATTCATTCCTGCTTTTTCTATTTAACTCACATGCATAGCCTCATCAAAAACGCTACATTTTTAGATTAGGAAATTGAGACCCCAGAGAAATAAAATGATTTGCCAGAGGATACAACCGGCAGGAGACAAAGCCACAATTCGAATCCAGGAGTCATGCTCCAGAGTATGGGGTCTTAAATTCTACCCTGTGTGCTCAAATCCACCCCTCCCATATGCAGGCTTCCGGGGACTTGCTGCTTCATAATTCAGACCACAGTTTTCTCAAGGTTCCTCAGAGCCCATGTTGGCTGCAATTTCACCAAGGTGACCCTATAACCTTCCTTGGGCACTAATCCTCATTCCTGAATATCCTGAGCCTTGGTGGACAGAGTCCCTTCCCAGAACTATTATCTCTGTGCTACCACCAAGTGTCCCCTGGGTGTTTGGTTCAGGATCTGCTATAACGACTGCCCTGGGAGACCCCCATGGGATAATTTGATTAATGATGCCAAGACTGTCACCTTCTTCCTTTTTTCCGTTTTGGCCCATTACCAGGTGCCTTGAACCTCTCTATATTGTTTTCCACTTTTCTTCTCAGAGAAATCTCCCATGAGACTCACCCTACCATTTATTTCCAAGAGCCTGTCTCAGTAGTATCTTTTATCCTAAAATCTCAATTATGTACCTTTATTTTTTAGATATGATTTAATATGTTTTGAGATTTCCTTTTCAACTCTTCTCTAAGTTCCTTGGTCAGTATATGTAGATCAAATGTTGAGGATCTTTTCTATCACACATTCCATCTAGCACTTTGAAGAACCTATTATCGAGGTTCAAGAAGCCTCAGTGGAATGTGACTGTGATTCTTTACAATTTAAAAAAGTTACTTAAACTCTCTGTTATTTAGATATTTAAAATTCTAAAGAAAATTATGCAATATTTCTTTTGTTAATACTTAAACAATGTATAGAGTGAATTTATAAAAGTAAGCTGCTGAATTTAAAATAATAAGGAAGCCTTAAAAATTATGTGCACTTGTTTACTTTTCTGTGTAAATAATACTGTTACCTTAAGCTATGTTCTCTGACATTATATGGATATCAAAACTTAAGGAAAAACTTGAAGTGTAGATGTCAGTGCACATAATTTACCAAAAAGAAATCAAGTTCATTAATGGATCCAACGTTGGTCTTGGTGCTTCAATGAGTGTCATTAACTCGGATATATTTTTGAGAGGCCCTGTATATTTAAATACCTTGTTCTCTTTGTTCTGAAAAGCTAAAAGTGTTTCATGCCACTTTTTATTCGGATACTACTAAGATACAGATAAAAATAAGATGAAAATCCACCTACTCCCACCACTGCCACTAAGCTCACAGATCTGGGTCATGAATGACTAAGCCATCTGAGACACAGCATGTGTGGATGGATACCTTAAGTGCCCTAGTCCTGACCACAGCATTAGCATTAAGAGGCTGCCCCTCTTGACCCTGTTTGAGACTTGAAAGAAAGAAATGGCTTTTCCTGCCTCTCTGAGGGAGTCCTCCATTTATGAACAATACAGGATCTTACTTCACTCTTGGGTATTCACATTCTGGGTTAAGAGCTGATCATAAGAGTTTCAGAGGATGCTGTACTCTGCATGGCATTAAAAAATTATATTACAATGAATGGCATTTAGAGAAAAATGGAAATAAAATTGGTTTACTGGACACAAAGGTTTTTCACATCATTGCCAACTCCTCCAACTCCTCTCTCTGCTTCCCTTACTTTTTTTACTCCCCTTGCAGCTGCGTTCTGTTGAATAGAGTCAAGACAGTATCATGACTCAGTCCCTGCAAATTGATATTCTCATGTAATATCTCTGCCGAGCCCACTGCTAGGCAACAAAGGCAACCATATATTAAAATGCCGTCCAAATGGGTTATTTCAGAATTTTCAGTCACTCTCACACCTTGGGTTAGCTGTCTTTAGAAACAGATAACCTATTTCACAGACCCGACTCAGATCATTAAGCATAAATTTCCTGGCTTACCTCCCCTCCCACATGCAGATTATGCTTTTTACTTTACCCATTTCCTCCTCCAGAAATGTGAGAAGAAATTTTCCATGTATTCCCATATATTCCATTTGGCCTGCCAGGCAGATTCTTTGGTTTAGTAAGTATAAGATCCCCTGCTCTTCAACTAAAGAGAAGAGTAGCTTGAAGACAGCTTGAAGCAAAACAAAACTCCAAACTTCAGAATAACAAATTATTTGCATTAGTGAGGTATTTTGATAGCAAGAACTAGATTCTATCTGGTATACTTGGGGAAAAGGGTATACGTGGACTCAAACTCTAACCTAACAAATTCCGGAAACCAATATGGCCTGGCCAGTTTCTAAAGGAAATGAAGACCTTCTCCTCTGCTTATCTCTACCTATCATATTCTACTTCTTTTTGCCTACTGGCCAGTATTCTCTAATATAAATTCCAGAGAGAGACAGTCTAATTGACTTAACTAGTTGCCTTTGACCCTACTGGACAGGGTCCTTCATGCCAAGCCATCATGGATTCTGTTGCCCATCCTTATTCTTAACATGGGCCACCCCTTCACAAAGAACAGCCTGGAGCGTCTTCTCTGAACTTTGAGCTTTAGAAAGAACAGTCTTAATTATGAGGGGCCATTGGGAAGAGCAGGCACAATGACTGTCCCAACAAGTACATCTGTGAAGCTGCTGAAAATGTTGATAGCATCCAGAAAGAGTGCTTCTGGACTTCACAAAGACAGGGGTCAGAGTCTCTGAGCCACCTAGAGTGTGCAGACACAATGCCAGAAATTCCCAGTTTTCCCTGCATTCCTTCTTGTTTATTTCTCGTGGCTATAGGGTGAGACAAGACTCTTTATGCTCAAATGTCTCAAAACGTAATTCAATGGCTTTCTATCTGGTTTCTCTTCAGAATTGAGAAACAGAATATAGGACAGGAATGCAGATCCCTGGGTTCTTTTATCATTAAAGTTTCTTGATTTTTTTTAGTACTTTGCAAATTGTCATCTCATGGATTGTTGTAATTCCATAAATGTGGGTCACAGTTTTTCTTTGCCTTAGCTTAACCGTTGATACCTACAGAAATAAATACTCACAAGAAAAAACAAACAAACAAAAAAACAGAACCTAAAGAAACTAACAATCATGATGTCCAACTTTCCTTAAATGAAGAAAGCAGATTCAAAGGGAAAGTTAAAGTGACATTTCTCCTTTAGTTGTGATAGTTTCCCATTTTAAAAAATTGCATTATAAGCACTAATCTGAACTAAATTGACTTTTTAAACTATGTTTTTTAAACTGCAGATATGACAGCTTTTTACAATACATCAATAAAATAAGGTAGCTTTTGGAGGGAGGGGAGGATAGAAGCCTGGAATGTCATTTCACTGGCATAGTACTTATACGTAGTAAGACGAGCCCATCAATATTTCCCTAGTTTCTTTATTCCATTTGCTCTGATTTGGCTAAATTTTGTAAGGAGCCTCCATAAGAAAGTGTAGGAATTACTTATTGTATTCAAAGCCATGGGGCCTGGAATTCTTGTTTGTATGTAGTTAGGGGCCTGTGATGACATTTGCATAAGACTTGCTGATCTTGTAGATGAATTATGAAGACTTGAAACTTCAACTTGGAAAACAGCAAAATCTTTCATTTTTTAAGCCAAATTCTAAACTATGAAGCAGGAGAAAAAGTGAAATGAAAAGAGAAAAAGATAAGAAACTCTAAAATTGCCTCTTGTTTTAATCCCTAACATCTCTTTCAAAAGGATTTGAAAGAGGATTTCAAAAGAGTTTACCACAAGTCATTTTCCACAGAACCATAAATCTGTACATGTGTTTTCCTTTGTATCTCTCTGCCTGTAGTTTACTACCTTTGGGGCTCATATATATATTCATTTTTTTACTTATTTGGTAGTAAGCTTTCTGAAATAATATTTGCATAATATTATTCTATTTCCAATAACTTTTTATATGTTACTTCCTTTGATTCTATCGATAATCCCAGGGAATGGCATGGTCTAGTCATCAACTATGTTTCCTAGATGAAACGATTGAAAGCTAATTGAATTTTTTGGATCACAGGCAGAACTGATGAGTTCAAAAGAGAACAAAATTGATTTCTTGCATAATGGGTGCTCTTCCCAGGACCCTAAACAAAATCATATGGGAAAAAAAAGTCCTACATACAAAACTCATAATCTCAGATAATATAGATGTTCTTTAACTGTAGTGTCTTTGGATTAGTTGAAAGAAAATAGTAAAAAAAAATCTAAATGCTTAAAGTTGTGTTTCCCAAATTAGCGTACCATGCCATCAAAGCTACAAGGATTAACATGAGATACGCTTTTTTAGTATCTATTTTATTTAAAAGGTTAGAACATGAAGCTTAAATTTTTGTCTTCACACAAATGTACATACATGTTACGTATTCAACCAAATTTATCAAGTGCTCTCTTTTCCTTGAATTTTTTTAAATAAAAGTGCATAGAGAGGAACTTTTAAAAAAATTGTGTACCAAGACTGCATCAGCAATGATTATTCATTGAATTCATTTAAAATGTTAATTTTTTGGTTAAAAAATATTTTGAGTACTTCTGAATACTTATTGGTCCAATATAAATTTGTAACAAAATAGGAATTATCTTGATAGCATATTTTATTGGTTTAGCTATGAGAAAGTGCTGGTCAGATATATTATAGATTACAAATTCAACACTGAACCATTATTTTTCTTCATGGAATAAAAGAAATTATGACAAAGTTGTATTAATTCACTGTTCCCTCTGAATAGTTAAGAATGACTCTCAGAGCTAGACACTCAGTAACTCCAATACAAAAAAGAAAAGGAAAAGTAATGGGGCTTCCCTGGTGGTGCAGTGGTTGAGAGTCCGCCTGCCGATGCAGGGAACACGGGTTCGTGACCCGGTCCGGGAAGATCCCACATGCTAGGCCCGTGAGCCATGGCCGCTGAGCCTGCGCGTCCAGAGCCTGTGCTCCGCAACGGGAGAGGCCACAACAGTGAGAGGCCCGCGTACCGCAAAAAAAAAAAAAAAAGTAATGTCTTCTTTACATGTGCCAAAATCACTGCAGCAAAAATGAAGTTTGAGAATTAGATGAAGAAATTTGTTCATGGGGAGTGTGAGTCACTTGAAACTCTTCTATTTATATATGATAAAATTACAGTGTCAGTGGTAAAATAAGAACATTCTCATGCAAATTCCTTCACACAAAAAGTCACTTGAGAAATATTTCCCTGCGACTCTTAAAGAGACTGACCAGTGAAATAGGTCAGTGTTCTATCAAACCGCAAAATGATATCAACGACTTCAGCAATAGAAATATGCTCTTGTTGACATTCCTGGCAAGGGTTGCCCGAGAACCTTCTCTTGATCGCCACTCCACACATTTAGGCATCTCTCTTCAATGGTTACTCCGAGGTAGCTCATGAAGCAGTTAGAAACGTTTGCCAATTATACTCTAACAAAGGTGTTAAAAAAAAAAATAAGAAACGTTTGCCATTTGTAGTTGCATATTAATATAAATGTGAGTTCAAAAAATATAATATTTAACCTGAGGAAACAAATCTGCCTATAGGCTAAACCTGACGTGAAAGATTCGACCCTCTGGATTTAACCGAGTTTTCTGAGACTGATAAACTCCATTGCCCATTCACACACACATAGCTAGGAAACCTATTAGTAACAGTTGTTTCTGATGATAAGCAATTTAAAATATTTGTATCCTATAAAAAGGTACATCTGTTCTGAAGTAGAATAGAATTTGTACACATGTTTAAGATGGGACCTATGGCTTAAGAAATTTTATCTTAATGTATGCCCCTTTGGACTGTGTTCCCTAGATGCCAGAAATACTGTTAATTATTTTTTTTCTGTCTAAGGGTTATTCCTATGTAAAAATTAAAGGATCGTTGTTTTAGTGCCTTTGTACCACCTGGGAATTCCATACTCACTTATTGGCTTATTTCTCACTTAAAGACAAAGTTGGAAGACTGTTCATTATAAATAATCCACAATGAGAGCAAAGACTTTCTAAATGTGTTAGAATTTTTCCTTGCTACTTTCTAAATGATGTCACCTTTGGTATGCATTTAACTTCTCGAGGTCTTTTTCTTATCCGTTGCCAAAATAATTTTACTGCTCACCTCTAAGGATGAAAAGATTAACATAAGGCATTTAGTGCAGTGCCTGCCAAAGGATATATACTCCCTGAGGGCAGAAATCTGATTTCTCTCCTTCACCTCTATGTCCCAGTACAAAGAACAGTGCCTAGCAGGAAGTTAGAAGTGTTTATCAAGACTGCCTGGGGGATTTCCTTAGGAAATTTGAGAACTGAATCCTTCTAGATGCTGCTTTGGATTTATAACATAAGGATACTCCAAAGCATAATCGGGCTGAAGCTGCCATTAAAATAGATAAATCAGAGAGAGCTGCCACTTGGATAAATCAGATCCTCGTAGAGGCCTGAAACTTACTGCTCTCAGGTCCCCAGTCCTAAATTGGGTCATATTTAACAACATTATTTTATCTGACCTGTTAAATCTGCCACTTGAGAAACTAGAGATGCATTTAGATGAAAGTCTGCATTAAAACTCTAAGTTTATCGTAAAAGTTCATCCTTCATCTCCAGTCTTGCATCTTAACTTCTGGGCGATGTAAGAATAAGGCCTAGACATAGTTGAGATTATGTGAGTGTGAGTACATCAGAACTTAAGATTTATGGTTCATAAGCCTACCTTCATGAAAAGTGAGTACATGCTATCATCCTAGAGCTTTCCACCTCAACACATAAAATATGCTCAGTAACTATTTGTTGAATGAGTGAGAGAATGGTAGGTCTCTGTAAATCATGATTAGTATTATACTCTTACTGCTATTATTACCTTCATGTCTTTGAACTACTGATGAAGAAAGAAATGAATGTTTTATACTGCACTACGTACCCATAAATTCATAAAGTCAAAGGACATCTTTAAAAATAATGAACACTGTGGAAATGAATAATGATCGGGGTCATATTTTAACCTTCTTAGGAAATTTTGTCCAATATTGATGTATAATAATGGAAAAATTTGGATTTTTTTAAGTCTAATACCAGAACAAGATAAATGGGCTTGAAGTTTTATAAAAATGAGGGGGAAATTATTAAACATTATTGAACTACATTTTTAACTTTGAGGACATGGCTGATTTGTTGTAAAGAAGGCATTCCTTGGTAACTTTGATAGATGCCAACCAAGAAAAACAGTGTTTGATTACATTCAACATCTGTTCCTCATGGAAATATTTTAGTAAGCTCAGAATAGAAGGAAACTTAGATAAACATACTTCTTTAAGTGAAAAATTGTAAGCATTCCCATTAATGTCAGGAAAAATATAATAATGCCTCTATCTTGTTAGTACAGCTCTATATTTAAGCTTTGTTATATTGTTATTTTCCACTTGAATAAGAAAACAAATAAAACAGTTCCATATAATTTTTTAAAATTTTTGAAATAAGAATTTAGTACAGTAAGTGGTTACAAGATTAACATTCAAGACTCAGTAATGAAAAAATTAGAGAGGGAATATTATATGATCACCTAAATAGATACAGAAAATTCAGTTATTAAAATTTAGAATCACTCATTATTTTAAAACTCTCTAGAAATAGAAAGGAATATCCTTAAACATGTAGCTAAAAACCTACAGAAAACATTATACTTAGTGGTAAAACATTAAAAGCTTTTCCTCTGTAATCAAACAGACGAAAAATGCCTGCTATCACCACTTCCATTTAACATTGAACTGGAGGTCTTAGCAGTGCAAAGGGTGACAGAAAACTCTGTCATTATTTGCAGATAACATGACTGTGTCCATGCAAATTTCAAAAGAATATACAGTGTATTGTTAGAATTAATGACTTAAAAATCTACTCATATATTAACAAATATTAGTTAAAATAAAATTTAGAAAAAGCTAGAATTTACAATTCACAATAAATCCAACAAAATATATGGAAAACAGCCACAGAAAAAAATTCTAAAATTATACAGACAGATGTAAAATAAGACCCAACTAAATGGAGAAATATGCCATGTTTAGCGGTTGCGTTTCTCAATACTGCAGAGATGTTGATTCTCCCCAAATTAATTTATAGTTTAATGAAATGTCTTACAAATCCTTACACATTTATTTTATGTATTGGTAAGCTTGATAAGGTGATTCTAAAATATATTCGGGAGGTCAAAGGACCTAAAATCATGAAAAAAAAAAACCTGAAAAAGAACAAGGTAAAAGAATTTTCAAGATTTATTATAAGTTCTTGCTATTTAAGAAAGTGTTGTATTAACAAAGAGATAGACAAATTGAAGAGTACAACAGAACGAAGAGGCCAGAAACAAGCCTATGTTTATACATACCCTTGGTACTGGACAAAGTTGAATCAGTAAGGAAAGAATGGTCTTTGCAATGAAAAAACAAAATTGGTTAAATTAATCATTGTACATCTATACTTCCAGATAGATCATTAAAAAAAAATAAGTTAACTCTGTTTTCTGAAGTAGATTGTTCATTCAACATATATTTTGGGGCCACTTACTATGCATGAGTTACTATAAAGTTTTTCTTCCAGAACATATTACTAAGTTAAAAAAGCAAATTACAACATTTCATGTAATTGTGATTTTTGAATCCTGTCTTTTTTACTTCCATCTCACACAACTTCGAAATTCTTACAAAATCATGCTCCCTTTATCTGTCTGTTTCCCTTCTTCCACTCCTCACTCTGTCAGCCACTCTGCTGTTCTTTGCTGTCTGTTAATCACCAGTCATCCATCTACCTCTGAGCTTTTGGATGAGGTGTTGTTTCTGCTTAGAATTTCCTCTATCAGAAATTTCCATGGCCTATGCTCTTGGCAAATTAAGTTTTTTGTCAAATCATTCAACTCATCTTTTTAGTGAGACTGTCCCTGACCATCCTACTTAAAATTACAACACTGTTCCCTACCCCATATTCCCTCTCCCCAATTTCTATTTTAGTTTCCTCTATGGTATATATTTCTTTCTCAAATCCTATATTTTTACATGTTTATTTCATTATGGTCTGAATTCCACATTATATAATCTCTCTAAGGGGACACATTTCTGTCTGTTTTTGTTTTCATTGCTACATCCCAACATGCACCTGGCATGTAACAGGAGTAAGAATAGTGTGTCTGGCTGTGTGTCTGTTGGTTTGTGCAAGTGTATAGAGAAAGCTCGAAAGAATACTACCAGATTGTTCATAGTAGTTATTTTGGGGGAGGAGAGTGACAACGGAAGATGGATGAAGGGAACTTTTCACATTTTACTTAATATTTTACTGTATGGCTTGAATTATATATTATTTTTTAAAAATCAAGTTTTTTAGTGTCCCTGGAATTTATATTTCTTCCATAAAACAGATCAAACAGGGTAGCAAAACCCCAAAACTACAGGCAACATCTACAACAAAACTAAGTAACAAGGTATTCCTAAGAATCCTAAAATACAAGCAGATGGGGCAAATCAAGTTACAATTATTTTGTAACAGCATCTTATGGGAGGAAGCTAAGGAAGCAACATGTTATCTGATTGACCTGAGAACAGAACTCCACAGAGCCCACAGGTACTCACTGGAAACCTGAGCGGGCCCATTTGATAAGCTGTTTAGCAGCTGAAACTGGGAAGGATTTTTACACACTTCAATTCACAAGGAAGGGCAAAGGTTCCATGGCAAATCTGAAAAGGTTGGAGAAGTCTATAAACTCTCAAAGGTAACTGGTGATTCCTCCCTAGAAATAGTCCTATGCTGAAGAGAAGCTGCTGGAACTATAATCCAAATGAAAGGAGAAAGATCATAGGAGCAAAGGAAAACCACAATCCAGAAAAAATTGGGGGCAAAGAGAGAAGCCAAAGAGGAATATCTCAGAAAGTATGAAACAGTGTTTTTACCACTGTGATAGCAACAGAAAAGAAAGCTTCAGACCCTTGAAAAGCCTCTACTCCTTCCTGAAAGTTTAATTTTATATTAAAATGAGTAAGCAAAATGGATCATATCTGAATGTCATACAGAATTATAATTTTAAAAAAGAAATAAGATGCAAAATAAAATCTCTTCAATGAAAATATGCCAGAAAGACATTCCTAACAAGGGATAAACTGTATCCTTACGTTACAAATTGATCTAAAAGAAATTAAGAAAATAATAAAATATGTGGAACAGGGCTTCCCTGGTGGCGCAGTGGTTGAGAGTCTGCCTGCCGATGCAGGGGACACGGGTTCGTGCCTTGGCCCGGGAAGATCCCACATGCCGCGGAACGGCTGGGCTCGTGAGCCATGGCCACTGAGCCTGCGCGTCCAGAGGCTGTGCTCCGCAGCGGGAGAGGCCACAACAGTGAGAGGCCCACATACCGCAAAAAAAAAAAAATATGTGGAACAATATAGATTACAATTAGAGAAAACTCAGAAATGAAGTGATTGAACCCCCCCAAAATTAGAAAATAAAAGAAAGAATACTTTTAAAAATAGTAAACTACAAAGAACACAGAAGAAATTAAAAACAGCACAATAGATAATACCTCCAGAGAAAAAAAGATGAAAAAAACAAAGGAGGACCTTTAAAACAAAAAGAAATGAAGTCAATAAATATCCAGTATACATATAATTAACTTCCTGAAAAATAAAACCAAAGTAATATATCAAAAAAATATCAAGAAAGACCTAAAGTTCAGCATGTGCTATCAGCCATGTGGCTGACAAAGTCTTGGTGCTCTGGCTAGGTGTCAGGCCTGTGCCTCTGAAGCAGGAGAGCCAAGTTCAGGACATTGGTCCACCAGAGACCTCCCAGCTCCATGTAATATCAAACAGTGAATGCTCTCCCAGAGATCTCCATCTGAATGCTAAGACGCAGCTCCGCTCAATGACCAGCAAGCTACAATGCTGGATACCTTATGACAAACAACAAGCAAGACAGGAACACAGCCCCACCCATTAGCAGAGAGGCTGCCTAAAATCATAATAAGTTCACAGACACCCCAAAACACACTGCTGGACGCGGTCCTGCCAACCAGAAAGACAAGATCCAGCCTCATCCACCAGAGCACAGGCACCAGTCCCCTCCACCAGGAAGCCTACACAACCCACTGAACCAACCTTAGCCACTGGGGACAGACACCAAAAACAACGGGAATTACGAACCTGCAACCTGCGAAAAGGAGACGCCAGATACAGTAAGTTAAGCAAAATGAGAAGACAGAGAAACACACAGCAGATGAAGGAGCAAGGTAAAAACCCAGCAGACCAAACAAATGAAGAGGAAATAGTCAGTCTACCTGAAAAAGAATTCAGAGTAATGATAGTAAAGATATCCAAAATCTTGGAAATATAATGGAGAAAATACAAGAAACGTTTAATAAGGACCTAGAAAAACTAAAGAGTAAACAAACAATGATGAACAACACAATAAATGAAATTAAAAATTCTCCAGAAGGAATCAATAGCAGAATAACTGAGGCAGAAGAAGGAATAAGTGATCTGGAAGATAAAACAGTGGAAATAACTGCTGCAGAGCAGAGCAAAGAAAAAAGAATAAAAAGATTGACAGTCTCAGAGACCACTGGGACAACATTAAATGCACCAACATTCGAAATATAGGGGTCCCAGAAGAAGAAGAGAAAAAGAAAGGGACTGAGAAAATATTTGAAGAGATTATTGTTGAAAACTTCCCTAATATGGGAAAGGAAATAGTCAAACAAGTCCAGGAAGCACAGAGAGTCCCATACAGTATAAATCCAAGGAGAAACATGCAAGACACGTATTAATCACACTATCAAAAATTTAATATAAAGAAAAAATATTAAAAGCAGCAAGGGAAAAACAACAAATAACATTCAAGGGAATCCACAAAAGGTTAACACCTGGTCTTTCAGCAGAAACTCTGCAAGACAGAATGGAGTGGCAGGACATATTTAAAGTGATGAAAGGGAAAAGCCTACAGCCAAGATTACTCTACCCAGCAAGGATCTCATTCACATCCAACAGAGAAATTAAAACGTTTACACACAAGCAAAAGCTAAGAGAATTCACACCACCAAACCAGCTTTACAACAAATGCTAAAGGAACATCTCTAGGCAGGAAATGCAAGAGAAGGAAAAGACCTGCAATAACAAACCCAAAACAATTAAGAAAATGGTAATAGGAACATACATATTGATAACTACCTTAAATATAAATGGATTAAATGCTCTCTCCAAAAGACATAGGCGGGTTGAATGGATATAAAAACAAGACCCATATATACGTTGTCTACAAGAAACCTACTTCAGACCTCGAGACACATACAGGATGAAAGTGAGAGGATGGAAATGGATATTCCATGCAGATGGAAATCAAAAGAAAGCTGAGGTAGCAATTCTCACATCAGACAACACAGACTTTAAAATAAAGACTATTACAAGAGGCAAAAGAAGGACACTACATAATCATCAAGGGATCAATCCAAGAAGAAGATATAACAATTGAAAATACTTATGCACTCAACATAAGAGCACCTCAATACAAAATATATATACAGCTCATGCAGCTCAATATTTAAAAAACAAACAACCCAATCAAAAAGTGGGCAGAAGACCTAAAAAGACATTTCTCCAAAGAAGACATACAGATGGCCAAGAAGCACATGAAAAGCTGCTCAACATCACTAATTATTAGAGAAATGCAAATCAAAACTACAATGAGATATCATCTCACACCAGTTAGAATGGGCATCATCAGAAAATCTACAAACAACAAATGCTGGAGAGGATGTGGAGAAAAGGGAACCCTCTTTCACTGTTGGTGGGAATGTAAATTGATACAGCCACTATGGAGAACAGTATGGAGGTTCCTTAAAAAACTAAAAATAGAATTACCATATGATCCAGCAATCCCACTACTGAGCATGTACCCAGAGGAAACCATAATTCAAAAAGATACATGCACCCCAATGTTCACTGCAGGGGTGGTCGTGTGATGAATTGGGAGATTGGGATTGACATGTATACACTGATGTGGATAAAATTGATGACTAATAAGAGCCTGCTGTATAAAATATAAATAAAATTAAAAAAAACAAAACTACAATGAGGTATCACCTCATACCAGTCAGAGTGGCCATTATTCAAAAAATCTACAAAAAGTAAATGTTAGAGGGGGTGTGGAGAAAAGGGAACTCTCTTGCCCTGTTGGTGGGAGTATAAATTGATACAGCCACTATGGAAAACAGTATGGAGTTTCCTTAAAAACTAAAAATAGAACTCCCATATGACTCAGCAACCCCAGTACTGGGCATATACCCTAAGAAAACTGTAATTCAAAAACAGTCATGTACCACAACGTTCATTGCAGCTCTATTTACAATAGCCAGGTCATGGAAGCAACCTAAATGCCCATCGACAGACAAATGGATAAAGAAGATGTGGTATATATAAACAATGATATTGTACTCAGCCATAAAAAGAAATGAAACTGAGTTATTTGTAGTGAGGTGGATGGACCTAGAGTCTGTCATACAGAGTGAAGTAAGTCAGAAAGAGAAAAACCAATACCATATACTAACACACATATATGGAATTAAAAAAAAAATGGTTCTGAAGAATCTAGGGGCAGGAGAGGAATAAAGATGCAGACGTAGAGAATGGACTTGACACAGGGAGGGGGAAGGGGAAGCTGGAACAAAGTGAGAGAGTGGCATGGACATATATACACTACCAAATGTAAAATAGATAGCTAGTGGGAAGAAGCCACATAGCACAGGGAGATCAGCTTGGTGCTTTGTGACAGCCGGGGAGGGTGGGAGAGAGACGCAAGAGGGAGGAGATATGGGGATATATGTATATGTATAGCTGATTTACTTTGTTATAAAGCAGAAACTAACACACCATTGTAAAGCAATTATACTCCAATAAAGATGTTAAAAAAAACTATCAAAACTGAATTTTATATTTAGTATTTTAAGAAATACTAACATCATAATTAAAGAAGTTTTCTGGAAAATGAAAAGTCTTGAAATTACATATTGAAAGGACACTTTGTATATTGAGAAAAGTTACCCTGAGTAACAAACCTGAAACATATTTTTGGAAAAACTATTGAACTTTTAGGGGGAAAAAAACTTCCTTTAAGCATCTAAGCAAAAAGTTTAAGTCATTTGTAAGGGAAAGAAGTTCAGTATGTCATCAGAGTTTTGGACAGTAATCCTTTATTCCAAAAGAAAGTTAAATAATACTTTTATGACCCTCAAAAAAGAAAATGTGAGCCAAGGGTGTTTTAGTCAACAAAATTGACTTTGGAGTATAAAGGCCACAGAAAAACTGTTATCAACACCCAGAACTCAGAAACTTATTTCCTTGAGCACTTCCTGAGGAATTTATCAGAAAATGACCATCAGATAGTCAAAATGACTGGAGGGATGTGACATAAAGACTTGTAGAGCAGATAATATTTAATGATAGTTAAAAGAGAGACTATAATATGTATAGTATAGATACCATATGATGTGGATAGAATAGCTCTATAAAAAATGGAAGTGGAATAGGAAGCACATATGAAAAGTGGAATGAGCATAATGTTTGCTTTATTGTATTAACTGGGATAAAAAGGATAACACTGCAAGTCATATACTGGACAAGATGGTGCAAAGGGGATAAAGGATATTATCTAAAGATATTTATTATACCATTAGAACACAATTGCAAACCTTCTTACATACAAATAATAATAATAATAAAGCGGAGACAAACCAAAACCAAAGCAAAAAAAGGAAAAAAAAACCAGAGTGAAAAGCATTTCATATAAAATATGTGTATATTAAATATAGTATTATACAACTTTTTTGTAAGAGAGTTGACAGAGGGACACAAATAACACAAAAATAAAATTAAAAATAAAACAATGAAAGTTAAATCATAATTTTAAAAATTGTTTACGTATGGGGGAAGAAGGGAATAGTGTAAAGAGTTCAGGGATAAATGCTGGGCTTCTTGGTATGTACACTGTTTTGTAGATTTAACTTTTGGAATTGTGTAAATATTTTAAATAATTATAAACAAATTGGTTTTTTTAAAAATCATCCCTAAAAATCAAAAACAAACTTAAAAGAAGTCAAAATACAAACATTGCAATTACAGTTTTATATTTCACCACAAAAGTTTCTTTTATATTTGCTAACAGTTCAAGATGTGAATTTGAAGTTTATAAAAATAACGTTTAATAGTTGGACTCCAAATAAATAGGCATGGTCCTTGACTTTTTCTTCCACGTCTAACACAAGGAAACAACTCAAATGAAATGAGTCAACTCAGGGGAATGTTACTATCTTTTCTTTTTCATTTCTCTAGGAAAATAAAGGAAAGTCTGGAGTGTTTCCCTGTTAAATTGAATAACTTGATCCACACACTTGCACAAATGACAGCCATAAATCCTGCCAAATCTACTTCGCAGACTTTTTCCCGGGAATCCTGTACGATGAGTGCAACCCAGTTAATCCAAAGAGCAACAATTTTAGGGTTCAGCAAGAAAACTAGGCATGTAAGTCTCAAGTCTGTCATCTTGACTTATATATCATTTGACTACATCTCACACTTCCCTTCACTATGCTACACATTCCTCCTTATACCATGATTTTTCTTTTTTGCTACACAACTGAAAAATCAGTTACAGTTTGAACAGAAGTGCCATTAAGGCCGATGTTCCAAGGAGAAATTATAATAACCAGAGCTACTAGTAGAGAACGACCAAGGAGAACAGTTTCTGCTCTGTGGTAGACTATAAATCAAGACCTAATTAAAATGTCCACAAGAAAAAAAAAAAGGGGGCTTCTCTGGTGGCGCAATGGTTGAGAGTCCGCCTAACAATGCAGGGGACACGGGTTCGTGCCCCGGTCCGGGAAGATCCCACATGCCGCGGAGCGCCTGGGCCCGTGAACCATGGCCGCTGAGCCTGCGCGTCCGGAGCCTGTGCTCCGCAACGAGGGAGGCCACAACAGTGAGAGGCCCACGTATCGCAAAAAAAAAAAAATGTCCACAAGAAAAGAAGATCAGAAATTAGGCAGTCTGTTCCCAGCACCTAAGATTATGATATTTTTATATACTGTGTTTATAGGTAATTTTGCCTTTACAAATTGCATCTCTTATCTTTTGTGATGATTTTTTTTTTGCAGAGAGGTTCTTACTTTGTTTAGTTTACATGAAACAGAATTTTAGAATGTATTGAAGGTTGATATTGCCATCTTCTGATTTTGTCTCTTTATTTTCTGCAGCTTTATCTAATCCAGGTGACTCACAGTAACAATGAAACAAGCCTGACAGAAAAATCATTTGACCAGTTTTCAAAACTTCACAGCCAACTTCAAAAGAAGTTTGCATCATTGGCCCTCCCAGAGTAAGGACTGTTCTCCACTGTTTTTTGACTTTAGTACTTGTCCCTGAACATAAGGAAAAATTATGGTTATGGGATTTTCTATTTGTGGGCAACACAACACAACATTCTGATTCCAGTGCCACTGAACCTATCCCAGCAGAGTCTCTATGGCTCTCAGAGTAGAGAACCTTTTGTCTCATAAAACAGAATAAAGGTTTTCAATTTTGTTTGCTTTCAGCCATTGATTTTGTAGACAAAAAAAATCATAACCAATTTTATTTTTCATCAGGGAAATTGTTTTATTTGCCTGTTTTTAAATTTGATTGTTTTAGTGTTTTCTATAAAAATAAAATTGAAATTGAAAATGCAGAACAAAATTGGATATATCTTCTCTTTCAACAGATAACTGCAATAAAAAGCTCTGATATATTTATTTGCTGTACCAGAAAATTTTGTCAATATCAATTAGTATACAAGTAAAATACATTAACATCAACTCACTTTCGTTATCATTAATTATTAACTTGGACTTGGGTTATCCAAATTTAATTTGTCATTATCTTCATTTTGCAGTCTTGAAAACCATTGCTCAGTTCATGTTGTAATGAAAAAGTATTAAGCATAAATAATGTAATTGAAAATACTTCTGTTCAAATAAACCTTCTAAAATTTATTATTTAGAGCTAGCCAAATTTATGTTACAGACTTGAGTGTGTATCTTGACCAGAGGTGTACCTTGACTTTAAAAAGGTGAACTTCTTAGAAATTATGATATTTGCACTTAGGCAAATCAAATGTCATCTTATCTATTTTGTAGTTTCTTGGTATCCACAAGATTGGTTCCAGGACCCCTCCCACGGATACCAAAATCCTTGCATGCCCAAGTTCTATACATAAAATGGCATAGTATTTACAAATAACCCACCCACATTCTCCTGTATTCTTTAAATCACCTCCAGATCACTTATAATAGCTAATACAATATAAATACTATGTAAACAGTTGTAAATACAATGTAAATGCTATGTAAATAGTTGCTGGCATGCAGCAAATTCAAATTTTGCTTTTTGGAACTTTCCGGACTTTTTTTTTAATATTTCAATCCACAGTTGGTTCAATCTTCAGATGTAGAACCTGCAGACAGGGAGAGCCAACTATACCAGAATTTTTGTTGAGTAAATTGTCCTTTAACAATATGAGTGTTCATACCAGACCTGACATACTTTGTACATGTGGATTTTTGTTAGACTTTCAGGATTTAGTCACTTACCAAAATGTAAATCTAAACAATGTTGCCAATGGATGGAGAGATAGTGTGCATTATTTTGAAGACTGTATAGTTCACATTGATGAAAAACTATACTTGCAGATGTCACAGAGATTTTGAAATACAGATGCTTTAAACATCAGAAAGTCATCAGAGTAAGAGCACATTCAAGAGACTGAGAGGGAAGGAATGTCATTGTGGAAACTTAAAGACAACATCAGCTTTAAGAGTTATCAGAAAACATCTAATGTAATAACTGAGGAAAAGGAAATACTGGCAAAAATATTCAGTTTGACTGCAAATATTGAATTCAACATTAGTGGTTTCCATTGTACCCTAATAATTAATGATTTAAAAATATGTTCATTCTTGTTAAATGGCTGTCCTTTTGTTTCAAAAATGTCTCTGTTCTACTGTTTTCTCTCCCCAATACATATTAGTATAACTTGTAAAACTTTAAAGTGCCAGTAATCTCTCTCCATATGCCTCTTCTCGGTTTTCAGCTTTAGTTAGGATTCTGTTTTGTTCAACAACTCTTGCCTGGTAATGGGACCTAAATTGATTTTAAAATCATTCAAGCAATGTGTGGAGAGGAGGAATATTTAGTCCTTTGTGCCTTGAACAATATTTGTATGCTAACAGTCCCAAAGGAGCTCTGGCTTATAGCAAAGCATACAGAAGAAGGATGAGGGCAAGATTTCCTCTGACTTCTAAATTTACTAAGAGAAGCTCTATGAGAATTATGTAAACCCAATCTAGAAAGTATGATCAGAAAGTTAGAGTCATAAAGAATAAAATTCAAATTAGTCATAGCATGTAACAGTGGTCTTCAAATCAGACTGTACCTCTTCCAACTTCTGAGAATACAGAGGCATAGGAATCTTCCTTGAAATTAATGGTCTTCTTTAAAAGTCACCTGCTTGAGAAAGGTTGATTTCCTTTTCCTCTCCTAATTTCACCATTGCTCTTCTCCCAGCCATCCAGAATTTTATTTTGGTACACTGTCCCAGGGAGTAAAAAATCTCTGAGGATTAAATAAAGGGCAAATCAAACTACTGGTGTTGGTACTGAGAAAATGAATTACTCTAATAACCAGGTATCAAATCTGTTTGCAGGTTGTGTGTTTCTTAAACTTTGGTGTGAACAAAATTGAGGGAGGACATGATAGCACCGTCAGATAAAATATCCTAAAAAATCATTTTCAAGAACTGATTACTATGTTATATTTGACATATAACTCAAAAGCATTTTAAACAACTGAATGACATTACTAGAGCTGAATTCCTTAATTCTCATGTACTTATTTACACACAATACTTTTTTAGTACATACATCTATAAAAAAGGAATAGAACTGATGTTGAACTCCATTTTATTCTAACAATAAAGAAAATTAATCCACAGTTATACAAGTTAATATTTAAAACCAGCAAAACCACTGTTTATCAAATGTATTTCTATGTTTTGATTAATTATATATGGTAATAATTTTTATGATAATTAAATCTGGATGAAAATTTTTAACACTTTAAGCCTTAGTAAGAGTAAAGCAAGAGTAAAAAAGTAAAATGTCAATTATTTAAATGCACAGAAATATTATTTTGGACTTCCCTGACACTTCCAACAGTAAGCAATGGATGGGATGTCCTGCAGTTTTCACATACTTCTGTGTGTTTGCTAACAACCCTTCACCATCCCCCATGCTCCTTTGCCCAGAGGAAGCAGAAGAGGAAGGAAGCAACAGCAAGACTGCAGTCAGAGGAAGCCGCTAGATAGTTCCTAAAAAGATACATTTAACCAGCAAAACGTGTTGCCAAATGCTTCCCATTAATAGGTCATGCCACCAATAATTGGTCGTAATCAACGTCTAGCCCATCAAGATGAATCATCAGATAGTGAAGAGGAAATTCTGCAAGCTAGACCCCTGGGGAAAGTGATACTTTGTTCCAAAAGACCAGATGGAAGCATATGCTTTGTAAAATGTTTAATCTAGTTAGTGTAGCAATATCCCTCGTGAACCCAGAGGAAACAATACCATATGACCTTTTTGAAAAATTATGGATCATTAAACTTCAGAAAGTATTTATTAACCCCCCACATGTATTTAAAGGACAAATTGTGTGGTCTGCCATAAATACAGTAAGAAGGAAAATGTATATTAATTTAGTATGTTAAATTAAATTAGTATTAATATCAATGATAGTTAAAATAGCACAAGTGACCACAGCCATGTTAATAAAACTCTCAGAATTAATCATGCGTTCTATGGTTTTTTAAAAAAACGTTTTCAGTGGCCCTTCCAACTGATGCAGCCTTAACTTTATGAACAATTCTAAGATACAGATGCCAATTTTCAAACTAATGAAGATATACTTTTTTCTTTTAAAACAGGTTTCCTCATTGGTGGCACTTACCTTTTACAAATTCAGATCACAAAAGATTCAGAGATCTAAATCATTACATGGAACAGATATTAAATGGATCGTATGAAGTTGCAAACGTATGTTACAATTTACTTTTATATTTTTACATAAAATATGGACTGTTTTATGTATTATTACTGGGAATATTTTTAAATACTTTATGATAACATTTTTAGTCCTACATTTATTCAACAAATGTACAGATTAAAATTATCTTGTCAATTCCATGCAAAAACCAACCGGGACTTTACTTGAAATTGCATCTTAATATCTTTCAATCCATTATCATATTCAAGTATTTTTAGAATGTTTTTTCAATAATTGTTTATTGTTCTGTGCATAGAGGACTTAGAAGTATTTTGTTATACTAGATATAGTACTTTTTATAAAAATCCTTTTCCTGTTTTTTCACCATTATATAGATAGAACTGATTTTGTATATTGAAATTTTACCCAACAATCTTACTGACTTCACTTTTAATTCTAATAATTATCTGTATTGTTTTTCAGCTTACAATCATATTGTCTGCGGATAACAAGGGTTTATTTTTTCTTTCCAATATTCATATATTGTATTTCTTTTCCTTGCTATTTTGTACTCTCTAGGGCTTTCAATAGATATTGAATTGAAGTGGTAATGGTGGATATACCTACATTATTCTTGAATCCAGGGAAGAAGTGTCTAATATTTCCTCATTAAGTATGTAGGTTTTGTAGGTCCCCTTTATTATTTTGTTTCCTTCTATTCCTAGGTTGCCAATAGTTTTTACAAAGAAGGTTGAATGTATCAAATTTTTTTTCTGAATCTACTGGGCTGCACAATGATCACCAATAATCCTATTTTTCTCCTTTACTCTGCTAATGTGGTGAATTACACTGAAGAACTTTCTAATTTTAAACAAATTTGCATTACTAGGGTAAACTCTACATGGATGTAATGTATTATACTTTTTATGTATTATTGGATTTGATTTAACATTTTCTTTAGCATTTGTTTTCATCTTTATTTATGACAGAGATTGGCCTGGAGTTTTTCCTTCTTACAAAGTCATTACCAGGTTTCAGAATCAAGAACATGCTAGACTCATAATATTAGTTGCAAAGAGTTATTGCTTTTTTCCCTACTCCCTGGAACAGTTTGTATAAAACTGGTTTTATTTCTTTAATTTGTAAAGTCATATAGGTCTGGAGATTCAATTTATTTAAGAGCTATAAGACATTTCACATTTCCTATTTCTTCTTGAGTCTCTTTGTTAAGTTACATTTCTATAGGAATTTGTGCTAATTTATTGGCATAAAGTTATTCATAATATCCTATCATAATCTTTTTAACATTTATAGGATCTGAAAAGGTATTCACTCTTCGATTTCTCACACATATTTCCTGATCCATACTTCCAGAGGATTATGAATTTTACCAATCTTTGTAAAGAATGAAATGTGGGACTTATTGACCCTCTCTATTGTATTATTTCTCTGTTTCACTTATTTTTTACCTTTATTATTTCCTTCCTTCTGCTTCCATTCTATTTATAACATCCTCAGATAGTTAATTTAACTTGTTTATTTTCAACCTATCTTCACTTACCCATTTAAAACTCTAAATCCTCTCTCCTAATCAAGATTTAATAGCACCCCACAAGTTTTTATATACAGTATTGTATTTTCTTTATCATTCCTTAAAAATATTTATAAAATTTTCACTGTGAATTTTCCTGGACCATGGCTTAAGTCTGTTTCACCCACTTGAGTTTTATATGCTGTAGTAAAAATACATATCTGTATCTGTATCCATAAATTTCATAAGTAATTATTATTGTTGTTTTTGCAATCAATATTTAATATTACTCACATATCTCATTTCCATTGCTTCCTGTAACTCTGAATTTCTGTCTGGGATTGTTCTCCTTCTTCCTGAAGAACACCATCTACTATTCCCCCTAATATGAATTTGCTGCTGAAAAAAACCCTCTAAATTTGCATTTGTCTGAAAAGTTTTTAGTCTACCTTCATTCTTGGAGGATATTTTTGCTGACTATTTGGTATTTGAGCATTTGGATAGCAATGATTTTATTCTAAAAACTTTAAGGCTATCATTTCATTGTCTTTTAGCTTCCATTGATTTTGTTTAGAATCCATCTGTTATATTTGTTTCTTCTTTGAAAAAGTTTTTTTATTCTTTACAATATTGTTCTTTTTACTGTTGGTTTTCTGCCGTTTTACTTTACTTTGCTCAGATATGACTTTGTTTCTACTGATGATGCTTGAGCTTCAGCACTTCTTGAATTTGTGCCATGATGTCTTTCATCACTTTTGGAAAGTTCTCAGTCGTTATCACTTCACATATTGTTCATACTATTTCCTCTCTCCTCTTTTTCTGGGACTGTAATCACATATATGTCTATCCTTTTCATTGTACCCTCTATGTCTCATACTTTTACTCCTGTATTTTTAATTCTTTGTCCTCTATGACTTAGTTTCTGAATAGCTTCTTCTAACTTATCTTTTTGGTTGTTTATTCTCTAATGGTCTGTGTTTAACATACTGTTAAGTCCATTCTCTGAGTTCTTAATTTCAATTATTCTTCAGTTTCAGAATTTCCTTTTTTTTTTCAGTTCCTAGTCGTTTGCTGAAAATCTGTCCTTTTTATTATTTCTTCAAAAATGGTAAGCATAGTTATTTAAAATCTTCCTAAAAACTCCAATATTGGTACCTACTGCATGTACCTTTTTATTTTCTAATGTTTCTGCTGGTTTTTAATTATGTAGTCTTGTTCCATTGTGAGCCTGGTTATTTTCCTTTTTATTGTGGCCACATATTGTACTGCAATGTCCTTTGTAAAAATTGGATGCCTATGTTACTGTTATCCTGGTATAGAGAATTATAATATCTGAGTACATTAACAATCTAGGGTTGCTGAAATTCAGTTGCAGGGATTCAGATTATTCAAAACTGAACTGTAGCTCTTGTGGGGCACTATTACTGGTTCATCCTTATTCCTTAGATGTAGCCACTTTGGATCTAAACCCAAGGTAAGGCAGACTCACCAAGAATCTACTTGGCAGCTCTGGATTCCATTCCTTTTCCTCTTAGCTCTGCAAGGTGGTCAAAAGTGCTGCTCTACCTCCCAGCCATTCCACTGCTTCAACCTATATCAATAAAAACCCACAACAGAAAAGCTGTGCCCAAACCCAAGCTCACTTCCCCAAGACTGTCTTGCCCCAGATCCTAGCCTGGTAATTCTTCACTATCTTGTTAGCTCTCTGATGCTTTCAAGCAAAGTTTAAAAACAAATTGTTTAATTATTCCAGTTATTCTCTTTAGGAGGTCTGGACTAAATGACCAAATCCAATATCACTAAAAATAGGAGCTTACAGCTGCAGTCATGCTACCCCTCAGCTTTCAGAAATATCTGCTGTTCTGCCTCCTCCCCCACATCCTGTGTTCTGATGAACCTTGTCTCTCATAGGTAACTATTTCAGAGGATCTAAGTCTGTGGTCAATTCCCATCTGAAAAAAGTATTTAAGGATTTCTTGGTGAGGTTTTGGTACTACTCATCAGTGATTCTGAGTGGCCTAGAAAATTGAAGAGACATGCCAGACCCCAATTTTGCCCTCTTCTGTCATATGCATCAAAAAAAGGACTCTTAAGATCCTTCCCCATACACACATGTGCATACAACCTACACATGCACACAGCTGTTACAACTCCTTCTGAGGACTCAAGGAAGGATTAGCTCCCTTTACTATTAAATTCTTATCACCATCTTGCTTGCAAGGTTCCTGTGAGACAAATGTAAGTTACAAAGTCAGGTACGAAGCTAACAGAATCCTCCAGAGTTCTTGGCTAGACATAGGATCTTTTAGGGATTTATCTAAAACATCATCTCTAAGGGTAAAAGGTTCAAGGCCTGTTAGGTTTTTTGCCTTTTGATATAAGAATGGAGACTATTTATGGAATACCTTTAGCTAATCCACATGTCTGGAATAACTTTAATGTCACCAATGAGAGCCCATTTCTAACATTAATCATGCTAGTCAACAAGCTACCATTTTTATGAACAAAATCCTTTGATATTCAGTATGCTAATTAATAATGTCCATTTTTTAAAGGGGTTCAGCACGATGGCTTGATTTACATATATTGTGAAATGATTACCACAATAGATTTAGTTAACATCTATCATCTCATATAGATACAATAAAAAGAAAAGAAAAAGCAATTTTTAAATTTGTAAGTGTCATAAGATAAAGATTTAATAGCTCTGCTTCTTCTTCCTCATCCTCTCCCCCAAATTTAGCATGCTTTTAATTATATCAATAATTAGCATTTGTAAAATACCTATTGTTGATTGAGTTGTGAGAGTTTAACAGAACTACTTACACTGACTGCCTCTAGTATGGGTTGCCTGATTAAAATATTGGGAGCCTCTTATTTCCTCCTGCTCTATCCAGGCACCCCGATAGTGCAGCCTTGATTAGGACATTAACAGACCATTCCTGGACTCTAGTCATTTTTCCTTTTATTGAAGTATAGTTGACTTGCAATATTATATTAGTTTCAGGCGTACAACATAGTGATTTGATCATTTTCCTACCGTCTTGATTAAATCCTAGCAGCAGTCCAGTTATACTTTGACCTAAGAAACACATTTATAATATCATGCTGTATATACAGACATACTTTGAACTTCAGTAAGTTACAGGCACTGTAACAGGAGGACTACAACCGACCCCATAACCAGGACTTAACTGAGTCAAAGAACCCTATTTTTCTCAGCAGTCAATTCAACAACCTTCCTTCTCCATGTGGAGCTTGGGAAAGACATTAGATGAGAATACTTTCCAGTCAGAGTGTGAATTGTTTTAATTACATGTTGTATAGTAGATTAAGTCAGTATATATCAAGGAAACCTTACTGAAATTTAAAAATAAAATATATTAATGAATGTATTCAAAATTGTCTCCTAACTGTAGGTTTGCTGATTCAGGATGTTGGCTTATTGCTATACCACCCAGTTGTGTAATATTGTGGTTTGATGATGAATAGACCTACTTAAGAAAATTCCACAATTCAGATCACAAGCATCCTAAGGCTATTAGAAAAAAAATCACAATTGTCAATAATGACTGCTTTAGATTGCATATAGTCAGGGTCAAGAGGAGAAACTTTTAAATACCTATCACTAGCTCCTAAGACTAGTGGTTCTCAAAGCTCAGCTTCTGGACTGTGATTGGAACCTCATCTGGGAATTTATAAGAATGCAAAATTTCAGTCCCATCCTAGACCTATTAAATCAGAAACTTTGGGGATGAGGTCCAGCAATGTGTTTTAACAAGCCCTCCAGGGTGTTCTAATCCATGACAATGTTTGAGAACCATTATTTCAGACTCTGGTCATCTTTCCTTTTTTTTTTTTTTCTGCAGTTTGAACATGATCAGACATTTGGTTTCCAATGTAGTAGATACTAAGGTACCCTACTATATCGTTGATTTTTTTGCAAATCTGGACTCAAGCACATTGTGCTACAATATTATTTCCAGGCCGGTGGCTCAGCTAGAGTTGCTGTTTTGTATCAAAGGACAAGTGCCTGAGCACTTAAGAAAGTATACTTAACCCAGTTCCCAGTGAAGTAGAGAAGGCATCCCAGGGAGTATGGCTTTCAAGTTGTTACTAAAGGGCAAACAGAAGTTAGTAAATGGAAACTGGGGAAAAATTGTGCCAGACAAGGGGAACTACAAGGACAAGCATGCATTATGGTTACATGCTTTTCTCTTGTTTGGAAGCTTAAAGAACTCAATGATTATATTCATTTAATTTTACCCATGTATATAGCAAACTTATAATCTTGTCAACATTTAATATATATTTTAAATGAAAAATTACAGAATTATTAACATATATTAACCTATAGGATTTATGTTGTTTTTCAAAACCTAGGAGAGTGAAACTTTGCATCCAAAAAGTATTTAGCAGTCTCTTAACTTATTTATTCTTATACCTTACCAGTTTTATTTTAAATTAGCACGTTTCCAAAACATATAATTTATTTATTTTTAATATATAAACTACTACACTAATAAGTGATAAATGCTTTAAAATTTGTGGAAAAATAATACAAAATTTGGAAAAAATTTTGGATGATATTATAAAATAAATATGAATGTAATTTGATTTTTTTTTCTCGCACCACAGTATAATGCCACATTAACCCCATGAACAGAGACCTCTGGCTTGGTAGAGAATGATCTTGAGAATCCTGCTAGCTGAAAGCTTGAGGACAGGCTCCACAGGTTACCTAGTGCCAAGCCCAGGAGGACTGCCTGGCCATGCTCTAAATGATAAGCATTAATAGTGCACTGGGTCATGATTTTACCCTTCAGAAAGATCACTCAGAGCACATCTGTAATATATCTGTTATGAACAAAGAGAAAGAAATGAACAGTATCTGTTCATCGTGGGGACAGAACCATGTATAATAATAGGATAACTGAAAACAAAGATGTAAAATGATTGTTGAAAACAGCATTAGACAATAGGAAAGCTACAGTATAGTCAATAATTATGTGTAGGTATCTTGCATATTCATGAATTTATGTATTATATTAGCATACTCAATATAAATTGTATTATATCTTTTGAATATATTTAGTATTTAGGTCTCAATCAGTGAGTAATGGGAAATGAGTTCTAAGCTTCTGTCCTATAGGATCAAGGCAACTGAATTTATTTCATTGGATTTCAAGTGCTTTTTTGCATATTCAGGAATATATTAGGTTGAAATCTTAATGTTCCTTACTAACTCTGACATTCTCTGAAGGTCATGTCCATTCACTTTGCTATAGTGAAGGACACTTGGATATGGCAACTGTCTCTAAGGGAAAGCGCTGAGGGGATAGTGGATGGGATTGTCATCTTTCATGCTGAGAGCTGCCTTACTGATTATACTAAAGCTGTTTTAAAGATTGTGCCTTTTCAGGATAATTGACAAAATATCTAGTAACCATTGAAAGTGTTAGGCTTTGGCCTATTTAAGCAGAGGCAAGTAAGTGCAAAGTGGAGAGGCTTCTTCTGGTCCTAGTGTGAATAGGATAAATTTTGAGATCTGTCTTCAGATGGCAGCAAGCTTTCAATAGGGAACTCGTAAGTATATCTGCCTAGAGTATGGGTTCATATACAACTGTTAGCAGAAGATTATTATGAAAGGAGAAAAGCAAAGGGGTCAGACATATACAGGTTGGGAAGACTTGCAAAGTGCAGTTTATCACAACAAGATTTAATGAATATTGTTGCTTATCATAATCACAGCTGCATAGAGAAAGCTGAACAAGACCACCAAACGTGTACCTCACAGTTTTCATCACATTCACATTTGCTAATGTGCTAAAAAGTACTACTGTAGAGGCCCCAAGAAGAGATGTTTTTATATTGTTCTTAAACTCTATTGGTCAATATTTAGGGAAAGGAAGGTTGAAGAAATTTCAAACACCTCACTGTTTTTATCTTGGATGAATTAAGATCTAGGATTTGAGTGGGGGAGAAAAAAGGAGAAGAAATAGAAGAAAAAAGAAGAGATATTTATTTATATCATCAAATATGAGATATGACTGTGAAATCACAGATTCCAGAAATGCTCCAAGTGAGAATACATCAACCATCTTCTAACACTGGACTCCCAAATAGAGCAATCCCATTTGGTCCCGTAATAGTATCAAACAAAAGGAAGCTGATATTATAGGAGTTTCTCCCAAAGTAACACCCTCCTAATAATTTACTTGAATTTTGTACAATGAGTATTTGGAGTACAAGAAAATATCTTCCTAAGATGTAAATCCTACATCTGTTTATTAGTCATCCTTTCTATACTACAAAATAAATAAGTTAGTGCTATATTAACAAAGATAAAATCAACAAAAATCAAATGTCGGCACTGGCACAATAGGGACCACTTTCAAAATCTACTGTCTCCATCATTCAACAAATGTTTATTGATTGCCTACATTGTATACTTTCTGGCCAAGGGTGCAAAAATAGTACCTAGCGATCAATTGTTTCAGAATAATGTGAGGAGGTTTTAAAAAGTATGTTCTGAGGCCCATCCTTAGGGATGCTTGTCATATCAGTAAAGGGAGATACAGGCATACTTCGTTTCATTGTACTTCATTTTATTTGCCATTCACAGGCATTACGCTTTTTTTACAAATTGAAGGTTTGTGGCAACCCTGCTTTGAGCAAGTCTATTGGCGCCATTTTTCCAACACCATTTGCTCACTTTGTGTCTCTGTGTCACATTGTGGTAATTCTCACAATATTTCAAACTTTTTCACTATTATTATATTTGTTTTGGTGATCTGTGATGAATGATTTTTGATGTTACTATTGTCATTGTTTTGAGGTGCCTCAAACTGCACCCATATAAGACTCTGAACTTACTTGATAAGTGTTGTGCGTTCTGGTCCACATCACTGATTGGCCTTTTCCTCATCTCTCTCTCTCTCCTTGGGCCTCCCTATTTTCCCTGAGACACAAAAGTATTGAATTTAGGCCAATTAGTAACCCTACAGTGGCCTCTAAATGTTCAAGTGAAAAGAAGAGTTGCCCATCTCTCAATTTAAAGCAAAAGCTAGAAATGATCAAACTTAGTGAGATAGGCATGTTGAAAGATGAGATAGTCAGAAAGCTGGGCATCTTGAACCAAACACTTAGTAAAATTGTGAATGCAAAGTAAAAGTTCTTGAAGGAAATTAAAAGTACTACTCCAGTGAATACATGAATCATCAGAAAGAGAAATAGGTTTATTGCTGATAAAAGAGAGTTGTAGTGGTCTGGATAGAAAATCAAACCAGCCACACATTCCCTTAAATGAAATCCTAATCCAGAGCAAGGCCCTAACTCCCTTCAGTTCTTTTTTTTTTTTTTTTTTTTTGCGGTACGCGGGCCTCTCACTGTTGCGGCCTCTCCCGTTGCGGAGCACAGGCTCCGGACGCGCAGACTCAGCGGCCATGGCTCACGGGCCCAGCCGCTCCGCGGCATGTGTGATCTTCCCGGACCGGGGCACGAACCTGTGTCCCCTGCATCGGCAGGCCGACTCTCAACCACTGCACCACCAGGGAAGCCCCTCCCTTCAGTTCTATGAAGGTTAAGAGAGGTGAGGAAGCTGCAGAAGAAAAATTTGAAGCTAGCAGAGGTTGGTTGAAGAGGTTTAAGGAAAGTCTCTATAACTTCAAAGTGCAAGGTGAAGCGTCAAATGCTGATGTAGAAGCTGAAACAAGTTATCCAAAAGATCTAACTAAGATAATTGATGAAGATGGCTGTACTCAACATCAGATTTTCAATTTAAACAAAGCAGGCTTCTACTGGAAGAAGATGCCATGTAGGACTTTCATAGCTACAGAGGAGAAGGCAATGCCTGGCTTCAAAATTTCAAAGGACAAGCTGACTTTCTTGTCAGGGCTAATACAGCTGGTGTTTAAGTTGAAGCCAATGCTCATTTACCATTCCAAAAAACTTAGGGCCCTTAAAGATTATGCTAAACCTACTGTGCCCTATGCTCTATAAATGAAACAACAAAACCTGGATGAGAGCATATCTGTTTACAACATGGTTTACTAAATATTTTAAGCCCATTGTTGTGAGCTACTGCCTAGATAAAAAGTTCTTTTCAAAATATTACTCCTCATTGGCAATGCACCTGATGGAGATGTACAATATTAATGTTTTTTTCATGCCTGCTTATACAACATCCATTCTGCAGCCCATGGATCAAGGAGTAATTTTGACTTTCAAGTCTTATTATTTAAGAAATACAATTTTTAAGGCTATAGTTGCTATAGATAGTGATTCCTCTGAGGATCTGGGCTAAGTCAATTGAAGACCTCCTGGAAAGGATTCACCATTCTAGATGCCATTAAGAATATTCATGACTCATGGGAAGAGGTCAAAATGTCAACATTCACAGGAATTTGGCAGAAGTTGATTCTAACCCTCATGGATGACTGAGGAGTTCAAGACTTCAGTGGAAGAAGTAACTACAGATGTGATAGCAAGATAATTAGAATTGGAAGTGGTGTCTGAAGATAGGAATGAATTGCTGTAATCTCATGATGAACCTTTAACAGATGAGGAAGAGTTGCTTCTTATGGATGAGCAAATACAGTGGTTTCTTGAGGTGGAATCTACTCCTAGTGAAGATGCTGTGAAGATTGCTGAAATGACAACAAAAAAATTAGTTGATAAAGTAACAGCACAGCTTGAAAGGATTGACTGCAATTTCAAAATACATTCTACTGTGGGTAAACACTATCAAACAGCATTGCCTGCTACAGAGAACTCGTTTGTCAAAAAGAGTCATCAATGGGTCAGACTTCACTGCTGTTTCATTTTCACAAGTTGCCGCAACCACTCCGACCTTCAGCAACCACCACCCTGACTAGTCAGCAGCATCAGCATCAGGGATAGACCCTCCCCCATCAAAAAGATTATGACTCGCTGAAGGCTCAGATGATAGGTAGCATTTTTTTTTAGCAGTAAAGTATTTTTACATAAGTTATTAACATTGGTTTTCTTTAGACATAATGCTATTGCTCACTTAACAGACTACAGTATATTGTAAACATCACTTTTATATGTACCGGGAAACCAAAGGTTCATGTGACTGGCTTTATTGCAATATTTGTTTATTATGGTGGTCTGGAATTGAACCTATAATATCTCCAAGGTATGACTGTATCTGGTATCTGTGTTGGGTTTTTTTAATTTGTTGTAACATATTTATTGGAGTATAATTGCTTTAAAATGTTGTTAGTTTCTGCTGTATAACAAAGTGAATCAGCTATACATATACATATATCCCCATATCTCTTCCCTCTTGCATCTCCCTCTTACCCTCCCTATCCCACCCCTCTAGGTGGTCACAAAGCACAAAGCTGATCTCCCTGTGCTATGCAGCTGCTTCCCACTAGCTATCTACTTTACATTTGGCAGTGTATATATGTCAGTGCTACACTCTCAATTCCTCCCAGCTTACCCTTCCCCCTCCCCATGTCCTCAAGTCCATTCTCTACATCTGCGTCTTTATTTCTGTCCTGCCCCTAGGTTCAACAAACCATTTTTTTTAGATACCATATATATGTTTCAGCGTACGTTATTTGCTTTTCTCTTTCTGTTTTCTCTTACATCACTCTGTATGACAGTCTCTAGGTCCATCCACCTCACTACAAATAACTCAATTTCATTTCTTTTTATGGCTGAGTAATATTTCATTGTATATATGTGCCACATCTTCTTTCTCCATTCATCTATCAGTGGACACTTAGGTTGCTTCAATGTCCTGGCTATTGTAAATAGGGCTGCAATGAACATTGTGGTACATGACTCTTTTTGAATTATGGTTTTCTCAGGGTATATGCCCAGTGGTGGGTTTGCTGGGTCGTATGGTAGTTCTATTTTTAGTTTTTTAAGGAACCTCCAACTGTTCTCCATTGGGGCTGTATCAATTTACATTCCCACCAACAGTGCAAGAGGTTTCCCTTTTCTCCACACTCTCTCCAGCATTTATTGTCTGTGGATTTTTTGACGATGGCCATTCTGATCGGTGTGAGGTGATACCTCATTGTAGTTTTGATTTGAATCTCTCTAATGATTAGTGATGTTGAGCACCCTTTCATATGTTTGTTGGCAATCTGTGTCTCTTCTTTGGAGAAATGTCTGTTTAGGTGTCTACCCATTATTGGATTGGGTTGTTTGTTTTTTTGATATTGAGCTGCATGAGCTGCTTGTATATTTTGGAGATTAATCCCTTGTTAGTTGCTTCATTTGCAAATATTTTCTCCCATTCTGAGGGTTGTCTTTTTGTCTTGTATATGGTTTCCTTTGCTGTTCAAAAGATTTTAAGTGTCATTTGGTCCCACATGTTTATTTTTGGTTTTATTTCCATTTCTGTAGGAGGTGGGTCAAAAAGGATCTTGCTGTGATTTATGTCATAGAGTGTTCTGCCTGTTTTCCTCTAAGAGTTTTATAGTGCCTGGCCTTACATTTAAGGTTTTAATCCATTTTGAGTTTATTTTTGTGTATGGTGTTAGGGAGTGTTCTAATTTCATTCTTTTACAAGTAGCTGTCCAGTTTTCCCAGCACCACTTATTGAAGAGGCTGTCTTTTCTCTATTGTATATTCTTGCCTCCTTTATCAAAGATAAGGTGACCATATGTGTGTGGGTTTATCTCTGGGCTTTCTATCCTGTTCCATTGATCTATATTTCTGTTTTTGTGCCAGTACTATACTGTCTTGATTACTGTAGCTTTGTAATATAGTCTGAAGTCAGGTAGCCTGATTCCTCCAGCTCCGTTTTCCTTTCTCAAGATTGCTTTGGCTATTCAGGGTCTTTTGTGTCTCCATACAAATTGTAAAATTTATTGTTCTAGTTCTGTGAAAAATGCCATTGGTTGTTTGATAGGGATTGCATTGAATCTGTAGATTGCTTTGGATAGTTTAGTCATTTTCACAATGTTCATTCTTCCAATCCAAGAAAATAGTATATCTCTCCATCTGTTTGTAAAATCTTTAATTTCTTTCCAAGAAAATACTATATCTCTCCATCTGTTTGTAAAATCTGTTTCTTGGATTCTTCCAATCCAAGAAAATAGTATATCTCTCCATCTATTTGTAAAATCTTTAATTTCTTTCATTAGTGTTTTACAGTTTTCTGCATACGGGTCTTTTGTCTCCTTAGGTAAGTTTATTCCTAGGTATTTTATTCTTTTTGTTGCAGTGGTAAATGGGAGTGTTTCCTTAATTTCTCTTTCATATTTTTCATCTTTAGTGTATAAGAATGCAAGAGATTTCTGTGCATTAATCTTGTATCCTGTTACTTTACCAAATACATTGATTAGCTCTGGTAGTTTTCTGGTAGCATCTTTAGGATTCTCTATGTATAGTATCCTGTCATCTGCAAACAGGGACAGTTTTACTTCTTCTTTTCCGATATGGATTCCTTTTATTTCTTTTTCTTCTCTGATTGAGGTGGCCAAAACTTCCAAAACTATGTTGTATAATAGTGGTGAGAGTGGGCAACTTTGTCTTTTTCCTGATCTTAGAGGAAATGGCTTCAGTTTTTCACCACTGAGAACAATGTTGGCTGTGAGTTTGTCATATATGGCTTTTATTATGTTGAGGAAGGTTCCCTCTATGCCCACTTTCTGGAGAGTTTTTATCATAAATCGCTATTGAATTCTGTTGAAAGCTCTTTCTGCATCTATTGAGATGATCATATGGTTTTTATCCTTCAATTTGTTAATATGGTGTATCACGTTGATTGTTTTGTGTATGTTGAAGAATCCTTGCATTTCTGAGATAAACCCCACTTGATCATGGCGTATGATCCTTTTAATGTGCTCTTGGATTCTGTTTGCTAGTATTTTGTTGAAGATTTTTGCGTCTAAATTCTTCAGGGATATTGGCCTGTAATTTTCTTTTTTTGTGACATCTTTTTCTGGTTTTGGTGTCACGGTGATGGTGGCCTCGTAGAATGAGTTTAGGAGTGTTCCTCCCTCTGCTATATTTTGGAAGAGTTTGAGAAGGATAGGTGTTAGCTGTTCTCTAAATGTTTGATAGAATTTGCCTGTGAAGCCATCTGGTCCTGGACTTTTGTTTGTTGGAAGATTTTTAATCACACTTTCAATTTCAGTGCTTGTGATTGGTCTGTTTATATTTTCTATTTCTTCCTAGTTCAGTCTCGGGAGGTTGTGCTTTTCTAAGAGTTTGTCCATTTCTTCCAGGTTGTCCATTTTATTGACATAGAGTTGCCTGTAGTAATCTCTCATGATCCTTTGTATTTCTGCAATGTCAGTTGTTACTTCTCCTTTTTCATTCCTAATTCTGTTGATTTGAGTCTTCTCCATTTTTTTCTTGATGAGTTGGCTAATGGTTTATCAATTTTGTTTATCTTCTCAAAGAACCAGCTTTTAGTTTTATTGATCTTTGTTATCATTTCCTTCATTTCTTTTTCACTTATTTCTGATTTTATCATTATGATTTCTCTCCTTCTGCTAACTTTGGGTTTTGTTTGTTCTTATTTCTCTAATTGCTTTAGGTGTAAGGTTAGGTTGTTTACTTGAGATTTTTCTTGTTTCTTGAGGTAGGATTATATTGCTATAAACTTTCCTCTTAGAACTGCTTTTGCTGCCCCCCAAAGGTTTTGGGTCATTGTTTTTCATTGTCATTTGTTTCTAGGTATTTTTTGATTTCCTCTTTGATTTCTTCAGTGATCTCTTGGTTATTTAGTAGTGTATTGTTTAACCTCCGTGTGTTTGTATTTTTTACACTTTTTTTTCCTGTAATTGATATATAGTCTCATAGCATTGTGGTTGTAAAAGATACTTAGTATGATTTCAATTTTCATAAATTTACCAAGGCTTGATTTGTGACCCAAGATATGTTCTATCCTGGAGAATGTTCCACGAGCACTTGAGAAGAAAGTGTAATCTGCTGTTTTTGAATGGAATGTCCTATGAATATCAATTAAATCCATCTTGTTTAATGTGTCATTTAAAGCTTGTGTTTCCTTATTTATTTTTATTTTAGATGATCTGTCCATTGTTGAAAGTGGGGTGTTAAAGTCCCCTGCTAGTAGTGTGCTACTGTCAATTTCCCTTTTTATAGCTGTTAGCATTTGCCTTATGTATTGAGGTGCTCCTATGTTGGGTGCATAAATATTTACAATTGTTATATCTTCTTCTTGGATTGATCCCTTGATGACTATGTAGTGTTCTCTTTGTCTCTTGTAATAGTCTTTATTTTAAAGTCTGTTTTGTCTGATATGAGAATTACTACCTCAGCTTTCTTTTGATTTCCATCTGTGTGGAATATCTATTTCCATCCCCTCACTTTCATTCTGTATTTGTCCCTAGGTCTGAAGTAGGTTTCTTGTAGACAACATATATATGGGTCTTGTTTTGTATCCTTTCAGCCAGTCTGTGTCTTTTGGTTGGAGCATTTAATCCATTTACTTTTGAGGTAATTATCTATATGTATGTTCCTATTACCATTTTCTTAATTGTTTGGGGCTTGTTTTTTGTAGGTTTTTTCCTTTTCTTGTGTTTCCTGCCTAGAGAAGTTCTTTTAACATTTGTTGTAAAGCTCGTTTGGTGGTGCTGAGTTCTCTTACCTTTTGCTTTTCTGTAAAGGTTTTAATTTCTCCGTTGAATCTGAATGAGATCCTTGTTGGGTAGAGTAATCTTTGTTGTAGGTTTTTCCCTTTCATCACTTTAGATATGTCCTGCCACTCCCTTTTAGCTTGCAGAGCTTCTGCTGAAAGATCCACTGTTAATCTTATGGGGATTCCCTTGTATGTGTTGTTTTTTAAGAACAAAAGTGATTCCAATACACAGCCAGGTTTGGATAATTCTCTTCTCGAAATTCAGAAGCTGAATCGCATATGTACACTGCTCTGAGAAGATTACAATCTCTGTCAGTATTCTATGTTGATGTGTTTCAGTGGCTTCATAAAGACTTTCACAACTTCACACATTGGGTTTTTCTTTCCTTTCTTCCTAAGGAACTTTATGGGTCTTGATACAATACTCACTATACATATGACACAGTGATTGAACAGTAATAATTTGACAGGGACATAAGCAGATGCTGACTAGCCTTAATAATGTGATCTGACTAATCACCCTGGTTCTCCTTGATGCATAATGTCATCAGTTTTCAGTTATCTTCAAATGGATTGACCACAGTGAAAGTTTTGTCTCCATATCCTGGTGGATGCTTCCCTGATTCAGTTTGTTTATATTCAAGGAATAAAAACGTATTTTAAGATCAACTGAATAAAACTTTATTGGCCTAAAAATCACATAAATAATACCAAAATAATTCACATTATTTTGAGTTTTTTTTAAATTTTGTATTATTGATGAAGTTCTTCTCTTCTCTCATATGTTTTAACAGAGTTATGTCTATAAACAGTAAAATCTATAAAACCAGGTATGTATTGTATTTACAAAATATTGTAATTATTTTAAATGATATGAACAACTTAGAGGAAATTTTTAAACACACATAAGTTTTTTTCCTCTTCTAATAAAATAAAAGATTTAAAGTAAATTTATTATATTTGTGCTGAATACTCCTATGATAGGTTAATCCTCATCTCTGACCCTAGAAAAATCCTTATAAAAACACTTTTCTTCTTCCATAGCTGCTTGTCATATGACAGTATAGGAAAGACAAATAATCCTATTATGTCTATACATTAAAACTCACATTCTTTTTTAGTTATGTGATCCATTTATTTGTAACTTTTAAAAAATATTTTATATCACTGTATATAACTTTGTAACGATTTTAAAATTTTTACTGATCACTTACTATGTATAACACTCTAGATAAAAAGCTTTAAATTAGTTGCAGAGAACAAATTGGAAAGATGAAAGTAATGCAATATACACTTTACTTTCAGTGAGTTTATAATATGGTGATGAATACAGACACGAACATATATAATACATAGCAGTGAGTGGAAAAGGGGGAGAAAAGAAAGTAGAAGATGCAGCTTGAATATGAAATTGAACAACCTTACCTTACTAAAATCAAATATTATATACCCTTCTGGGGCATACTCAATTGTAAGCAGTCTAGCTTTTGGTCAAGGAAATGAGATGAAGAGTCTGTTTATAGTCCAGTTTCAGGTATCGGAGTTAAGTTAGGTGAGAGAGATTTCTCTGGGGGTTTCATCTAAAAGCACAAGCACAGCCCAAATAGAGGGATGACTGTAAATCCCTGAGACCTTCTCTCTCTTCTCCTCATCTCTCTTCCCTCCCCTTTCATCCCCACACACAAATTGGTTGATAAAAGAAAACAGATATAAATGAGGACTACAATTATACACTATTTTAATATCTCTTCTAATGAGGTTGCAAGCACCAGTTTAGACATCCTAGTCCTATATCTGCCTGGTTTTTGTTTGTTTAGCTTGACTCCCTTCTCCCAAACTCATTGAAACTTCTTTTTTTCTTGAAGTGTTTGTAGTTTCATTCCACAAGCTGTGATAACAGGAATTCCTTTTGCTTTTTAAAATTTTACTCTGTTTTAGTTGAATTGTGTTGCAAACTAAATTAAGATCTTTATAAAGGGCAATATAAATATGTAATAAAAGTTATAGCAAATGATTGCAGTACCTAAAGAAATGTGAGAAATGTGTACCCACATTTGAGTTTAGCTGAGACATACAAACAGCAGTTGCTTTAAAACTTTTTAAAGCCATGTATTCATTGTGATTTTTGGCTCTTCTCAGTATTGTTGCTCATTTCTAGAGGTCCCTTAAAATAAGGAATGCTATCATGGCTTAAGCAATATTATTTTTTTAAGCAGAAATCAAATGTCAAAATAAATCCAAACGGGTAAATCCTACCTTAATAATGAACATATGTTTCTTGTTCCCTGCTTGCTAAACCCAGATGTTAATTACTACATTTGTCAGTACATTGCTCTTTTCCTATTTGGAGCTGGCTGAGATTACGATGCAGGCAGGATAAATGTCATATGTGTATCATCAGTAAAACCAAGATTATTTTTCAAAGTCTGGTAAAATGCTGATGACATTTGAGAACCAGAATTATAAAAGATTCTTTAAAAGTTCACTGTTTTTCATAGTATCATTCTTGCATGTAACTCCAATACAAATACAGTGGGTTGAACTACATTAAAGACTGGACATTATGACAAGCTGCTTTATGAAAAAAGCAATAAAATACAATTACTGTTCAACTTTGATTTAAAATGCTTATGGGAATTCATTTTTAAATTCACATTTTTACGGTGCTTCATGGAGTTTGAGAGAGATTTAGCTTATTGTTTTAACTCACTGAAACTAAATCTTGCAGTCAGTTCTAGATGTTGGCTGGTCTGTTAATAAATGGGAATTCTTAATGTGTTATTTTAAAGACAGGAAAAATTGATCTCTGTGTTATATTGCATCACTTCTGATCTTTGCAAGGACTTTAACTCTCTGTAGTCTTTGAGAATAAGAATATGTTCATAGGATACTGGAAAAACACTTAGGTTTTGAGCAACTCTGAATTGATCAACTGTCTCAAAAATCAATGATTTTAAATTACCAATGACTTAATAATATAATTGGTAAACAAAATATTAATGTGAGCTCTGAATTTAAAATATAAGCTGATGCAGATTTTGATTTAAAATTTCTCACTTGGCTTCAAGTTTGCTCTTTATTGACTGAATTTCTAATTTAAGAACACATTATTAGACACTAAGAATCCTATATTAGTTAGATAAACATCTACTCAAGCAAAAAAATGTATATGTATAACCTCATAGAGTGTTTAATATAACCTAATGTGTTTACATGGATCATTGATATCAAAGTCCAATAACTTCAGAGTCCTTAAGACAAATACCAACCATGTATTAATTTATTCACCAAATATATAATGTTTTACATAGGAGGGATGTTCCAAATATTTAACAACTGTTAGGGCACAGGAACTGATTAATCAGGTTAAGTGCAGGCCATCAACCCACCTTTATGGCCATACAAGCTTGCATTGGTTGAATGTTTGCTGTGATGGATGGAGAAAACTGTAGTAAGAGCAGTGCGGAATGAGGGTTTTTCAGGAGCTTGGATCAAAATATTAAGTTTGAGTTGCCTGTGAGACTTCTAAGTAGAGATGTCAAGTGGAAAGTTGAATGTCTTGAGTTGAGGGGAAAAGAGAGGCTGGAAATATAAATATTGGAGTTTCAATTAATAACTGGTTTTCATTGCCATGAGACTGGATGTTACTTAGGGTGAAAATGTAAATATAAAAGAGAAGAGGTCTGAATACGAGACCATGCAGCACACCAACTTTAAAGTTTGAGAAGATGGAAGAGAATCAACAAAATAGACTGAGGAAGAGCAATCTGTTGGAAACCAAAAGAATATGGTGCCTGGGAATTCCCTGTTGGTCCAGTGGTTACGACTCCACGCTTCACTGCAGGGGGCACAGGTTCAATCCCTGGTCGGGGAACTAAGATCCTGCATGCCATGTGGTGCAGCCAAATAAATAAATGACTCGTGGAGGTAATTAATTTAAAAAAAAAAAGAACATGGTGCCTGAAATCCAAGACAAGAAATTATTTCAAAGAAGAAGGAATGACAAGCTGTTTCAAATGCTACTAATGGGTCAAAAATTGAGAATTGACCACTGGATTTAGCAGAATGGATATCATTGGTGAATTTAACAAAAACAGTTTGATGAGAGTGCTGGGAACAAAAACCTTATTAGAATGGGTTCAAAAGAGAATGTGAAGAGAGAAATTTGGGATAAAAAGTGGAAAACAATCCTTGCAGAATACTAAAGATGAATAGGAAAAAAACAGTGTGCAGGGAAATGTAAGTCAAGAATTTTGTTTACTGAAATGAATTATAGCATACGTGTATGCTGGTAGGAAAATCCACTGAAGAAGCAAAAATTGGTGTTGCAATTAGCCATATACCAGAGCGATGATCTTGACTAGAGAAGAGAGCATGTGATCTAGTGCCCAAATCAGTCTCAAATTAAAGCACAGGCAGTCCTCCTATGTAGTGGACGAAATGGCAGAGGTAAGGTAAGATGATAGATATTGAGCGCTTATAGAAATTCTTTTCTGCTTCTGTTTTTTCTGTAAACAAGAAGACAGCCATAGGAGTTCCTGGTGACCTAGTGGTTAAGATTCCCTTCCATTGCCATGGCCTGGGTTCAAACCCTGGTCAGGGAACTGAGATCCCTCAAGCCCATACAGTGCAGCCAATAAAAAAAGAGCCTTGAACAGATTGAAAGAGGGGAAAAGCATGTTGGCATTTTGAGGAGTGAGGCTAGGGTATTAAATAGTCCTATAGGTGAATGGAAGAATAAATGGTGTAGTGATGTGAAAAATTGCCAGAAAATTGAGCACCAATTTGTGGGTAGTGGGCATGAGGTGAAAGTAAGATCAGTAAGCACGGTTGAGTGCTTTTCTCCAGCAACATTCAGCACACCTGTTACAGTTGCAGAGTTGGCAGAGAGTAACCAGAGTTGTTCTGTTTTCATTTTTGTTTTTTGCCAAGTGAATAATAGAATAACGGGAGAAAGGGTCAAAAGAGTTAAAAAGAGTATACGAGAGAGTTATTATAAGTATTGACCGTGAGATCCATATTGGCCAAGGAGGGATATGATAATAATGAGAGGAGTTAGGGTCAGTGAAAAGGTCAACAGATTGTTCGAGTTACATAACTAGAGGAAAAGAGCTGAAAAGGAGGGAGCGGGTGGTTGTAGACTCAGAAGCTAGAAATCAAGACAATGGAAGAACTTCAGTCACTGATCCAGATAAGATCAAGAGAACAAGAGTGAGTGATGGAGTAAGATGCAGAACAAGATTATTGGATGAGATGAGTTAAAAACAAAGAATCTACCATAAAGAAGGATGCTTTGTGTCAATGTTAAAATAAGTGTGAATTATGACAAGTATTATTGGAGAAAATGACAGTGTTCCAGGGTTTAAAATGTTGTAGGAATGAAGGGCAGTGACCTAGAGATCAGTAGACAAGTGCAACAACAAGAGGGAGAGGGCTGTATAGTCAGTAGACATGGATATTCAAAGCAGGGCATTTTTATATGGGAAGAAAGTGTGGAGATTGGAAGATCAAGGAGATGCAAGGAGGATACCTACCCCATCCCCAGGACCAGGGTTATAAAGGGAATGTGAGACAGCATTACTACCATTTCAGAAACTTAAAAGGAAAGCAGAAGGGACTGTTCAGAGAATATAGTAAGTTGAGCTTATAAGGAGCTTTGCTGATGACATTCTCCAAGGCTGACTGCTGTTTTCTCTTTCCTCCACAATGCTGCACTGTCAACTTTCTAAGAAATATCTGATCATGATGTTTTTCTGTTTAAAATTCATCAATAGGTCCCAGTAGCTTTAAGCTTGTGCAGAAGACCAGCATGCTCTAGGACTCCTACGAAACTCTCTCTAGGCACATCTCCCACCTATCCCCATATGTATTCACATCTATAGGTCATTGGCAGTGGTAACACAGGTGGGCCTGGGCTTACTGATTTACTCTACATTCTTTTTTTTATACTAATCTCAATCAGTCAACCACTTATGCCATCTGGTATTCAGTTTTCTCATTTCTAGAATGAAGTAGTTAAATTCAGAGCTTGTCCTCCAGAAAACTATTACCACTTGAAGAATTAAACAGAAAAGCAACATTCTTTTTTTTATTATTTACTTATTTGGCTGTGCCAGGTCTTAGTTGCAGCATGTAGGATCTAGTTCCCTGACCAGGGATCGAACCCAGGCCCCCTGCATTGGGAGTGCAAGCCACTGGACCACCAGGGAAGTCCCCAGAAAAACAACATTCTTAATAATGGGAGAATATTGTTGGTATTTCAGAATATTTAAGATAAGTGGCCTTGCTCATTAATTGCCAACTGTACCCTCCAGTCATTGAGACAACCAAAAGTGTGCCTATAAATCTTTAAGCATCTCAGATTGTCAGATAGCTTGATAAAATGCAGGCTGCCCAGTTAACTTTGAATTTGAGATAAATAAATATTTTTAGTGTAAGTATATTGTAAATATTGCATGGGCATCATCTGTTTTTATTTGTTATATCTGGCAGCTCTACATATGGAAAGCCCTGCAGACTAGGATTATATCTATAGTCAATGTAAAAATGGCACCCCTAGAGTTGCTCAGTATACAACCTACACAACTAAATATAGCCACACTGCTTGGTGGTCAGTACAAACCCAACTGAAAACACTGGTTCAGGTTATCAGTGAAAGCAACTGTAGCACTAACATTTCTATAATTCTCCAAACTATCCAGTAGTGCAATGTGCTAAAAAGCTGTGGGATACATGTACATAAGTAAAACCAAATCTGAGGAGAAAATTTGATTATTTTGAAATCAAGCAATACTACTTTTTTTATCTTCTTAATCATTTTTATTGATTTCTCCCTTCCATTGACACTGGATCATGCTTTTCCTCAAGAATGAAAACAATATTGCTACATTAAGAAATTAGTATTCAGCATGTCACCCACACCTGGAATTACAAATGTAGGTTTCAAGGATATGACAGTGTAAATACAAGGGAATAATTAGCTATTGGTGACATTTCAGACACGAATTGGGAAGATATTCTGCCTACTCTTGAAGTGTAATAACCATTAGGAGGTGAGGTCAAAACATTGCCAGAGAATAATAATTGACTGGTTGTCAAAAGCCAAAGAAGGTCAAATTCCCTTCAACAAATTCTGAAATTTGATTTCAGACTTTCAAACTAAAAAACTTGATTTGGTCAGCTTCCTGAAGATGGATATATTTCTTGAGGATAGATTATTATACAAGTTCACAAGAGATCAATATGTAGAGATAAAAATTGCTAATTAACTAGTTTACAATGATGCATAAAACTGCTACACAGATAAAAATATTTGCATTAGAAGACCAATGTATTCTATATCTGAATACAGATCTCAGTTTCTGTTAATAAATAGTTACTGAGTAAAAATACTATATTAAATATGAGTGAATAAATGATCTCTGCTCTTGATATCTCACTGACTAGGCTAAAAGAGTAGAGAAGAGAGAATGTGATAAAACTTGGGCAAATGGGTGGATAGAGGTGGAAAGGATGGAGAAAGGAGCATGTAGAAAAACAGAGATAAGAGAGCATGACACACTTGAGGAAATATAATTCAGTATAGTTAATATACTAGAAGAGAAATGGTGAGAGATGAAGATAGGGAAATGAGCAAGATCCCATTCAAGAAAGGTCTTACAAGCCTTGTTAAGCAGTTGATCTTTTTGCTTAAGAGCAATGGGGAGTCACTTCTGGGTTTTAAGCAGTTAATTATTAGATTTTTATTTTGAAAGATCAGTTTGGCAATTGTGTGATGAATAGACTGGATGAAAGGGTAGCAAGAAAAGAGTCGGGAACACTTGCTGTAACTTAGGTGAGAAGTGATGATACTAGAACAAGGAAGACGACAGTATACCTGGAGGGAAGAAATGGATAAGTGAGGTATTTAGGAGGTGAAATTAATAGGACTTATCATTTAACTTTTTGTGTGGGGTAGGGAGAATGGAGAGTCCAAAACGATATACCTTATTTTGAGCCTGGATACAGGAAGAAGTAGCAAATCGAGGGGAAAGAAAATGCGTGTAGTTTGGGGGTTTTAATTATCTTTAGTCAAGGAAGCCAATAAAAAGACATTTTGATGTAGAGGGCTGAGACTCAAGAGATAGATCTGAGATAAAGGTCTAGATTTGTGCATCATTATAGAAGCCACCAAAAGGGATAACATCACAGGGAAAGAATGTGTTAGAGTAATGAGAGAGATGGGCCTAGAAGTGAGGGACGCTAGAATTTAAGTTATAAGCAAAAGGAAAAGGAGCCTGAAAAATGTCTAAGAAGAGATGGCAGGACAAATGGAAGAAAAACTGGGAGAACTTGCTATCAAGAAAGCAGGTGAAAGAGTTTTTCACTAAAAATGGAGTAGTTATATAAGGGCCAAGAAAATCTCCATTGGATTTAGGGGAAAAAATGACCTTAAAAAAGAGAAATGATGGTAAGAGCATTTTCAGAGGACGATTAATGACAGAAACCTGAGTGTGATAGATCATAAAGGGAGTGGAAGTTGAAGAAGAGGAACCAGTGTGAGTGCTGACAACTCTTCCCATAAGTTTGTGTCAAAGAGGAGAAAAATAATAGGACTTGAAAGGAGCACTAGTGACAAGACATTATTTTTGTGTGAGTGTACTTTGTGTGGTTTGACTCATCTGTTTGTTAGTTGTTAAAATGGAGAGAGTTGGCCACACTTGATATTGGAGGGAGGGATGGAGGGAGGAAGGAAGGGAGGAAGAAAAATAAAAGAAAAGAAAGAAAGAAAGGAAGGAAGGAAGGAAGAAAGAAAAAGAAGGAAGGGAGGGAGAAAGAAAGAAGGAAGGAAGGAAAGAAAGAGAAAGAGGGAGGGAGGAACGGAGGAAGAAAAAGACACTAAAGTATAGATTGGGATATTCTACAAGGTTCTTGAGGAGGAAGGAATAGAATCTAGGACACAGAAAGACGTGATCAGCATTGGATGATGTCTTAGTTTGTTAGGGCTGCCATAGCAAAGTACCACAAACTGGGTGATGTAAACAACAGAAATGCATTGTCTCACAGTTCTGGAAGGTGGAAGTCTGAAATCAAGGTGTCGACAGGGTTGGTTCCTTCTGACTGCTGTGAAGAAGAGTCTATTTCAGGCCTCTGTCCATGTCTTATAGATGGTAGATGGCCATTTCTTCCTTATGTCTCTTCACATCATCTTTGCTACATGAATGTGTCTAAATTTTCCCTTTTTATATTGGATTAGAGGTCCACCCTCCACCAATATGACCTCAACCTAATTTAACTAATTACATCTGCGATTACTCTATTTCCGAATAAGATCACATTCTGAGCTACTGTGGGTTAGGACTTCAACATATAAATTTTCAGAGGGTAGAATTCAACTTATAATAGATGAGAAGAGAGACACTTCTTCCCGTGTAGCAGGAAAAAAGAGAAAAAGTGGCTTTGTGCAGCTGTAGATTTTGTAGCAGGAAATATAGGAGTTTCCATCTGCCTTTTATTTTCTCTAGATTGGAGACAAAATCATCAGCAAAGAAGGAGTCAGAGTTGGAAGTGTAACTTTCTGGAAGAGGTTTTAAAGAGCCATTGCACAGAATGAAGGCTAACTGGGTAGAATGTCAGGCAGCTTTGCAGGTACTATGGCATCAGCTTATGATAGTCAAAAGAAATAATCAATTATTTAGTGGTGCCCTTCAGATAATAATATAGGAAGGGCTGCTTTGGTCATATAATGGCTTAAAACAAAATGTGTGTCAGTGTCACTAAGGAAAAGTTATTCTGATTCACCAGTTAGCCCATTTATTTGGAGCGCAGGTTAAATGTCAGTTTGTTTGTGACAATCTCAGTTTAAAAGAGAAGCACACTCACTTATTTGTTCTAAAATTAAACGGAACTAGAATTTCTATTAAAGCATTCAATACAATCTGTTTCCTCCACTAGATTGTGTTCTAAAGAGAGGGGTCACCTTTTGCATCTTTCTGTTTCTAAATATCCCCTAACATTCCTCTATGGCATTGGTGTAGTCAGTAATTAGTGAGCATTTCTAGAATTGAACCTTGAGGAGTAATGAGTTTTCACTGAGTACCTGTGTCCTACTGAGAGTAATTTTTCTTCAAAAGTTTTGTCCAATGGTACACATTTTCTAGAAAAAGGAGGTGTGAGATTCATGCATAATTGTAAAGTTCAAGAATATAAACATATGGTGAGCTCTAAAAGCAGAGCACACCTGAGCCTCTTAAAGAAATATCAAATAACCAGATATCTAATCTCATGAAAGTTAAGTTTAACTTGGTGTAAAATTATAGCATTGACTTAATAAACTTCCTAGTATATTTTTTCTATTTATGGAATCTGTAAATATAGATATATCTATAAATAAAACAGGTATCTATAAACATTATATATTAGGGTCAACATTTTTAAATACTAGGGAATAGGAACAATAAATAAATGTAAGATATGAAAAAATATTTTATTTTGCCTTATTTTTCAGAGTGATTGTGTACTTAGTTTTTTCCTCTCTGAGCCTGTGGAACAAACAATGGAAGAATCATCACCTGTGGACCTAGGCAAGTAATTTTATCATTATTTCTATGTACAATTATTGTTTCAATATAATTGTACAAAAATCATAACTATAATTTTTATTTTTCAAATTAAAATCTCTTTTTAAGAATAAGGCCTTAAGAGTCTTTTCTAACCACTTCGAAAGCTTTTTAACTCCTTAGACTATGTCTATCAAGTTAAATTAAACCCAGATATATTTGTCCAATTATAATAACTACATGGTATCACACTATTAACTCATTTCAATTAATTGTGCATTGAGATGGAATTGCATTTCAGAGGCAGAAGTCCTGTTTTCCCCTGCAGGTAAGTCTTACAATTTACTCAACATATTTGGAAGCAACAAAAATAAATATTAGGCAATAATAATGATCATGAGTTATCTAGCAGTTTCACTCTTATCTTTTAAAGCTCAATAATTATTCCAGCTCCCTCATGAAGTCTTCTTTTATTACCAGGATCCCAAACTAGACCAGCACAATTATTCACCCTATTCTCTGCCATATGTATGTTAATTCTAATTAATTTTTCTATCATCATCTCACCTAGATTGGCAGAGACTCTTTTTGAATGTCCCGTCAATCTTTTTTTTTTTTTGACAGTTTAAAATATTACTTATTTTTTTGAGAGGCCTAGGTTTAATTACATGCTTGGGGATGGGTCTTTACCCATTTGTTCATCTCCATTTTTGCTTAAGTTATCTCTAGTTTTCTCTTATGTGAAGCCAAGAGCATCTCAGCCGTTAAAATATTAGAATGTCCTATCAATCTTAAGCATTCGTAATATAATTCCATTGCCAGTGGCCATCTAATACTGATACTGGTTTTTATCTCATATAAGATTTGCAAACCCATAATTTTCTAGAGCTTACTCCCCTTTCCTTTGCAGCTCCCTGTCTGAGTTTTATCCACATCCACCTTCCAATTCTCTGCCTTTAAGATTAGGCCCATCTGCTCATTACCTCTGCCTGTATCTGACATGCTAGATATTTAACCCTCATACAGAACAACAGTTCTGTACAGCCAGGTCAGGTCTTATAGTGTGACTATTTATTGTTACATATTTATTTTTGTGTCTGCCTTGTTTCTCCTGTTAGACTGAGAGTAACTTTAAATCAAGGACTCACTTCCCTACTATGCATTGCTCTATACTAACAAATCCTAATTTAATATATGAGAATTGTACCACTTTTATTCCCCACATTTTACTCATGTAACGTTACTCTCTAAGATGCTTTATATAGTCAATATATAACATATATATATGTTCAATATATAACATATATATATCAATATATAACATAAACAATATTAAGTAAGGTAATTTCTTACATTTTATAGCATGTATCTAAAGAAGAATAATGCCCACAATATAAAATATTTTTATTGTCATAATTTACAAATTATACAACAAATATCTTTTTAAAAAATATAGTATTAGCTGGGGAGATTTTCACAATCAATATTTATAAACTTGCATTAAACAGATTAAAAAACCCAATAATAATAAAGTTGCCAATTTCTAGAGATGTCAAACTTTAAGAAAAAGCTACTAGATTGGCCTCTATTTTGTCATTAAAGGCCTTAAAGAAAATTCTTTCTCTGTGTTTCAAAAAGTAAACTGTGGATCACTATCAAGTTTTTAAATTTGGTGATTATTATAAGGTGTTTTAAAATACATACACACAAAAAATTTAGGATTCTTATTGTAAAAACTAAAATGGTTGCTTGAGAATTCTTTTTTTTCTGGTTTGCTTATATCTTACTACATCATACAATACTCAGGATTTGTTTCGTCACTGTTAATGAGCAAAAGATTTGATTCTCAATATTTTTAAATACAGGCTGCCTATGAAATACAGCTTGTTATCTTAAAACAACAGAACACACCTTCTAAGCAGGATATGCAAATCATTACAACAAACAAGGATTAGCAGGAAGTTGTTCCTTCTTGTATGCTTTAAATTATTTCCTCTTTCATACTTCTGAATTCTTAATGTTAATACTTTTGTCACAGAATATCAGTTGATTCTAAACAAGAAGCACAATATTATTCTAAGCATAATTCTTGTCAACTAGTTGAAACTTTGAGCTTATGTTGTTAAATGAGTAGAGGATAAAGTTATTCAAGTGTATTTAAATAATGGTTTAAATAGGATGACCTTAAGCAAAAATCCCAGACTTTACCATTTTACTACCACAGCTAATGAATTGAGAGTGGATTCTGGACACCTATGTATCTAGGCACATGACTTATAAAGATCATATTAGAAATCATTTATAGTCCTGCATCTGGGAGATATTCATATTCCTTTGCCTTTACTCACTAACTAAACGTGCCACGGTAGAACAACAGAAGAATTTATCTTTTTCACGTGCCAGCCAATCACTTCTCTCCTCTACTTAATACTTTTCCTTGGCTTCTCATTGCCTTTAGGCAAGGGCAACATCATGGGCTTGTAACCTATGCAGTCATACAAAGCACAGTGCTTAGAACAATCCTGCTGTCACTGTACTGAAATTCTTAACAATTTCTGTAAAAAGGGCTCTGAATTTTCATTTTCCTTTTTTTTTTTTTTGCGGTACGCGGGCCTCTCACTGTTGTGGCCTTTTCCGTTGCAGAGCACAGGCTCCAGACGCACAGGCTCAGCGGCCATGGCTCAGGGGCCCAGCCGCTCTGCGGCATGTGGGACCTTCCCGGACCGGGTCACGAACCCTTGTCCCCTGCATCGGCAGGTGGACTCTCAACCACTGCGCCACCAGGGAAACCCCTTCATTTTGCCTTTTTATTTCACTGACCCCCACAAATTATGTAGCTTGCCCAGCTCTTTGGAAGAAGACCAAAATCCTCCTGATGCATCTCAGCAAAATCTGGCACCCACCAATTTCCCTTTCCAGTCTAATATCAGGTCCTTCCCCATCTTGATTCCTATCTTTTTCCAATTTTTCAACTAAGACAAGATCCTCAGTACCTCACAGATTCAATTTTCTCTGCCTAGATCACTTGACTCCTGTTCCACCTTCCCCATCATTTTTTTTTTTTTTTGCTACATTCATTGGAGTATAATTGCTTTACAATGGTGTGTTAGTTTCTGCTTTAAAACAAAGTGAATCAGTTATACATATACATATGTTCCCATATCTCTTCCCTTTTGCGTCTCCCTCCCTCCCACACTCCCTATCCCACCCCTCCAGGTGGTCACAGAGCACCGAGCTGATCTCCTTGTGCTATGCGGCTGCTTCCCACTAGCTATCTACCTTACGTTTGGTAGTGTATATATGTCCATGCCTCTCTCTTGCTTTGTCACAGCTTACCCTTCCCCCTCCCCATATCCTCAAGTCCATTCTCTAGTAGGTCTGTGTCTTTATTCCTGTCTTACCCCTAGGTACTTCATGCCATTTTTTTCCTTAAATTCCATATATATGTGTTAGCATACAGTATTTGTCTCTCTCTTTCTGACTTACTTCACTCTGTATGACAGGCTCTAGGTCTATCCACCTCATTACAAATAGCTCAATTTCGTTTCTTTTTATGGCTGAGTAATATTCCATTGTATATATGTGCCACACCTTCTTTATCCATTCATCCGATTATGGACACTTAGGTGTCTCCGGGCTATTGTAAATAGACCTGCAATGAACATTTTGGTACATGACTCTTTTTGAATTATGGTTTTCTCAGGGTATATGCCCAGTAGTGGGATTGCTGGGTCATATGGTAGTTCTATTTGGAGTTTATTAAGGAACCTCCATACTGTTCTCCACAGTGGCTGTATCAATTTACATTCCCACCGGCAGTGCAAGAGTGTTCCCTTTTCTCCACACCCTTTCCAGCATTCACTGTTTCTAGATTTTTTGATGATGGCCATTCTGACTGTTGTGAGATGATATCTCATTGTAGTTTTGATTTGCATTTCTCTAATGATTAATGATGTTGAGCATTCTTTCATGTGTTTGTTGGCAGTCTGTATATCTTCTTTGGAGAAGTGTCTGTTTAGGTCTTCTGCCCATTTTTGGATTGGGTTGCTTGTTTTTTTGTTATTCAGCTGCATGAGCTGCTTATAAATTTTGGAGATTAATCCTTTGTCAGTTGCTTCATTTGCAAATACTTTCTCCCATTCTGAGGGTTGTCTTTTGGTCTTGTTTATGGTTTCCTTTGCTGTGCAAAAGCTTTGAAGTTTCATTAGGTCCCATTTGTTTACTTTTGTTTTTATTTCCATTTCTCTAGGAGGTGGGTCAAAAAGGATCTTGCTATAATTTATGTCATAGAGTGTTCTGCCTATGTTTTCCTGTAAGAGTTTGATAGTGCCTGGCCTTACATTTAGGTCTTTAACCCATTTTGAGATTATTTTTGTGTATGGTGTTAGGGAGTGATCTAATCTCATACTTTTACATGTAGCTGTCCAGTTTTCCCAGCACCACTTATTGAAGTGGCTGTCCTTTCTCCACTGAACATGCCTGCCTCCTTTATTAAAGATAAGGTGACCATATGTGCTTGGGTTTATCTCTGGGCTTTCTATCCTGTTCCATTGATCTATCTTTCTGTTTTTGTGCCAGTACCATAATATCTTGATTACTGTAGCTTTGTAGTACAGTCTGAAGTCAGGTAGCCTGATTCCTCCAGCTCCGTTTTTCGTTCTCAAGATTGCTTTGGCTATTCGGGGTCTTTTGTGTTTCCATACAAATTGTGAAATTTTTTGTTCTAGTTCTGTGAAAAATGCCAGTGGTAGTTTGATAGGGATTGCATTGAATCTGTAGATTGCTTTGGGTAGTATAGTCATTTTCACAATGTTGATTCTTCCAATCCAAGAACACGGTATATCTCTCCATCTATTTGTATCGTCTTTAATTTTTTTCATCAGTGTCTTATAATTTTCTGCATACAGGTCTTTTGTCTCCTTGGGTAGGTTTATTCCTAGATATTTTATTCTTTTTGTTGCAATGGTAAATGGGAGTGTTTTCTTGATTTCACTTTCACATTTTTCATCATTAGTGTATAGGAATGCCAGAGATTTCTGTGCATTAATTTTGTATCCTGCTACTTTACCAAATTCATTGATTAGCTCTAGTAGTTTTCTGGTAGCATCTTTAGGATTCTCTATGTAAAGTATTATGTCATCTGCAAACAGTGACAGCTTTACTTCTTCTTTTCCAAATTGGATTTCTTTTATTTCCTTTTCTTCTCTGATTGCTGTGGCTAAAACTTCCAAAACTATATTGAATAAAAAGTGGTGAGAGTGGGCAACCTTGTCGTGTTCCTGATCTTAGTGGAAATGCTTTCAGTTTTTCACCATTGAGGACGATGTTGGCTGTGGGTTTGTCATATATGGCCTTTATTATGTTGAGGAAAGTTCCCTCTATGCCTACATTCTGCAGGGCTTTTATCATAAATGGGTGTTGAATTTTGTCAAAAGCGTTCTCTGCATCTATTGAGATGATCATATGGTTTTTCTCCTTCAATTTGTTAATATGGTGTATCACGTTGATTGATTTGCATATATTGAAGAATCCTTGCATTCCTGGAATAAACCCCACTTGATCATGGTGTATGACCCGTTTAATGTGCTGTTGGATTCTGTTTGCTAGTAGTTTGTTGAGGATTTTTGCATCTATGTTCATCAGTGATATTGGCCTGTAGTTTTCTTTCTTTGTGACATCCTTGTCTGGTTTTGGTATCAGGATGATGGTGGCCTCGTAGAATGAGTTTGAGAGTGTTCCTCCCTCTGCTATACTTTGGAAGAGTTTGAGAAGGATAGGTGTTAGCTGTTCTCTAAATGTTTGATAGAATTTGCCTGTGAAGCCATCTGGTCCTGGGCTTTTGTTTGTTGGAAGATTTTTAATCACAGTTTCAATTTCAGTGCTTGTGATTGGTCTGTTCATATTTTCTATTTCTTCCTAGTTCAGTCTTGGAAGGTTGTGCATTTCTAAGAATTTGTCCATTTCTTCCAGGTTGTCCATTTTATTGGCATAGAGTTGCTTGTAGTAATCTCTCATGATCTTTTGTATTTCTATAGTGTCAGTTGTTACTTCTCCTTTTACATTTCTAATTCTATTGATTTGAGTCTTCTCCCTTTTTTTCTTGATGAGTCTGGCTAATGGTTTATCAATTTTGTTTATCTTCTCAAAGAACCAGCTTTTAGTTTTATTGATCTTTGCTATCGTTTCCTTCATTTCTTTTTCATTTATTTCTGATCTGATTTTTATGATTTCTTTCCTTCTGCTAACTTTGGGGTTTTTTTGTTCTTCTTTCTCTAATTGCTTTAGGTGCAAGGTTAGGTTGTTTATTCGAGATGTTTCCTGTTTCCTAAGGTAGGATTGTATTGCTATAAACTTCCCTCTTAGACCTGCTTTTGTTGCATCCCATAGATTTTGGGTTGTCGTGTCTCCATTGTCATTTGTTTCTAGGTATTTTTTGATGTACTCTTTGATTTCTTCAGTGATCACTTCCTTATTAAGTAAGTATTGTTTAGCCTACATGTGTTTGTATTTTTTACAGATCTTTTCCTGTAATTGACATCTAGTCTCATAGCATTGTGGTCGGAAAGATACTTGATACAATTTCAGTTTTCTTAAATTTACCAAGGCTTGATTTGTGACCCAAGATATGATCTATCCTGGAGAATGTTCCATGAGCACTTGAGAAAAATGTGTATTCTGTTGTTTTTGGATGGAATGTCCTATAAATATCAATTAAGTCCATCTTTTTTAATGTATCATTTAAAGCTTGTGTTTCCTTTTTATTTTCATTTTGGATGATCTGTCCATTGGTGAAAGTGGGGTGTTAAAGTCCCCTACTATGAATGTGTTACTGTTGATTTCCCCTTTTATGGCTGTTAGTATTTGCCTTATGTATTGAGGTGCTCCTATGTTGGGTGCATAAATATTTACAATTGTTATATCTTCTTGGATTGATCCCTTGATCATAATGTAGTGTCCTTCTTTCTCTCTTCTAATAGTCTTTATTTTAAAGTCTATTTTGTCTGATATGAGAATTGCTACTCCAGCTTTCTTTTGGTTTCCATTTGCATGAAATATCTTTTTCCATCCCCTCACTTTCAGTCTGTATGTGTCTCTAGGTCTGAAGTGGGTCTCTTGTAGACAGCAAATATATGGGTCTTGTTTTTGTATCCATTCAGCCAATCTGTGTCTTTTGGTGGGAGCATTTAGTCCATTTACATTTAAGGTAATTATTGATTTGTATGTTCCTATTCCCATTTTCTTAATTGTTTTGGGTTCGTTTTTGTAGGTCTTTTCCTTCTCTTGTGTTTCTTGCCTAGAGAAGTTCCTTTAGCATTTGCTGTAAAGCTTGTTTAGTGGTGCTGAACTCTCTCAGCTGAACTCTCTCAGCTTTTGCTTGTCTGTAACGGTTTTAATTTCTTCATCAAATCTGAATGAGATCCTTGCTGGGTAGAGTAATCTTGGTTGCAGGTTTTTCTCCTTCATCACTTTAAATATGTCCTGCCAGTCCCTTCTGGCTTGCAGAGTTTCTGCTGAAAGATCAGCTGTTAACCTTATTGGGATTCCCTTGTGTGTTATTTGTTGTTTTTCCCTTGCTGCTTTTAATATGTTTTCTTTGTATTTAATTTTTGACAGTTTGATTAATATGTGTCTTGGCATATTTCTCCTTGGATTTTTCCTGTATGGGACTCTCTGTGCTTCCCGGACTTGATTAACTATTTCTTTTCCCATATTAGGGAAGTTTTCAACTATAATCTCTTCAAATATTTTCTCAGTTCCTTTCTTTTTCTCTTCTTCTTCTGGAACCCCTATAATTCCAATGTTGGTGCGTTGGATGTTGTCCCAGAGGTCTCTGAGACTGTCCTCAGTTCTTTTCATTCTTTTTTCTTTATTCTGCTCTGCAGTAGTTATTTCCACTATTTTATCTTCCAGGTCACTTATCCGTTCTTCTGCCTCAGTTATTCTATTGATCCCATCTAGAGTATTTTTAATTTCATTTATTGTGTTGTTCATCATTGTTTGTTTCATCTTTAGTTCTTCTAGGTCCTTGTTAAATGTTTCTTGCATTTTGTCTATTCTATTTCCAAGATTTTGGATCATCTTTACTATCATTATTCTGAATTCTTTTTCAGGTACACTGCCAATTTCCCCTTCATTTGTTAGGTCTGGTGGGTTTTTATCTTGCTCCTTCATCTGCTGTGTGTTTTTCTGTCTTCTCATTTTCCTTATCTTACTGTGTTTGGGGTCACCTTTCGGCAGGCTGCAGGTTTGTAGTTCCTGTTGTTTTTGGTGTCTGTCCCCAGTGGCTAAGGCTGGGTCAGTGGGTTTCGTAGGCTTCCTGGTGGAGGGGACTAGTGCCTGTGTTCTGGTGGATGAGTCTGAATCTTGTCTTTCTGGTGGGCACGTCCACGTCTGGCGGTGTGTTTTGGAGTGTCTGTGGACTTATTATGATTTTAGGCAGCCTCTCTGCTAATGGGTGGGTTTGTGTTCCTGTCTTGCTAGTTTTTTGGCATGGGATGTCCAGCACTGTAGCTTGCTGGTCGTTGAATGAAGCTGGGTGCTGGTGTTGAGTTGGAGATCTCTGGGAGATTTTCACCGTTTGATATTATGTGGAGCTGGGACGTCTCTTGTGGACCAGTGTCCTGAAGTTGGCTCTCCTTCCTCAGAGGCACAGCACTGACTCCTGGCTGCTGCACCAAGAGCCATTCATCCACACGGCTCAGAATAAAAGGGAGAAAAAGTAGAAAGAAAGAATTAGTAGAAGTAGAAAGAGAGAAAGAAAGAAAGAAAGGGAGGGAGGAAGGAAGGAAGGAGGGAAGGAAGGAAAAAAAGAAAGGAGATAAAGTAGAATAAAGTAAAGTAAGATAAAATATAATAAAGTTATTAAAATAAAAAAATAATTATTAAGAGAAAAAAAAGAAAAAAAAATTTTAAAACAAACATAAAAACCCGGACGGATAGAACTCTAGGACAAATGGTGGATGCAAAGCTATACAAACAAAATCTCACACAGAAGCATACACATACACACTCACAAAAAGAGGAAAAGGGGAAAAAATCATAAATCTTGCTCTCAAGTCCACCTCCTTAATTTGGGATGATTCATTGTCTATTCATGTATTCCACAGATGCAGGTACATCAAGTTGATTGTGGAGCTTTAATCCGCTGCTTCTGCGGCTGCTGGGAGAGATTTCCCTTTCTCTTCTTTGTTCTCACAGCTCCCAGCTTTGGATTTGGCCCTGCCTCTGCGTGTAGGTCGCCGGAGGGCGTCTGTTCTTCGCTCAGACAGGACGGGGTTAAAGGAGCCGCTGATTCCGCGGCTCTGGCTCACTCAGGCTGGAGGGGAGGGAGGGGCACGGAGGGCGGGGCGAGCCTGCGGCAGCAGACGCCAGCGTCACGCTGCACCAGCCTGAGGCGCGCCCTGCGTTCTCCGGAAGGAGTTGACCGTGGATCCCGTGGCCCTGGCAGTGGCGGGGTGCACAAGCTCCCCAGAAGGAGGGTGTGGGTAGTGACCTGTGCTTGCACAAAGGCTTTTTGTTGGCGGCAGCAGCAGCCTGAGCGTCTCATGTCCGTCTCTGGGGTCCGCGCTTTTAGCCGCGGCTCGCGCCTGTCTCTGGAGCTCCTTTAAGCAGCGCTCTTAATCCCCTCTCCTCGCGCACCAGGAAACTAAGAGGTAAGAAAAAGTCTCTTGCCTCTTCGGCAGGTCCAGACTTTTCCTGGACTCCCTCCTGGCTAGCCGTGGTGCACTAACCCCCTGCAGGCTGTGTTCACGCTGCCAACCTGGCGCAGAGACCGAAGCCCGAGCCTCAGCTCCCAGCCCCGCCCGCCCCGGCGGGGGAGCAGACAAGCCTCTCGGGCTGGTGAGTGCCGTTCGGCCCTGATTCTCTGTGCGGGAATCTCCCCGCTTTGCCCCCAGCACCCCTTTGCTGCGCTCTCCTCCGTGGCCCCGAAGCTTCCCCCTCCGCCACCCGCAGTCTCCGCCTGAGAAGGGGCTTCCTAGTGTATGGAAACCTTTCCTCCTTCACAGCTCCCTCCCACTGGTGCAGGTCCCGTCCATATTCTTTTGTCTCTGTTTATTCTTTTTTCTTTTGCCCTACCCAGGTACGTGGGGGGTTTCTTGCCTTTTGGGAGGTCTGAGGTCTTCTGCCAGCGTTCAGTAGGTGTTCTGTAGGCGTTGTTCCACGTGTAGATGTATTTCTGGTGTATCTGTGGGGAGGAAGGTGATCTCCACCCATTTTTTTTTTTAATAAGGAAGTTTTTGCTATTTGTCACATATTTATTTATTTATTTATATTTTGGCTGCGTTGGGTCTTCGTTGCTGTGCATGGGCTTTCTCTAGTTGTAGCAAGCAGGGCCTACTCTTCATTGTAGTGCACGGGCTTCTCATTGCGGTGGCTTCTCTTGTTGCAGAGCAGGGGCTGTAGGCACCCAAACTTAAGTAGTTGTGGCACGCAGGCTCAGTAGTTGTGGCTCGCGGGCTCTAGAGTGCAGATTCAGTAGTTATGGCGCACCGGCTTAGTTGCTCCCCAGCACGTGGGATCTTCCAGGACCAGGGCTTGAACCCATGTCCCCTGCACTGGCAGGCAGATTCTTAAGCACTGCGCCACCAGGGAAGTCCTCTCCATCATTTTTTTTTTTTAACATCTTTATTGGAGTATAATTGCTCTACAATGATGTGTTAGTTTCTTTTGTATAACAAAGTGAATCAGCTATACGTGTACATATATCCCCATACCTCCTCCCTCTTGCGTCTCCCACCCACCCTCCCTATCCCACCCCTCTAGGTGGTCACAAAGTACCGAACTGATCTCCCTGTGCTATGCAGCTGCTTCCCACGAGCTATCTATTTAACATTTGATAGTGTATATATGTCCATGCCACTGTTTCATTTCATCCCAGCTTACCCTTCCCCCTCCCTGTGTCCTCAAGTCCATTCTCTACATCTGCGTCTTTATTCTTGTCCTGCTCCTAGGTTCTTCAGAACCATTTTTGGTTTTTTTTCTAGATTTCATATATATGTGTTAGCATATGGTATTTGTTTTTCTCTTTCTGACTTACTTCACTCTGTATGACAGTCTCTAGGTCCATCCACCTCATTACAAATAACTCAATTTCGTTTCTTTTTGTGTCTGAATAATATTCCATTGTATATATGTGCCACACCTTCTTTATCCACTCATCTGTCGATAGACACTTAGGTTGCTTCCATGTGCTGGTTATTGTAAATAGGGCTGCAATGAACATTTTGGTACATGACTCTTTTTGAATTATGGTTTTCTCAGGGTATATGCCCAGTAGTGGGATTGCTGGGTCGTATGGTAGTTCTATTTTTAGTTTCTTAAGGAACCTCCAAACTGTTCTCCACAGGGGCTGTATCAATTTACATTCCCACCAACAGTGCAAGACGGTTCCCTTTTCTCCACACCCTCTCCAGCATTTATTGTTTGTAGATTTTTTGATGATGGTCATTCTGACTGGTGTGAGGTGATACCTCATTGTAGTTTTGATTTACATTTCTCTAATGATTAGTGATGTTGAACATCCTTTCATGTGTTTGTTGGCAATCTGTATATCTTCTTGGGAGAAATGTCTATTTAGGTCTTCTGCCCATTTTTGGACTGGTTGTTTGTTTTTTTGATATTGAGCTGCATGAGCTGCTTGTATATTTTGGGGATTAATCCTTTGTCAGTTGCTTCATTTGCAAATATTTTCTCCCATTCTGAGGGATGTCTTTTGGTCTTGTTTATGGTTTCCTTTGCTGTGCAAAAGCTTTGAAGTTTCATTAGGTCCCATTTGTTTACTTTTGTTTTTATTTCCATTTCTGTAGGAGGTGGGTCAAAAAGGATCTTGCTGTGATTTATGTCATAGAGTGTTCTGCCTATGTTTTCCTGTAAGAGTTTGATAGTGCCTGGCCTTACATTTAGGTCTTTAATCCATTTTGAGTTTATTTTTGTGTATGGTGTTAGAGAGTGTTTTAATTTCATTCTTTTACATGTAGCTGTCCAGTTTTCCCAGCACCACTTATTGAAGAGGCTGTATTTTCTCCACTGTATATTCTTGCCTCCTTTATCAAAGATAAGGTGACCATATGTGTGTGGGTTTATCTCTGGGCTTCCTATCCTGTTCCATTGATCTATATTTCTGTTTTTGTGCCAGTACCATACTGTCTTGATTACTGTAGCGTTGTAGTATAGTCTGAAGTCAGGGAGCCTGATTCCTCCAGCTCCATTTTTCTTTCTCAAGATTGCTTTGCCTATTCAGGGTCTTTTGTGTTTCCACACAAATTGTGACATTTTTTGTTCTAGTTCTGTGAAAAATGCCATTGTAGTTTGATAAGGATTGCATTGAATCTGTAGATTGCTTTGGGTAGTAGAGTCATTTTCACAATGTTGATTCTTCCAATCCAAGAACATCCTCATCATTTTTTGCATCCTTCAGATCTCATCTCAATTGCCTTTGCTATATAGTCCTGTAATGTTTTTTCCTCAAAATATGTATTGCAATGATATCTATGTTATGTGCTTCTTTGTAGGCTAAAAACCCATGAACACATAATCCTTGTCTGTATGGCTCAACCTTGTAACCCCAGTGCCTAGCACAGTGTCTGGCCTTCTCTACATGCTCATAAAGAATTACTGAACAAATAACTGATGATAGAAAGAACAATAATGGGAGATATGTTAATATTCTCTGCCAAGGTAGCTTGCCATTTTTATAGAAAGGACAAGAGAGAAGAAATCAAAACCCAAATTTATGCTACTTCTCTCACACTCACCATTTTATGTGGAGAAGCCCTCGCACAAGGAACTCAATGCTTCCCAACCACTAGAATTCTCTTGAAGTATCGCCTGGAAAAAAAAAATCTGTAAGTAAGTTACTGCATTAAATATTACAGACACCAGACCCAACCAGGGCACTAACCAGAAAGTTGATAGATCTTGTATATTCTTTAATGACAGACTGTTTAAACTCTCCACAAATTAATATGGCCCTCATGCCAAATAATACCTCCAGGAAAATAAAAATTATCCACCAGTACACAACTCTGACACAGAAGATTGATTTTTGTTAAGATATAGAAACAATACCATAGGTAATGGAGTAGAACATCATCAAAGACAACAGTTGCCAGCGTTAAGAGGATGAATTAATGAGCTTGTTTAGACTCCATTGATAATTACAAATGATGGCAAACAGGAGCTTTCAATCATTACCTCACATCACTACCTCTCCTTTGAGATGTTAATTTAAAAGGGAGCTTGAAGCCATGCAGTCTCCATGGCAGAGTCTCTCTTGTTAATGTTCTAGCTACTTGCTTGCTGTGGCAAAGCCCAGACCAATTATCTGTAAGTTGAAGTATGTTATCCAGGTTTTCAATTGAAATTTTAATGATATGGAAGGACAAGAGGTGATGGGTTAGGACTACTTGGAAATAAATGCTTGTATTAAGTTGTTTTTCAAATTTTCAATTTAAAATATGCATTTTGCTATACTATATCATATAATCTCATGTTTCTAATTAGAAGATTATTTTAGATTTTTACTTGTGGCTGATGTGAGAAGGAAAAGATAAAAAAAAGATGAGAGTTAGAGGACTTTCTCTAATTACCCCATGTCTAATAGCTGGGTGTCAAAAGATATCACTTAAAGTCTAACAAATCAAGCAATAAAAAAATCTTAGCATATGTAATATTAGTGTTAGATAAACACTGAAAAAGATCACAACATTGAATATATCAAAAATTGGGTGGTAGATCAAAGTAGATGAGAAAGATTATGCACACTAATTTTATCTTTGTTTCTATTAGGAAACAAATATTGTGAAAAGAATATTAAATAAAAGTAACCACTAGAGCAAAAATTAAAGCTTCCCTAAGTATCATAAGTACATAAAAATAAAAACAAATTACTTTGTGAAAGGCTTTCTTTAAAAACCATGAAAACAAAAATGTTCTATTTCTTTAATAACTTAAAACAATATGAACAAAGAGAAAACCTATCTATTATATCAATAAGTATAAATAGGCTTAACTCATCTATTAAGAAAATTCCAACTGGAGTGAAAGTGAAAACCATAACTCTATATTTAATGTAAAAACACACTTAAATCACTTTAAAGTGATTTTAAAAGATTGAAGATTAAAATAAAGGCATAGGTATATTAGGCAATGCAAGGACATGGAAACCAGAAGTCACAGTCTTATATAAAAAAGGTGGAATTTGGTCCCAAAAGCCTTGAATTAAACAGGAATGGAACTTAACTATAACAAGTACAGTTCTCAATAAAGATATAAGCAGTTATGACAGCATACAAATATGACAGCAGCATGTATAAAACGGAAATTATGGGACATACAAGGAGAAACACACAAAAACAAACTAGTAATAGGATATTCTAATTTGCTTCTCTTGATTTATGAAAGACTGAGTAGAAAAACATAAGTGACACATAGAAAAACTAAATAGTAAAATTAATAAGGCAAATTTTGTTAATTTGTATCAAACTCTTTATCCTAAAAATAGAGAATATAGCTTATTTTCAAGTGCCCATGGAACATTCATGAAAATAGATTATATATTAGGTCACAAAGGAAATTTCAATATATCCTCAAAAATAGAAATAGTATGACATATTCTCTAATCATGAGACAATACAGTGAGAAATCAATGGAAAAATTCAGAAAGCTAAAAGATACTTAAATTTGGAGATATAAAAAATTTAACTCTCTTGAACATCTCTTGGGTCAAAAGGACTTATAAATCAAAATCGCAAAATTTCCAAAGAAGGGCAATAATGAAATACCGCATCTCAGAAACCATGAGAGAAAGATAAAGCAATGCTCAGAGGGAAATTGGAACAAGAGGCACAAAACAAACTAAAGGATGACAAAAAGAAAAACATGGATAAAGATAAAAGTAGATTTATGATTTAGAACACAGAAAACGGTAGATTAAATAAATCTGGAAGTTAAAAGTAAACAATAAAATAAATAAGCCACTAGCTAATCTAATCAAAAGAATGGAGGCAAATGCAAATACACAAAATACAATAGGAGAAGCAAGAAGTAACCATAGAAAGAGATGAAATTGAAGAGTAGTAAGAGACTTTGTTCAACTTTAAAAAACTAAATTTGTAAATGTCTGAAATAGGTAGTGTTCTAGGAAAACACAATTTACCCCAGAAAAGATCAAAGTAGATAGAATAAATAGAAAAAGTTTCAAAAAGCAACCGATGAAACAGTACCAAGTTCTGATGATTTCCAGAGGGACTATGCCAAACTTTTAAAAAGCAGATAATTCCACTGTTATTTAAACAATTCCAGAACAGAGAAAAGTAAGGTAAATTTTCTGTATTACTTTTATGAAGCAAATAAAGTAGTTATGCCAGTAGCTTCAATGATTACAAGGATTGCAAAAAAAAAAAAAAAAGGAATCACAGGTTAACCTCACTTCTGAATATAATGGAAAATTCTAAATAAAATATTAACCAAATTAATCCATCAGCACACTAAAGGAATATAATTCACCATGACCATAAATGCCAGAACATTTCAATGCTGGTAATGCACATAGTATATAGTACACATTACCATATTAATAGATTTAAGGAGAAAATAGCATGGTCTTCATTACAGACACTGAAAAGGCTTTTGATAAATTTCAATAAACTTTCCTGATAAAACACTCAAATAAAAATAAATGGGTAATGCCTTAACAGGAGAAAATGTATCTATCTTGGCTATCCAAAGCCCACATCAGGCATGCAGAGAAATAGTGGAAAAATATTTCCACTAGAGTATAAAATAAGGCACTATGCCCTTGAGCATCACGATTACATTACATTGTGCTGAAAATATTAGCCAACATGTGGTTCCTCCATCCCCTCTTTTGAAGGTCTTTGCTCTAAATTTGCCTTTTCAATGAGAAGTACCCTGATCATCGCATCTAAAACTGCAATCTGCCTCGTATTCTGGAAGCTCCCAGTGCCTTCATCCTGTTGTGGTTTTTTTCTTATCATTAATCATATTCAGCATATTATAAATTCTACTTATTTATTATGTTTATTGCTTTTTTAATATCTCCCCCAATAGTATAGAATTGCCAAGAGGGGGATTTTGTCTAATATGTTCCAAAGGCCTAGAACAGTGCCTTGTCCATAATAGGTCAATAAATATCTGTGAACTAACTAAGTTATTTTAAATAGAAAAAAATTAGAAGCATAAACTTTGGCAAAGAGAAGACAAAATTAATTACTGGTTGCCAGTAATATGATCACATACCTAGAAAAATGAGAATCAACTAAAAATCTATCACAAATGATGAAATTCAACAAAGGTATCAGGTACCAACTTCATATATAGATATCTATTGCATACATATATATATGTATATAAAATATTGTTACATATATGTAATAACTAGTTAGAATATATAATAGCAGAAAGATCCCCATTACAATGGCAGCAAAAAAAACCCCAGAAAACCAAACCAAAACAAAACAAAAAAACCCTAGGAATAAATTTAACAGGAAAAGTACCATACCAAATGAAGAAAACTTTAAAACACTATTGAAAGATGCCTTGAACGAATGGAAAGATATAGCATACTTTGGGTAGGAAGATTCAACATCATAAAGATGTCAGATATTTCCAATTTAATTTTGAAATATAAAATTTTAAACGACAAACAGATTTAAGTATTTTTTATTGAAGTATAGTTGATTTAAAATATTATATTAGTTTCATGTGTATAGCATAATGGTTTAATATTTTTATAGATTATACTCCATTAAAAGTTATTACAAGATAATGGCTTTAGTCCCTGAGCTATATAACGTATCTTTGTTGCTTCTCTATTTTATACATAATAGTTTGTATCTCTTATCCCATACTCCTATCTTGCCCCTCCCCTTTTCCCCCTCCCCACTGGTAACCACTAGTTTATTTTCTGTATCTGTGAGTCTGTTTCCGTTTTGCTATATACATTCTTTTGTTTTACTTTTTAGACTCCACATATGAGTGGTATCATACAATATTTGTCTTTATTTATTTCACTAAGTATAATATTGTCTATGTCCATCCATGTTGCTGCAAGTGGCAGAATTTCATTCTTTTTTATGGCTGAGTAGTATTCCATTGTGTGTGTGTGTGTGTGTGTATATATATACACCACATCTTCTTTATCTTCTTTATCCATTCATATGTTGATGGACAGTTGAGTTGCTTCCATGTGTTGGCTCACGTACTACTGCCAAGAACATTGGAATGCATGTATCTTTTTGAATTAGTGTTTTTGTTTTCTCTGGTTATATACCCAGGAGTGGAATACTGGATCATATGATAGTTCCATTTTCAGTTTTTTGATGAATCTCCACAGTTTGCCATAGTGGCTATACCAATTTATGTTCCCACCAACAGTGTATGAAGGTTCCCTTTTCTCCATGTCCTCGCCAACATTTATTATTTGTAGACCTTTTGATGATAGCCATTCTCTCAGGTGTGACGTGATGATATCTCATTGTTGTTTTAATTTTCATATCTCTAATGATTAATGATGTTGAGCATCTTTTCATGTGCCTGTTTGCCATCTGTGTGTCTTTTTTGGAAAAATGTCTATTCAGACCTTCTGCCCATTTTTTAATCAGGTTGTTTTTTTGATATTGAGTTGTATGAGCTGTTTATGTTATTTTGAGTATTAACCCCTTATCAGTCATATCATTTACAAATATTTTCTCCCATTCAGTAGGCTGCCTTTTCGTTCTGTCAATGGTTTCCTTTGCTGTGCAAAAGGTTTTAAGTTTAATTAGGTCCCATTTGTTTATTTGATTTCTTTTGGCTTAGGAAACAGATCCAAAAAAATATTACTACACTTTATGTCAGAGAGTGTTCTACCTAAGTTCTTTTCTATGAGAGTTATTGTTTCACATCTTACATTTAGGTATTTAATCCATTTTCAGTTTATTTTTGTATATGGTGTGAGGAAATGTTCTAATCTCATTCTTTAACATGTATCTGTCCAGTTTTCCCAGCACCACTTATTGAAGAGAGTGTCTTTTCTCCATTGTATATTCTTGCTTCCTTTATCGTGGATTAATTGATCACAGGTGCATGGATTTATTTCTAGGCTCTCTATTCTGTTCCATTGATCTGTGTGCCTGTTTTTATGCCAGTACCATGCTGTTTTCATTACTGTAGTTTTGCAGTATAGTCTGAAGTCAGGAAGTATGATTCCTCCAGCTTTGTTCTTTTTTCTCAAGATTGCTTTAGCAATTCAGGGTCTGTTGTGGTTCCATATGAATTTTAGGATTATTTGTTCTACTGCTGTGAAAAATGTCATGGGTGTTTTAATAAGGATTGCATTAAATCTCTAGATTGCTTTCGATAGTACAGCCATTGTAACAATATTAATTCTTCCAATCCAAGAGCATGAGATATCTTTCCACTTCTTTGTATCACCTTCAATTTCCTTCAGCAGTGTTTTATAGTTTTCAGAGTATAGGTCTTTCACCTCCTTGGTTAACCTTATTCCTAGGCGTTTCATTCTTTTTGATGCAACTGTAAATGGGATTTTTTTTTATTTTCATAGTTCATTTTTACTATATAGAAAAGTAACACATTTCTGTATATTAATCTTATATCCTGCAACTTTGCTGGATTTATTTATTAATTCTAATAGTTTTTGGCTGTAGACTTTGGGTTTTTCTATATAAAGTATCATATTATCTGCAAATAGTGACAGATGTACTTCTTCCCTTCCAATTTGGATGTCTTTTATTTCTTTTTTCTTGTCTGATTGCTGTGTCTAGGGCTTCCAACGCTATGTTAAATAGAAGTGGTGAGAGTGTCTTGTTCCTGATTTTAGAAGAAAAGTTTTCAGCTTTTCACCATTGAGTATGATGTTACTTATGGGTTTGTCATAAATGGACTTTATTATGTTGAGATATGTTCCCTCTCTACCCACTTTGATGAAAGTTTTTATCATGAATTGATGTTGAATTTTGTGAAATGTTTTTTCTGCATCTATTAAGATGCTCATGTAATTATTATCCTTCCTTTTGTTAATGTGGTGTATCACAGTGATTGATTTGTGAATGTTGAACCATCTTTGTACCCCTGGAATAAATCCAACTTGATCGTGGTGTATCATCCTTTTTATAGATTGTTGGATTCACTTTCCTAGTATTTTGTTGATTTTTGCATCTACAGTCATCAAAGAAATTGGCCTGTAATTTTCTTTTATTGTAGTGTCCTTGTCTGGTTTTCATATCAGGGTAATGGTGGCCTCATAGAATAAATTTGGGAGTTTTCTGTCCTCTTCAATTTTTTGGAATAGTTTGAGAAAGATAAGTAGTAGTCATTCTTTATATGTTTTGTAGAATTCCCCTGTGAAGCCATCCAGGACTTTTGTTTTCTGGGAGGTTTTTAATTACAAATTCAATTTCACTGCAGTGATTGGTTTGTTCACATTGTCTATTTTTCTTGATTCAGTCTTGACAGGTTGTATGTTTCTAGAAATTTGTCCATTTCTTCTAAGTTATCCAATTAGTTGGCATATGACTGTTGGTAATATTTTCTTTTGATTTTTTTAAAATCTGTGGTATCAGTTGTTATTTCTCTTCTTTCATTTCTTATTTTGTTTATTTGGGTTCTCCCTCTTTCCTTCTTGGTGAGCCTGGATAAATGTTTATCAATTTTGTTTATCTTTTTAAAAAACTAAGTCTTGGTTTCATCGATCACTTAATGCTTTCTTCTGTATCACTTAATCTGCTATTCATTCCTTCTATTGTGTTTTTTAATTTAAGCTATTGAATTCTTCATTTCTGATTTTTTAAAAAATATTTTCTGGTTACTTGTTAAAATTTTCACTGTGTACATGTATTTACCCTAATCCAATTAACATTTTTATTGCAAATGCTTTGAATTCTTTATCTAGTAAATTGTTTATTTCTGTTTCATTATTTGTTTCTTCAACCGTTTTCTCTTGCTGTTTCAATTGAGAGCAGTTCCTTTGCCTTTTCATTTGCTTAACTTTCTCTGCCTCTATGAATTTAGATGAAACAGTTACCTGTTGCAGTCTTGAAGGGCTGTCCCTATATGGGAACATCCCTATACATACTGTATGTGCCCAGTACCTTTAGTGGGAGAGCTGGATTTGACATGGATGCAAATCACATCTTTCCTCAGGCTGTGCTGACAGCTACCCCCTTGGTAGAGGGTGGGCTGGAAATGGAGGGTCTTAAAGCTGGAGTCGAGTGTGAAAAAAAAATGACAGGTGCCTTTAAGTGTGGGTTTTCCCCTAGCCCCACACTGGAACCCTTGCCCCAGAGTGAGGGAATGTTGAAGCAAGGGGGCCCACGCAGGCTGTCAGCTTGTGTCGGCCACAGCAGAGGTCCAAGCTGTCTCTGCTGCACTGACTGTGCAGGCACCTGCAATTTTTTCCCTCACTCGGCTCAGGTGCAGCCTTAGGTGCAAGTCTTCGTCATCCTTCTCAATCAGTCACTGTCACCAGCCTCCACCACCCTCCTTTCCACTGTGGAGCCACAGCACAGGACAGGCAGGGCCTGTGTAGACTCTCAACATGTACCAGGGCGTGAGCTGTGGTGGAGTGGCTGCTCTCAGAGATCTGGGCTGCTTGTGATGTGCTTCTTGAGTAAGCACAAATCATGGCCACTGCCATTCCACCCAGGCTTGCCCAAGCTCTGCGTAGTCTCTGTATCCCTCAGTTGTGTCTTATCCCCAGTATTGGTTGCCCCAGATTGAATACCACACCGTGATGTGAAGTGAATGGGGCTGGAGTGTTCACTTAACTTGAGCTGGGGCATGCACCAAGGTGGTTGCAGGAAACCCAGCAACCACTAGATCTTTCTGCCCTTCTTGGGGTCAAGCCAGCATGCATGTGCTCCTCAGGAGCAGAATCCAGGCTTCTCACAGCTCCCCTGTTAGTTCCAGTGGTCCTCCAACCAGCCAAGAGGGCACTTCTCCCCTGTATAGGACCCCAGGACTGGGGTGCCCAATCTGGCTCTCACTGCTCACTCCCCAGGGCAGGTGTCTGCCCAAGAATCTTCCCTTTTCTTCTGGGCCCCTCTCAGGGACAAAGATCCCAACCCAATTGCTTTTCTTTCCTTCATACCTGATTACATGTATATCTTTCTTACAGCCTTGGTTGTACAGGAGTCCTCTGCCAATTAGTTTTCAGTGAGAATTGTTCCACATATAGATGTATTTTTGATGTGTTCATGTCGGGAGATGAGCTCCACATCCTCTTACTCCACCATTTTGACTGATCTCCAACAGATTTATTTTTATTTAAATAAACTAATTATACAGTTCATAAACAAAAATTAAGAAAGAAAAGCCAGGAAAAATTAGCAAAACAAAGAGGTGAGTTTAGCCTTATCAGATATAAAAACTCATTACAAAGCATCAATAATTAAACAGTGCAGGTGTCAGTGCATAAGTAGATGAGCAAGTAAAACATAATGGAATGTCCATAAACAGAGTCAGATATATTCAGGAATTTAATAGTTGCCCAAACAAGTAAGAGAAAATTCAACAAATAATGTTGGCATAGTATACTTCACACCATATGCCAGGATAAATACCAAATGAGTGAAAGATTTTAAATGTAAATAATGAAACCATGTATATGACAAAGAAAACATGGAAAAACTCCTTTTTAATCTTGGGATGAGCTGCTGTAACTATGACTACAAATTCAGAAGCTATAACAATTCTGCATGATATAAAACACTGTAGCAAAGTTCAAAAAAAGCAAAGAGGGCTTCCTTGGTGGTGCAGTGGTTGAGAGTCCGCCTGCTGATGCAGGGGACACCAGTTTGTGCCCTGGTCCGGGAAGATCCCACATGCTGCAGAGTGGCTGGGCCCGTGAGCCATGGCCACTGAGCCTGTGCATCCAGAGCCTGTGCTCCGCAACAGGAGAGGCCACAACAGTGAGAGGCCCACGTACTGCAAAAAAAAAAAAAAAAAAAAAGCAAAGATGAGAGAGAAAATGAGGGAAATATTTGCAATTTATCACATATGAAGGGTTGATTATTTAACATGCAACCATCTCCTATAAATTGGTAAGAAACAGACCAATGACCAAATAGAAAACTGTGTAAAGAATACGAAAAAATAATACACACACACACAAAAAATACAAGTGACTCTTAACCAAATGAAAGAATCCTCAAGGTCACTCATAAGAAAAATGCAAATTACAACTATACTGATGCCGTTTTAACTCATCAGATGGGCAAAAATTCAAAATTTTAATTAACAAGCATTGTTATAAATCAGCAGACACTCATACACTGCTGGTGATAATGCAAATTGGTACAACCTCCGTGGAAGACAATTTGGGAATGTTTGCCAAAATTAAAATGCTAATACCCTATGACTCAGCAATTCTGCTGCTGAAATCTATCCTATGGTATTTGTGCACAGGTACAAAATGATACATATTCAAGGCTATTTACTGCAGCATGGTTTGTAACATCTAGAAAGCATTGGGAACAACCCACTTGCCCGTCAATGGGTAAAGTGTTAAATAAATTATGCTATTTCCTCATGATGGAATAATGTGAAAGTATATTTAAAAAATAAAGAAGCTTTGTATTATTGACATGAAAGTATCTCCAAGACTGTTGTGTAGAATAGTAAATATGCTATTCCTTTTTGGAAAAAGGGGCGAGAATAAAAATACTTATTCATATTTACTTATATGGAGAAATTCTGGAAGAATATGTGTCCATCTGGAGAAATATATGGAAAACGAATAAAATAATAATGGGGAGGCAGACCTTCAAATGGCGGAGGAGTAAGGCGTGGAGATCACATCCTCCCCACAAATACATCAGAAACACACCTACATGTGGAACAACTCCTACAGAACACCGACTGAACACTGGCAGAAGACCTCAGACTTCCCAAAAGGCAAGAAACTCCCCACATACCTGGCTGTGTGGCTGACAGAGTCTTGGTGCTCTGGGCAGGTGTCAGGCCTGTGCCTCTGAGGTAGGAGAGCTGAGTTCAGAACATTGGTCCACCAGAGACCTCCTGGCTCCATGTAATATCAAACAGTGAAAGATCTCCCAGAGATCTCCATCTCAACACTAAGACCCTGCTCCACTCAAAGACCAGCAAGCAACAGTGCGGGACACCCTATGCCAAACAACTGGCAACAGAGGAACACAACCCCACCCTTTACCAGAGAGGGTGCCTAAAATCATAATGAGGTCACAGACACCCCAAAACACACAACCAGGCGTCGTCCTGCCCACCAGAAAGACAAGATCCAGCCTCATCCACCAGAACACAGGCACCAGTCCTCTCTACCAGGAAGCCTACACAACCCACTAAACCAACCTTAGCCACTGGGGGCAGACACCAAAAACAATGGGAACTTCGAACCTGCAGCCAGCGAAAAGGAGACCCCAAACACAGTAACTTAAGTAAAATAGAAGACAGAGAAACACACAGCAGATGAAGGAGCAAGGTAAAAACCCAGCAGACCAAACAAATGAAGAGGAAATAGGCAGTCTACCTGAAAAAGAATTCAGAGTAATGACAGTAACGATAATTCAAAATCTTGGAAATAGAATGGAGAAAATACAAGAAACATTTAATAAGGACCTAGAAGAACTAAAGAGCAAACAAACAATGATGAACAACACAATAAGTGAAATTAAAAATTCTCTAGAAGGAATCAATAGCAGAATAACTGAGGCAGAAGAATGGATAATGACCCGAAAGATAAAATAGTGGAAATAACCACCGCAGAGCAGAATAAAGAAGAAAGAATGAAAACAATTGAGGACAATCTCAGAGTCCTCTGGGACAACATTAAACGCACCAACATTCGAAATATAGGGGTCCCAGAAGAAGAAGAGAAAAAGAAAGGGACTGAGAAAATATTTGAAGAGATTATAGTTGAAAACTTCCCTAATATGGGAAAGAAAATAGTCAATGAAGTCCAGGAAGCACAGAGAGTCCCATACAGGATAAATCCAAGGAGAAACATGCCAAGACACATACTAATTAAACTATCAAAAATTAAATACAAAGAAAAAATTAAAAGCAGCAAGGGAAAAACAACAAATAACACACAAGGGAACCCCCATAAGGTTAACAGCTGATCTTTCAGCAGAAACTCTGCAAGCCAGAAGGGACTGGCAGGACATATTTAAAGTGATGAAAGGGAAAAACCTACAACCAAGATTACTCTACCCAGCAAGGATCTCGTTTAGATTTGATGGAGAAATTAAAACCTTTACAGACAAGCAAAAGCTAAGAGAATTCAGCACCTACAAACCAGCTTGACAACAAATGCTAATGAACAAATGAAGCTTTACAACAAATGAAATTCTCTAGGCAGGAAACACAAGAGAAGGAAGAGACCTATAATAACAAACCAAAAACAATTAAGAAATGGTAACAGGAACATATATATTGATAACTACCTTAAATGTAAATGGTTAAATGCTCCAACCAAAAGACATAGACTGGCTGAATGGATACAAAAACAAGACCCATATATGTGCTGTCTACAAGAGACCCACTTCAGACCTAGGAACACATACAGACTGAAAGTGAGGGGAAGAAAGAAGATATTACATGCAAATGGAAATCAAAAGAAAGCTGGAGTAGCAATTCTCATATCAGACAAAATAGACTTTAAATAAAGACTATTACAAGAGACAAAGAAGGACACTACGTAATGATCAAGGGATCAATCCAAGAAGATATAACAATTGTAAATATTTATGCACCCATCATAGGAGCACCTCAATACCTAAGGCAAATGCTAACAGCCGTAAAAGGGGAAATCAACAGTAACACAATACTAGTAGTGGACTTTAACACCCCCTTTCACCAATGGATAGATCATCCAAAATGAAAGTAATTAAGGAAACACAAGCTTTAAATGACACATTAAACCAGATGAACTTAATTGATATTTATAGGACATTCCATCCAAAAACAACAGAATACACTTTCTTTTCAAGTGCTCATGGAACATTCTCCACGATAGAACATATCGTGGGTCACAAATCAAGCCTTGCTAAATTTAAGAAAATTGAAATCGTTTCAAGTATCTTTTCCAACCACAATGCTATGAGACTAGATATCAATTACATGAAAAAAACTGTAAAAAATACAAACACATGGAGACTAAACAATATGCTACTAAATAACCAAGAGATCATGGAAGATATCAAAGAGGAAATCAAAAAATACCTAGAAACACACGACAATGAAAACACGATGACCCAAAACCTATGGGATGCAGCAAAAGCAGTTCTAAGAAGGAAGTTTATAGCAATACAATGCTACCTCAAGAAACAAGAAACATCTCAAATAAACAACCTAACCTTTCACCTAAAGCTATTGAGAAAGAAGAATAAAAAAACCCCAAAGTTAGCAGAAGGAAAGAAATCATGAAGATCAGATCAGAAAGAAATGAAAAAGAAATGAAGGAAACAACAGCAAAGATCAGTGAAACTAAAAGCTGGTTCTTTGAGAAGATAAACAAAATTGATAAACAATTAGCCAACTCACAAAGAAAATAAGGGAGAAGACTCAAATCAATAGAAAAGGAGAAGTAACAACTGACACTGCAGAAATACAAAGGATCATGAGAGATTACTACAAGCAACTATATGCCAATAAAATGGACATGTGAGAAATGGACAAATTCTTAGAAAAGCACAACCTTCCAAGACTGAACCAGGAAGAAACAGAAAATATAAACAGACCAATCACAAGCACTGAAATTGAGACTGTGATTAAAAATCTTCCAACAAACAAAAGCCCAGGACCAGATGGCTTCACAGGCAAATTCTATCAAACATTTAGAGAACAGCTAACACCTATCCTTCTCAAACTCTTCCAAAATATAGCAGAGGGAGGAACACTCCCAAACTCATTCTACGAGGCCACCATCACCCTGACACCAAAACAAGACAAGGATGTCACAAAGAAAGAAAACTACAGGCCAATATCACTGATGAACACAGATGCAAAAATTCTCAACTAAATACTAGCAAACAGAATCCACCAGCTCATTAAAAGGATCATACACCATGATCAAGTGGGGTTTATCCCAGGAATGCAAGGATTCTTCAATATATGCAAATCAATCAATGTGATAAACCATATTAACAAATTGAAGGAGAAAGAAAAACATATGATCATCTCAATAGATGCAGAAAGAGCTTTGGACAAAATTCAACACCCATTTATGATAAAAATCCTCCAAAGTAGGCTTAGACGGAACTTACCCCAACATAACAAAGGCCATATATGACACACACACAGCCAACATCGTTCTCAATGGTGAAAAACTGAAACCATTTCCTCTAAGATCAGGAACAAGACAAGCTTGTCCACTCTCACCACTGTTATTCAACATAATTTTGGAAGTTTCAGGCACAGCAATGAGAGAAGAAAAAGAAATAAAAGGAATCCAAATCAGAAAAGAAGTAAAGCTGTCACTGTTTGCAAATGACATGATACTATACATAGAGAATCCTAAAGATGCTACCAGAAAACTACTAGAGCTAATCAATGAATTTGGTAAAGAAGCAGGATACAAAACTAATGCACAGAAATCTCTTGCATTCCTATACACTAATGATGAACAATCTGAAAGAGAAATTAAGGAAACACTCCCATTTACCATTGCAACAAAAAGAATGCAATACCTATGAAAAACCTACCTAAGGAGACAAAAGACCTGTATGCAGAAAACTATGACACTGATGAAAGAAATTAAAGATTTTACAAACAGTTGGAGAGATATACCATGATCTTGGATTGGAAGAATCAACATTGTGAAAATGACTATACTACCCAAAGCAATCTACAGATTCAGTGCAATCCCTATCAAACTACCAATGTCATTTTTTCACAGAACTAGACAAAAAAATTCACAATTTGTATGGAAACACAAAAGACCCCGAATAGCCAAAGCAATCTTGAGAAAGAAAAACGGAGTTGAAGGAATCAGGCTCCTAGACTTCAGCCTATACTACAAATCTACAGTAATCAAGACAGTATGGTACTGGCACAAAAACAGAAATATAGATCAATGGAATGCACATATGGTTGCCCTTATTTTTGATAGAGGCAAGGATATAAAATGGAGAAAAGACAGTCTCTTCAATAAGTGGTGCTGGGAAAACTGGACAGCTACATGTAAAAGAATGAAATTAGAACACTCTCTAACACCATGCACAAAAATAAACTCAAAATGGATTAAAGGCCTGACTGTAAGGCCATGCACTATAAAACTCTTAGAGGAAAACATAGGCAGAACACTCTATGACATAAATCACAGCAAGACCCTTTTTGACCCACCTCCTAGAGAAATGGAAATAAAAACAAAAATAAACAAATGGGACCTAATGAAACTTCAAAGCTTTTGCACAGCAAAGGAAACCATAAACAAGACCAAAAGACATCCCTCAGAATGGGAGAAAATATTTGCAAACGAAGCAACGGACAAAGGATTAATCTCCAGAATTTACAAGCATCTCATGCAGCTCAATATCAAAAAATCAAACAACCGAATCCAAAAATGGGCAGAAGACCTAAATAGAAATTTCTCCAAAAAGAAATACAGATTGCCAACAAACACATGAAAGGATGTTCAACATCACTAATCATTAGAGAAATGCAAATCAAAACTACGAGGTATCACCTCACACCAGTCAGAATAGCCATCATCAAAAAATCTACAAACAATAAATGCTGGAGAGGGTATGGAGAAAAGGGAACTCTCTTGCCCTGTTGGTGGGAATGTAACTTGATACAGCCACTATGGAGAACAGTATGGAGGTTCCTTAAAAAACTAAAAATAGAACTACCGTACAACCCAGCAATCCCACTACTGGACATATATCTGAGGAAACCATAATTCAAAAGATTCATGCCAAATGTAAAATAGCTAGTGGAAGCAGCCACATAGCACAGGGAGATCAGCTCGGTGCTTTGTGTCCACTTAGAGGGGTGGGATAGGGAGGGTGGGAGGGAGACAGAAAAGGGAGGAGATATGGGGATATATGTATATGCATAGCTGATTCACTTTGTTATAAAGCCGAAACTAACACACCATTGTAAAGCAATTATAGTCCAATAAAGATGTGAAAAAAAAAAGTTATGTACCACAGTGTTTATGACAGCTCTATTTACAATAGCCAGGACATGGAAGCAACCTAAGTGTCCATTGACAGCTGAATGGATAAAGAAAATTTGGCACATATATACAATGGAATATTACTCAGCCATAAAAAGAAATGAAATTGAGTTATTTGTGGTGAGGTGGATGGACCTAGAGTCTGTCATACAGAGTGAAGTAAGTCAGAAAGAGAAAAACAAATACCGTATGCTAACACATATATATGGAATCCAAAAAAAGAAAATGGTTCTGAAGAACCTAGGGGCAGGACAGGAATAAAGATGCAGACATAGAGAATGGACTTGAGGACATAGGGAGGGGGAAGGGTAAGCTGCGACAAGGTGAGAGAGTGGCATGGACATATATACACTACCAAATGTAAAATAGCTAGCTAGTGGGAAGCAGCCACATTGCACAGGGAGATCAGCTCAGTGATGTGTGTCCACCTAGAGAGGTGGGATAGTGAGGGTGGGAGGGAGACGCAAGAGGGAGGAGATATGAGGATATATGTATATGTATAGCTGATTCACTTTGTTATAAAGCAGAAACACACCATTATAAAGCAATTATACTCCAATAAAAATGTTTAAAAAATGATAATAATGGGAGGACTGGGTGAATAGGTGTTAGGAATGGGAGGAAGGCTTTTTACTGTATACTTTAAAAATAAATTTTCATTTTTGAATCATATGAATATATTATATCTGAAAGGAAGTTAAATTTTGAAATGGTATTTTTTAACATTAATGGACACATTATGCATAATTAAGCCCGTATTAGCTGCTGTAGTGCCATGCATTCAAGCGTTTCAACACAGTCATTCTTTGGACCAATGATATTTTAACAGTTCTTGGGGTTACTATAAATGGTTAGATTAAGCATGATTAGATCCCCCAGAATAACTTGAAGCAGAAAAATCAAGATATTCTAGCATCTTCTTGTCCCTGTGAAGCTATTCTCAAAAGTCTCCCTCTCTGGGCTCTTCGTTTAAATTCTTTCCCTTAGGTTATTGACCCCTTGTTGCCCCTTACAGCATGATGTTCAAAAACATAGTCTTTAGAGATCATTTGACCCTGCCTAAACTTGGACCAAAATACCTCAGTTTCCTCATGGGTAAAATGGAGGTAACACAAACTTTGTAGGTTTGCTGTGGGGATTTAGTGAGTTTATGTACGTGAAACTGTTAGCTCAACATTTGGCACACAATAAGAATTCTAAAAATCCTAAGTACCTCTGCTATTACTACATTGACTACTAAGACTTCCGAGTGGCCTGTATTTTCAGTGGGTTCTAAAGTCTGACATGTTTTGATGGATACTGTGATTACTAATCTTGCATGAAAGGTTTAGGGTGGAATATCATCTTCAGTCAATTCAAGTAACAGTTGCATGATTATCATTTAGACACTCACCCATAAATTTATGCTAATTTCCTGTCTGAATTAAAGCTCCTCTAATTAAACACATTAAGTTTCTAATTAATAATCCTTTCACTCTTTAATTCAAAAATTATGTTCATTGTGCATCAAAAAAGTATCAGCATTTTTAGCATACTCGTACCAAAAGTTCAACTACATTTTTGTATTATGAAATACAATTTACCCAAGTACTACAGTCAAAATTATCTCGTAGTGTCTCAAACTCACAGCGTCACTCAGTCATCATAATCAAGATATTTTAAGGAAGAATTTTTTTATTATATTTACATAATTACCATTTCAGTTGTAAGAAACACTCAATGTGAATTTTAACTATTTCAATGTCAATAATCCACATTAACAATAAAATTAATTAATATTACCTATTTAAAATGTGTAAACTATTCTAATAAACATGTAAAAGGCTTTGGGAGAAGAAACATAAAGCTCAGGTTTAATTTTCAAATGTTAGGATTAGAGAGCTAAAACTGACTATCAGAAAACAACGTGGACCCCAATGAGCCCACAACAAAACATTGCCAAATTCCTTAGTAGTAGTAAATTTCTTCTTTCTGAATTCCCTCAGAAAACATACAACCAGAGATTACCAAGGGAAATATTAGAAAACTGTGAATTATGCTTAATCCTTGGGCTATAAACTGGAAATTTTTAATTAAAAAACTAAAGCCTTCGTTTTAATGTAGGAAAGATATAACTTGAAAGGAAAATTGAGATTACTTTTGTCATTAAATAAACGTTTAGTGCAACTTTATGGAGCAAGCACTGATTTATATATCCCTTGGGGAAATAGGAAAAAAGTAAGCCCTAAGGGAGACTGTAATCCACTAAGCAAATTGAGACATGTAAGGTAATAATTACAATATAAATATTAAGTGATAAGGGCCGTGCTAAGGGGAGTTCAGAGGGTGGCGACCACAGAAACCCTTTTGCATTTTAATTAGGCCTTGCAGAAAGGTAAAATTTCAATAGCCAAAAATGGTGGAAGAGATCATTTTAAATAAAGGGAATAATATGAGCAATGTCTGCAAGGAAATAGCAGAGCATGTCTGTAGAACTGAACATACAGACTGCAGTATGAAGTAATAAGAATGGGAAATAAGACAGATTCAATAAGAAGCAGTAATACAAAGCTGAAAAATTCAGACTTTTTCATAAGCTATGGAAAGCTATGAACAGTACTTTGATCGAAGAGTAATTTTATAAAAGTTGCCCTAGGAAGATTATACTGGTAATTGTGTACAAATACATTTGGGTTCTGGAGGAGGGGAAGAGAATGTTCTAGTAGTTCAGGCAAAAGATCCATATGCATCTGCACTAGGCACAGCAGAACTGGAAAGGAAGAGCTGAGTGTAAATACATGGAGTGATTGCAAACATTCACTGAGAGATTATACTGTGAGAACTTTTGAATGTTACCAATTAATCATCTCAACTGTCCTGAAGTAGATGACTATTATCTCCATTTTACAGAAGTCGATTAACTTAGTCACAGTCTTTAGTATAGTGCTGGGACCTGCACCCCAGACTCACTGACTTCTAAAGCCAACACTTTCAACCCCTATGTTCTCTAATACTTCAAGCTCATTGTACTGAATGTTGAGGAGAAAATTGCGGCCAAAAATGACACTGAGGTCTCAGGCTTTAATAATTGGGAAAATAATGGTATCGATTGAAACAAAACATAGACTATGAGGAGGTAGAATAGATTCAGGATTATTAGACACAAATCCTATCTTAACCAACCCAGTTTCCTGAAGAGTATTATGTTTTCAGTGTCATATGAAGAATGTTTCTTTTTCATATTATTCATTGGTCCTGCTTTAGTCTTTGAATGTTCAGTTTATCCTGTGATCAGCCACTTCCAATTTAATCCACTAAAACTCTACTGTTTCATCAGGTGAGAAGTTTCCTGACAAGAAGCCTAAGGTGCAGTTAGTCATGACATACGAGGATGCGAAGCTGACCATACTTGTGAAGCACGTGAAAAACATTGTAAGTTTATCTTATCTAATAAGAAACATGTAAACCTACGTTTAGAAATCACTTTCTTCCTTTAAGCAATTAATGTCAACGTTCGTGAGAGAAATGGGGCCAGCCACCAAGTGTAAGTAAGGAACAATGAACCAGGTACAGCATTGTGCCTCAGTGTAATTGTGATGCTTGGGGGAAAGGCTATAAAATATTTCACAGAGCAAGTCATAGAATGAAACCCAGACTTTATTCAAAATGAAGTGTCAGGACAAATCTAGTGAAAAAGCTTTGAAAAAGCAGGACTACCGGGGCTTCCCTGGTGGCGCAGTGGTTGAGAGTCCACCTGCTGATGCAGGGGACACGGGTTCGTGCCCCGGTCTGGGAAGATTCCATATGCCGCGGAGTGGCTGGGCCCGTGAGCCATGGCTGCTGAGCCTGCGCGTCCAGAGCCTGTGCTCCGCAACGGGAGAGGCCACAACAGTGAGAGGCCCGCGTACCACAAAAAAAAAACAAAAAAGCAGGACTACCTAGAGTATTAAGAGCCAAAAGAAAAAAAGCTATGTCCCAAGAATTTACCCCTCTCTCATCACGCTGAGCTTTGTGGAAGACTGACTCATCTCTTTGAATAGTGCCAGCACCTTCTTTGTGAAGCCAGGAGCTCTTAGTGTTTTCCCACAGATTGCCATTGAGTATGTTATCATATTCTGATGTAATTGCTCAAGGGTATTTCTTTTCCCTCAAAAAGTAATAATTTCTTTGATGACAGGGACCCCATCTTTGCATCCCCAGAACCAAGAACGTCCATGGTAGTTAGCCTCTAAGGAAAACTAAAAGCTGCTTTCTCTATTATACCCCATTCCTTCCTGAAGATTGGTCGAGTCAGAGAGGCAAGGATGGCAACTGGGCCATGTCGTTAAGTAAGAGAGGGAGCTTTCTTTGTCACAAGGTAATTGATTAAAGGTCTGAATCTGGGTGCAACAAACAGAAAAGGGTAACTCTAAGACTCACCTATTTCTCTGGTCTTTAGCTAGCCTAGCAAAACAGGTCCTCCACATGGTGAAACTCCCCAGGAGACTCCACATGGAGAAAGTCAGAAGCACTACCTTAGCTCTCTCCTTTATGCACATAAATCTCTAAGGATGCACTTTGAAGGACTTAAAGGAGCAAACTCTTCTCAACATGACATGCATTTGGAACACACTAGAACTTAATAAATATTTGTTCATTGAACAAATATTTGGCATAACTTTCAGGGAATGCATCCTTTACAAATTTAGTATTAGCCAGATATCCAAGGATGATTGTTTGTAAATCTATAGTGTTTGCAATCAGCCATTTTTGTAAGAGCTGGGCAAATATTAAATGTGTTTTTGTAGAACTTTCACTCATTAAAATAATTATTTTCAATTGCTTTTGATAAGTTAATCAGCTTAGCTGAGAATAGCAGTTGTTTAAGAAATTGTTAGGCTGGGAAATGAAGATTAAGTTAGATATTTTTTATAGCTGTATGCATGTTCGTGGACTTTAAGCATCTGTACAAATATACATGATAAAATAATAGACTATTAAGAAATAGTGTTAATCAAGTTAACAGAACGTATATATGTGTATGATATATAATTGTCAATTGAAAACAGTCCTCTTGGAAACTATACATATATTTCAGTAATGTCATTGCTCAAAACATTTTAGGACATGCCTGTTGACATTGCTTTTAGCTCTGCATATAAACCACACAATAAACTTGTTGATACTAGTCAAGAGTCATGCCTAATGTTTGATCAAAAGCAGTAATAACCAACTTGGCCACCCATTTTATTCATCAGCTAAATCCCCAAATTACTTTTGACAGTTTTCAAAAATGCCCTTTACACTCAGATGAAGTTGCACTACCAATAAGTATATTCAAAACCAGTGTGATGCAGGCATAAAGGTGGGGAGTAAGTGACTAAGAACAAGAGTTTAAGATTTAGATCAAGTTATAGGTAAATGGAAAATGAGCAGGTGAATCCTATAAAAATTTGAAAACCACTTAGGGCCGCTAGAGCCTTTACATTGCCAATGCCCTCGGAAGGAAAGTTGTTAATAATGAAGTCATGCTCCCTACTGGTTCTTCTCTCCTCCACAATCTCTTAACATAGCCCTGGAACTCCTCTTTTATTATTTCCAGGCTTGTGGCTTTAAATACCACTTACATGTCTTTTTCTTCCATATTTTATAATTCTAGCTTGAAAGTCTCCCTAAAATCCAGAATTATATGTACAACTGATTACTCAACAACTCTAGTAGAAATTCAGTAGACAGCATAAATCTAATATACATCCAATCAGACTTCTGATTATCACCCCCCTAAACCTGCTTCTTTGGCAACCTGTCTCACCTCTAAATGGCACCTCCATCCTACTAACTGCTCAGGTTAAAATCCTTAGAGTCCTTTTGACTGCTTTCACAAACTACAACCAAACTTATCAGCAAATCCTGGGAGCTCAGCTTTCAGAATAAATCCAGAATCCCACCATGTTTCACCTCCACTGCTTACCACCGTTGGTTCAATCTACCATCATCTCTCACTTGAATTACTGCTGTAGCCTCTTAACAGGTCTCCCTGCTTCTGCCTTTATATCTTTTTAGTCTCTTCCTAACCTAGCATCCAGAATACTCCTTTGAGAATAAAAGTCAATCCTGTCATTCCTGTCTCATATCCCTCTGGGGAAGGAATCTCATACCACTTACAATGAAAGCCAAGTATTGACGCCCTTGACCTCTCCTACCTCACCTCGTGCTACAGACTCCCTGAATCACTCCACTCCAGCCTCAGTGATTTTCTTCCTATGCCTTGAATGTTTCTGCATGTTTCTGCCCCAGGACATTTGTACCTGCTACTCAGCTTATTGGGACTGCTCTTCCCAGGCCCATGACTCAAATTCTCCATGGTTCAATCTCACATGTCCTAAACAACTGTGTTTAACTGTCGCCTTTTCTGTGAGGTCCTCTCTGACTCCCATATGTAAAACTGCAAAACCACCGCTGTTGGTTGGCACTTCCAAACTTCCTTTCCTACTTTATTTTCTCCACTGCCCTGTATCATTGCTGTAAACCCGGAGGCTAAAGCAGGGCCAAGTATATAGTAGATGCTCAATGAACACTTTGTTAAATGAAAGAATGTTAAATTACTTCTAATGTGAACAACTAAGAACTAAGACTTTTTTCACCTTCCCCAAATCATCACAACAAAGTCCTCAGGCTTTGCATTTTTCACAGCATCTCTTAAATGACTATTTTATTTCTTCTGCTTATCTGAAGACAGAGATAACATTATAATGTAAATGACAGAAAAATCTATCTGTAAATTCTCAACATATTTTCTTATTTCAAGTTTTAACTAATTGTTTATTTTTTTAGACTTTAGTATTTTCACATGCTTGAGTAATCAGACTAAAGAAGTTGTGCTTGGTTTTAATATTAAAATGAATTATTCTGCCTGCAGTTCTGTTGTATTTAATAGTGAGTTTGATGAAAAGAATTGTTTATCTTATATTAAATCCTTGAAGCTTTCTCTAAGAATTACTTCCCTCCTGTGAATTCACAAAAAAAAATTGCTAAATTTTTTTCCTTTCAAAGCAGCACAATATGATTTATCCTAGTGAACAGAGACTGACAAAGTAATGCAGGTATTTAGAAGCTTGGCCAAGATTATTTTCAATAATTTTTCAGTTTATGTAACAGAGGAACATAGAAAAATCATTTAGATTTGAAATATGTTTTTAAATCTTTCTAGTGTTTTCCCATGTAGCCCACTTTAAAATGATCTCTTCCATTGACTTCTGCAATGTCTCTCTATATATTACAGTGTCTCTCCTGGTCTCATGGATTCCCCTAGTTTTGTGTCATTTCTAGACTGTTTTCTTCTACCTGGTCCAGAATAAGCCCATTCCAGAAGGCTCTAAAAGTAATCAATAAGGATGCCAGACTTCCTTCTGATATTGAATATGCTCACATTATGAGAGTCTCTTACTCTGTAACAGAATAATAAGTCATTTCAAATGAGGAGCAAGTCATGTCAGGGAAATCAGGGTATATCTCAAATGGAGTGCTGTTTAATCCTTTCATAAGACACAAAATCACAGAAAATCATTACTGCATGGAAATTAACAGAAGAGAGAGGGAATTAGTCAAACACAACAAGAACCCAGGCTAAACACACACACACACACACACACATACATGTTAAAGTTTTATTACATTTTATTTTTTATTTTAAAGAATTCTTGTAATTTTATTATGTATGTATAGTCTGGGGGTCCTTGTTTTTAAAATCCACATTCCTGGATGCGACTCCCAGTGACTGTGATTCTGTAGTTTGGCTTGGAATTTCCACATCTGCCTTTTACAGTCTTCTCCTGGTCTCATGGATTCTTCTACTCTTTCACGTCTAGACTTGTTTTCTTCTCTCCTGCTCCCAAATACGAGCATTTCAGAAGGTTCTCTGACACAAGTGGTCTGTGGACACACTTTGAGAAACATTTCTCATGGCTAATTACCCCATAAATGGCACTCTGCATACAATGGGAGTTCTGTACTTAGCACCAAGTGACTTGTGTTGCCCACTGGTGTAAAAGAGACAACACATAGACTTGGTGAAGGTAACAAAAGAGGGTTGTGAAAATAAATCACAGATGATGGCAATATTCGACATGTAAAAATAACAATGTTCTATGTATCCTTTTAAAAACTTCTAACTTCTCACTCTGTGCATTCATTCTTTTGTTTCTTTTTGCGGTTTTTTTGTTTGTTTGTTTTGCGGTACGCGGGCCTCTCACTGTTGCGGCCTCTCCCGTTGCGGAGCACAGGCTCCGGACGCGCAGGCTCAGCGGCCATGGCTCACGGGCCCAGCCGCTCCGCGGCATGTGGGGTCTTCCCGGACCGGGGCACGAACCCGTGTCCCCTGCATCGGCAGGCGGACTCTCAACCACTGTGCCGCCAGGGAAGCCCTGTGCATTCATTCTTATCCTGAGTTCTTTAAAAGATGTTTACAATCATTACCCTGAACTCTTTCTTGGGTAGACTGACTGTCTATCTCCATTTCACTTAGTGCTTCTTTTGGGGCTTAATCTTGTTCCTTCATTTGGAACATGTTCCTCTGCTACCTCATTTTGCCTAAGTTGCCGTTTTTATTTCTCATTTTGCCTAACTTGCCGTTTTTATTTCTATGTATCTCGTAGGTTAGTTATGTTTCCTGACTTTGGAGAAGTGGCTTTTTGTAGGAGATGTCCTATGCATCCTGGCAGTGCACTCCCCTCTTGTCACCAGAGCAATGTGTTCTAAGGGTGCCCCCTATGTGGGCTGTGTGGGTCCTTCTGTTGTGGTGGGCTGACTACTGAGGGTGGTCTGGTGGGCTTGGTTGGCCCCCAGACTGGTTGGTTGCCAGGCCCTGCCTTGTGCAGAGGCTGCCAGCCACTGGTTTACCGGGCCTGTCACAAGGCAGCCAGCTGCAGCACCCCAGGGCCCTGAGGCTAGTGCTGGCTCACTGATGGCTAAAGCCAGGTCCTGGGGTTAGTGCTGGACTACTGGCAAGCAGAGCCGGCTTCTGGAGTCTGGTTGTAGCGCCCAGGAATCCCAGAGTTGATGTCAGATTGCTGGGAAGGAGGTGGGGGAATGGGGGAGAGGCCTCCTGACACAGTTGGGTACAGGGTCTGGGCTGTCCCAAAGCTTCTGTTGGCCTATTAGTTGGCAGGGCCAGGGCCCAGCTGGTCCCAGGGCAGGTTCTGGCCTTGGTGGGTGCACTAGGTTTGTACGCTGCGGAGCTGCCATTGTCCTGTGGCTAGAGTCCACCTGCTGGTGGGTGAGGCTGGTCCTGAGGCTAGTGCAGGCTCGCTGGTGGGTGGAGCCAAAGATTCTGGTGTTGGTTTCTACCCACTGGTGTGTGGGGCTGGTTCCTGTGTCCTCTGGTGGGAAGGGCTGTGTCCAGGGGAGGCTATGGGCTCAGGAGGTCTTAAGGCAGCTGTCTGCTGGTGAGTGGGACTGTGTCCCTGCCTAGTTAGTTGCTTGGCCTGAGGCATTCCAGCGCTGGCGCCTACAGGCTGTGAGTGGGGGCGGGGCTGGGTCCTGAGACTAATAAGCTAGAGGGAGGATTCCAGAATGGCACTTGCCAGCACTAGTGTCCACTGCTGCCAGCATCTGTGTCATCAGGGAGAGCTGCCGTTGCCTCCTGCTTCTCTGGGAGACTTTCCAGATCAGCAGGTAGGTCTGACCCAGGCTCCTTTCGAATCTCTTTTGCCCTGGGTCCCAGAGCTTGTGAGATTTTGTATGCGCCCTTTAAGCATAGAGTCTATTTCCCTCAGCCCTCTGGGACTCCCAAAAGTAAGGCCTGCTGGCCTTCCGGAGCTTGTCTTCCCGATGCAGGACCCCCAGGCCGGGGAGCTGATGCGGGGCGCAGAACTCTTACTCCTTTGGGAGAAGTTCTGCAATTTTAACACATTATTGACTGGTGGATTTTTGCAGAAACTAACACCTGTGGCTGGCGATTTTTACCTAAGTGAATATCAAAACACCTGCATTTGATTAAATATCAACAACTTTTTTTTGCATTTAATGCATTTACTTGAAACTTTGTACATGTCTTACTAAAGCATTCTAATATTTCGTTAGAGTGTGATAGTGATAGGCAGTATAGCAGGCACCTCTGTGCAGGGGAACAGAACATCTATTATAAATACACCATGTTTCACTGCTCTTTCCCCTGGAAGAGCAGACTCTACACTTTCTGGCGGCAATTTTTTTTTTCTTTTAGTTCTGTGGGTATTATTCCCTCTAGAATATGTTCTTTTATTTTACCTGATAGTCGACAAGGTGGGTCTTTGCGGGAGGCTCTTTTAGAAACACCACAAGAAGAACCAGGTGCAGGACTACCACTACATTCACCAGGATGGTCAGCTACTGCTAACAAAAATTGCGTGTAAGTCATTTTATTCTGTGCATTAAGGCTACAATAAATTTTAAACGCATTGAATAAACCACAATTACTCAAATAGAAACCCACTTTTTTATACCATTTGCTAGTTTTCCAGAGGATACTGAAGTTTGCCAGATATTGATCAGATCGATCAACTCCTTTCATATATTTATTATACTCTAATATACAAGTGGGATTAGTTATCTGATGGGCAGTCCTCCTGTCTTCCTTTCCTGTAGATGCTATAGAGGCGTCATGAATAGTTGTCATCATGCAAACTAGCCTCTTGTCTTTCCATATAAGAAGAATCACTTCTTCCTTCTGTAAGAATGTCATTTCTCCCCTCCGTAGATTTTTGGATTTCTCCTTAATTGGTTTGGTAGACCACGATTCTCTCTTATAGTCCCACGATCTCTGGTTTTATTTTTCAACAGTATTTCAGATGTGGACACACTGTTGTAAAAATTGTCTCAGTAAATATGGTGTCATGAACCAAGGTAAAGTTGTAGGACCAATAATATTGTTTCTTGCAGTTTCTTTCCTTCACCTGTGTAAATCTCAAGGTTGCATATATATCCAGTTTCACTTTCGCTAACCATCCTGACCAAAATTCCATATTTTGTAAGTTTTCTGGCATTATAGGTTTTGAATCTGAGGCATCCTCACCACTTTATCATTGCCTCGTCAAGTGATAGCTCTTGTTTGGGTATATAGATAGATTGAAATTTTGGTAGAAAATCATCCAAAATAGGTTTAACATTTGAAATTCTGTCTGCAGGAAGTGGAGTTTCCGAGGTATCGTTAAAGTGAAGAAATTTCATTATGTGTTCGAATCTTCTTCTTGTCATAATCTTTGGAAAGATGGGTGTTTCAAGTAAGGGATCAGTCGACCAGTATTCTTTCCAGTATGACTTTCTTATTTGTCCCATCAAAATTATTAATCCAAGAAACATCTTCCTGTCACTGTTAGTTATATCAGTCCATTTTAAAGGCTTATCATACTTTTTATATGGTTTTTTATTCTGTTGGGGATACAAGTTTGTTTGAGAAGCGTCCAACTCGAAAAAGTCGTTACCAAAAATTAATTCTGTTATTTCACTAACACTTTGTGGATTATTACATTCAGTAGTTACACCTGACATATCTGTAAAGTCATCTGATTTTCCTGAAATGTTGTCTTCAATCCACTCTTCTGTAGAAGCAAAGGAGCATTCTCCAGCACCGTGAGTTTCATTTTCACTTTCCGTATCAGAATCAATCACTAAGGTTTTTTGTCTTTTTTGGGTCTAATATTCACATTGTCTGAATCAGAACTATATTCCGAAGAACTGTCATTTTCTGAGACACTAGTATATATTTCGCTCGGACAATCAGAGAAAGTATCTGCATAAAATTCACCAAAAAATTCTTCTTCACTCAAAAGTTTGCTATGTGTCATTTCTGAAAATTTTACAGTAATAAACTTGAATTTATAATATACACAAGTTTGGAACAAAAACCTAATGGGGCAAACTGTGAATGATAATGACAATCATAAATTGTATAATGAACCCTTGATCAATTTTAAGCTCTAGCAACTTCACATGGTGATATTAATTATATCACTTTCTGAAAACATATTGATACATCTCTGGTCAGTAAGTTGTTAATTTTCTCCTGTTTGTGGATTGCTCACCCAGGAGTATAGGACTAGACTATATTGTGACTCCTCCCCTCCTACCAGTCTCATTGTGGTTGTAGAAGATCTTTTCTGGTAGGTTTCAGTCTTTTTTGTTGATTGTTATTCTGTAAATAGTGGTAATTTTGGTGTGTCTGTGAGGGGGTGTGAGCTTAGGGTATTTCTACTCTGCTGTCTTGGCCCATCAGTCTTGTGCATCTTTTTGAACTAACTTGGCTAAGTTCTCTGACTATCCCAATTCTTTTCAATTTTTTAAAATCTAGATTTGTAAAAGAAATTTGTCACTGCCCCATCCTAGATTCACTTTATCTAAATAAATATCAGTTTCTTGATAAAGGGCAATTTTCTAATAATAATTATCTCATTGATTATATTTGGTTTATATTCCATGAATAAAAAATTGTTCTTCCAGAGTTGGCCCATTACGGCACGGATTTCCTGTTTCAAAGAATAAGATGCAAAGCAATGGATAGTGAAGAGTACCCAAGCCAGATATAGATATTTTATTGTGTTTCATGATTTTTTTTAACCAAAGAAACATTAACCCTCAAAGATTACCAATTGGGCTTCCCTGGTGGCACAGTGGTTGAGAGTCCACCTGCCGATGCAGGAGACACGGGTTCGTGCCCCGGTCCGGGAAGATCCCACATGCCGTGGAGCGGCTGGGCCCGTGAGCCATGGCCACTGAGCCTGCGCGTCCGGAGCCTGTGCTCCACAACGGGAGAGGCCATAACAGTGAGAGGCCCGCGTACCGCAAAAAAAAAAAAAAAAAAAAAGATTACCAATTATTTCTTAATAAAACAAACCACAAATTGTTCTATAAACCTATGATAATTGGTATGATAATGGTAATTGATCTCTTCCAATAGCCAACACCTTTAGTTCTTCTTTCTTGAACTTTTCTATTCTCAGGCTCTCCATAAAACTTCACTGTCTGTACATTCTCTAAATCTCTTTCTGAGGCTTCCTTAGCACTTATAAATTTAAACTAGATAAGGTACATAGTGCTTTAATAGACGTTGACTTCATCTTTAGCCCTTAAATGTGAAGATTTTACAGTGTTCAGGGCTTCAACTCTTCAAACTAATTTCCTGAGAAATTTTATTCAGTTTTGAAACTTCACAGATTATCTGAATTACTCCTAAATTTACGTCTCTGCTTTTAATATTTCTCTGAACTCAATTTACATATTTCCAACTGCCTGATAGGCATTTACACTCTGATATCTTGACATCTCTTTAAACTCAACAATCCTAAATTATAGTCCTCTACTTTCCACTGAAACCAACTCTCACTCAGAACTACTTGCACCATCCCCAAGTAACTCTTGATGAAAACTTCTCTGTAATTTATTTTCTATATTTTAACTTACTCCAGTACTCCTATATGTAATCAACAAATCATTTGAGTTTCCTTTTACTTTTATTATTGTTAAAATTTGACTCTATAGTCTCTGTTAATTTATCTATAGATTATTTTGGTTGATTCCTGTGGTATTCCTTTCCTTGTTTCCTACTTCTCTATTCTGCCTAAAACATCCTACAACTCCATTTTAATCATATCAATAAAAAATTTTAATAGAGTCTCAGTAAATTTAAAATTCTTTAGCCTAATATTTAAGATACTATGCAGTCTAGCTAAAACCTGCCTTTTATATCCACCATCCACAGTACAAAACTTGTGTTATTTTCTAGATGGTACATTCACTGTTGACTAGACACACATCAGTCATTCTAGCTCACTATATCATACTTCTGCTTACCTTTTATTTACCTTCTACGTCCAACTCAACTTCAAGGCTCAGCTCAAACCTCTCACTCTCTCTGAACCTTCTGGGCCACTCTTGTTCCTAGTTATCCTTCCTTCTTTGGCCTCCTGTTACATTTACTCTATATACCATCCATTTGATATTCACTGCCTTATCTCAGCTCTTGAAACTTATCAACTTGGCTTATCCTGTAGTTTCAATTGTATTGAAAATTTACTGATTGTAAAAGCTGTGGGAAATATATTTTGTATATCTCATAGTGCTAGCACAATACTATGCCTTTAATGCATGTTTGTTAAATAAGTAAATGTTTGCTTAAGTGTGTCACTGTGAAAAACAGCCACAATCCACAGCAGTTTAGTTTAAGCTGTATTTACAATTGCATAGATTTTCTCTGTGAATTCTGCTCTCTATAATACTTGATACTAAACCGAGAATGGTCAAGTGACAAATATTTGATCATCACATCTGTCTCAGTTAAGAATAAGGTGATTTCCTGCTGAGAATTATTGCTCTAAATATTCAACAGCTCTGGACACTCACCATCTCCCCAGATGACATAGCCATCAATGTATAGGACACACATGATGTAAATTTTATTTAATCAGTCTCTCTTCTTATTGAAAGCCTTGTACCCTAATCTCTATCCTTTATCCAAAATCTTCCTTAATTCTACATTCTAACTTTAAGAAAACAAACAAACAAAAACACATAAGCTAAGGCCCTGACATTGGTTCTCATAATTTGGTTCCTTCCTGACTTTTCTGAAGTCCCTTTAGGAGTGACATCAGCATAATAGTGGCAAAAGACATCCCTCATTTTGTCTCCCACTCAACAACAAAAATTCACCATCCATCCACAGACAAAAGTGAGACCCAACACCATCTACCAAGGGATCAAGGAGGAGTCTCACCTACCTATGCTTCAGGTAACAGACACACAGGCCTCAGTCCCAGCTGAGGACCCTGCAGTGGGCTGTGTACTGACTCCTGCTCCTCTCAGCCACGGTGCAGGAGCTCCTGGAAAGCACTGTCTTAGACAATCATCCATGGATAAAAGAGCCTTTGTGGAACTTCAGGTATGCAGAGAAGTTCCACAACACTGTGGTAGCAAAAACTATGAATCTGGATACATTGAAATGGGCAGAGAGTAAAGATTGGAGGAGGTGACTGCCACTTTAAATAGGAAGACAACAATGCAAAATTTCAAGGAACATGAAAATCAAAGAAGTAACAAGACACCACCAAAGGATGACAATAATCTTCCAGTAACTGAACTCAAAGACCTGAAGATCTGTGATTTACCTGATAGAAAGAATTCAAAATGGCTATTTAAAGGAAATTTGATGAGCTACAGAAAACACAGAAATTCAAAAAGATCAGGAAAATAATACATGAACAAAATGAGAAATTTAACAAGGAGATAGAAATTTTTTTTTTTTTTTTCAGTATGTGGGCCTCTCACTGTTGTGGCCTCTCCCGTTGCAGAGCACGGGCTCCGGATACGCAGGCTCAATGGCCATGGCTCACAGGCCCAGCCGCTCCGCAGCATGTGGGATCCTCCCAGATGGGGGCACGAACTCGCGTCCCTTGCATCGGCAGGCGGACTCTCAACCACTGTGCCATCAGGGAAGCCCAATAGAAATTTTTTTATGAAAGAAACCAAACAAATTTTACAGCTAAAGAATATGATGAATGAAATGAAAAATACAACAGAGAGCATCACCAGGAGAATGGATCAAGCAGAAAAGGCATCTGTGAGACAGGAGACAGGAACTTTGAAATTATCCTGTCAGGGGAGAACAAAGGGAAAAAAAAAAGGAGAGTGAAGAAAGCCTATGTGATACATTGAAGTTCCAGGAAAAGAGAGGAAAAAGGGAGCAGAAAGTATATTTAAAGAAATAATGGCTGGTAACTTCCCAAATCTGAGGGAAGATTTGGATATTCGTGTTCATGAAGCTCATAGGTCACCAAACTCAACTTTAAAGAGATCCTCTCCAGAGCACATGATAATAAAACTGTCAAAATTCAAAGATAAAGAGAGAATCTTGAAGGCAACAAGAGGATAAAACGCTTGTAACTTACAAGGGAGCCCCCGTAGAGTTATTAGCAGATTTCTCAGCAAAAACCTTATAGACCAGGAGAGAGTGAGATGATATATTCAAAGTACTGAACTAAAATAAATGCCAATCAAGAATACTTTACCTGGCAAGCCCGTCTTTCAGAAATGAAGTAGGGATAAAGACTTTTCCAGACAAACAAAAGTTGAAGAAATTTGCCACCACTAGACCTGCCTTATGAGAAATGCTGAAAGGAGTTCTTCAAGCTGAAATGAAAAGATACTAATTGGTAACATGTATATATGAAAATGTATAAACCCTGGTAAAGTATATAGTCAAAGTTAGATTACTCTAATACTATAATATGGTAGAGTGTTAACCACTTAATTCTAGTAAAAAGGTTAAAGGACAAGAGTACTAAAAATAAGTATAGCTACAATAACCTGTTAATGAACAAACAACATAAAAAGAGGTAAATTGTGACTTTAATAACATAAAATGGGGGGAATAAAGGGGTAGAGTTTTTGTATATGATTGAAGTAAAGCTATCAGCATAAATAGATTATTATATCTATAAGATGTTTTTTGTAAGCCTCATGGTAACCACAAAGCAAAAACCTACAGTAGATTCACAAAGGATAAAGATAAAGGAATCAAAGCATACCACTACAGAAAATCATCAGTTTACAAAAGAAGACTGCAAGAGAGGAAGAGAGGAAAAAGGGAACACGAGAACAGCAAGAAAACAGTAAGATGACATGGGTAAGTCCTTACCTATCAGTAATTACTCTGCATGCAAATTGACTGAATTATCCAATCAAAAGACATAGAATGGCTGGTTGGTAAAAAAGAAAAATGAACCATGATCCAACTATATGCCACCTATAAGACACTTTCAGCTTTAAGGACACACATAAGCTCAAAGTAAAGTGATGAAAGAAGATATTCCATGTAATTGGAAACCAAAAGAAAGTGAGGTAGTTTTATCAGACAAAATAGACTTTAAGCCAAAAAATGGTAACAAGAGACAAATTCATTATATAATGATAAAGGGATCAAGAAGATATAAGAAACATAAATATATACACACCCAACATCGGGGCACCAAAATATATTAAGCAAATACTAACATCTGAAGGGAGAAATAGACAACAATATAATAATAGTATGGACTTCAATACCCCACTTACAACAATGCATAGATCATCTAGAAAGAAAATCAATATGAAAATCTTGGGTTTAAACCATACTTTAGGTCAAATATACCTAACAGACATATATATACAGAATATTCCATCCAACAGCAGCAGAATACACATTCTTTTCAAGCAAACACAGAACATAATCCAGGATAGAACATATTATATTTCACACACACAAAAAAAAAACTCAGCAAATTTAAGAAGATAGACTTCATACCAACAATCTCTTCCAGCCACATGGGTATAAAATATTTTTTAAAAAGAAGATCTCAAATGAACAACCTAACTCTACATCTCAACAGAAGAACAAACTAAACCCAGAGTTAGCAGAAAGGAAGAAATAACAAAGATCAAAGCAGAGATAAATAAAGAGGAGAAAATAATAGAAACGATCAATGAAACTAAGAGCTGGTTTTTTGAAAAGATAAATTAAACTGACAAACGTTTGCCTAGACTAAAAAAAAGAGAGAGACTCAAATAAAATCAGAAATGAAAGAAGAGAGAGATTAAAGTGATACCAAAGAAATGCATAATCAGAAATTATGAAAATTATACACCAACAAATTGAACAACGTAGAGGAAATGAATAAATTTCTAGAAATATACAACCTACCAAGACTGAATCATGAAGAAACAGAATATCTTAACAGACCACTAATAAGTAAGGAGATCGCATAAGTAATTAAAAACCTCCCAACAAAGAAAAAACCAGGACTAGAAAGTTTCACAGGTGAATTTTACCAAACATTAGCACCAATTACTATCAATCCTTCTCAAACTCTTACAAAAAATGGAAGAGGTGACAACACTTCTGAACTCATTTCATGAGGCCAGCATTACCTTGATACCAAAACTAGACAAGAACACCACAAGAAAAGAAAATTACAAGTCAGTATCCCTCATGAACATAAATGCAGCAATCCTCAACAAAATATTAGTAAACTGAACTCAACAATACATTAAGAAAGTCATACACCTGAATCAACTGGGATTTATTCCAGAGGTGAACAAAGGGTTCAACATCCAGAAAACAATCAATGTGATAGATCACATTAACAAAATGAAGGCTAAAGGTCATATGAGCACCCCAAAAGATGCAGAAAAGACATTTGACAAAACTCAACATCCATTCATGATAAAACTCTCAACAGGGAGGATATAGAGGGAGTGTACCTCAACATAATAAAGGACATGTATGACAAGCTCACAGCTAACATCATACTCAATGGTAAAAAATTGAAAGCTTTTCCTCAAAGATCAGGAACAAGACAAGGATACCCACTCTCACCACTTTTATTCAATTAGGCAAGAAAAAGATATTAAAGGCGTCCAAATTGGAAAGGAAGGTGTAAAACTGTCCCTATTTATAGGTAACATGATATTACGTATAGAAAATCCTAAAGACTTCACAAAAAACGATTAGAATTAATAAATGAATTCAGTAAAATTGCAAGATACAAAATCAATATGTTTCCCTCGATATCCAAAAATAGAGCATTCCTACAAAATCTTTAGTAAGCCAAAATGGCAAAAATGAAGAAGCAATTATCTTAGGCCACATCTTGCTAACAAATTCACAGAATAAATCGAGATAAAGCACACATGCTAATAGACACAGGTCAAAGCTATGGCGACTTGATGCTGAGATGCTGAGTGTAGCTCTTGGGAAAAGAGCTTAGCAGTGCCACTCTCACTGCTCAGTGTTCATGCTACCTCTATAACAGCTTGCTGCCCCCCAAAAAAACACTGAACACTGTTTTTGCTTTTCACCTTTACTTGTAAAAGTGAAAATCCTCTTCGGATTTTGTTCAATTAGCAAAAACAGGTGTTAATGTAAGTCTTTCTTAAAAGCAAAGTGGCCTAAAGCAAACTTCCAAAAAAGCAGAGAATACCTATATATAAAAATCACTTGCGTTTCTATACACTAATAGTGAATAATCAGAAAGAGAAATTAAGAGAACAATTCCACTTATAACTGCATTTAGAAGAATTAAATACCTAGGAATAAATTTAACCAAGGAGGTGAAAGACCTGTACACAGAAAGCCATAAGACACCAACATAAATTGAACAAACAAAAGTAAATGCAAAGATATTCCCTACTCATGGATTGGAAGAATTAACATTGCTTAAATGTCCATACTACCCAAAGCAATCTGCAAATTCAATCAATATTGAATCAGTCCGTATCAATATTCCAATGGCATTTCCAGAGAAACAGAACATACGATCCTAAAATTTGTATGGAACCACAAAAGAGGACAAATAGCCAAAGCAATCTTGAGAAAGAACAAATTTATGGCAAATGAGCCAAAAATATACAATGGGGAAAACCAGTCTCTTCAATAAATGGTGCTGGGGAAACCGGACAGTCACATGCTAAAAAAAGGAACTGGACCACTATCTTATACCATACACAAGTATTAAGTCAAAATGGATTAAGGATTTGGATATAAGACTTGAAACCATAAAACTCCTAGAAGAAACATAGGAAAAAGGATCCCTGACATTGAGCTTAGTGATGATTTTTGGATTTGACACCAAAAATAAAGGCAACAAAAGCAAAAATAAACAACTGGGACTATATCAATCTACAAAGCTTCTGCACAACAAAGAAAACCATCAACAAAATGAAAAGGCAGCTTACTGAATGGGAGAAAGTATTAACAAATCATATATCTAGTAAAGGACTAATATCCAAAATATACAAAGACGTCATACAACTCAGCAAAGAAGCCAAACAAGCCAATTAAAAACGGAACAGATGATCTGAAAAGACATTTTTCCAAAGAAAACATCCAGATGGCCAACAAGTACATGAAAAGGTGTTCCACATCACTAATCATCAGGAAAATGCTAATCAAAACCACAGTGAGATATCACTTCACATATAGAATGGCTATTATCAAAAAGACAAGAAATAACAAGGGTGGCAAGGATGTGGAGAAAAGGGAACACTTGTACACTATTGGTGGAAATGTAAATTGGTGTTGCCATTATGGAAAATAGTATGGAGGTTCCTCAAGAAATTAAAAATAGAGCTACCATATGATCCAGCAATTCTACTTCTGAGTATTTATTCAAAGAAAATGAAAATACTAATTCAAAATGGTATGTGTACCTTCATGTTTATTGCAGCATTATTTACTATAGCCAAGGTGTGGAAGCAACCTAAGTGTCCATCAAAAGATGAATGAATAAAGAAAATGTTGTATAGACCCACAATGGAATATTATTCATCCATAAAAAGAAGAAAATCTTGTCATTAGTGACATCATGGATGTATGGACCTTAAGGGCATTATGCTTAGTGAAATAAGTCAGGCAGAGAAAGATAAATACCACTAGATTTCACTTGTATGTGGAATCTAGACAAAATGAAACCAAGCTCATAGATACAGAGAACAGATTGGTGACGGCCAGAGGTCGGGGGAGGGGTGAAATGGGTAAAGGTGGTCAAAAAGTATAATCTATCAGTTGTAAAATACATAAGTCACGAGGATATAGTGTACAGCAGGCTGACTATAGTTAACAATACTGTGTTGTGTATTTGAAAGTTGGTGAGAGTAGTCTTAAAAGTACTCGCCATAAGAAAAACAATTTGGAACTCTGTGTGGTGATGGATGTAAACTAGACTTCATAGTCAAATCATTATGTTGTACACCTGAAACTAATATAATGTTATATTATGTTATTTTAATGTTCTATTAATTATATTAAAGTTAATTATAAACTTCATTTTAAAAGTACTAATGTACTTTTAAGGACTGAAATATAAAATATCTAATATTTAAAATCTTGCTTGAGGGACTCAGGAAAAGAATGGAGATGATGGGAGGAAGGGTTGGTGAACTGGAAGATAGATCAAGGGAAATGATCCAGTTTAAAGAACATGGAGAAAAAAGATTGGAAAAAAAGAATAGAATTTTAGGGGTCTGTGGGAAAATACCCAAAGATCTAACAGTAGGTCACATTTTTTTTTCTGGACTCCCAGAACAGAAGAAAGAGATTGGGGCAGAAAAATATTTGAAGAAATAATGGCCAAAAACTTCCAAAGTTTAGTGAAGGACATAAATTTATAAATTTAAGTACCTTAGTGAGTACCAAAAGGAAAAACTCAAAGAAAAGCATGCATTTATATATTGTTCTCAAACTGCTAAAAACCAAGGACAAAGAAAAACTACTGAAAGAGCTAGAGAAAAACACTTGGCTTATAGGAGAACAATGAAACAATGTAGGCAAGAAAAATTGAAGCGAGAGACAGTGGAACATCATTAAAGTGTTGAAAGAAAAGAATTGTCAACTTAGAATTCTATAGCCAGGGAATATACCCTTCAGCAACAAAAGAAAAATACATATTCCAATGAAGGAAAGCAACAAGAATTTCATACCCTGGATTTGCAGAGTGAGTTTCCCCAAAGAAGAACCTGACATTCAGTTTATTGTTATCAACTTTGTTAGATATAGTTCATCCTTCCAGCCCCTCATAACTCAGTCCTGATGATCTGTTCCAGCATATTGGCCATAACACTCAGATTATTAACACCTCTACATCATATATCTATATGTTTATTTAAATCATGATAAAACAGTTTAGTTGGACAGGATCAAGACAAATATCTGAGGTATATGGGTAAAAAACTCGTATTTTACCTCTAAATTACTAGTTTCTGCTTTTTGTAATCCATCTTTTTCCCATACTATCAAATTTAATATCATAAAGCTAATCTTCCAGTATTTCATCTGTTCTTCACAATTCCTCAGCCATCTCTAACAAAACATATTCTGTCTCTTTATCTGTACAGTTTTCTCAGCACTTGTGGATAGAGACTAAGGGTTAGGAAATTTGCAATCATTTAGAGTGGTTCAGTGCAATTGTAAAAAAAAAAAAGAAAAAAGAAAAAAAATTTAATTACCAGTTAACTTACAAACAGTTCTTCAGTATTTGCTATTGAGTAGATTGTGAAAAATAAATGAGGTTTAATGCCTTACTTGTTACATGTTATTAAGAAATGGAAAAACTTTTCAAACAAAACACTTCAGTGGTAAATTCTGGAGCCATAATTAGAATTCTGGACTTTTAGAAGCAATTCAGTCCGTATGTATTGAGTCAGAAAAGGAATTCTATCTACTAGACTGTGACTTCTGTCTGGTTGTTAACTACATCAAGTTGAGGGTTAAAATTTAAATATATATATATATATATATATATATACACACACACACACACATACATATATATATATATATATATATATATAAAACACCAGATGATGATGCCAAAGAGTTTATTTCTTTGAAAGCAGAAACTATTTTTATCACTTTTCTGTGTCCTCTCCTAGACCATCCAAAGTGCTAGACACATGGCAGTTTGATTTTTGAGTTTTTTTTTAAATTATTGGAAATCACCTATTGATGATAAAAGTCCTATTAAAGGCTTAAATTGGTGTGAAATGAAGCAGAAGACCATCCTAATTGAATTCATGAATACCTTAAATCGTCTCATTCTATACGAATTAACACACAGAAAGATTGGAAAGACCATTCCACCATTTCTTTAACTGAAGCATACAGCAAACCACGTATCAGAAGCACTTTTACTGTACTTCTGTACTTTTGTTGTACATTGTCATTTTATAAAAAGACCCTCTTCATGATGGCTAGCCTCAGTTTCAGAACTGAAATTTGGCAGGCACATAGATGAGGAAAATGCTTTTTTATTATGTTGTTTGTTTCTGGCATAGACCTCAGGTTTTGATAGTCCCATCATATTTTAATCATTGTCGGTTGAGTTCTTCCAAAGCCTATATTATCCTATGATTGGAAACATTTAAGTTAAAAAAAACCTGATGGAAAATTCTCATAAATTATTCATCAAAAAGATAATAACCTATTAAATAAAATTAAACTTTGAATTAATCTACAGACATTTCCAAAGTGTCTGATATTTTTAAACCATGTACCTTCATCACGTTCCTGATAAAATTTGATCTAGAAGTGTTCTTAATTTGAATCTGACAGTTTCCTTTGCATTCTTTGTAGAGAGTCTGTATAGGGTAGTGGTTAAGAACATAGGCTTTATAGAAAAACCTCTTAAATAAAATAAAGACAATACTGGCTCAAGGATTATTTTAAGAGAGTGCTTTAAATAAGTTAAATATTCAGTAGGTGGTAGCTATTATTACTATGTATGTATGAAAAATAAACATTTCTCATATACTCATATGAAAATACCAAAGAGTTGCTGGCATAGCCTACAATGTGAGATGGTTTTATTTACTTTACAAACAACTGCTTACTTTTTTTTCCTCAATTTTGATAAATTAACCATATTTTCAAGATACTTTCATTCATTGATATAAAAAAAAAGTAACATTGAAAACCATTTGAAATGCTGTGTGCAATGTGAGGCAAGAAATGAAGGCAGAAAACTGGTATATTTAATTATTAACAATATTATTTAGAAGTCAACATTGTGAATAAAGATTTACTAATATACATAATGTTTATAACCTAAAATAATAACCTAGCTAAGAATCCCCTATATTTCATTCTTCAGTTAAGAAAGAAGTCTCTTCCACCAGTGAATGCTAAGAATATCCTAAGGCTTTTCAACTAGAGGGACCTCTTTAAACAAACAAACGAAAAAAAAAATTGATTTCTCAGATGTCATTAAAGTCATTTTGCTATCTGATAAATTTAAGAAATACAAAATAATTTTTAAAACTATAAATGCAGTAGTGTTTTTAAATTATAAAATTGTATTAACAAAAGCACCTACTGATATGTGAAAAAAAATAGTATAGTAGTAAACGTGTATGAGACATATTTATTTCCTCTGCAGGGAGTGCTTGGTGCTAATGTGGGTCCAGCTCCCTGCCTCCACACAAAGGTCCCCATAAGGCACTCATCCAGTTAAATTGAATGTACCTCTTTCTGTTTCTTCCATGTACTCCACAAAGCAGGACATGGAGGGGAAAACTTACAGGAGGTTGAGAGAGGGCATAGGAATGTAGCACAAAAATATGACTTTAGTTCACACTTCACTATATATTAAGCCCCCAAGAAATTGTCAGGTCATCATTAGCTCCTAGAAGGAGATTTAAATAACCCACTGTGCTTATTGTTAAGGAGATTTTTAATGAGTTAGTGGGAGAAGTCTGGAGAGGTGGAGAGGACTATCACAGAAGAGTAAACATGGTCTCAGGAAGAGGACAGCAATTACAGATCAAGTCTCCAGGTGGAAGAAATGGTGGCCAAGGATTCATTCCGAGAAGGAGTACAAGTAATTGTTACAAATTCAGTCTAGCTCCAGTTGGAGAAAAAAGGAGTAAGAAAATGTAGTAAGCATCTAGTTGTGTAACATGATCTGAGAGGTGAGATAAAGTCAAAGTTTTCGAAGTGGAGCATTAAGATATTGGATGTAACAAACAGAACTTAACACATATATTCCTGATGCAGTGATGTGCTTGAGAAGATCAGCTCTAGCAGAAAGATGCCTTCGAACAGCTTAAGAGTTCAGGGTAAACACCTAGGACAGACCTTGGAAACAGACCCCAAGATACATCTTTTTTACCCTGCAGTGGGCTTTTTATTGTTTGGTTACAATAAGAAACATTGCAATAGGTAAGAGAAATTACTTAAATCTTAGGAAGTTAGGAAGACTTCTGGTTTTTATATTGCATTATAAATAATGATTCAGCAAATACTTATGAAGTACTTTCAAAGAACTAGGCACTATGAATATATAGCTCATTTAATTAGTCATTTGATAACTGTTTATTGAGTATTCACTATATGCCAAGTACTGTGTTAGGGACAGGACTCCTATAAAAGAAAAGAATGCTGTAAGGAAGACATAGCTATGAAAAGAAAGAAACGAATAAGGTAAAGGAAAGCCCAATCTCAAGTGAGGATTTAAAAATTTTAATTGGAGATTCAGAAACATACTGAAAGCTTAGGAAGAAAGAAATGAGGGTGGGGTTAAGGTAGTAGGGTACAGTAACCAATGGAGCAAAACCCAAAGCAAACATGGGGGGAGGGGAAGTATGGAACAAGACATGGATTTTCCTTTTAAATAATTTATCTCATAAGGAAGCTGACAAATATATAAAACCATTTTTAAACATAGAAAATGATAAGCATTTTAACAGGAAATCTAGAATATATAAAATTCTGAGTTAGTCTGAGAAAAAAAAGTCAAATTTGGATGACTTCACATCATCTGAGCACAGTAAAAATATTAGCCAGAATTCTAAAAAAAGTGGTAGTGCTGCCTGACTTCAATCCACCGTGAATAAAAACATCCTCTGGGTGACACTAGGAAACTTCTCATTGTTTGAGCCTCAGACTAAGAACTCTGTAACCCCAAGCCTTATGACTCTTCAAGTCAAAGTGTTAAATCCTTGTGAAGGTCTAAAACACAACCAGAGTAAAATTTCTGGGGTAAGATGGACAAGTAGGAGCTATTTAATCATTTTAAAATAAAATTTAATTCACATAAACATAAGGGCAAACAGTAAAATGAGAAGTGTTGATGAAAAGACACCTAGTGATCTCTTTAATAAATTAGATGAGATCTTTAAGGAGCAGGATACAGTGCCAGTAAGAAGAGGAAAAAGAAAAAGTGTTGATAAGACAGCTGCTATAGGGGGAGAAAGGATTCTCTTAAAAAGAAATCCATGTCTGCACTTAACAGCCGCGGAGGACAGACTAAGTGTGCTGCTCAGATCGAATGCATCCCTGACTTAAATTGTTCTATTATTCTGAAAACAACAGGATATTCAAGGATCTTGTCGGACACTAATTGGAAACAGAAGCCCAAACCTTTAATTGCTAAATGCTTGGTGAAGGCTGGTATACAAAATACTTTTTCCCTTCTGTGATTGGGAGTTTATTCCTCAGTGGACTGCTTGAGTGTTTTGAGAAGGAAAGTGACAGGATCAAAGCAGCTTTACAGGAAGGTTAAATGCAACAGTGATATACAGGATGAATGAAGGAATGAAGTGGGAAGACCGGAGCATAAAAAAGTAATTAAAATCCAATTATAAGTTAGGAAATAAAGATCTGTGGTGACAGATGAACTAGGGCAAAAAGGGAGGATATTGATCTTGGTACATACTTGGATTTGAAAATCAATGACAAGGGAGACACTGGAGAAATGAAATTGTATCATTTAATGCAATTTTAACAAGTTGAAAAAATCTGTTTTGGAGTGGTGAGGAAAGATAGAAGATAGATTTTGGTTAGAGTATAAGGTACTTGTAACACTCTACAGGTCACTAGGCTGAGATCCTAAGGATGAATTACAGATTCTTATTTGGGAGTCATCAGTGGTTCTCAACTGGGGTCAGTTTTGCTCCCCAGGGGACATTTAGCAATGGCTGGGGACATTTCTGGTGTCACAGCTGGGAGGATGGTGCTATTGCAGTCTGGTAGGTGGAGGTCAGTAATGCTGTTAAACATCCTCAATGCACAGAACAGCCCCTACAACAAAGAATCATTTGGCCCCAAATGCCACTAGTGCCAAGACTGAGAATCCCTGCTCATAAATGTCATAGTACATTAGGCATATCTTGTCCAATCAATGCATGCAGTGTATTCTTGTTCAATTTATAGAAAATAAAAATAGTAACAAGCATTTATTGAATCTTACTCTATTTCAGGCATTATACTCACATTACATGGTTTATTTAATTTTTTGAATGCTTTGAGACAGATATCACCTTTATCCTCATTTAACAGGTTAGGAAACTGATCCACAGAAAAGTTATCTACCAAAAGCCACATAGTTGGGAAATTTGGAGGCCCAGACTGCAACCAAAAAGTCCTTTTCCAGAACCATGATTCTAACCACTAAGATGAAACATACAATGATTATAGGTATGGTATCCTCAAGCCCAGTGCCCAATGGTAGAAAAGAGAGAGAATTACACAGAGCAAAAACACTTTTCTCCCTTCATTTTTCTCACACACACACACAAATCAACTCTCAAATATTAATAGCAATGTTTTTTTTCTGTATCACAGAAAATTCCATTGTGCCATTGATACATTTCAGAGCTCCTCCTGGGGGAGGGTTTCACGTGGGACAGGGATACCTTGAGCACCATCTAAAGCAGCAGGTTTGACAGTCTTAGCGTTTTGACATGTGGGTGTGGCCAGATGTATTTTATCTAATTTGCGAATAATAATAAAGAGCCAGACTTTCCTAATGACATAATTTTTACCATGTAAATTAGAACGGAATAAAAGTCCTCTAATAATATATGTCACGTTTTCTTACTTTCCAATATGCTTTTCTGAATGCCAAAGAAAGATATAAAATTAAAGCTAACGACATTGGGGGTGTCACTGGATGTTTACATGTGAATGGCGCTGTGATTCAGAATATAAAAATATTTGTTGGAAATTACTGATTTAATAGTTAGAATGTATTCACCAAGAGAACCATTTAATTCCTCAATTGTGACTTTCAAATCATCCACTTAAATATAAATTACACAAGCATTTCTCATTTTATCAAACTAGATATGCATAGTTTTTTAGTACAATTTGTTCTCCATTTGGTCACAAAGCTAGAACCCATTTCTCTGAAGTACAGTGGTTTCCAAATTTTTAAAACAGTGTACTCATTCTTCAAATTTATTAAGAAATAAAAATATCCATAAGAAAAAAGTTGAAAAGGAAGAGAGACATTCTGAAACCATGATAGGGGAGCAGGGGTGTTAGGATAAACTAGAGAGAGGGGGTCCAGAGATCTACTCATTTGGCATCATTGATCTACCCATCAGGCAGCAACTTAGGCAACTTTGGGAGCCCCACAGAACACAACTGTAAAAGGATTATCCAATATATTTTAGGATAATTTAGATAATAAAATTATTATAACTCTAAAGTCTTATAAGTATGTTAAACTTGTAGGTCTAATTGATATTTTTCTGTTTGAAAATGTGATATTATATAATATGCATTTACATGTCATTAAATGCTACATCTCATGTGCTAAACTTGAATTATTTATTTTCAAGTGGTGTACAGTCTCCTGAGGCACTCAGTTTCTGTCTCTGCCTGTGGGTTATATTCATCTCTTGACCATTTCTGTCAAAAATGCAAATTTAGCTAGTGGGAACATGCTATAAAGCACAGGAAGCTTAGCTCGGTGCTATGTGATGACCTAGATGGGTGGGAGGGAGGTCCAAGAGAGAGGGGATATATATATACATATAGCTGATTCACTTCATTGTACAGCAGAAACTAACACAACATTGTAAAGCAATTATACTCCAATAAAAAAATGCAAATTTAGTTTTTACTATAAAAAGCTAGAGCCAATCACATTTAATGGACTTTTAAATGTAGTTCTCTGATACAACACTTAATTTAAGATGGACAGTTTTACTCTTTTAAACTGTATTTTGGGATTATTTTTGAGCAATGATGTATTTCTTTTGATTGTTCTCTTATTTTCTGATAAACAGTGACTATAATAAATCTTGATCCTGCCTTTGGTCTAGATATTTAGTAGCTGTGTACTTGTTTTCTATAATAGTGATGCACATTAATATTTACAACCGTTTTCCTTTGCAGCATCTCCCAGATGGCTCCACGCCCAGTGCACATGTTGAATTTTATCTTTTATCATATCCCAGTGCAGTTCGGAGGAGGAAAACAAAATCTGTTCCAAAATGTACCGACCCCACTTACAATGAAATTGTAAGTATGAGTCAACTCTTGTCCAGTCGTTTTGTATTTTTCTTACCATTTTTCAGTTTAACCAAATATGGAAAATTTACAGTAATTGGCAGCATTATTCCATAAAGGGAAGTCATTTCCCAAAATAGCCACTGTCTGCCGATCACAGTTCTTGATGCTATAGGAACTGGAAAATACAGATACTGCTTTCAAAGTGCTTATGAACCAAGTTTCAAATTGTGGCTAGCCTCCAGCGAGAGCCCAAGACTTTACAGCATTTGTTTCACCTACTAACATCCCTGACTCTACCTTATTTTCTCTAACAAGTTTTTCTTTACCTGGTTTTCCTTACCTAATAACTTTATCATAGTCTAACCTGTGTATAGCAATAAACTTTATAAAATCTCTTTTGAAAAACTGAAAAATATAAAGAAGTACAAATTATATTGAAGTAATTTATATTATATATAGCTCTCTAATTCATTTGTAGTATATGATTTGAACATCTGATCCCCTAATTCTTTCTAAGGCAAACCCTACATTTATTCTCTTGATTCCATCCTTTCCCATCTCCTCTGTACCTTGCTCACTTAATTATTTGCTCACCTTTTCTTAAGGCTGTCTCATCCACTGGATCCTCAACTCAGAAATCTTAAAAAAACAAAACAAACTCTTCAAGTCAGCCTTTCTAAAGCATCCAAATTTTCTTTCCCTCGCTATCACCTCCAAACTTTTGCAAAATTAACACATTTCCTGCTCTCAGTTCATCACTTCCTTCTCACCCTTTAATCCTTTGCAATGTGGATTCTGACCTTGACTGATGCTGTTTTATTCAAATGGCATCAAAAGACTCCTAATTGCTCAATCCAATGAGCCATCAGGCTCGCCTCTCCAGAACAGTTAGATGGCAGCACTGTTAACTGCTTCCTCTTTCTTTACACCTCCATTTTGCTTCTTAAGTTCTACCTTTTCCCTTTTTTTAATCAACATAATTTTTATTGGAGTATAGTTGCTTTACAGTGTTGTATTAGTTTCTGCTGTACAGCAAAGTGAATCAGCTATAGGTATTACATATATCCCCTATTTTTTGGATTTCCTTCCCATTTAGGTCACCACAGAGCACTGAGTAGAGTTCCCTGTGTAGGTTCTCATTAGTTATCTATTTTATACATAGTAGTGTATACATGTCAGTCCCAGTCTCCCAGTTCACCCACCTGTCCTTACTCCGCTTGGTGTCCATATGTTTGTTCTCTACATCAGTGTCTCTATTTCTGCGTTGCAAATAAGTTCATCTGTACCATTTTTCTAGATTCCACATATAAGCAATATTATACAGTATTTGTTTTTCTCTTTTGGACTTATTCATTGAGTTCTACCTTTTCTTAATTCCCTTCTGTCTTCTCTAACCACTCTCTCATTTTCCTTCATTGCCATTCTTCCTCTGAAAATATTTATTTGCTGGAGTTCCATGACCTACCCTCATCTCTTGATATGTACACTCAGAAGTATCTTATGTATCTACAGATTTTCATTTATCAGTTGTAGGTTGCATCTGAATTTATTCCTCAAGCCCTGGCTTCTCTCCCAAGCTTTAAACCTGTACTTCTACCTGATTATTAAGAGCCCCTTTAGGATGCCTCCTACGCACTTTTAAATCAGGCTTTCCTCCTCTGTTTGCCATCTCCTCGGAAGAAACTTTCTAATGACATCACCCTCTCCCTCACTCACAAGTCCAGTTAATCCCCAAGTTTTGTCAGTTCTACTTGTGCAGCCACCTGCCTCTTCAATCCATCTTCTCCTCTGTGTCCCATCGCTACTTCTTTGAAGGCCTTGCAACTTTGGCTAATATAAGAGCCTCCTATCTTGTGTTTTTCAATTAAATCATTCAAATTTCTATCTAAGGTGTCAAAAACTACTCATATTATTCTCCTACCTAACTTTTTTCAAATGTTCCTTATTGCCTACTGAATAATATCCAAAATCCCAAGTGTGGCATTCACAGCCTTTCAAATTTGACTCAGTAATTCTCCTGAGCTGTCTCTGGAGCAATATCATCCTTATATACTTTTTCAAAAAAATTTTTGTTTTGAGGTAATTGTAGATTCACAAGCAGTTGGAAGAAATAATATATAGAGAATTCAAATACCTTTCAACCACTTTCCTGCAATGGTAACACTTTGCCTGACTACTGACAATATCACTACCAGGAAATTGACATTGATACGATCCACTGTCCCTATTCCGATTTCTCCAGCTTTACATGTGTTCTTATGTATATGTGTGCACGTTTAGTTCTGTGCATTTATATCACACGTGTAGGTTTGTGTGATCATCCCCACAGTCAAGGTACAGAACATTACATCACGGTGATTCCTGGCGCTACCCTGTTATAGCTGCAGACACTCTTCTCCCTCTAACGCCCCATCCCCAAACCCTGGCAACTATTAATCTATTCTCTATCTCTCTAACTTTGTCATTTCAAATGTTACGTAAATGGAATCATACAGTTTGTTACATTTTCACTTACCATAGTTCCCTAGAGATCCATCCAAGTAGCTGCATGTATGAATAGTTTGTTCATTTTCACTGCTAAGTAGTAGTCATGGCATGGAGGTATGACAGTTTCTTTAACTGTTTACCAATTAAAGGACATCTGGGTTATTTCTGGCTTGGGGCTATTGCACACAAAGCTGCTGTGCTGGCTTCCCTGGTGGCGCAGTGGTTGAGAGTCTGCCTGCCGATGCAGGGGACACAGGTTCGTGCCCTGGTCCAGGAAGATCCCACATGCTGTGGAGCGGCTGGGCCCGTGAGCCATGGCCACTGAGCCTGCGCGTCCGGAGCCTGTGCTCCGCGACGGGAGAGGCCACAGCAGTGAGAAACCCACGTACCGCCAAAAAAAAAAAAAAAAAAAGCTGCTGTGCACATTGATATATAGGTTTTTGTGTAAACATAAGTTGTAATTTCTCTAAGCAAATGCTCAAGATGTAATTACTAGGGTATATGGTAATGCTGTACATAGTTTTTCAAGAGACTGTCAAACTCCTTTTCTATACCATTTTACACTCCCACCAGCAATGTTTGTGCCAATTTCTCTACATCTTTGCCAGCATTTAGTGTTATCACTATATTTAATTTTAGTTCTTTTGAAAGGTATAGAGTGATAGCTCATTGTGGTTTTAATTTGCATTTATCCAGTAGCTAATGATGCTGAATTTTCTTCATGTGCTTATTTACCATCTGCATACCCTCTTTCATGAAATGTCTCTTCATGCCTTTGTTCATTTTCTAATTAGATAGTTTGCATTTTTACTCATTTTTACTGTTGACTTTTGAGATTCTTTATACACTATGGATAACGGTCCTTTGTCAGATGTGTGGTTTGCAAATATTTTCTCCCAGTCTGTAGTCTGACTTTTCCTCCTTTTCTCATGGTTTTTCACAGAGTAAAAATTTTCAATTTTGATGAAACCCAGTTTATCAATTTTTTTTTCTTTTGTAGACTGCATATTTGGTGGCAAGTCTAAGAACTCTTCACCTAGCACTAAGTTCTAAAGATTTTCTCCTATATTTTTTCTAAATGTTTTATAGTTTTACATTTTACATCTAAGTCCATTATTCATTTTTAGTTGATTTTTGAACAAAGTGTGAGGTTTAGGTTGAGGTTCACTTTTTTTGCCTATGAATGCCAGTTATTTCAGCACCATTTATTGAAAAAGCAATTCTTCCTATGTTAAATGTCTTTTGCACCTTTGACAAAAATAAGGAACGTTTGTTTGCTCATGCCCTTCCATTGCCCCATACTTAGTCATATTCTCAAGTCACATCAGACAGCTTGTCATTCCCTGAATAATCCCTGTGACCTCTGTGATAGAGCTCATGTAGCTGTTCACCCTCCTGCCCTTCTCTGCCAACTTTGAGATTTACCTCAAATATGGACTCTGTGAACCAGTCTCTCTTCCCTGTCTCTTACGCCACATTTACCATCTCTTATTTATTCCTACACAGACTTTTTTCTTCTAGTACATTGAAAACTTCTTGAGGACAAGGAAAATGTCTTAGCTTTCTTGGTATCTTTGAAACTTAGCTACTTCTAAAAAGATTTGTGGGATTAAATATTTGGGATAGTTTTATAAATGACACTTTATGTGTACATGTATAAAATGTAAAACTATCAAACATTTATATATATTCAAATAATAGATACTTTAGTATGGAAATATATTTTGACATTTTATTATTTGTCATGATGTCAACAGCTAGAGGTATATACCTCCCAACTATATATCCCTAGTTTCCATACGTTCTGGGCATAAGACCCCCCCTACATCAATATCAAGAAACTTCTCAGACTGCATGCTGTACTTCAGCATTTGTATCTAAGGAAACACATAATGATGAAAAGCCACTAACAATCCAGGAGTTTAAATAAATTTGTGTTTTATTTATCTCAAGCTATATGTACTATAAAAACCGGTAGTAAATGCACATGTGTGGAGATTATTTTATGATGCTTGCTGTGTCCATAAATTGTCTCACGGCTTGCAATAATTCTGAGTCCTCACACATTCATGGCCCATTGATTAGAAATCAATGCAATACTTTTCTCCATCTGCACATACTTGTAGCTTGGACACACAGTGTTTATACACTGAACACATTTAAAATTGTTTCGAAAACAATAGTTCAGGGCTTCCCTGGTGGCGCAGTGGTTGAGAGTCCACCTGCTATTGCAGGGGACATGGGTTCGTGCCCCGGTCCGGGAAGATCCCACATGCCACGCCACCAGGGAAGCCCGAACCATTATTTTTTTAATGATTCATTAGAAATACAGATTCTATTTTAAAACAGAATTATATTGTTATAGTCAATGTATGTTGTACATTGTATTCCTTTCTTTTTTTCTATTGAAGTATAGCCAGTTTACAATGTTCTGCGAATCTCTGCTGTACAGCAAAGTGACTCAGTTATACACATGTAGACGTTCTTTTTTTTTATATTCTTTTCCATTATGGTTTATCACATGATATTGAATATAGTCCCCTGTACTATACAGTAGGACCTTATTGTTTATCCATTCTATATATAATAGTTTACATTGTAGTCCTTTCTTAGATATTATCCTACTTAATTAAATTACCCTAAACAGTGTTTTTCTACTTGATGTGACAATTTCAGACCTACAAATTCAATGTTTGTCAGAAGGCAATGAAGACTTGACACATGCCTATGGGTAAAAAGTATTATAAAGGGAAATTAAAAGAGCTGTGCATTTTCGGTTCTGTTTATGTTAAGGCAGAATACATTTAAATCATTTGGTGAAAAGACTCAAAGAATATAATCATCTGAGTACTTCTCTAGCATTACCCACTAATTATTCATTGCATTGGAAGAAAACACTTATTTTTTTTAAACAACATTATGGATGCAGTAAAGCAATTAGAACAGATACATATATATCTTCTATAATGTACAATGATTACATGTTTATAAAACCTCAGTCACTTTCAGGAAAATAGCTTTTGCATAATGAAGCACAGGGAAAAAAATCCATAAAGCAATATACACTTAGGAGTTCAAATGTTTGTATTTTAACCAGGAAGGCAATTAATTCCTGTCATTTATTAAAGAACTTCAGCTTGTTAAATACCTGGGACACTCAATATTGTGTACAGCTGTTATCTCCAGTCAGGGAAGGCAAAATACCAAGAAACAGCTGTTCTTTTTTTGTGTATTTGATGGACCTTTTTCAGCTGTAATTCATTAGTGTTTACTGTGTATCAGGCTTTCTAATAAGGCTTATATTCATTATCTCATTTATTCTTTCTCACAACGCCAGAAGGTAAATATTATCACCATATTCGAATGTGAAAACACATTCAGATGGCCCCCAACTTAGGATGGCTCAACCTGAAACTTTTTTTACTTTACGATGGTGCAAAAGAGATATACATTCAGTAGAAACCATACTTCAAGTTTTGAATTTTGCTTTTTTCCCAGGTAGGATACTCCTTCCTGATGCTGAGCCACAGCTCCCAGTCAGCCACGCAATCACAAGAGTAAACAGCCAATACGCTTACAACCATTTGGTACCCAGACAACCATTCTGTTTTTCACTTTCAGTACAGTATTCAATAAATTACATGAGACATTCTGAGCACGTTTAAGGTAGTTAGGCTAAGCTATGATGTTTGGTGGGTTAGGTATATTAAATGCATTTTCGGCTACAGTATTTTCAATTTACCATAGGTTTATCAGGATGTAACCCCATTGTAAATGGAGGAAGAACTGGAGTTGACAACAGATTTATATAAATATGAATCATTGATACTGATATGTTTCTTAGAAAGTTACATCTTTAGCACTAATTTATATGATTCACAGAGTTCTTAAACCAGACTTTTCCAAAGGCCTAATGCTTAGAATTATTCCATTTTTCTTCACACACACTAACACTTCGAGGGCCCTTTCGTCTACTTTCTCTGTAAAATAGGAGGTAAGTTCATCTGCTGAACGTGTTGTGGGGAGGAAAATGGAGGATAATTTAGACAGTTCAAAATAACCACTGTAGAGAAAAGGAAAGGAGCTTACTCTGAAGTCCTGGGAAGATAAGCGTTCAGGAGACAAGAGTGGTTCACGGAGTCCACGCTGAGCATCCCTTTGCGATGAAAGATGAATTACATTGGTAGGCTTTTGAAATTTTTAAGGCAGCCCTTAAAATCCTTTACTATCCAGAGGAACTCAATAAGTTAAATGGAATAATTTGAATAAGCTTTCCTAGAAATTTAAAAGGTAACCTCCTGTCTGGAATGGGAGCAGGATTCTGGAAGAGTCGGTAGCCAGGAGATGTCACACGAAGCATGGTAGACTGGATTAGCATATTATATTGTATCTCATTCCCTTGATTGAATTATTATTTACTTGATAAGTAAATCATTGTTCTGAGCAGCTAACAGATAGATTGATATTGAATGGAATTTCATTGATAAATTGATGGGTTCACAAATGGTAGGCAAATGCAGTACGATGGGCTAGAAATTGCATCCATACACACTGAACAGGCCTCGCAGTGGAGTCCAAGGCCTTTCCTCTCAGTTTGTTTCCTCTGATTCTTTTTTGCATATATAGAGGACGCTTCTGTCTATCTTGTAGTTTAGCTGTAAAAAGCAAGCATGTTTGTATCATCATAAGAAACTCCTCCAAATGTGTTATAAGGAGTTTCCTTGGCAACCATGTTGGATCTATACACAGCTCTCCCCTCCTTTGATGTATAACTAATTTCTTGATTGATAGTACTACACTTTTAAAGCTTCTTTACCACTGCAGGCACCCAGTGGTAATGCCTGTGACTTATTTCTTGGATGTTATAAAAGACAGTTGAACACCTCTCTTTTTTAAAAATAGTTACATGACTAGTAAGTGAAAAAGAGAAAAACACAAAACTATACACACAACATAATTACCGCTCAGATACTTAAAAAGCAATTATATATAGAAAACAAAAAACACATCAAAATGATTATCTCCTAATGGTAGAAATAGAAATTTTTCCTTTCTTTTTTATTCTTTTTTTGTTTCATCCCCATATTTTAGTTAATGAGCATATATTTTCATAACTAAAAATTAAACAATTTTAAATAAAGTAACCATAGAGCGACTGCTTCACATGTAGAAGGAAATACTGTACTACATTAAATTAACACACGGAAATCATGGAGATTGGTCTGCTTTCCTCATTAGCCTTCAACAAAGAAAGACAGTGTTCAAGGTCCCATGTTGCACAGTAAATCCAAGGACAGTTGAAAGGTGACAGGTATTTAAATTTATTCCTAGAGAATGATTTACAGTCTTATTAAATTTGGGATAGACAATTTTTAATGCAATCAGAGTAAATTCTAAGCTTCTTAGAGAAATATTCTGTCGTTAAACTCCTTTACGTTAGCAGAACCTTTAGCTCTTCAGAATTAGAGTTAGAAATGAAAGATTCTAACATTAACGTATCCATTCCAAGGTACAAGATATCAGTGTGCAAATATTTTTGCTAAAAGCAGTATTTTTTAAAAGATGCATTTAAGCGTATCTGATTTTTATTCTCTCCCTTTTTAGGTAGTATATGATGAAGTCACAGAGCTCCAAGGACATGTCTTAATGCTTATTGTAAAGAGCAAAACCACCTTTGTAGGAGCAATTAATATCCAACTCTGTAGTGTCCCACTCAAGGAAGAAAAATGGTATCCACTAGGCAACAGTATAATTTAAGCATTGCTATGAACATACGCATTCATTACTCGTAGTTCTTTCACTTTGGGGCCTCTCTAGCACAAGATCAGGACATTTCTGTTATCAAAGATAGCATGGTGGGGACTTCCCTGGCGGCGCAGTGGTTAAGAATCCACCTGCCAATGCAGGGGACACAGGTTTGATCCGTGGTCCGGGAAGATCCCACATGCCACGGAGCAACTAAACCCATGCGCCACAGTTACTGAAGCCCGCGTGTCTGGAGCCTGTGCTCCGCAAAGAGAAGCCACCGCAATGAGAAACCCACACACCGCGATGAAGAGTAGCCCCCGCTTGCAGCAACTAGAGAAAGCCCTCTCGCAGCAACAAAGACCCAGCGCAGCCAAAAATAAATAAATTAAAAAAAAAAAAAAAGGTAGCATGATGGTGTACTAAGGACACAAAGAAAATAAATCAGAATCAGTCTTTTATAGTTAGTTATTCTCTACCTGTGTTTCATTGTTTTCTTAGAACCTTTTTTCCAATTGATTGTGTAAAATTCAATGTATAAAATAAAAAAAGGACATTTAATGGGTCTTTTAAATCAAACGTGTTCACGTTTTATGTGCCTACAGTTAAAAGCAATACTTTAAATGTATTTTCCAAAAAAAGACAAGCAAATAAATAAATCTTATCAATTACTTCAACACCTAAGTATATATGTAACAAATTTTTTAAATTTGAATTAAATATATATACCTACATATCCACTTATAATCTTATTTACTGAGGGGATTAGTAAGCTCTAGAAGAATGCTGTATTAATTTCTGTCAGAAGAAACAAACATAAATGCCTGAAATTCTTAAATCCAATTTTTGGAAGAAACTTTGTAGTTTTTCACCCTCTTCAGCACCAATCAATTCATCATCACTGGATTTCACCCAAACAGAGGCATTACCACATTTTAAACTTCATTATCCGCTAATTCAAAGATCTCACTCTGCAGGTCTCCCCTCTGATCAAAACCTATTCTCTGCACAACAAAAAGTTTTCTTACTTCTGAACCTACTTTCATATTCATCATGACCAGAGTAAACAATCCTGCAGATTTCCACCTGCAAAGTAGGTATAACTCAAGGCACTATGCCACATTCTTTAAGAGAATCAAATTGTTTTTTAAAAATTTCTTCCAATTAAATTACTAAAACTCTTGCTTTACTCAGTGTTTTCCTGTATGTCGATAAAAAAGTAATTTAAGCTCTTTTTATATGGTTATCTGCATAACGATGTAAACATATAAAAGACTACACTTATTCATTGAAAATATTTCAGTGCCTGGTATGGGTTGATGTAGTCTCGTTTCAAACACATGATCATGTGAGTCAAGTAAGCCATAATGCTCTGGGCAATGGTTCTATGTTTCAGGTCCACTCACTCTCCCTTTTCTAACAGATAGTGATTCCACACCCTTCTTTCTGCTGAAACCTCATCACCCTCTACTGTAATCCTCACTCTCAGCTGATTACTTTGTTTCCTACTTCACTTGGAAACTGGAATCAGTCAAAAGAAAACCTCTACATATTCCACTAGCACATCTACCTGCCCAGCAGATTCCATGTTCCTCCTTCCTACTTACTATCGTGGAAAAATGACCAAGCTTCTACCCAAAACCAATCTCTCAACTTGTACATTTGATCCCAGCCCCTCTCACCTACTCACAAACATTACTGAAACTCTCCTCTATTCAAAAGCATCATTTCTTTATTCTCTACTGGATAATTCACTTCGGCACACAACCATGATGTTACATGGTTACATGATGGTACAACCATCATAAAAAACTTCTTGGCACCTCCATCTCCTTTCCAAATACTCATCCAATTGGCCTGATCTTCTTTATAGCAAAACTCTTCAAAATTGTTGTCTCTAATCTCTGCCTCCAGTTTCTCTCCTCTCATTTTCTCTCAGACCATTCCAAGCAGGTGTTTGTCCCAAACACTTCAACAAAACTGCTTTTGTCAAGGTCCCTTCTGACCTCCACATAGCTAAATCCAAAGGTCAATTTCCAGCCCTGATCTGGGCTTACCTATCAGCAGTATTTGACACAATCAATAACTCTCTTTCTCAACACTCTTCATTTGGCTTCCAGAACACAACACCCTTTTGTGCTTTCCTTCTATATAACATCAGTCCCTCCTTCTCAGTCTTCTGTGAAGGAGGATCCCCTTTTCCACAGTCTGCAGTGTTGGAGTGTCCAGGACTTACTCCTTGGTCCTCTTCTCCATCAGCTTTCACTCCTTAGTGACCTCATCTATTTTGATGGCTTTAAATATCATCTGTATGCTGAGTATTCCCAGTTTCCCAGTTTTATAACTTCAGCCCAAGGAGTGGCCAAAATAGTGGAGTAGGTAGACTGTGAACTCAACTCCTCTCACAGGCACACCAAAATTATAACCACATACAGAGCAACTATTCATGAGAACAATCTGAAGACTCGCAGAAAATATCTATAACTAGAGATATAAAGAAGGAATCACAATGAGATGAATAGGAGGAATGGACACACAGTATACTCAACACCCACACCCATGGGTAGGTGACCCACAAGTGGGAGGATAATCACAGTTGTAGACATTCCCTCCAAAGATCAAAGAGTCTGAGCCCCACATCAAGCTCCCCAGACCAGGGGCCCTGCACTGGGAAGATGAGTCCCCCAAAACATCTGACTTTGAAGGCCAGCAGGACTGTATTCAGGAGAACTGAAGGGCTGTAGGAAAGAGACTTTGCTCTTAAAGGGCCCACACAAACTCTCACATGCCCTGAGGCCTAGAGCTGAAGCAGTGATTTGAAAGGATCCCAGGTCAGACCTACCAGTTGATCTTGGAAAGCCTCCTGGAAAGGCAAGCTATAACTGGAACTCATCCTGGGGACATAGATGCTGGTGGCAGCCTTTGAGAGTCTGTACTATCACAAGGACACTGGTGCTGGCAAGAGCCATTTTGGAGTACTTCCTCTAGCTTATTAGCACCAGGACCTGGGCCCACCCACCAGCAGCTGGCAGCCACTGCACTAGGCAGAGCTGGCACCAACCAGGCTGGGGGCCAGTCATGCCCACAAAAACTCTCACAGTAGGTGGCCCCACAACAACAGAAGGGCCCATTCAGCCCTCACAGGGGGCACTCCTAGAGTATATAGCTCTGGTGATAGAGGGGAATGTGCTTCTGGACCCAATAGGATGTCTCCTACATAAGGCCACTTTTCCAAGACCAGGAAATATATCTGACGTACCGAATCTGTAGAAATAAAACAGAGAGTCAGACAAAGTGAGGTGGCAGAGGAATATTTTTGAAATGAGGGAACAAGATAAAACCTTAGAAGAAGAGCCAAGTGAAGTAGAGATAAGCAATCAACCCAATAAAGAGTTCAAGGTAATGATTATAAACAACTCAAGTGAAGAATGGATGAACACAGTAAGAATTTCAACAAAGAGTTAGAAAATGTAAAACACTAAACAGAACTGAAGAATACCATAATTGAAACAAAAAATACACTAGGAGGAATCAACAGTAGATTACATGATACACAGGCACGAATCAATGAACTGGAAGACAGAGTAGTGGAACTCAATCAATGTGGTACACACCACATTAACAAACTGAGGAATAAAAATCATATGATCATCTCAGTAGATGTGGAAAAAGCTTTTGACACAATTCAACGTCCATTTATGATAAAAAAAAACGTTCAACAAAGTGGGTATAGAGGAAACATACCTCAACATAATAAAGACCATATATGACAAGCCCACAGCCAACATTACAGTAAAAGCTGAAAGCATTTTTTCTAAGATCAGGAACAAGACAAGGATGCCCATTCTCACCATTTTATTCAACATAATATTGGAAGTCCTAGCCACAACTAATCAGAAAAGACAAAGAAATAAAAGGAATCCAAATTGGAAAGAAAGAAGTAAAACTGTGACTGTTTGCAGTTAAGATGATACTGTATATTGAAAATCCTAAAGATACCATCAAAAAACTATTAGAACTCATCAATGGATTCTCTAAAGTTGCAGAATACAAAATTAACATAGAGATCTGTTGCATTTCTATACACTAACAATGAACTATCAGAAAGAGAAATTAAGAAGACAATCCCATTTTCAATTGCATCAAAATAATAAAATACCAAGGACTAAATCTTACCAAGGATGTAAAAGACCTGTACTCAGAAAACAATATGATATTGATGAAAGAAAGTGAAGATGACACAAACAAATGGAAAAATATATTGTGCTCATGGATTGGAAGATTTAATATTGTTAAAATAACCATATTACCCAAAGCAATCTACAGATTCAATGCAATTCCTATCAAAATACCAATGGCATTTTTCACAGAAGTAGAATAAATAATTTTAAAACTTGTTTGGAAACATAAAAGACCTTGAGTAGCCAAAATAATCTTGAGAAAAAAGAACAAAGCTGGAGGTATCGTGTTCTACAAAGCTACAGTAATCAAAATAGTATGGTAGTAGTGACTCAAAAAAACAAACCAAAAAAACCCCCACATCAATCAATGGAACAGAATAGAGAGCCCTGAAATGAACCCACACTTATACGGGCAATTAATCTACAATGAAGAAGGCAAGAACATACAATGGGGAAAAGACAGCCTCTTCAATAAGTGGTGTTGGGAAAACTGGATAGCCACATGCAAAAGAATCAAGCTGGACTACTTTCTCATACCATGTACAAGGATAAACTCAAAATGGATTAAAGACTTAGTATAAGACCTAAAACCATAAATATCCTAGAAGAAAACATAGGTAGTATGCTCTTTGACATTGGTCTTAGGCTCACTGTTTTGAATCTGTCTCCTGAGGCAAAGGAAACAAAAGCAAAAGTAAACAAATGGGACTACATCAAATTAAAAAGTTTTTCACAGTGAAGGAACTATCAACAGAACAAAAAGGCCACCTACTGAATGGGAGAAGATATTTGCAAATGATATATCTGATAAGGGGTTAAAATCCAAAATATACAAAGAACACATACAACTCAACATCATAAAAACAAACAACCCATTTAAAAAATGGTCAGAAGAACTTTTTTAAAGACGTTTTTCCCAAGAAGACATAGAGATAGGCAAAAGACACATGAAAAGATGCTCAACATCACTAATCATCAGGGAAATTCAAATTAAAACCACAAAGGGGTATCACCTCACACGTGTCAGAATAGTTGCTATCAAAAAGACAACAAATAACAAGTGTGGGCAAGGATGTGGAAAAAGGGAACCTTCATAGACTGTTGGTGGGAATGTAAATTGGTGCAGTCACTATGGAAAACAGTATGGAGGTTCCTCAAAAAATTAAAAATAGAACTACACAATCCATCAATTCCACGTCTGGGTATTTTCCAGAGAAAACAAAAACACTGATTAGAAAAGATATATGCACCCCTATGTTTATTTCAGCATTATTTACAATAATCAAGATACGGAAATAACCTAGGTGCCCAATCAGAGAATGAATAAAGAAGATGTGGTGTATACCTACAACGGAATATGACTCAGTCTAGAAAAATAATGAAATCTTGCCATTTGCAACAACATGGATGGACCTGGAGGGTATTATACTAAGTAAAATAGGTCAGACAGAGAAAGACAAATACCATACCGTGTGATTTTCACTTACATGTGGAATCTAACAAAGAAAATGAACAAACAAACGTAACAAAACAGAACAAACTCATAAAAACAGAGCAAACAGGCAGTTACCAGAGGGGAGGAAGTTGTGGGAAGAATGAAAGAGGTGAGGGAGATTAAAAGGTACAAACTTCCAGTCACACGATAGATGAGTCACGGGTATGAAATGTACAGCATGAGGAATATAGCCAATTATAATACCTCTGTATAGTGACAGATGATAACTAAACATATCATGGGGATCGTTCTGTAATGTACAGAAGTATTGATCGAATCACTATGTTGTGCACCTGGAACTAATGTAGAGATCTAGGTCAATTACACCTCAACTTGAAAAAAGTATGTAGACACTAAAAGGAAATACATCAAAATGTTAACAGTGGTTATCTCTGTGGGTTGGGGATTACGGGTGATTGTTAATTTTCATACTTCTATGTACTTCTAGTTGTCCACAATAACATGTTTTGCTTGTAAAATTAGAAAGAAAACAATATCATTAAAATAAATATCATTTAAAAATAATAACTCCAGCCCAGAACCCTTCCCAAATTCTAGAGTTCCATATCCGACTACCTACACAGCATCCCCCTCGAATATCTATTATCTCAAGCTCAGTATGTTTAAAACTAGACTCCTGATCAGTTTTAAATAGCAAAAATCTTGAAGTCATCCTTGATACCCACTTCCTTGCTCATTCTCTGAGTATAATTCAGCCCATAAGAAACTCCTGTAGCTCTGCCTTCAAAACTTTTCCCAAATCCAACCACTTACCACTCTCCATCTGCTTCCTCTCTGGTTCAAGGTACTCCTATTAAATTTGTCCCAAATTACTACAATTACCTTCTCCTTGTTTCTGTTTACCCTGCCCTCCATACTGTCTATTCTCAACACAGAAATTGGAGTGATCTTGTCTCTCTTCTGCTCAAAACACTGCAGGGGCTTCTACTGCCAGAGTAAAAGCGCAAACCTTTAAAATAACCTAAAAAGCCCGATGTGATCTGGCCTCCCATCAGCCACCTCTCTGATTTTAACTCCCATTATATCCTCCTATACTCAAAACACTCAAGAAACAGTGGCCTCCTTTCCATTCCCTGAACATTCATTCCAGGCATGCTTCTTCCCTGAAATCTTTATCAGACAGCTCCTTCTTTCCAAAATGTGCTTTTGTCCCATACATCCACTTGCCTATTCTCTCACCTCTTTCAAGTCTTGGTCAAATGTTTCCATCTCTGACAGGCCTGCCTGGACCACTCTGTGTCATATTGTAGCCTGCCCTGTCCCCAGACACATGCCAGATCCTTCCCACTCTGCTCTACTTTTTTTTCTTATATACTTATCACCTTTGAACATTCTATATGGTTTACTGATTTATTTTGTGTATTATTTATGTTTAGTATTCTTTCACTAAAACACAAGGCTCTAAGGAAGTTTCGTTCACTGACAGTACAGCATTGGATCCAGGCAAGAGGAGTCCTTGCCCTGGTGCCCTCTCCTTGGAGAATCCTACTTCCTCCAGCTGTGACTCAGCCACACCCAAAGGCCTTATTCTAGACCACATTCTAGGTACACATGACCGCTGAGTTCCCTGCCTGAACAGCGTTTGCAGGCCTTCTAAGGGTTCGCTGACCTGAAGTCAGACACCACCACCAGGGAGAACAATGCCTAGGCTCCAGTGGTGGCCGAGGGCAGGCTGCTTGCAGTGTATATGCATGCAGCTCGAATGTGTCAGCTGGGACGTCCACAAGCGTGCAGGAGGCCACTGACAGTGCAGGAAGGGCCCAGGGGTGGGAAGAGAAAGCAGGGCATATAGAGCGCTCCAGGAGAGGAGACAGCCCTCTTTAGGTCACCATAATCCAACGTGGATCTCCAAGACATCCAAGAATTCTCAATTAAAAGCTGTCCTTCCAGGTGTTTATGAAGGAGAACAAATCATGTTGTATTTAATGGCTTCTTAGCTTTATTTATAACTTTTAAATTTAGGCAGATGGTATGTAGGTGTTATGGATTGAACTGTGTCCTCCAAATTTATAAGTCCTAACCACCTGTAACCTCAAAATGTGACTTTATTTGGAAATAGGGTCACTGTAGATGTAGTTAGTTAAGATGAGGTCATACTAGAGTAGAGTGGGCTCCTAATCCAATATGACTCGTGTCCTTATGAAAGGAGGAAATTTGGACACAGACCCGAACCTAGAGGGAACACCCTATGAAAACATGACATAGAGATTGAAGTGACACATCTATAAGCCAAGGAACACCAGCAAACTAGCCAAAGCTAGGAGAGATGAATGGAACAGATGGTCAGAAGGAACTAACCCCTTAATTTCAGACTTTTAGCCTCCAGAACTGTGAGACAAAAAAATTTCTGTTGTTTAAGTCACCCAGTTTGTGGTACTTTGTTTCGGTAGCCCTACCAAACGAATTTAACACTGAATCTTCATTTGTTTTGTTGTTCCAGCCCTGACAAATATCTGGTATGTAGTAGATGCTCAATAAGCCTTTATAAATTAATACCTGAACAAATGATTGAATGACACACCGGTGAACAAAAACAAGGCTCCTAGTCTTAACTCTCATTCATATCATGTTTTACAGCTCTTTTAGCCTTTTTATATCTATACTTCATTTGCTTTTTATAAGAAGTCTAATAAGATGGGGAAAGGGGAGATTATTACAATTTTACAGAGTAGTAACATTCAAATGTCTCCTAGCAGCATAAACTTTCCACTCAGATGAGTTCTTGAATGGAATGTATACACACACATCCGGAGAGGAGGGGAGATTTTTAAGTTAAGCAGATGTGAGAGACTGGAAGCATTGGACAGTTGGTCACCCCATCAATCCCCGCCCCTCCATTCTCATCTTCAAAATCCCTGAGAAACTTCCACAGAAAATTAAGACATCTCAAAAATCACAGGCTAAAAGAAACTGAGGATCACAGATATGATGTGGCTACTGCTATCAAACAATTAAGGGGTTGTGGTGACAGACTCATTTCTAGCAAATATGGTTGAAGGTCAGGACTTGATTCCCAGAGGAAATGGATTATTGAAGAGCTACCACTATTGACACATTATCAAGGCCCACAGTGAAGACTTAATAGCACATGGGAGAAATTCTAGTGATTAAAGCAATTACCCAGCAACTTTAACTCTCATATTGTAACACATGTCACAAAAAAGATATATTTTATTTCTTAGCATAGGATCCTATATGCTGTCAATATATTTTAGATAAACCAATTAAACCTAACTAATGCTTTTTCTTCTAAAAAAATGTTGGGGCAAGCACAGCATTAACACAGAAGTTTCAGCAGACCAAGAGACACTGCTTAGACCTTAGGCTTTGGTAAGAATGGGCCAGGTGGATTTATTAACCCTGGTTATAATGACTTAGATTGCACCAACTGACTGCTTTTTATCATTAAAGGGATGTAACATTAAACCTTAGGCATTAATGAGTACAGACCTCGTAAGGTTTAGTCCTTAGAACAAATTAGACTATAAGAAAAAGATAACCCTTTTAAAATTTTCTTAAATAAGCTTTTTAGGCATTAGGTGATTAAAAAAAATCGGCTGCTTTTTTTAATGGATTTCTCAGCTACATCTCAAAACAACTAGGCCAGAAATCTGGAACAGTGGCTGAATTCAAAGTGTGCTACAAGCTCTAGTAAAGTTAAAGCTTAAACTTCTTAACTCCAGAGACATGTATGCTTGCCTACTATCAACTTTCTCAAACTGTGTGCGTGTGTGTGTGTGTGTGTGTGTTATTTTGAAGTGACCTTAGGGTTAACAGCAGTGGAGGAAACCAGACCAAACTTGAATTCGTGTGTCATGTCCACAGCCTTCAGTTACAGAAACAACACAGTCTCAAGGAGGCTCTGCATTTGAAAATTAAAGAAACTAATTATTAGAGTTTGGAGGTTTGAACCATACCCCCACTCATAGAAGGGATGTGGATTTTATTAATATTTAAATCAAAAAGAATGGGGATTCTTTTTATAAAGAGAATATGCCCTCTTCCTAGGCTGAGGTCAAAATATAACTGACTGAGATTATTAAATGCCCCAAAACTGGGAAAGCAATTTAAAGGTCTGTGCCCATCAGCCTCTGGCTCTGAAATTCTGATTTACCCCAGGAATCAAGAAGGAACTGGAATTTCTTACCATCAGAACAAAAGCAGTAGAAGAAGGAAAATAAAATAAAAGACGTCAAACAGAGTAGTAATGAGAATGATATTTCCTTGAAAGAAATGTTGGGATCTTACAACATAAGCTGGGCAGATATGAAGGGGAAATGAGATGTTAAGAGCCAGGAGAAAGAACTACAAAGTTAAAAAGGTGATGGACTTAAATCCAGTTTCTCTTGAAAAAGGTAACAGAAAAGGGCAATACATTTCAGTTGTTACTAGTTCAGAAGGGAGGACGGTACCTAAAAAAATCAATCAGATAAAAAGAGTAAAGGCCTTGGAGAGCAGGTATAATGACATCCTGGAGAGAACTAAAATTAGAAAAATTTTAAAAGATCCCTCATAAAGCAGCAGCATTTTGTAAGAACAACTGGGAAATCATCCCTTAAAAACTGACAGAGTGATTAAGTGATTAAGAAAATCTGGTCATATTTGAGAGGGAAACCCAGGAAAACAGGTGTAAAAGACTCCAAGAATTATTATGTAACTTTCAAAGGAACAGAAGTATGGCCAAGGGGGTCTAGGGAAACATATTTGGAAAATCTCTGGAACTGGTACTCTAAGGGAAAATGAAACAAAGAGAGGACTTACTGAAGGGAAATCAGACAGGATGGTTACAGGTCAAGACTTGGTATGGAGCAAACGTTGGTCTGAAAGGAATATTATCTTTGAGGTGGGACTAACCTACTCGAGAGGATCAAGATGGTCAAGGCTTGTTTGAACAAGGGATGTGGAACAAACATAGAATTCACCGACTTCATCTTTCTCAAGACAAAACTTTGAGAGTAGAAAGAAAAACAAATGCCTGGGCCAGACAGCAAAGGGAAAGGAAAAGTAAAAAAGGCACTCAGGTCCAGGAAACAATGTTATCCTCTGTGAGCTATGGAAGTAAAGAGACCAAAAGATGAAGCTAAATAAAAAGTCAGAAATACAGCTCAAATGACCTGAAAAGAATATGGAAACAATAAGAGGGGAAAAAATACCAAAGCCTAATTTCACGTCATCAGAAAAAAAGACTTTAACTGAAGAAAATACTATTCAAGACTTGGGAAGTTTTAAAAGTGAGATATGAAAGTGTTTTGAAGATCAGATGACAAAAATATTAATTATCGCTAGACTCTAACTGTTCACATATGTCAACTGCAACTTCAGGTAAGGAATATGCTGCCAGTGATCCTTCAAGTAAAGCAAATGAAGTGATGGGGCAAAAAATATTCCCTAGGACACAGGTGCCAACTGAAGAGCTCTCACTGATCAAGGCTGGACCAAGTTGGGAAAGGAGCATTAGATTGTAATTCAAAGTATAAAATAGTTATCCATAAACCCATACTGATATAAATGACTGATTAAATAAATAAATGGGGGGGGTGAGGTTTGACTCTACCACGGAGAAGAATTCCAAACAATTTATATAGACACTCTGCCTTCTAGAAGGTAAAAGGTAACTACCAACTCTTTAAGTGTGGGCTGCACACAGAGACTCTTCCTCCCGAAGAGTATGGCATGAAAAGCAGGGAAAACAGAACTTTACAGAGGAGAAACTTGACAAACTCTACTTCAATCAGGTAATAAACGTCCATATCAACAGTGAAAAGTCATGTCGATAGAATGCACCTTTGATAAGATTTATGAAAGTGGCACTTTACCTCTGAGGTCTTCCTTCCAAAAACTTGTAGCCTTGGTCTAATCATGAGAAAAGCATTATTCAAACCCAACTGACAGACATTCTACCAAATACATGACTAGTAGTTCTCAAAACCATCAAGTTCATCACAAGCAAAGAATGTGTGAGAAACTGTCACAACCTAGAGCAGCCTCGGGAAATATGACTAGTAAGTGTAATGTGAATCGTAGATGGGACCCAGGAACAGAAAAGTGACATTAGGTAAAAGGTAAGGAAATGTGAATAAAGTAGGGACTTCAGTTAATAATAATGTAGCAATATTGGTTCATTCATTGTAATAAAAGTATTATACTAATTGAATATGTTAATAATATTGGTGGAAAATGACATCAGCAAAAATGATGGAGTAGGAAACTCCAAAGGTCGATCCCTCCACAAAAAACAGCAAATAAACTGGTAAACACTATCATTCAACATTTAAGTCTAATATCCATTTGAGCTAATTTTTTTATATTGTGTAACTTAATCAACTTTTTTTTTTCCTGATTGCCTTGGGTCAATAACTGTGTTTCTGTCATTTACTATAGACCTTAGGCAACTCAATGTTTCTGAGCCTGTTACATTAACAATAAAATGTAAGATTGCTGCAAGGATTTAGGCTATTTTCTATTTGTTTGTTTATGTATTTATTTAGGCTCTGCCGTGCAGCTTGCTGGATCTTAGCTCCTCGACCCGGTCGGGCCCTCAGCAGTGAAAGTGGGGAGTCCTAACCACTGAACTTCCAGGGAATTCCCTAATTTCTGTTTAATATCAGGCACATGTTAGGCACTGCTAACATTGCAGAGGTGGAACTCTCATGTTAGAAAAGGGACTGTTCTGGGAGAAGAATAGGAATAGTGACTGAAAGTGTGAAAGTTAAATTGTATACAGATGGGAATTAAAGAGGGCACCAGTCCCTGAAAATGTGTAGGTTTTTAAGGAATTTAACACCAACTCCCACCACTACCACCATCACCACCACGTGCTCAGCTGGTGTGTAAGAATGCAAGACACGGAGAAGACCAATCTCTCATAAGCTCAAATTCCACTTTAATCTACCCCTTGGATGTTTTAAATGAAAATTTCTAGTGGCTGGTAAAAAAAGCTTAACTCTGAATACTACAGAGGGCTCAAACTTCATGGCCTAAGAATCCAGAATGCATCATAAGAATGTTTTCTTTGATGGTACAAATATTTCCAGAGGGTTATTACTTTGAAAGAAATGTAATTCAACAAAAGCTTATGCACTATCCAAAGAGATGGACTTTTAATAACTCCAGAAAAATGGAATCCAGGTCATATATTCTCCCAATAAAATGTTCATTGTTCAAGCCCATAAGGGCTTCACTAAATGTAAGCGATTCCATTTTCTGGATCCTAATCCACAACATGAGCTTTTTGCCATTGTGGCTCCCAAATAACCCCTGAAATTTGCATAAAGGTTTTGAGTGGAACCCCTCGAGGCACCATCTAGGGTGCATGTGTCTGCATCCCTCAAAAACACCATACACGCCCCCCTACCCAAAATTAAAATAAATACCTCCTTTATACAGCTACAGGGAGTTTCTCCACTCTTCTTTCCAAAAATAGGGCAATTTTATGTCTCAGCAATCAGCATCAGTGGCCTCCCGTGGTCACCATCCCCCAAACAAAAGTCAGGGTAAGTCTAGATTGTACTCTGCATGTTTTCTATTTGAGGCTCTAAACAACCAGAAGCAGAAAAAAAGTAAAGGTCAAAATTAACAACATAAAACTTTACTGTCACTAATCACTACAAGGTAATGAGAGTAACAAAAGGAAGAGTCCAGGTTTATGTTAATGCCTTCCAGCCAAAGACCACCAGAAACACACACAGTAGGTCGATTCTTCATTGCAATGAGGGAGACACACAAATGAAGAACCATGGGGTGTCTCAGTGAAGGGGTGTTGGAAAGGACTTACTGTTGGATTCAGGCTTGTGTCAGATGATTTGGGAGAGGGTTCAAGGAAGTAGGTGAAAAATCCGACAGTCATTCATGTTTCCTAGGGACTGTTTGACACTTTTGTGTTTGGACAATATTCATGCTTTTGTCAGATGCTCTGTCATGATTACAGACTGGTTCTGTTTTTCTCCTTATCCACTGTGGTCACAGAGTGACCTTGTCGTGTGCTGATGAGAAACTGTTCAGGTTTGGCAGACGAACACCATGGCCTGACTGTGAGTGTCAGGCCAGCTCTTAGCAACACCAAGGCCTCCCTGAGAGCATAAAGTCACCTCCTAGCTGTCACTTTAATCAGTTGTATGGAAACATAAACCAAGGAATGTAACCTAATCTAGGAGATCATGGATGGCTTCCCTGAGGAACTGACATTGTTGAAAGATCTTCTGTTACCACAGCCCAGGGGTTCATTTTAGCTGTCTCTTATGTTTTCTTCTGCTCCTCAACACTATTATTTTTCTACAAGTGAATTAGGAATATTTAAAAAAAGATAGATTTTGTCTTCACAGTTAGCTGAGTTTGAGTGGTACCTGAAGAAAAATGAGAAAAGGAAATACAACCTTTTTCCTTCCTTATTTCAAATCTTATTAGTATAAATGAGAAATAAGTTTTTCCTGCTGCAAGAATTAATGAACTCTTCTGCAAAATTCATGTGATCAAAGTCTTTAAACCTCATGAAATTCCAGGTCTTCAAAAGGCTTTAGGGGTTTAGAGAAGGTTAAATCCTTGGGTTAATGGGTTGAACATCCCACCTGCTATTAGGTTGAACATAGATATTATAAATAAAATCCTTCTGAAATGGGTCACACTTAAAAAAACAACTTATAGGGATCCTACTGATCTAACAAGAACTTGGGAAACTGGGAAGCATCCAACCATGTAAGGACAGTCGGCTGATGGGGTGGTGGTTACCTCAGTGCTGCAAACAACCCTTAGTTTACCAATGTATCGTTCTGGTGAAGCAGTTGCAACCACCAATGGCGCGCTGCTGCCTTGAATTCCCCGTGGGTCTCATCAATGACCACCAATGGCGGGCTGCTGCCTTGAATTCCCCGTGGGTCTCATCGATGACAACAAAAGCCCAGAAGCAGCTGCTCTTTGGGAGCTTGAGGAAGAAACTGGCTATAAGGGTGATGCTGCTGAATGTTCTCCACCTGTACGTATGGATCCAGGTTTGTCAAACTGTACCACACACACCGTGACAGTAACTATCAATGGAGATGATGCTGGACACGTAAGGCCTAAGCCAAAGCCAGGAGATGGGGATTTTGCAGAAGTAATTTCCTTACCAAAGAATGACCTGCTGAAGAGACGTGATGCTCTGGTAGCTGGTGAACATCTGACAGTGGACACCAGAGTCTATTCCTACCCTCTGGCACTGAAACATGCAAACACGAAGCCGTTTGAAGGGCCCTTCCTGAAGTTTTAAGGGCAAAAGACAGTGGCCACGTTTTTGTAAACAGAACCCCCAGGCCTCCTTCACTAAGAGTTTGTATTCAGCTTAGTTTTAATGTAGATTTGAAATTAGCTTTTTCATAAAATAAAAGCAATATAAGTAAATTAATAAGTAAAGATCCTCCTGTAATCTGGCAAAATAGAAGCAGGCCTCTGAGAACTGGCTGTGTGTCCCTCCTGGGGAGACTGTGCCCTAATCTTCAATCCAGAGAGCCCGCGAGTGAGGATCTGAATGACTATGCACTGAGTAAGCTGGGACATCTGACTCCTTATGGGTTGGATATCTGAATTCCCAGTGGCATTTTTATTTTAAATATTTAGTTCTGAGGCTACACCATGATAACAGTAAAACATAGTAGATGTGATTTTTTTGTATATTTTTTCGGCCATCAACTGATAATGCATTAGTAGACATCTCAAACAAAGAATCATTTTTGTTATTTTAGTTATAAATTCAGATTTAATTTCAACGAATACCTATGAGGGCCCCCTAATTTGTCAAAAATTGTGCTGGTGATGTCACCTCACTACCATGCAACAATGTGGCAGAACAAGTATTAGTATTAGTATGCCTGGTGTTTTGAAAAACAGTTAATAATGAACCACATTCTTCTACATAGGACATTTAGCAAAGCAAAGTCCTGCTGATGGTGAGAAGCCCAGCATATGAAACAGCACAGGACTCTCATCTCTGGCCAAGAGGCAACCTTCAATGTGCATCTAGTGCAGATTCAGAAACACGGAAAATTCATTCAGAGATCCAAGCATGTAAGTCCCCATAGTAGATCTTTTTTACAGATACGGAGTCTGGAGGCAGTTTGAATGCAAATCAAAATCATATGCACTCATAAGAATGTCTGTATAATTACAGGGTACCCAATCCAGTGCACAGCATCTGAGAACTAGTCTGAGAATGCAGGGGCTAATTGCTCGCCAGGATTCAAAAGGGCACCAAGCACCTGGGAATCTAATTCCTTCCTACTACAATATGCAGTAGTGGGTGTCTAGAAATTAAAACACTCCTAGATTTCATATTTCTTTTATACTGCCAAATACTTGCCAACCTGTCTTATACAATCAGACATATTTTAGCATCTTGTAAATTCTACTAATTAAACATGATACAAGCAAGTTGAAAGAGCAGCCTCAGCAACAGAGGAGCAGGAGAAATTGGCTGACGAGAATGCCATACTGTCAGGACCCTCTGAAGTTTCTGTTTTGTTTCCACTGTTCTATTTTGCATATTTAAAAGCGCACTGGCTCAATATCTCAAAATAATTATTTTGCTTCATGTTAGAAAAAAAGGGGAAAAATATGGACACCCATTCTGGCTGTTTTATTGCGATGTACAGCTAACACCGTGTCCGGCACCATTAGTTGCTATCTGACATACCAAACATAGATAAACAGGGAAGCAGGCTCAAGACTCTCACCCATTTTGGAAAACAGAGGAACACGACGGTAACCTGCAAAAAGAATCACATTTGATGAGAACAATAAAAATAAATTCATCAACAGTGGCCCCAGTAGTGCTCCTGAGAAATAATACAGTAAGCACATATAAAAGCTAGGACTAAGTAGTTATATTACATCCCATATATTAATTTTCCCCCAAAGTAAAATATTTGACGTTTCTATCCCGACTTCCTACTAAACACCACACAGCTCACACTTCTCCTCCCTCAAAGTGCAGCATCTCCAAAATTAGCCACCACCCTTCTGCTTCAGAAAGACTGTTTCCTAGGTATATCTCAGATGGTGGTAGAAAAGTAAAAATAAGGATAGAATTGGGAGCACAGTGTAAGTCACCCCTGAAAGGTAACTGCAAGGCAGCCCTGGAAAGACTCAAGAAAAGAGAGCCTTGTGCTCCCAGTATCTCCTCAGGTGGGAAGAAGGACTCACTGCTTCTCCCTTCCGTGCAGTTCCCATCCTTCATTCCTTCACGGTAGTCATGCCTACTCTTAACTGAAACAACAGAGCTATGTCCATGTAGAGAAATTCTCATACAAGCCAAGTTTGTCTAATTAGTCTTCCTAGAAATCCCACTCCCCAACCCCACCTTCTGTATCAGAACACATTTCTGTAATTCCACTGGGAGAAAATATGTGTCAATACATAAATTTTCCTTTACATCTGACTGTCATGGAGAGAGCTATTTGGTATATAAAAGCGTGTCTTTGGTAAACTCCAATTATATATAAACATTAGCACAATCATCTTACTTTTAGGAATATTACCTTTGTTCATGCATAGAACTGGTAGAGTATATTGCCCAAGAAATTCATTTCCCGCTATTAAACCTTGATTTTCAACAACAAAACGTATCAATGCCAATTCTGGCACCTGAATAATAAATGTGAATGTTTCATTCCATCTTGGACTAAAAGCTGAAATATAAAGAAAGAGATACAACCAAAAAAAATCAAACACCATCCCTAGAGAAAAATGCATAATATCTGTTCTCTAAAATTCTTATTTTCAACACTTTTAATAGTAATAATAAAAGCTTGGGGTTTAAAGCACTTAAATTTTTAATGCATCCAATGACAAAGGAATAATAATGACAATAATAACACTTATTAGGTGTCTACAATTTCTGGGCAATATTCTAAAAACTTTAAGCAGGTAATCTCATTTAATCCTCACAAAAACCCTATCAGGGTTATTTCTATGCACATTTACAGATGAGAAAACTGAGCCACAAAGATGTTACATAACCTCCGAAGGCTTTCACATAAATAGCCATTAAGTGCTTGGGCAGGAAGTCAAACAAATGGAGTCTGATTTCAGAATGGAAACGTTTCACTATTATACAATATGACTGTTGTGTTCCAGCATTTTATTAACAAAGACACTGACACATGAGGAAGTTAAATAACATCATTTTTCTATATCAGGTCCTATCATAAGAAGAGCTCTATAGACAGTTGTTGGAATGAGAGCTCACTAATGTCTGCTCTCAAGTCAGCTCCTGATCCTTCTTTTGACTAACTGCTCATTTTAAAATCCAAAGTCAAGGAGGAGCTTCAAGATGGCAGAAGAGTAAGACTAGAGATCACCTTCCTCCCCACAAATATATCAGAAATACATCTACATGTGGAAACAACCCATACAGAACACCTACTGAACGCTGGCAGAAGAACTCAGACCTCCCAAAAGGGAACAGACGCCCTCAGGCAACCTACATGTAAAGGCAGGGCCAAATCCAAAGCTGAACCCCGGGAGCTGTGAGAACAAAGAAGAGAAAGGGAAATCTCTCCCAGCAGCCTCAGGAGCAGCAGATTAAAGCTCCACAATCAACTTGATGTACCTGCATCTGTGGAATACCTGAATAGACAACGAATCATCCCAAATTGAGGAGGTGGACTTTGGGAGCAATGACATATATTTTTTTTTCTTTTTCTCTGTTTGTGAGTGTGTATGTGTATGCGTCTGTGTGTGACTTTGTCTGTATAGCTTTGCTTTTACCATTTGTCCTAGGGTTCTGTCTGCCCTTTTTCTTTTTTTCTTTTTTTTTTTTAGTATAGTTTTTAGCACTTGTTATCACTGGGGGATTTGTTTTTTGGTTTGGTGGCTCTCTTTTTTCTTTCTTTCTTTCTTTTTTTAATTACTTTTTAAATTTTTTTAATAATTATTTTTTATTGTAATAACCTTATTTTATTTTATTTTATTTTTCTTTCTTTCTTTCTTTCTTTTTCCCTTTTATTCTGAGCCGTGTGGTGGACAGGTCAGTGCTCTGGCAGGGTGTCAGGCCTGTGCCTCTGAGGTGTGAGAGCCAGGGTCAGGACATTGTCCACCAGAGACCTCCCAGCGCCACATAATATTAAGCGGCAAAAATCTCCCAGGGATCTCCATCTCAAAGTCAAGACTCAGCTGAATGTGGATTTCTAACCTCTAGAACTGTGAGAAAATAAATTCCTATGTTTTAAGCCAACCAGTCTGTTTTTGTTGCTGCTGAAGCAGCCTGAACTAAGACACTGGGTAAGCATGAGTTAGAACTAAATTTGTGGTATCTTTGTATGGGTTGTTTGATCTAACCCAACCTGTCTGATATAATCTCCCCATAAACATGAACTACTTCTATTTAATTTCAACTCATTGAGCTTCATCAAAACAAGATGATGAGGACACGGGGAGGGTGAAGGGTAAGCTGGGACGAAGTGAGAGAGAGGCATGGACATATATACACTACCAAATGTAAAGTAGATAGCTAGTGGGAAGGCACATAGCACAGGGAGATCAGCTCGGTGCTTTGTGACCACCTAGAGGGGCGGGATAGGGAGGGTGGGAGGGAGGGAGACCCAAGAGGGAAGAGATATGGGGATATATGTATACATACAGCTGATTCACTTTGTTATAAAGCAGAAACTAACACACCATTGTAAAGCAATTATACTCCAATAAAGATGTTAAAAAAAAATACAAAGTCGATGAGTAATTTATGTCCTTAGCAAAACAGATTATCCCAAACACTCTCTTGCCAAACAAGAAATCCAAATTGTATCACAATGTGACCCAAATCAGATAAAAATTAAGCATAACTGAATGGAATCAAGAAATTCACATCCAGATCAAATATATACTCTTATTTAATAAAAACTCAAAAGTTCAGAGAAAAATAATGTATTACTTTTCATTGTACAAAGGCAATGCTACACCTACTACTTCAATAGATCTGTCCTTTGAGTTACATTTCAAGAAGTATTGAAGCATTTATGACTAATTATACCATATCTATGTTTTCTATGGTGCATCTGTAGTCACAAGTGCACATTTACTAGGAAGCAATCCAGAATGCAGTCTATGCCTGTAAAAATATTAAACAAATTGACTCACACTGAAATAATAACCATCCTACCTTGCCCTAAGAAAAGAAATAATTCAACAGAGTATAGTTGCAGGTTTAAGAGTCAGTTCTTTATAGACACTGAAAAATGTCTCCCCGAAATTCTTACACTAATTTATTCTTCCTCCTCCAACCCTCCTTCTCTCCAACTCTCTTTCACTCTTTCATACACACACACACACACACACACACACACACACACACACAATCATATATAGACATATATGAAAGTCCTTTTAGTGTCAAAATAAAATAAATAAATAAATAATAAACCAGAATATCACATTTGCTTAGTTACAAATAGAGTTAAAAATCACTTCCCCACCTTACCCAAATGTGATCGTTTTCCTCCCAGACTCTCATGTCTTTCATTACCCTACGATTACCCTAGTAGTTAAGTGATCTCAGAATCCCTCCTGTCCAGTTATCTACACCCTTAGTCTTGTTAGTCTTCCTCACATGCATCCTCCATTCCTTTTCTGATGCCACAGCCCTTGTTTAGGACCTAACTTCTACATGCTCTAACCATGAGATCACATCTAACTCTATTCTGTATTTCTCATCTCTCTCTCATACACTTCGTCCTCTCTACTCTGCAGAAATGATCTCTGGAACGCTCAACTCTCTTAGTGTTTTGTATCCCTGTTTAAAAGTTTTAATTTTATTCAGAAAAGAAAGTTTCTACTACCTTATCATGGCTTTCACTATTTTCCATGACCATACCCAATGTAAATTTCTCATTTTATCTCACACTAATCTTTCTTAAGTACATTGCATTTGAACTTCTTTACTCTTCCCTAACATGTTTGAATTTTGTTTTCTCCATGTTTTAGCACTCATATTATTACTTTTGCCTTAAATTTCCTTATCCTTGGGAATTCCCTGGCCACCCAATGATTAGGATTTGGCTCTTTCACTGCCATGGCCCAGGTTCAATCCCTGATCAGGGAACTAAGATCATGCAAGCCTCTCAGCATGGCCAAAAAAAAAAAAAAAAAAAAGAAAGAAAAGAAAAAGAAAAAAGTTCCCTTATCCTCAATCTCTATAAAAATTCTACTCATTTGCCAAGAACCATCTCAAAATTTGTCCCTTCCATACAATTCTCTGCACTTTCTTTAAAGCACTAATGACTTTTTCATAACAGTTTTACTTATATTTAATTCCACACTGAACTGTAAACTATCTACAATAGAATTAGTTGGGGCATACATAAGAATGCAGTTAATAAACAGAGATTTGAAGTTTTTTTGATACTTAGAACCAGGCTTTTAATATAATGGGCCCAGTAATGTCTGATGAACCAAACTGAATTTCTGTAGGGATATTCTCATAAAACCCAGGGATGCAATCGAATTTCTAACGGGAGCTAGAATCACAGTATTATATAAGGGGTGCATTGAATAAATAAATGTTCTGTGCATTTTGTCATGAAGATTCAAGTAAGGGGATGGAGAAAACAAGGGATAGGTTACTAGAAGCTTCCTGATAGCAGTTACCATTTCTTGACACTGCCATTTCAACTCTAAGGGGTGCCAAATAAGGCAGGAAGTCATCACTAATATCCCTTCCCACTGATAACACAGGATGAGGTAGCAAAACTTCCCAAACCTTTTTTCATGCCTTTTGCACTAGGGGCCATGCTGGAGGAATATTCTGGATTTGGGAGGAGTTGAACATTGGACATTTGTGGGGGGGGGTATTATCACCAAAGAAGAAGAAGTCTACTGAGACTGCACCTGCTTCTCTCTCTGTGCCATTTAGCCTGGAGCATATTTCCAGACTCTGAAATGAAGTCCACTATATTTTGGGAATATCCACTCATAGAAGATTCTAGACTCAAAGGATCAGTTGCAAGCTCTCTTCCCAGGTGATTCTAAGAGTCAACCCCAAGAATCTATACTTTTCTAATTTCTTTCATGATTTCAACTTCAGAGAAGAAATAACAATGTCAGTACTGTATTACCTAAACTATCATGGGATGCTGGAACACTGAAAATCTTACCAAAGTCATTTCTTCCATTCCTACATTTCTCTTCTGGCAAAAATGACTGAATTTTTTATCCAAATACTGTACGAGTAAGTTTCTATGGCATCCTTAGCCTGAGTCAGAAGCCACAGACCTCTGATCTAAAATAATTCAAGTAGTGAAGTAAAACTATGTAACATGCGGTATCAGAGAAATCATAAGTTCTTTATTTTACACAGAGGCTAGAAGCTAAGTAGATTTGCAGCTATCAAAATGTCACTCTTAATTCAGTCATACAAGGAAACATAAAAAGGAAGTAAAAATGGAAAACCCACTAATTTTTCAGGTCAGATACATTTTTGTATCTGTAATCTGAAAATACATCTCGCCAACATTAAGTCATTGTCAAATTGTTTTTGCTGCATATAACACTTTGGTCATCTTGAACATAATGCAAAACCTTTTCCTTATGAATAATAAAAATGTATCAAAACTCTATCAATATATAATTTTTAAGCTTTTCAACAAGAAGTCTAATAAATGTTCGATAAAATATATTAGGAGCTCACCATTTTTTTTAATTACACGACTCTGCTGTTTCATTTGATCATTTGGAACTCCCAAAATTTCTATAATCACTAATGTGTCAGCTTTGTTAGATGATGAATGACAACTGGGAGGCAACTGGATCCCACTGATGAGCTGCACAAAAATAAGGGAATTCAAGAATTGAGCAGAATGTCAAACTGCACCACTGCTTAATTTCAAAATAAAATAGGTTTTCCAAAAATCATGATTGACTAAGTCATTTCCCACCAAAAAAACAAACAAACAAAGTAGAAAATAGTGCCAATTATTAATTTTAACTCTTTTATCCTCAAATATCAATAGATGAACACCAGGAACATGTCTAAATTATTCCATTTTACCAATATGTGATTATAATAGAATCCACATTCTCCAAGATTGATGGTCCAACAAATATTTTTATTTTAAAAGCATTGTTATGATTCCCTTCTACTGTAATTCAGGCTGAGTCGCTCCAAAAACATGAACTCTTTTCAAATTCATATTGTATATATACAACAAAAATATGGTAAAATATAAATACAACTTCTGAAATATAAGAAAAAACACCACATAATTTCCTATGATAGCATTCTCTGACAGTATAATTTATATGTTTGGATAATTTATCATGAAATTTTACCTTACCCATCACTTTCCATATTATCATAAGTAACCTGAGTTTGACAAAATCAATTATTTCATATATATATTAGGGACCGGATAGCAGAAAATGCTTAACAAAGTAACTAATAATAGTTTTATTTAGTCTTCTATTAGTCAAGCTAATTGTTGAAGCACAGATTTGTTTTACTTTAAGGAACAAAGTCCGAATTAAAAAAAAACAACAGTATTTGAAGTATACTAGTTCATAGAGTGTACTAATGTAAAAAATTGAGACATGATTTCAATTTCTGAAGATTATAATAAAGAGGAACAAGTAAATAATTGTTGTGAAAATAGAAGGAAAAGAAAAGAAAAAAGTGCCAGTGTGTAATTTTTTCCTTCCTACATCCACAAATTATGGCATCAGCTAGAAACCAGAGTAACTGTGCAAATATTTAACAACCAGTATGGAACGGGCATTGATCAATAAGCATAATTAGATATCAAGGTAACTTGAAAGAACATTGACTGTGAAAAACTAGCACACTGATAGCAGAGCCTATCAGCTGAATATAGGCCCTCCAGGTAATAAACCCTTATCAGTATGGAGAAGGTGCACACTGAAATAGAATTTAGAGATTTATTGTTCAAATAATTTGTACACTCTGATTCACAAAGCCCTTCCATGGGCCTCTGCAGAGGATGGATGTCAAACAGAAAACCCTTAGTGGTCAACCAGATAGTTCTGTTTTCATCTATTGGTCTTATACACGAGATTTTAAACTTAGAAAATGATACCTTAGTTTTTATAAGCTTGAAAATAACTGATTTAATCCAAAGTTCTCTGTTTACAGTTGACAAAGAGTAAACCAGAAATGTTAAATGGCTTCATCAAGGACATAAGAAAGCTAATGGCAAAACTAGGCCTTTTTATTCCCAAATCATACTCTCCACCATTTGTGCAAGTCATAATGTAATCACAAAGCTCCTAGAACAATCAGAACAAGAGGGGAGACACACATGGCTGTGGCAGCAGCTTCCCAGGAAAATCATCAACCCTGCCTCCTTCACACCATGTCACTTACACCCCTACATGAGACCTCTCAGAATACAAACAGGCGGCATTTGTAAACATCTATGCATACCAGCTATCCTCCATCTTCACTTTCTCAATAAAAGAGCACATATATTCTCTTTAGTATTCTCAACTTGAAAAAGAAATCATTCATTCAATTAACCTACATGTATTGAGCATATACTTTGTGTCAGTTACTGTGGATAAGGGTTGAACAAAACACAGTCCTTATCCTTAAAGGACCCTCAGACAAGTGGGGGGAGAAAGACAAGTATAACAAGTAGATAATTATAATTTACAGTGTGGTAAGTGCCGTAATGTATGCATGTATAGGGTGTTATGGAAAAACAGAAGAAAACTTCAAAAGAAGCACAGGAAAAAGCTTCCAAAAAGAAGTGACACTTAAAGTATTGAAAAATGATTCAGAATGCAATAGGCAGATGAAGGATGGAAGAGTAGTCCAATCAAAGGAAATAGCATATGCAATACATAGAAGAGTCATTATGGACAAAAAAGAAGGCTTCCATACAGTTTCGGAATGGGTTGAAAGGCTGGAAGAAGTGAGAGATGAGGCTAGAGGAGTAGGACAAAGCCAGACTAAGAAAACGATCAGGAGACACAAATAAATATTAAGTAGGCATGATAAGATTAGCACTGCAGCAAAATCTCTCTGGTTGACTTGTGGAAGATGGACCAGGACAACTGAGACAAGGCTCCCTGAAAACCCCTTAGGAAGCCAAAGGAATGGAGGTGATGACAGGTAACAGATTCCTAAAAAAAAAAAAGACAGTAACAAATGACATCAGATCAAGGGGATGGATAAGGAAGACATTTAAAGTGAGATCTACAGAACTTAGAAATGGATTGGACATGGGAAGTGAAGGAGATGTGGAAGACAAGAATAGCTCCACTTTTCTTGCCTGAATTAATTGAGTCAAGGAATTTGACTCAGTTCACTGAGACTTAAATAAACTAGAAGTAGATTTGACGAGGAAGGGATGTTCAGGCTTTAATATTTTAAGTTTGACAGAATATTGGTAAGGAGGCTAAGTAGGCTATTAAAAATAAGCCTTTATAGTCCAAAAATGAGGTCAGATTTGAGCATTGTTTGGGGTTGAAACAGTGAATGTGTATAATGTGAATGTGTATAAAAGAATACAAGGAGGATGTTTAGTTTGAGATAAGGATTAAGAAATTCTTTCTCACCCACAAATGAAAGTGAGAAAGAATCGCTTGCATATAGATTAAAAAGGAAAGAAGAAATCCACAGAAGCACATCAATGAGATTTGTGTGGATTAGGAAGGGATCTGAGAAAGTGGCTGAAACACCCCATCTTCTCACTAGAACAACAACTAGAACAACTAGACTAGTTCCTCTAAATTAGAACTATGCAATTTTTTCATTCATGCAAAAAGGCAACAGAAAGACATTTTTCAGATATGGAAGGATGCTGAAATACCACCCACCTACATTACCTGAAAAGATTAACAGAAATTTAAAAGGCATTAAAGAAAATCAATAGAACTAAAAATATTAATGCATACTATCTAGCTTATATCATAACCAATACAGGTAAAAGAAAAAGTAATGAATCTTACCCTTATCATAAGTATGACTGGATTACTGTCCATTAGTGCTTTATTTGGATTAAACTTTGTTTTACTATCTCTTAGGAAGTGTGGTTTCAAAATATATCCAGAACCACCATTATCCAAAAATTTCCCATTTTGAAGATCCATAGGCAGACCAGGGGTCTGGAAATTTAAGGCCACTGTGAGGGAAAAAGAGTATTTTGACATTGTCAGGAAACAGAGGGTATATCTAAAGAAACGCAACTGAACAGTTTACTGAAACCTAATCATGGATTATATATCTTTGAACATTTTAAGAGCAAGCATTTGCCAAATAAGTCATGATTTTTAAACCTTTCCTTTTGCCATGTCTTTGTTAACATATGAAGGTGAGTTTCAAAATTTAATCTGCAAATTATTTTACAGCTTTGAGTTAAAAAATCAAAATGGCATACAGCATAGATTATAGAATAGCAATGTACATGTCAGAAAACATTCAGGAAATATGAGAGTAAAGAAAATCAGTCGTTAAATGCTGGAAGGGAAGACACCAACTGTATCATAAACTTTCAGGTCTAAAGAGGTACTGTAATCACTTGAGGAGAAAGCGAGGAACAGGCAGAGCAGTAATTGTCGTTAAAATACAGAAACAACTCCGTATAGGCTGGTAAACAGCCACTATATGCAGTACCACCATCTACCCCCCACTGCCCTCCCCAGCATCCTGATCCCGCCCCCTCCCTCTCTGAAAACCTATGAGCCTTGTCACAATCGAGCAGCAGAAGGGTTAACACCTGGCACTTTCTGACTGGTTAGTCCCACTGGTACACCAGTTGATCAATTTGGAATAAGGAGAGTCAGTCAAGGACAAATAACAAAGCTATGCAGTCTTACTTTTCAATACTATGAATGCAGAAGTGATTAAAGTACAAAAAGCAGAGGCCACTCGATTTGAAGAGGCCCTTAGCAAATCTTTCAAGCAAAGGACTCTATCTTCACTGTTCTCTTACATCTCTTTTTTGGTTTCTTTTTCCCATTCCTACAATTCCCATGCAAACTCCTCATGAATTTAACCTCCATGCTTCTACCCTCACCTAGATTTACCCTTTTCAACCTATTTAGGATTAACTTCAACTCTTGAAGCCATTGATTCATCACTGCTTGACTCCAAAACACCCAGGCTCGAAAATTCTTCAAAGGAAGCTCTTTTCATGAATCTTTTATTAATTCACAAAATGAATTTATTTTATCTTATTTTTGCAAAAAACTCAATATCCTATGTAACATACCCATTTGACAACCTACATTCCAAAATTCTTGAGGATTAAAATTAGAAGAGTCTGCTCTTGTTGCTTTGGGATATATTCTGGTAATGAACTTCGTGGTGTGAAGAATAAATTCATTGGCTAAAAAAAAGAAATTTATTAAAACATTTCAAAGATTTCAAATAAACTACTATGTCTATATATTTATTTAATTCTACAACAGTTTCAATAATGTTGATGTCTATTGTCCTGGCAGAAATATTTGCAATTCATGAAAATCAAAATAAATTCATGCCTTTGTTTGGCAGAGTAATTCACTGTTATTGAAAAGTTAATAATAATTTTTATTAAACAATTTTATGTAATTATTCACTCAAAGAAAGAAACAATTGGATAATATATTTCTTTTTGTTCACATCCAAATTAACTTCACTTCGACATAGAGTATATAAAATTCCAAAATAAAATGCATCCATTTTTGAAAACAAAAGTATCTTTACCCATTTTGGTTTTTTTCACTTTGGTTTTCACATTAGGAAAGAATTGCACGGAAGTCATATAAAACTATGTGATGTCATCCAAGTTAATCAAGTTGAATATTTAACAGATCCTCAGGGCTGAAAGGGACCTTAAAGTTACTCAACTCAGCTTCCAGCTGACCTTCTAACCACCATAGTATCTTTCCCCAAAATTCATTCAATTTCTGTTTGCATCCCTCCATTGAAAGAGAACTTGCAGGACTTCCCTGGTGGCACAGTGGTTAAGAACCCACCTGCCAATGCAGGGGACACTGGTTCGAGACTTGGTCCAGGAAGATCACACATGCCGTGGAGCACCTAAGCCCGTGTGCCACAACTACTGAAGCCCACACTCCTAGAGCCCATGCTCCTCAGCAAGAAAAGCCACCGCAATGAGAAGCCCGCACACCACAAAGAAAAGTAGCCCATGCTCACTGCAACTAGAGAAAGCCAGCGTGCAGCAATAAAGTCCCAACACAGCCAAAAATATATAAATAAATAAAGTTATTAAAAAATAAAACGTATTTGTTCTTCAAAAAAAAAAAAGAGAGAGAGAACTTGCTATCTCCCAATACTTCTGATTATTTCAAATGTTTTCCTTACAAGGAAAGGAAGACAATGTCTATACTTGAAGCACACACACACACACACACACACACACACACACAGAGTCTGTTTCAGTTTCTATACATATTCTTTATGTTTCTACTTATATTTTTTACACATTTCTAGTAATTCTATTTAAATCACTTAAGATTCAAAACTAATTTACACCATATACCATTGGACACCCCTCAAATTTTTGAACATAGATTTTATGTTTCTCCAAGGTTTTTATTCTTTCACTAAGCAGATCCTTTTCCCACAACTATTTCTGCTAATATGGTGACCAGTCATGGAAGAAATGGTTATTGCCTATGTCCACTCTATTTGCTCTTCAGGCTAGAACAGAATCATTGCCACTCTCATCCTAAAAACTGTTCCTTAGGAAGCACTGTCAGGTAAAAAATTCCAGTTACTGAAGTTAATAGTAATTACAATTAATTTAATTAACACTCAATTTTAGAAGTTATCCTCTCCTTGAGGAAACGTTCACTTTGAAGCTACTCATGTACAAATGCACTTTGTGTGTCCAAGTGTCATGATCCCTTATCCAGTCCTAAACTAGATGTCTATCTGTTGATAAAATACGTACTCTTCTGGGTCTTAATTTTTTTCATCTACAAAGCGATAAACATGAATGATCACTATGGACCCTTAACATGATTTTGTTACTTCTGAGATTTAGAAATTAAACATGCTATTTTTTCACATAGCATGAGAAATGTGAAAATTAAATAAGAAAATAACATATAATCTCACCACTCAAATAATAACCCTGATAACCTCTTGGTATATATATATTTCCATTCTTTTGTCATATGTATATACTTATTTTTAATTGAATCTTATTGTTTATTCCCTTTTATAAACTTCCAGTTTTTAACTTACTAAGAAAACACGAAAATCATTCCATTTCAATAATATTCACCGACATTATTTTTAAATAACTGAAAAGCATTCACACATATGAAAATTTCTGTTTCTGATTTTTCCCTATTATAAACTTAATGATGTTTATTGTTTTTAATGATAGACATCCTTGCAGAACATCTTTGCCCAATCATTAATTATTTACTATTAACTTTTGGCACAAGAAAAATATTCTATTCTCTTTCCAAAGAAATGCTGATGCTATATTTTATGACTCTGCTCTGAACTACCCAGTCCCTTTTCAGATTTTGAGCAAGTGTTTAATATGATGAGAGTGAGAGAATTATAACGACTTTTGCTGTGCCCACATGTCCTGTCCCCATGAACAACAAAAACCATCCGATAGTTTGAAAGAATGGAGGCTAGTAAAGTAGGTCATTCATATTCAAACTCTGTTGACAATAGTTCACAGTAAAAAATATGCTTTATATCACAACCCAACACCACACACACACACACACACACAAAATTGTTTCACAAAACAAAACTTATTCTTCCTGCCTACGTCTTCTCCATCCTATTATTTTGTTCTATTCCATTCCATTTTGTTCTATTCCATTCCATTCTGCTCTATTCTATTCTTTTAACTGTCATTTAGATCTACTGAATTGACTTTTGGTCACAAGCCTCAATTTAAAAAAAAAAAAAAAGCCCTATATAGGATCTTTCTAATAGGCAGTTTGAGGAGATAAGCTAAAGCATGCCTCAAAACCCTAGGGTTGGGCTTCCCTGGTGGCGCAGTGGTTGAGAGTCCGTCCGCCTGCCGATGCAGGGGATGCAGGTTCGTGCCCCGGTCCGGGAGGATCCCACATGCCGCAGAGCGGCTGGGCCCGTGAGCTATGGCCGCTGGGCCTGCGCATCCCGAGCCTGTGCTCTGCAACGGGAGAGGCCACAACAGTGAGAGGCCAAAAAAAAAAAAAACCCTAGGGTACCAATGGCCAGCCAAATGAGGTTAACCAACAAATATACCAGAATCTGCATTTCCTAATAGCCAACAGCTTTTCTCAAGTCAGTCGCAGGTGCTGATTTCTCTGCCATAGCACTTCTACATAAGACGGTAGATTGCAATTTTAAAAAGGATATGGAGAGTCACCTGATTCTGATTATTAAGCTAATTGTTGAGGCACAGGGTAGGCTGCCCCTAAAATGTGCTTCAGTGGCATGTTGATTATTTTGAATTAAAGTGACTTAAGAAATGGCCAATGCAAGAGGGACGCTCTATCCCTCCTTTCTGTCTCCTTCAAAGCAGGAAATAAATGTCTCATGTGAAAGATGCACTCCCTGCGTCTGAACATAGGACACCCTTCCCACCAAAGACAGGGAATTCAGGGCTGAGAAGACTGTGAAAACAAACTTTGTGACTTCTTTAATTTACTACCCCAAGCCCCAACGCTGTTTGAATTCTTCACTAATTGGTCACCCAAAACCTAAGTTTCTTTGTCCTGTCAATTCCTCACAAATTTATTGTTTCTTTGTCTAAAAAGTATAAAACCTGCTGACTTTGGTCACTTCTTAGGTCCCATTTATATGAATTAAATTTTGTTTCTTTTTCTCCTGTCAATATGACTTGCGTCAGTTTTATTAGTAGTCCAGCCACAAGAACTCAAGAAGGATAGACGGAAAAAATTTCCCCTCCTGACAGACCATCCCTTTTTAAGTTGATGATATTTCCTGCCATATAAGTCTGAGAAGAAGGTAGCGTCTTCTTCCCATTCTCTTTCCCTGTTGTGTCTCGGGCTCTACCAAGCAGAATAAACCCACCTCAGATGTAGAGTCAGGAGACAGTGAAAAGAAGATGCAGAGACACATGGTCCCTCTGCAGGTACACAGCCATCTGGCAGTCTGGCCTGGGTACCATTTTTTTTTTTTTTTTTGCGGTATGCGGGCCTCTCACTGTTGTGGCCTCTCCCGTTGTGAAGCACAGGCTCCGGACGCGCAGGCTCAGCGGCCATGGCTCACGGGCCTAGTCGCTCCGCGGCCTGTGGGATCTTCCCAGACCGGGGCACGAACCCATGTCCCCTGCATCGGCGGGCGGACTCTCAACCACCGCGCCACCAGGGAAGCCCCTGGGTACCATTTTTTCCTTCTTCTTCACCTTAGAGATACAGCCTCCCAGTCTATTTAACTCTACCGCTTAGTGCCCACCGAGTCCACAAAGTTCACCCTGGCTCCAGTCTCCCCGCCATCAGCCTTTACCATCTCCTCCCTGCAGACGGTGTCACCCTTATGCACTAACAGAGGCATCTTTCAGAAACACACAGGGGATCATGTGACTCCTGAGATTTCAATCTTTTCCTACTCACTTTGGATTGTAGGACAAAGTCCAAGTTCCTTGTAATTTGGCTTTGCCTACCTCTGTAGCCTTGTAGCCACTGCTCTCCCATGTAAACTGCTCACCACAGCCCCTCCCAACAAAGTGTCCATACTGGACATTCTCAATCAAAATTTCATGACTTAAAATAATGGTTGAGTTCTGTGAAATAAAACTTAATGCGACCTGAGGCATATAACCCTTTTTAAAATATGTTAAATTGTACTAGAATATAGCTTTTGTAAACATCATTGATCAATTTTGACACCTTAAAAGTGAATATAACTTGTTTAAACACTTCATCTATTTGAATCATAAGAACTTACCTCTCAACTTTGAAAGTTTTCGGGCTTGTGACTCCCCAATAGAGTTACTTTCATTAAATTGTTGATACAGTCTTGAATGGTGAAAACTTCTGAACTTCTCAATTTTAGTATAAATAACAAGATCAGATAGGGCCGTAGCTATTTTTAACTTTGCGGTGAAAAAAAAAGGCAATAATTTCACATATTTGCACTAATCATTTGAAAAATTATTTTTTCAATAAAGAAAATACGCTTTCAAATCAATGATTTTAGTCTTTTCACAAGATTATATCCTCAAAAACTATTTGGATTGGGTCAATGTGAATACGTTCTATTATGACAACATTTAATGTCAATTATGAGACAACCTAAACCTAAAATCCCAATTAATGTAATAAGTATTGAGGATGGCAATTATTTCTATTTCCTTTATCCCAAAGGTCTTAGTTTAGTATCATGAATTCTACAAATTCAAGAATTTTAGTCATGAGTAAATATATTTCCAATGTGATCTAACATTTTGGAATAACTTCTGTTGTATAGTACTCTATTGCTCTTCTATAGCCCAGTATCTATACCCTTTGCACTTCTGTTAGCCCCTTCCAAAGTGTTCTTCTTCTTCTTTTTTTTTGGAAAACACTTCTTGCGCATGCTCAATCCATGTGCTTAAGTGTCGGTAACGTGGACTGGGCCTGGCTAACCAGAGCTCTGCATTCCCCACAGTAAGTGGCTCAAGGATGTGCACAACTTGGATCATAGCCAATGTACAAAAAGAATCTGTTTGGTCAGCTGAGAGACAGATAGGCCTTCCATTGGATTTGAATCTGAAAGCATGTAAAACTGAAGCTTGGCAAAGGCTTGCACCAACATAGGAAAAGTAGGGCCAAAGTTGGAGAAAGAAATTTCTGTGGACTTTGTTTGATACACTTCAACCAAGTCATTCCTGAAATTAGAATCCCTTTCCCTAAACCCTTCATTTCTGTGGACCAATTGAATTAATTCACATTTTACTTAAACCAGCTGAATTAGTTTTGTATCCCTTGCAACCATGTATACCTTCCTTTGTCATGCTAACTTGTATACTTAAAATACTATATAATATAAATAGTGCTTTTCTTGTCTCTGACAGTATGATCGCCTTCAGAGCAGATACACTATCTTTTGTACACTGCACAGTGTCTAATACATGAGAAGGCATAATATTTGTTAGCTGTAGAGAAAAAAATAATCACAAACAGCTAATACAGGAAGAGATGACTTCTAAAACTTCTTGTCCACTGCTAGTTTTTTCCAAACAAATTTTAAATAATAGACTGAAGTTATTGTAAGTAGGAAAAAGATGTTTCCTCCAAAATGTTTTAAAACTACTCAACAAAACAATAAGACAACTTTTCAATCACTTGTAAGGCTTTCGCAAAGCCTCATCTCACCTTTTTCTTGAAGAGTGGAATTCCGACTGCCCCTTTTGACTCTGCCTCCTTTTCCAAATCATCTTGAAAAGCATCCGATGGTTCTGGTCCTTTGGCCTCATTTTCCTCCTCCTCTTGCTCTGCCTCCTCTTCTTCTTCACATTCCTCTACCTGACCATGCTTATCAGAACCTCTCCTTTCACGGGTTTCCCTTAAAGTTCCTATTTTCTTGTTTCTAACTAATATTTTGAATTTTAATGCCTACAGAAACAATTTGAAAGAAAGATACAATTACACATGCACAGGTAAATTTGCACTTGTCATTGTCATCGAAAAGTCTTTCATCATATTTTCAATTTGCCCACAGCAGTAAGATATGTAAAAGCTCCATCTTTTTTCCATATTCCTAAAAACCTAATAGAAACCAGTGATATTATTGTATTGACCAAAATTCACCAAAAAATACGCCTGTAATGATTGGGGCTTTCTTTTCTTTTCTATTTCTTCTACATTCCATAAATTATTACTATGCACAAATTTGAAATACATGAAAATTATATATATATAATTTTCTGTAATTATTAAAATTATATAATTTTATATAAATTATTATTTATATAATTATATATATATTTTTTCAATGTTACAGAAGTTAGAATGTTATAACTTCTGGTAGTGAATGCTTCAGGTCATCACTCTCTTATCCAACATTAAAAGTATTATATGAGATCAGGTATATAAAAATGTCTATTATAGTATTTGACATCTAGTAAAGACTAAATTTAAGCTAAAGATTTATAAATCTTCACATTTCAACTGTATTGCATACGAGCATCATCAACTTAATATTTCCTGCCCATCAAACTAGGAGCATGGCAAAATTCACCATCTGGGTCACTCATTCTAAATCCAAAGCCTTCTGGTTCCTTTCTTTCACTTACTTATTTCTGCCCTTTTCAAATATTCATTAATTTAACAAACATACTTAGTAAGTGCCTGGTACATTGTATATAATGTTACTGGGATCTACCCTATGAAGAAAAATTCTTTTCTTTTTTTATTATAATGTTTTTATGTATGTATTTATTTATTTTTGGCTGTGTTGGGTCTTAGTTGTGACACACGGGATCATTGTTGCAGCATGCGGGACCTATGGTTGTGGCGGACGGGCTTCTCTCTAGCTGTGGGCTCTGTAGTTGTGGTGCATGGGCTCCAGAGCACATGGGCTCTGTAGTTTGTGGCACGCAGGCTCTCTAGTTGAGGCGCACAGGCTCAGTAGTTGTAGCATGTGGGCTTAGCTGTCCCGTGGCATGTGGGATCTTACCACTGGACCACCAGGGAAGTCCCTAAAGTTCTTTTCTTTGAGGAGCTTTGATTGCCCTTCTCTTTGTCATCCTCAGGTACCCACTCAAATTATTCCATCATCTTGGGTCTTCTCTCTTTTACAATGACCCTCGTGTTACTAATACAGAGTTTACCAAAGTGCACTCTGCAACCACAAGTGTCAAAAGCATCACCTGGGGTTCTTGTTAAAAGAAAAGATTTCTGCAATCTACTTCAAAATTAGAGAACCAGAATCTTGAATTGTGGGACAGAATTATGTCTCTTTAACAAGTCTCCAGGCAATTCTTTTGTATACTGAGGGCTAAGCGCAGTATGAAAAAATGACTTTATCTCTAATTTCTCATCTACTCATTGGAAAGCATCTCCTTACTTTAGTGTGGAAGCAAAAGCTTTAATGGAAATTATATATCTGAATACTAAAAAATAGATATATAAATAATAAGAGGAGGAATTCTATTCCTAGAAAACTGAAATTATTATTATAATTTCCTGAATTAGACCATGACTCTTAGATTTAATCTCTGATGATGTGTTTACAGCACTCTGCACAAGTTGTTTAATATTTCTTTTCTGTCATAATTGAACACATTTAGCCTGTGAGCATTCTCATCAGGTGAAAGAGTCAGTTTGTCCATTTGTTCAGTTTATTTTTCTCTGTCTTAATTCTATCGTGAGTCCTATACCTCTTGTCCTTAGTGTCATAACACTTTCATCTTTAAATTTTCTACTCATCTAAATAAAATAAAGAAAACTATAAAGGGGGATATTCAAATATTACAAATATATACTATAGCTACCAAAATGATGACATGTCAAAATTAAACTATTGGTTAGGGGTGTCAAAAAAGAAAAAAGTTCATTTATCACCTGATAAAATTTGGGGTGAGGAGAATGGACCAGCAGAGGAAACTGAAGAGTGGCCAGAGATGAATGAGGAAAGCCTGAAGAATGTGGTTTTACAGAAGGAAGTGTTTCACGGAAAGGTAGGAGGCATCCATAGCGTTGAATGTTGTCAAGGCAACAAGTCAGAGGAAGGCTGAAATAGGTCCGTTAGAATTTACTGGTAGTGGGTACTTCTATGGTGGTCCAGTGGTAAAGAATCCGCCTTTCAATGCAGGGGACATAGGTTCAATCCCTGGTTGGGAAACTGAGATCCCACATGACGCGGGGCAACTAAGTGCCACAGCTACAGAGCCCATGTGACCTGGAGCCTGCACTCCACAACTACAGAAGCCCATGCGCTCCAGTGAAAGACCCCACAAGCCTCAACAAAGATCCCACGTGCTGCAACTAAGACCCGATGCAGCCAAAAAAAAAAAAAAAAAGATAAAGAAAATAAATATTAAAAAAAAAAGAATTTACTGGTAGGAAAGTGATGAGCAAACTGAAATACTTACTTGGTGCACACGGAAGAGGAAGCCTGATTAGGTAGGTTGTGAGGAGACAAGGAAATGAAAATTTGGGTTGAGAAAGGAAATAATAAAATAAAAAGATAGCTGGAGTAGAAACTGCAATCCTGAGGGTAGGGTGTGGGTGATTTTTTTAAACCAAATACTTGAGTATGCTCAACTGAAGATGGTAAGACGTCTGTAGAGACAGGGACATTGAAAAGAGCAGATTAAAAAGGGGGGAACCTGCCACCCAGATGCTGAGGTATTGGGCATGAATTCTATTTACAGCCTAGATCTTTGCCTCTTTCTTAGTCTTTGGCCTGTAAAACATACCAAATTCCTGTGGTCTAATATTAACTGACTTGAAATTTTGGACACATGGGATATAACGCACAATTAAAATGTGAATTTTTAGGTATATCTCTATATATTCTCTTTATCAAAATGTATTCACCTACATACTCACGGGACTATTTCCTCGGAAACACATTGCAAAGATACACCTCGATAAATAATCAAAACTAAGCATTTGTCATTGATCTCTAGCCCAGTTTCATGGGCCAATACAATAGTAGCATGTTTTTTTCTCTTTTTCTTAACCTGAGCTTCTCAGACAAAGTGTTACCTCTGGTGAAGGTAATTTGTCTGGAAAATCATCAAGAGTATCAGAAAGCAAGGCGTCTCCAAAAGTAGACTGCAAATTGTCTGCCATCACTTCTTGTTGGGAAGGGGAGCAGTGATTTTCTAAAGAGAGCACCACTGGGTAGTCAGATGTCTAAAAAATTAACCATTACTACAGTTATTAATCAAAACTCCTCAATAACTTTAATGCAATTTATAGAAGCACTTAATTTTAAAACATTTCTAATGTTCAGTACCTTCGCAAAATTATTACGTTTTCTTTAAACTGAAAATAGTTTTGAGTCTGACAAAATGGAACATTAAATCTGTATAAAAAGGAAAATTATTACTATTTGCATTAGAAGTATAGGAAAAAAACTGAAGCACCCAACAGTGGGTACTTGTTTAAATAAATTATGGCATATCCTTTTAAAGGAATGATATAACTCTGTCACAAAAGAGGTAGAGCTATATATACTCTACAGAAAGTTATCTATGATCCAGTCTTATGAAGAAAAACAAGTTGCCAAAGAGTGAGATTCTACATTTTTTTTAAATTACATATATATGTTTAGATATTTTTAGGAAAAACTTTAACCCTGGTAAGTTAAAAAAAGGTTAATTTTCTACTTTTTCAATTTTAAATTCTTTAATCAAAACTCATTGCTTTATAATTAAAAACAAAGATAAAGATATTTCCAATTTTTAATAATAAAGAGTATCTAGTAAGTAAAAGTGACTCTACAAAGATATTTTCTGCCCTTAGTCACCACTGTAACTTTTAAATTTGTCACAAAATAGTGAACAGCACTCCTTTTGGGATCTTATTCAAAATTATTTTCTTTATTTTGTTTCCACATATAATTATCAGGACACAAATTTACCAATTTAGAATAATAAGAAAAGGAATTGCAAGGTCTGCTGCATTATTACAGACCTTTGATATATATGTCATATGTTACATATATCACATATAATATTATGCCTTATTAATGTATGAGTATATTAATTTCTTATGGCTGTTGTAACAAATTGTCATAAACTTGGTCACATGAAACAACAGATATTCATCTTTTCATAATTCTGGAGGCCAAGATTTTGAAATCAGTTTCACTGGTTAAAATGAAATCAGTTTCACTGGCTAAAATTTCAGCAGCTCTAGGGGAAATCTGTTCTTTGCCTTTTCCAGCTGCTGGTGGTTGCCAGCATTCCTTGGCTTGTGGCCACATCACTCCAATCTCTGCCCCTCATCTTCACATTGCCTCCTCTTCTGTGTGTATTAAATCTCCCTCTACCTCCCACTAATAAGGATACATATGATGGCATTTAGGGACCACCCAGATAATTCAGGATAATCTCTCATCTCAAGAGTCTTAACCTCATCACACCTGCAAAGACCCTTTTTCCAAATAAAGTAACATTTACAATTTCCAGGAATTAGAACCTAATATCTTTGGGGTTCAGCCTAAAAAATGACCTTCTCGTAAATACCCATGTACATATATATTGACTCAGTCTAATATTAAGAGAAGAGTGTAAAATTCTTTTCCCAAATATAATAAGTGATTTTGAGACTAGGCAAAGTGAATGCCTAGCAAATGGATTTCTTGATTGGGCCCTGACTTCACTCACTGGGAAGAACTCATTTTTTTTTTGTCTTCTGTGGTCTTTGGCTCCACCCTCTGGGAAGATCCTCTGGCGTTATCCTCCTCGTTCATATATAAAGCATGTGCTGAGGAGTTGGCTTTCCTTAAGCCAAGCCACTTTTGCAGCTCACTTCCTGACCAAGCGTTGTTTTAAGGTTCGCCTAACAAGTCAGACTTATGTTTGGTTTAGTTTTTAGCAATACAACTTCCTCAAAAACTTCAATTTCATATGTTTGTTTCTAGTAAGTCACATGTGTCAGTAACTATATCCAACGTTCTTTCCAAGCCACAGTTATCAAGTCTATTTTATTTCATTGTTCTCTCTTCCCCAAATTAATGGTGACTATATTGAGCAAAAAGTTCAACCTTTGATCTAATCTTTGCTGCAAAACTGTGTCACGTTATCCAACTGAGAAGTCTCATTGAGTCTGTTGCTCAAAGCCTTTTTTTTCCATCACTTACTCTTTGGAGTGTTAGAAGCTGTAGGGGTTTGTCCATCCTTGCAAGTCATTTTAATTTTAAGATTGTCTCTATTTCCTTTTATTCCCTCAGTTACCCACCCTGAATGAAGTGAGAGAGTTTGCTACTCAAATATTTGGGAAGAGTATTTCAGACGAAGGGAATAGCAAGTGCAAACGCTTTGAGATATGTCTGAAAAAGGGTAAGGAGGCCAGAATGGTCACAAGAGCAAGGGAGAGGTCAGAGAGGTAATGGAAAACAGGTCATGTAGGGCCTTGGGAGTCAAGGTATGGACCTTAGCTTCTATTTTGAGTGGGATTGAAGGGTTTGAAAAGCGGAATGACATGACTTGACTTACCAAAAAGTCACTCTGGCTGATATATTGAGATGAAACCACAGGGGAGGAGGGAGAGAAGCAGGAACCCTGGATAAGAAGCCACTGTAATAATCCAAGTGAGAGGTGATGGTAGTTGACCAGTACAGTGACAGTGAGAATGGGGAAATTCAGTGTATATTTTGAAAGTAGAGTCAGAGGATTTGCTGAAGAACTTATTGAGGGGTTAGAGAGAAAAGAAGGGACTGTTAATGTTGACAACAATGATTTAGGCCGAACACATAAAAGTTAACATTAACTGAGATGGGAAGGACCACGGGAAAAGTGGGACTAGGAAAAAGAGGAATATTATCTGGAGCTCAAGTCTAAACATGTTAAGTTAATTATACCTATTAAATATGCAAGTGGAAATGTCAAATCGGAAGTTGTCTATATTGGTGTAAAATTCAAGGGAGAAGTTTGGATAGAGATATAAATTTAGAAATCATCAGAAATTAGTTGTTTAAGAGAATTAATGCCATATATCAAGGTTTTATACTAAGATAAATTTTTAAATATTTTATATTTATTTTGTGAATATTTAGCATTTTATACTCTATTTCTAATAAATAATGGAGCAATTGATTTAACTGTGTGATTTTAAGTTATGCTTATGTTTACAGATAATACATTGACTTATTTAGGAGTACTTTAGGCTTTTCGAATTTGTAAGTTTAATTTATTAGATATACATTAAGTAGTAAGATTTTGTTAATTCTCTTCAATTGCACTATGGTTGAAGTAGTTAAGAAAGAAATCACATATACTAAGTTTAAAAAAACAATTTAAAATGTCTGAAGGTACTGAATTAGCCAAGCTTGTCAATGGAATCAAGTATTATTCAGAATTCACTGACTGTTAAAACCAGCTCAATTTATAGACGAGGATTTTTAAGCTGAATTAAGAAGCTCTAAAAAGAATTAAATCTTTGAATCTGTAACTTAATACATTTAACAATAATTTTGAAATCTAAAGTCAACTTTTGTATAAATAGCTGACATCATAGTAGAAAAAATGCCAAAAGTTGAGATAATACATTTTTGACATTTGTGTCTTGAAAGTAAAATATTCAAATGTTGGTAAAATATTTACTATTACATAGGCCAGTATTTCTCAAACTGTTCTGGCCATTAACTCATGGTAAGAAATATAATTTATATTATGACACAATACACACGTGTGCACACATACACACACACACATAATATATATTATATAATTAAACAAAAAGTTCCATGAAAATCAAGGGGGGAAAAGTATGGGGGGGTGGGTGGGATGAACTGGGAAATCTGGATTGACATATATACACTAATATGCATAAAATAAATAATAAGAACCTGCTTATACAAAATTTTTAAAATTTTTTTAAAAGTTCCATGAAACCACATGTACCTTACTACCTGAGATTAACTTTGACAAATCTACCTTTAATGATATACTACATGGATTTCACTGCCGACTAATGGATCATAACCCACAATTGGAAATATTACTGATCTAAACTAAGGTCAAGCATTATAGGATTTTGAAACAAGTAAATTATCTTATGTTTACATAACTAATTGAACAAAGATATGCACGTACTATGAATGCGTATTTGTGTATCGCTCGGATAACAGTTTTAAACAGAAGCTTGCTGGTGAATGTATAGCCATGGTATACAACAGGTTCATTTTGTGATCCGTCCCAGCAGTCAATTTCCAGACAACGGCATCCTTTCACAAGGGCACTAGTAAAATTTAAACAAAATAAATGGTCATTCCTAGATTATGGTTTATACCTTTAACAAAATACTACATGAATTTCATTCCCTACTAATAGATCAAAACCCTCTATAGTTTTGTGGGAAAAAAATTTTTCATGGAGGACAACCTAAATAATCCTGATTCTTGCTACATCTCTAGATAGGTTTAATTACATCCTTAGATCAAGCCAACCTTTACCAAGCTGCTTATTTTAACTACACGGTTTGGTCCCCGGCAAAAATGTTTTGCGTGGATTGCACTGTGTCATGCCAACCCTTTTACTCAGAAGCATGTAAAAGAAAGTTGTCTCTCCCCCAGCGGTGGTGTGGAGGGCACTTTTCACTGTCTCACGGAGACACGGAGTGAAATGAATGAATAATGACGTGGGAACGAATAATGAAAATTTGTCTCTCACTCAGGAAAGAAATTCTCCACTTAAATAAGTTTAAGTGGCTTTTTGTGGATTAAAATATTTAATGCAGTTAATATTAGTTTTCCTCTTTTAAAGAGGAGGAAACTGAGACACAAGAATGTTATATCTATCATATAATTAACAAATGAGAGAAAGGGAGGAAAGATTAGCACCAGAAACTTAAACATTAATAGGTAAACATTGCATTACATCACCTCTCTTAAGTAGAGAAATTTTGAAAGACTTGCATTTTGAGTGTATCTTCCACAGGTGTGTAAGGAAATAAAGGAAGAAATACAATTAAACTTAACTTTAAATTTTCACATGGGTGGAACACTTTCTTGGAATTCAAAAGTAATTTTCTGTATTTCTAAGTCAACCTGTGTAAAATGTGTAGTTTCTCTCTTTAAAAAATTAATATAATGAGGTATGAATAGAAATTTCTGTAATAAAAGTAGAGCTATGAATGGGGCAATCTTTACAGGATTCTAAATAGATATATTTCTGAGTTTGTGGATTTATGTATTTACTTAGATTTTAAACTGGAGAAGCAATATTAATTTCTAAGTTTGATGTTATCATGGGATTATAAGATATCTTTTCTATGATTTTTCCTAAGTAATATCACCCAATCACATAGCTTTGAATATCACCTATATACCAATGGCTTCCAATCCTATTTTTCCAGTCTGGATACTTCTTCTAAATCCCAGACACATACACTCAACTGACTATCTGACCTAGCCCTTTGATAACTAATTGATATCTCAAACTGAACACGGCCATCACAGAACTTTTGCTTTTGCCTCACAACCTACAATGGCCTCCTCTCTTAGGCTTTACCACCTCTGTCCATAATGTCATCATATCCTAGGTTATCAGGTCCAAAATCCTGATACTCTCTTTCCCTCATACCTCTCTTCAAATCACCGGGTGAATCACCTTGTTGGCTCTGCCTCCTTGAAATATTTCAAATTCAGCCCTCTATCTCAGCTGCTGCCTCATGAATTCACCATCTAAATGATCGTCATCACCTGGACTGCTACAATGTCTTCCCAAAGCATCTCCTACCTCCACTCTTGCACCATCAGTCTTTCCGCCACAGTAAAAAGTAAATCAAATTATGATATTATCCCAAGGAAATTCCCTCCAATGGCTTCCCAATGCAACTAGAATAAATCCATTCTCCTTTCCATGGTCTCTAAGACCCTCATAAATGCATCCTGTCTACCTCCTCAAGCTCACCTCCCTTCATTCTCCATTTATTTGTTTCCACCCACACTAGCTGTCTTTCTGTCATGTGAACATGCCAAGCACTGATTATTTCTTCTACTTGGCATGCCCTTCCACTAGACCTGAAACTTCCTCTTTATCGTCACTCAGACCACAACTATATCCTCTTGAGAAGCCTTTCCTGACCCTTCAATTAAAGTAACACCCTTCACCCCACAATTACCTTAGTTCATCTTCTCCATATGAATCAGTCCCTGGAAATATCGATTTGTTTATCTGCTTATTAGCTGCCTATTCTCATGAACAAATGAGTGTAGCAACTTTGAAAATCTTGCTCACCACTGTATCTTCAGCTGACTGACTAAACTGAAGCTGAAACTAAACTGGTATTAACAGTATGATACATTGTAGGACGCAAAATTAATGAATGGTGCAGCGTAGACTGCCTTTAATCTATGTAAATTGTCTGACATGTAAGTATATATATTATCTATAAATGCCACATTATATAATGTATGTGTTGGTTTTCCTTATAGCACTGAGATATCTGAGAATTAATTTTAACCATATTATTTTAGAAACCCCAGATGTTCTGATTAGCTAAATAAGATTTTTAAAGTCTTCTTCACATATTTTCCTATACGAAGTATCCAAATTGCTCAGGAAACTTCCAAGGGCCAATAAGCGGGGAGAGGAGGTTGGCAGACAGGATTAGAAGGGAAGTGTATGATAATAATATATTGAATAAATTATACGACCACCCAAAGATTGGATATCCAAGATATGTACAAATCAAAATTCCTCTTCCCTATGTGTTTTTATAACATGCATAGCCTTCTTTTACTGTGAATTATTACCTACTGAGGTAGACACCACCAGGAACTTTCAAACATCTTTAAAATATAATGGATTTAAAAATCGAAATACCTTACATATCCCCAAAGGTCACTTGGTCCCACTAATTGGTCAGATATCAAGTACGTATTATGTGAACTTGAAATAAAATAATCACTCAGTGGATGAGTCATATCTTGATAAACACTTTCATACTTATTATTAAATAGCAGACATTCAGACGAATCCATGTATCTTCTAAAACCTTCAAATGACATCTGGTGTGCTTGTTTAACTATGAAAATAAATAAAAAGAATGCAGAAATATCATTAGTAGTATATAAATTACATCTCACTTTAAAACTTAGTAGCAGAGTTTGTTTCTAGAATATTCATTTAGAATATTAATACTATTTTTAATGTTTCTTTGGAAGCAAATTTTTCTAAGGTTCTTATATTTAGTTCTTTTATATCAACATTCAAGTAGATTATATATTATTTAATCATCTCTGATTTTTAATATTTTAAAAATACATACAAGAAAAGTACATATGTCATAGATCCATTCATTTCCACAAGCTAAACATCTATGTAACCAGCACCAAGGTGAAAGAACAGAGCAGCACCCCAGAAGACTGCCTCCTGCTAACTTTCTAGTCTTCCTCCACCCACACCCCACCCCCAAGTGTATTCAACGGTCTGGCTTCTACCAGCATAGATTCCATTTTCCCTGGTTTTTGTGTTTTATATAAATGCACTCACACAATATGTATTTTTTTGTGACCGGTTTATTTTGCCTGACATTGTTTATAAGATTTATTCTTGTAGATGCACACAGTTAGACATTTTTTATTCCCATTTGTATATAGCTTTCTATTGTGTGAGTACACCACAATTTGTTTATCAATTCTATTCTTGATGGGCATTTAGATTATTTCCAGTTTGGGGTTATTATAAAAAGTTCTGCTATCAACAACCAGGACATGTCTTTTGGTGCAAATATGTACATGTTTCTGTTGGGTGCATGCCTATAAATGCAATTGCTGAGTCATTTGCATATTACCATCTTTAGCAAATGATCTCTGAACTTTTATACTCAGTATCATATAAACCAAAATTATCTATTTAAGCAGAATACTGGCTCTGGAATGAGACAGCTTGGGTTAAATCCATTTATTTGTTATATGAGGAGCCTGTTAATTAACTTCTCCCTATCTTTGGAATGGTGGTACAGTAAGTCCCCTACATACAAATCTTCAAGTTGCGACTTGCAAAGATGCAAACTTGCATTTGCATGTCCTATCACATAAGTTAGTTCATGTGTCTGGCGTACATTGTCACGTGCATGCATCCTCTACAAGTGGCTGTGCTTCTGTATACTTTACTGTACAGTACTGTATAAAGTAGTACAGTATCTTTACTTCAAGCCCAGGATGTCCAGAAGCAAGCGTAAAAGCAGCAGTGATGTAGCTGGTACTACTGTACTTTTCAAGGTACTGTACTGTAAGATTAAAAATGTTCTCTTTATCTTTTGTGTTTGTTTTTTATGTATTTGTGTGAAAAGTATTATAAACCTATTACAGTACAGTACTATATAGCCGATTGTGTTAGCTGGGTACCTAGGCTAACTTTGTTGGACTTACGAACAAATTGGATTTACAAATTCGCTCTCAGAACAGAACTCGTTCGTATGTAGGGGACTTACTGTAATCATAACACCCATCCCTGTATACTAACTTTATATATTAGCTCTATAAAGGTTAGTTACTGTTGCTTTTGCTGCTGATTACTCAGTTTGCCTCAAATTAAAAGTTGGTGTGAGTATTCACTTTAGAATAGAGAGTGTTGATCCTTGGCAAAGAATTTTATTTCTGGGAATTTATACTACAGAAATAGAGCCTCAGACAAAGATGGATGTGCAAGAATGCTCACACTAGCATTATTTATAAAAGCAAAATTAATGAGGGGAGGAAACAAATTAAATCTCAAGCTATGATACAATACTAAGCAGCCGTTACAAATAATGTATCAGAAAAAAAATATACAGTGACATAAGTAAATGTTTATGACATCATAAAAATGAAAAAGCCGGCATTCAAAATGCTCTTACAATTTTGGTTTAAAAAATGAAAGCTAGAAGAAAATACATAAAATGCTTACAGTCATGCAAACTATTTCAAAGTTATGCAAATTTAGAAACATGTGAGTGTATGGGGCAAAGGCATCATATATTTTAATAGTAATGATTTGCATGAATTTATTCTTTTTCCCAGTGCAATTAGCAGTGATTGGCCTATAGCCCTTTTGAACTATTAACTAATTAACTATCTTTGGTACTGGAATAGAAAACAAACTCCTCTTATGCCTTTAAAAACTACCAGACTGAGAATTAATCTCATGGATTTTTATTTTTAAAATAAAATGAGGTTTTCCTTATTTGGTATTGACATATGTCAAGTATCAATGTGGGATGAGACTGAGAAACTTGGCAGCATTTGGGACTGTAAGATCATAATTCAAATTGACCTTAATAAGTCTCTAAAGTGATCAATAGCCATGTAAATGAAATGCAAGGTCTTGGCTGTGTGAAACTATCTGAATGGAAGCAGAGTAAGGCCCAAAAGATGAAATAGATGAACAGTGTAATATTATGGTTAAAATACAAACACAATTCCAAGATGTCACTGGCACCATCTCATTATCCCTTTGTATCTTTTAACTTACCACCTGCAGGTAACAGTGGCAATTTTTTTTTTGAATATTGACTGGAATAATGCTACTAAAAGTGCTTGTCTGTGAACTGGTTGTTTCCAGGTGGCAATGACATAAAGAGCTTGAACCAGAGCCTAAATCAATTCACTACTTTCTCAGAGAAAGTCTTTGCTATTGAAAGGAAAGAAGTCAGCTGGACTCATCAGATGTGCTTAGAGATGTACTTTTTTTACGTTCTGATGCAAGCTCTTTATCTTGTTGCAAACCTGCAAAGTTTTAATCATGATCAGACCAAACTCTTACTAGCACTATCTTCAGTCTTACCACCATGGTACTTAAAAGCCTCCAAGGTCTTTACGTGGCACTGAATCATGAGCCAAAATCTTAATTGTGGCCAACAAGACCAACATGACTTAATCCCTGTCCAAACGCTTTTAGCCCTCATTCTCCAGGTTCCAACCACACTGTCCTCCTCTTGTTCCTCGATTCTCCAACTCAGGGCCAACACTTCTCTTGTCACATGTCTAGTTCTTTCTCACCACTTACGTCTTAGCTCAAATATCGCATCCCCATCGACGACTCTCCTAAACAACCAAGCTATGGGGACATATGTATAACTGATTCACTTTGTTATAAAGCAGAAACTGACACACCATTGTAAAGCAATTATGCTCTAATAAAGTTGTTTAAAAAATAAAAAACAACCAATTAGAGCTAGACCTCGTGCTTGTCTACTCTCTATTTTATTTTTTTCACAGTACGTAGCACTCCCTGAAATTATCCATTTGTATGTTTAATTATTTATTGTCAATCTCCCTCCAACCCCCATCAGGAATATGAAACCTAGTTTGCCTTGTTCTCCACTGTATCCCCAGCTCCTAGAACCATACTCAGTGGCCACAGATAAACATTTGAATAAATTATGAATGTACGAGCCCATGAAGGAATAAGTCTTGTTTTGTTAGGACCCATATTATAGTATGTTAAGCATTGATGGCCATAAACCAGTTTTCAAAGGCAGAACTTGGGCTTTCATATATCCCTTGTTAATAAATATTTTGAGCTATTCTATTAATTTCTGTAGGGTTAAACAGCATGCTTTAATAGTGTTTCTTGTGCATATTTTATTACATTATTATTTATTATTTTATTTAAAAATAAACATAAATGGAAAAAATTGAAATATTTTAGCCAATGAAAGATGAGACAGAGATCAAAAACTATATGACAAAAAAAAAAAAAAACTATACAGCTCACTAGCCAAAATGGTCATTGAACTTAAACCAGATGACTGCATTCAAAAAATAAAGAAAAAATGTTTTAATGTTTATGAAATGTTGTAGACAATTATGTGTATAAACAACAGGGAAATTAGTGATTTTATAATGTTTTATTCTTTCCTAGAATTGTTTTCATATAGCTAATTTAACATTCATATATTTTTCAATAAGATAGTGTATAAAAATGGAAAAGTGCCTATACCTGGGTTTTTATCTTATTAATGAATATCAAGACCCTTTCTTCCATTACAGTACTTGTAATAGAATCCTCATTTTGCTCTTCCTGAATAAGCTAATCTCTGAACACCTGAGAGATATACAGAAGCAGCTAAAAGAAAGGAACAGGACAATGAAAGAATGCCACTGTTACACAACAAAGCTTTCTAAAAGATACATCTGCTGTCTGTAAAATATGAAATTAAAACAGCCAACATATAATATTACCCATAAGAAATCTGACCTAATCAAAAATTTGAATTTAATAAGTGCAAATCTTAAAAAATAGTTTGCATATAAATATTTGATAAAACTTTGAAATACAAGCATACCTTCTTCAATAGGCTCATATTTTTGAATGATCTCAGAAGCAATACTTTTATTAATGTCAAGTGTATACTGCTCTTGTGTCAAAAATTGGGCCAGATTCTTTTCAAAAAGAAATTTCCGGTTTTCAGAATACGTGTTGAAAATCTCAATAATTTCTTCTCTGTGTGCAATAATTCGATAAATTGTTCTAAATTCTTCTATGGTGATTCTTCCTTGCTTTAGCCTGTCATTATCCTACTAAAAAAAAATGACTGGTGGGCTCACATTGTGAACATAAAAAATACACAAAATGAAGACGTTAGAGTATTTGTGTAACATATATACCAACTTATACTGGAAAGAAGTTACATTGGATTCTTATTTCAGATAAAATACATAAAAGTGCATGAAATGGTGCCAAAGTTGGGGAAAGGTTAATGGATCATCACCACTTAAAACCCAGTGGCCAGAGCTGCCCAGTTTAAGTGAAGAAGTGTATCCTGCCCCTGGGGAGAGTTAGAGCCCTTACGCAGTTCTTTACCCGGAAAGACTTGCCCGAATTCAGGGGAAGCTGCTAGAGATTCTTCCAGACTTAGGACATCCCAGAACCATTTGGATTTACCTCAGACCTTCTCCTCACTGTGGTGATAACATATGCCATCCCATAGAGCTCACTATAGTCTGTTGTTTTGTCCCTGCCTAGTTGGTTTCCTCTATCAAAAGCTTTGTTTTGGGCACTTGGAAACTGAAATCTAGGACATGGGTCCATCATGAAGGGAAAACAGACCTGTGGTTTCAGATCTGCTCGGTCTGAATGGGAAAGGAAAGGTGATCCAGCAGGGGTGCAGGATTGCAGAGGGAAATGCTGACTCTGAGAGGTCATGGAACTTTCAGGGACATGTGTCCTACAGACGCAGAAATATGAATCTAAATATCTGGAGGGGGATACAGGCTTGAGATGAACATGCTGGAGTTATTCCTGGGTGGATATTTGTAAATAAATGGTCAGAAATAAGAAGACCCTCTCTGTAAAAAACAAAACAAAAACAACCCAATTGCCATAGTTGGAATGGAAAGAAGTATGGGAGAAGATGAGGATTCTAGGTTATCTTTCAATTACACATTTCATTTTTCTATTCTAGTCTATTTGAGTAGCTTCTTGAAACCATCCAAACAGTATGTAACCCCATGTCATCAATAGGCATCCTGCACCATAAATGTCAGAATAAATCAGTCATTCAAGATCACTGTAAATACAGAAGCTGCAATAGGTGGTAATACTTTGAGGAAATGGAATCTGCATAATCACTGAAGGAACTGGGAGAGGGACAAACAAGGTCAGTTTCGATGAGAAAGAGTAGCTTCACCTGGTTGTTCTGGAAAATTCACACTTGAACTTTATGAGATAAGAGACAGGAAAGTGGGCTGGGTCCAGTTATTTAAAGTAACAGAATCACTGTGAGGTTCTGAGTAGGAAAATGACTAGCATAGGAGAGGTTTAGTTGTGATTAGTTGTGCATTACCGATGGGAAGAGAAGGAGAACTGCAGGTAAGGGAAGAGAGAAGATGCCATCCAGGTGGGAGGTGGTGAGTAGAAACTAAAGAACAGGTGTCAGTAAAATTATGAAGAGACAAGTCAGAAGGATTCAACACATTAACATTTTAGATGCATGAGGGAGAGAAGTCAAGAAAGTCTGGAGTTGGGGAGAGTTAGAATAACTAGTAGAATTAGAGCACCACTTACAAATAAAAAACTGAGGTATAGGAAGTACACCTTAGAAGGACATTTAATTTCCAAAGAGGCTATTTATATTTTAATTTTCTCAATACATTGCAGTACTTAAGCTTAAGTACAAAAAGTTCCTGTTAAAGGGCCACTGTATTGTGGTGAAAAGCTGACGATCTGTAGACAGCCTGAGCTGACATTATATTCCCAGCTCCAAAGCATGTGGGATTTTGAACTTCTAAATTAAACTATGAGCTTCATACTCTTCATCTGCAAAATGGGGATAGATAGCACTACTTATGTCACAGGTTGCTATGAGGATGGAGATATCAGTGTATTGTTAGGTCTTATCTATGTCTGTTTCCCTCACACCCTCCAGCCTAGTGTCTCATCTTTTGACAAATTTAACTATAAAACAACCCTAAGGTACAACAGAGGATAAACATGCTGGAAATGATCTCTTCACTTTTTTAGGAAAAGTTCACTGGTGGCTACCGGAGAGTTTGATCTGAGGAATCCAAGAAACAGTCTGAGCTGGGAATCAAGTAGGAAGAGCACCAGCTTAGTTCAAGGAGGAGCATTAATTTACACGTACACAGCAGCTTGAAGAAGCAGGGGCTGGAATGGAGCCCCATTGGGAATGAGACGGTGATAAGCTTGGGAAGAAGATTGGAATCGGTGGTCGTCAAATAAGAAGTTGGGTCTCCAGAGCTCATTAAACAATAATAGCACCTTAAAATTACAAAATCTTAAAAATAATTCATATTATCAATAATCTCAGTAGACTATGAAGTTCAACTTACTGTTTTGAAATTTTGGATTTTGAGGTCCACATAAGTCAATGTTACAGAATTAATTTTGTTTTTAATTTAGCTCCATTTTGCTCATAATTTGTCATAAGATCTTATGCAAGTCAATAAAAATCAAAGTGTGCCTGTAATTCCCGAAACATTTTGTCATGTAAAATTGTATGAATTAAAAACTTTTGTCTTACTGAATAGCAGCATACGATAAGATATACTTTATCCACTAAGCAATGAAAATTCTGCTTCGTTCAAGCAGGATATAAACTTGACCATCTGAAATGTCCTCTGGTAACTCGTTCTGTTTTGTTTTTCCCTAAAGATTGAAGTTGTTATCTGATACTAGAAAGAATTAGAGATATAAAGTTGAAACAAAATTCCACAAATACAAATAATTGCTACAACTGATCAAACCCAAAGGAAATGAAGGGTCAAAAATTAATCAAATTACCAAAAAAGAAAAACCACACACAAGAGGTGAGAATCGTATCGCTGAAAATGGGAAGTTCTAATTTTGATAGAAAGAGAAAAGGAAAAGGAAAGCAACAAAGGGTAAGTAATAAGCAGAAGAAAGATGACAGAGCGTCAGCAGAAGGGAAGAAAGAAGAAGAAAAGTGATAAGCAAGGAAGGTTCAAATCTGAGTACTGAGGCACGTAACAGCACCCACAACTTGTAGGGTACCAATGTATTAATATCTCCCCTGTAGGAGGGAACTGAAGGTCAAAAATCTTATGTAAATTGTCCCCAGTCTCACAGGCATGGTAGACCAGGACCTGAAACTAACTCCAGAACAATAAGGACAAGCAATGGGAGGAAAGAGAAAACAATACACCATTGCACGTATTGAGAGTATATGTGCAGAAATAAACTGTGTCAAATACAAGTCTGATCTCTTTAACTCTCTTAAATTTCTCAGCGTTTCTCCTTTGTCTTCAGGACAAAATCCAAACTGTTGTGTGGAATCCAAGACCCTTGAAGACATCACTGATGGTTTCTTCCCTCACCTTCTCCCTTGCACTTCACACTGCCTGTGCTCTGAATGAGTTGCAGTATAAACATCAAGCTGTCTCTTGCTATTGTAAAGGCTGTTTCTTCTGTCTGGAATGCCCTTCTTTTATTGTACTTCTTAACTTACGAATTTCTACGAATCCTTGAAAAAGTGTCCTTCTCTAGAAGTCATCCCTTATGTCCCTCTGTGTCTCTTCCTCAGCCCATGTTAGAGAGTCCTACTCAGGATTCTTATACGATTCTGTACCTTCTTCTCTCCTAGGGTTTATTACACTGAAATTAAAGCCTTTTTTTCTACTTCTCTTCTAGAAATGCCAAATTGTCTCAGACAGGAAGTCTGTCATCTGTTTCTTGTATCCTAAGTACTTATAAGAGTGTCTGACTGAGGTCTTCAGAACTTGGTCCAGCACCTAAACAATTTTATGATCCTGGTGAAATATGTTCATTTAATTGGATAAAGGAGCTAAAAATCTCCCTAAAGCTAGGGAGTGTAGGAAAACTATTTTTAAAAACATATTACAGAAAATATGCAAAATCTCAGGCCCCACTGCAGGGAATACTATAGCTTTTTAAAATGTTACATATTAATCATTTACAGTTTACAACATAAAATAAGAGTAATGAAGCCATCTTTCTCCTGTTTACAAAAAAAAAAAACCACGAAGCTCATTAAGTGGTTATTCTTTGCAAGCATTACAAAAAGAACTTTCCCAAACAACTCTTTCATTATTTATGTATAATTTTAAAATATATCTTTTACCTTAAGACTATGAATCCCATGAAGGTAGATATTTTATACTTATTTTTATTCCCAGTACCTGGTACTGGACCTACCCTAAAGTAGGAGGCTAGTGATTATATGTTTAAATGAATGACTGAATACAGGAGGATAAAAGAACATATTAAAATAATTCTATTGTTAGTCATCCTGATAGTACACTTTAGAAAACAGAATTAAGCCTTTTCATTTTGTTACCATTCTCCATTGCTCAGTTTGTTAGTAAAAAGATGAAATGTTGCTTTAAAAATGACATCATGAGAAAGCTGATCTATCAAAACAAGAAATTTTAAAATAAAATGTAACATTTAAAATTATCTCTGAAATTACACTAAAAAACAAAGTATTCAGAATATATTCTAGGAAATCATATGACTTGCAACTTTCTTCCCAAACTCTGACATACTTGTTTAAACTACCTGGCAAACTTGGTTTTTTCTCTTTTTTCATTCTGTTTCCTTCTGCTTCTGTTGCACAGATACAGCAGCCAGAGGCACCCAAGTCCCAGTCTTTCCTGAAGAAGGCCTATTTCCATACCTTGGAGACTGTCGCCAAGGCCAGGAGCTTGTGCACACAAGCTGTTTCCCAGAGGACACACCCCTTGATAGCCTGGGTCTGGCCGCCAGTGGGGCTTGTGTTCACGGGTTCAGGAGAACCCTGACAAAAAAAGAGAAAGTCCTTGGCTGGCAGTCCCTCTGGGGCTCCGCTCAGAGGGGATGGACTGATGCCCCCATCTTCCAGTCTTTTCCTGAAAGATGTCTATTTGCACACCTTACAAGCTGCTGCCTGAGGGTCCAGCTTCCAATCAGCCTGCATCTAGATGCTGCCTGATCCTCTGTTATGAGACACTGCCAGGTCCTGGTACACCCTCAATGACTGGGAGCCATTAAGAATGAAGTAGGCTGCTTGCACTATCACAGAGGTTGAGAGACAAACCAGAACCAAGGCACAGAAACCGACAGAGAGTAAAGGAAAATGAAGAAACAGAGGAATATGTTCCAAACAAAAGAACAAGATAAAACCCCAGAAACAGACGTTATTAAAACAGAAATAAGTGAATTACTTGATAAAGAGTTGAAATAATGGCCATAAACAATATGGAAGTTCCTCAAAAAACTAAAAATAGAACTACCATATCATTCAACAAGTTCACTTCTTGGCACTCATTCAAAGGAAACGAAATCACTATCTTGAAAAGCTATCTGCACCACCCCGTGTTCATTGCAGCATTATTTACAATACTCAAGGCATGGAAACAACCTACATGGATAAAGAGAATATGAGATATATATGTGTGTGTGTGTGTGTGTATATCATATAAATATATATAATATTTTTCACCCATAAAAAAGAAGGAGGGCTCCCCTGGTGGCGCAGTGGTTGAGAGTCCGCCTGCCGATGCAGGGGATACGGGTTCGTGCCCCGGTCCGGGAAGATCCCACATGCCGCAGAGCGGCTGGGCCCGTGAGCCATGGCCGCTGAGCCTGCGCGTCCGGAGCCTGTACTCCGCAACGGGAGAGGCCACAACAGTGAGAAGCCCATGTACCGCAAAAAAAAAAAAAAAAAAAAAAGGAAATTCTGTAATTTGTGATGTCATGCACGGACCTTGAGGGCATTAGGCTAAGTGAAATAAGTCAGACGGGCAAAGACAAATACTGTATGATCTTACGTACATATGGAATCTAAAAAAAAAAATGAACTCATAGCTAGAGAACAGATTAGTGGTTCTTTAGCTATGGTGAAGTGGATGAGAACAGCTAGGGCGTAGAAGAGGGGCAGGATGGATGAAGGTGGTCAAAAAGTACAAACTTCCAGGCATAAGATAAATCATTCTGGGATGTACTGTACAGTGTAGTAACTATAGATAATACTGCTATATCATATATTTGAAAGTTGCTAAGAAAGTACTCTTAAAGTCTCCCATCACAAGAAAAAAAATCTGTACCTATGTGAAGAGATAAATGTCTACTAAACTTATCATGGTATCACTTCATAATATTACATATATCAAATCATCATGCTGTTACACCTAAAGCTAATACCATACTATATGTCAATTATGTCTCAATAAAATTGGGGGTGGGGGCAGAGAAAGACTCATTAAGATTGCTCAGGAAGAGTTTGTTAAGTAAAAAGAAAGAAAATTAAGAACTCAACTTTAAGAGGAGAACAGAAGAGGAATGCTAGCAGGACAGATGGAGGAATGATATGAAATTTTAAAGAAAAACTTGGAGAGAGTTATGTCTTAGGAGTTAGAATAGAGAGAAGTTTAAGAAAAGAGCGATAAATAAAATGCATGGAGAAGCTAACCATTGAATTTAGCATTTTTGAAATAAAGAGGTTTTCAAAATAGGTGTGAAGGCAAAATTTATTGCAATGAAACACTGAAGAAGTTGCAGGAAGAAACGTAAAGGATTCTTTCAGTTTATCTGCTAAAAGAGAGACTGTAACATTTAGAAGAGGATATGGTGTAATTTATTTAATTAAGATTAAAAATAAACTTAGACTCTGGAGAACCAACTAAGGTAGGAAATCATAAACTCGAGGTGGAACAAAACACAAATGTAAGTGCCTGAACTGACCCAAGTTGCAGATTTGTAGGGCAGAGGCAGCAGAGAAATATCCTAGCTCATCTCTCTGCCTTCTAACTCCCAATCCATTCTATACTGCTGGCAGATTTATCCTAAAATATGCAATATTTCCCTGCTCAAAAAATGTCAATGGCTACCCACTGCCTACAAAAGCAAGTCCAAATTCCACGGCCTACCAGTCAGGATTTTTATCATCTGGCCATAACTTGCGCTTGCAGCTATTTCTCACCACTCCCCTTGGAGCATCCTACACTCAAGTCATGGCTGCTTACCTGTGATTCTTCAACCATTTCTAGCAATGTGATCTACACATATTGCTTTTCACTCCTCAAGGTCCAGCAAGAATGCCACCTCCACCATGGAATCTTTTATAAAAGCCCAAGTTAGAGTCTCTGTCTTCTCAGATTCCCTGTTAGCATTACCTAGGAAATTTATTATAATCTACTTCTAAAACAATAATTTCTGTATTTCTTTTCTCCTTAAAAGAGACATACAGTTTATTTTTTACAATCCGCTGTTTCTAACAGAGTGCCATGCACATACTGCAGATTTAATAATGGTTGCTAACTGCTTAGAGAATTTGAAAACTTAAGGTTAGTCCTATAATAATAAAAATTCTTGAAATTGAAGACGATACTATTTCATACTCAGCAAAAATCAAGAGTGTAATCTAAGACTAGCAATATGTATTGAAATGGCACATAATATTTCCTAAAAATAGCTGACATGCTACAAATTAAAGATAATAATAAAGCAATCAAAAAAAATTTTAGTAAAGGGATAAAAAAGAAACTTAGAGAACTGCTGCTCAAGCCATGACTCAATAATTAATTTTGTAAAAAGAAGTTTACAATATTTTGACAGTGTCATAAATTTACATGATCTTTATTCAAATTTTATAATAAAATTTCACCTTAGAAAATAAATTCATGTCAGAATTTATGTCAGCTTCTTAGGAAATCAATGAATGTACTGTAATTTTCTATATTTTTTTGAATGATCATCAAGTAGCTTCAACTAATATTTATCGAGTGCCTACTTTATGCCTAGCTTGGTACTAGGTACATTCACAAACGATATCTTATTTAATATTCAGAACCATCCTGCAAAATAACTATATTAGTATCCCCGTTCTGCAGGTTAAGACATTTGCTCAGAGATTTCTGGCTTGCCAAGTACAACTAGAATCTAATAGACTGAACAATCTCCACATCCACTGAGCTTGCTAATGACAACAGCTGAGCATTTTTTGTGTGTGTGGCCACCAAAAACAAAGATTCATCATGATTCATTTTATTTGCTCTGGCTAAAATGTGTACCCTGAAGTGTGGAAAGATTAGCAACAAAAGTTAAAGCAAAAGAGTCAGATGTTTAAACTTGGTCTTCACCTTTCCAGAAAATTGTTAGCCAATACATTTTCCCTGAGCATATTACTTAATCAACATTTTAATGCATACACAGCAACTTAGCCTAAGGCAAAAAAGTATTTTCTATTAGAGGGCCCAGGGGAATTATTTTAATAGAACAGAATGGTTTATCATAATCATCAGCCTTGTTTATATGTAATTTATGCTTCTAAAGTATTTGAGTTCATTTTAAAGGGTTTTTTGAAGTATTCTAAGCAAACTCTGCCCCTCTAATTTCTATAATTAACATTGTTTTCATAGCTACTTTAAAAAGGTTTTACTAAACAAAATAGACCTTCAATCCTGCTATGTCCAAATAATCATAAATTTCAGTTAATGAGCTACTTATTTACTTGTTATAACTGTTTAGCATTCTACATGACGCTTTTCAATATGGCATGCATTTTACTCAAGTGGATTTCAAACAACTATCTCTATCTTGCAGATAATTCAAAGCAACTTGATAATCACTAAATAAGATTTTCAATATTTCACATTTGATACAGATTTAGCATATTACTACCTCTATATTGTGTTGAATGTGAATTTCATTAAACCTGAAAGCAGATAGCTCCTTCTCCCTTCGGGCAATACCACCGAGGGAAAATTCTATGTGTAAAGGTCTGTCACAGAAACTTGTGTTCTTCACTTGTGGTATTAGACATGAATTGATTAAAATTCTGATAGCTTATTGCAGCACAAGCTACTTGGATTCATAGAAACAGCTCTGAATTCTTTGTCTTTTAGTGCAGTCTCCTGAGAAGTACAGCTTTTCTTTTTCGAAGCTCCTCTTTGTGGTTCGTAAACATGAGGGCTAAATCTTATTGAGAAAAATGCTTGTAGGGTCTGCTGTGTGTTTCTGCTTATTTTCTAAGCAGAGGCACCAACCACCTTTCTTCAGGACTAGCTCTTCAAGGATGGTTTACGTAATGAAGAGATAGTATCTCCCTCCAGAGGAAAACTGCAGGTTTGTTTACTGTCCAGGATAATAATGATAATGACAGCCTCCAGGGCAAAGATCAGACAGGCCTACAGCCCATAAAAAAAGCTCTGGCTTTCTAAACTTGAGGTCCCTCTCAGGTAATGCCACCCACCGCGCGCGCACATGTCACCTGAGCCTCCTCACATCACACTTTGGGAACGGGGCTAGGAGACATGGCACCAAAATGTCGATACGCTGGCAGGTGCTATTTTTGTGAGTGCCAAGCTGTCTTCTTTCTCTGAACTGGAAACCTGCGTCTGCCAACATCCCTAAAACTGTATCAGGCTAACTGAGTAGCTCGCAGGTAAGGTAACACAAGCTTCCCGGTTTGTGTTAGTTGGTAACAATTTCAACAAGATTGTGTTATCTGGCTACTCACTTTCAAGAAACAAAATCATATTCAGGATGCCTATCTTCCTAACTATCTGAGCTGGCCAGTCTAGTGTTCTTGCCTGACTCGCCAAGAAATCTGACATCTTCCTAGTGCAAAACTCAGCTATCTCTTGGTTTTTTCTTTTGTTTTTCATGAGCTTTCCCTTTGTCCTCTAGGGACAGACTTGATCCAGGTTCCCTTCCTACTAATTCTTCTTTAAACAAAGAGAATTTACGGCTTGTCTGCTTTGAGGTGAGAAAAATGCAATTTTTCTGAAGATTGCCCATTCCTTCTATAAATCACTAACATCCAATCCACTTACCATTTCATCATTTATATAATTTGATCTAATCAGATGACCAGTCCTAATCTGATGTGAACATTCCGGCATTCTCAGCAGATTGTTCTGAACTAATAACCTGGCATGATTTCAAATTTTATCAACAACTCATTTTACGTCTTACCTAAACTCTTTGTCTTGATTATAAATATATTTAGCATAATTAATTGCTTTAATTCTTAAGAGACTAATCTTTCATATGTATTTTCTTCAGAAAGCATCCAAGTAGTTATCGACATTTTCCAATATTGGATTAAGTCCTTCCTAGGGTGGGGTGTTCAGAGGGCGGATATTATCTCACCTTAAAAATATACTTCACGTGAATAGTATTGCACCGAATATCTAATTTTTCAAGTAATTTCAGAGTTTTTTCTAGGGTAATTTTTCCATATTTAAAGTCATCCCGAACCATGGACAAAAACCATGTACGAAAGGACACCAAAAAAAAGAAGTTAAGGAAATTCTCACAGAAAGTCATTAAGTACTTAAAATGACTAAAGAATATTTTACCTCTCTTCAGATCAACGTTTTTATTTTCAGAGGAGAGTCTATCACAGGCTTAAATGAGAAAACAATTTTATGATAAATAATATTTTTAAAAAACTAAGTAGGCACTGCTCTGTGCTAAAGGTATGAAAGGGTATAACACAATAAAAATTACAGGAAAACAATAAAAATTAACATTTGAGAAATCAAGCTATTACTTGGGAAATACAGTCTATCTTCTGAAGACGTGAACTTGGGAGACAACTGAACATCAACACTTGATCTCTCTCAGCATTAGTTTCCTCATCTGAAAAGTGGTCAAATTAATACTTCCAGAAGGTGGGGGCATTAAATGAGTTCAAACCATGTCTGATATGATTATTACCACTACATTAGCCAAATGTCAGGCTACACACATGCCCCAAAAAAGCAACATTTTAAGGACCATAGAAAAGAGTAAAAAAAAATGTCATGGTGTCTATTTAGTATGAAAGAGAAGACAAAAATAATCAAGCTTGCTTATTATCTACAGAGAAACTACAAAAATTAGGACACTTCAAATTGAAAAACTAAGGTTAAGAAGAATTAACATGACTGTCTATAAAATCGTGAAAGGTACTGGTAAAAATTGTTCAACAACACACTCAATTTCAGATTGTTAGAACTAATTGGAAACCCTTCAAACTAATGGCAATGACTTAATACGGCAAAGCTCATGTTATTATAAGAAAAAGATACAGGAAGCTAGGGAAACTCAGAAAAGCTCAGGGCAGAAAGGGAAGGAAGCAGTTTTTGCTTAAATGAGAGAAACTTAAGTTCAGGACTCTTCAAAAAGAATGAGAAAAGAATCAAGGAAAGGGGATAAATCAAAAGAGGAAAGAGGAACAGAAAGCACTCTGAGTGGATATTTGTTCTCCATATTTTCATGACCTGTAGTTCCGTTTCTCCTCGCTTAGAAGTTTCTCCCCATTATGAGTTGCCACAAGTTCCAAATATAATTAACTCTGCCCCTTTGCAGGAGAGGGATTTCTTGAAACTCATCCACTGATGCCACTGCCCCTTTCCTAGAAAGAAAGCAGAAAACACAGTGGTTTGTTGCCTTTGTTCTTTGGAGTTAGCTCAACACTTAAATCCCACAGAAACCATATGTAACATGTGGTCTCTTCACTTCACTGCCCTTAAAACTTTCTGGTTTCTTGCTTACGTTATGACCATTTCCAAACCCACAATGTTTATAAATGAGGCATCTCTTGCTGTCTGGCATTTTCCCATGAACTGCCATCGTACCTCATTTTATTTTTACTGTTTTGTTTAAACCCCTCAAACCTTTCAGCATAGCGTGCTTCCACTGGGTTGGGGACAGTTATTCTGAGGGCCTGATTATACATCAATGCCATCGTGGTCCCCAAAAGGTGCAAAGGGTTGCCAGATACTCTCTAGAAACTCTGGGCTGCTTCTCTAGATCCCTGACAACATATAATGCACACAGAGACACACCACTTTTGAAGAAGGCTGTTCTGGAGGCTAAGTTCTTAAAATCTTCAAAATTCTTATAGCTGGTTGGCTGCGCACCATGCTGTCAGGTGACTATCATGTTTTTCTTCTGGTCTGAACACCTAATGTGATATCACTGAAAGTTCCATACCTCATAGAGAAAGCTTCTTTATGACTTCATCAGGAGACTCAGAGCTTGCCAGACAACCTGTTTTTTCATGGTCAGACATGGTAATCTTAAGCTGAATGTGTAACACCTTGATGGGAAGGTTGTCCCATGGAATGTTTTCTCATCTTTGAACACTCTTTATTTCAGAAGCTCTGCTTCTGCTACAACCAAACATGTCACTTAGCGATCTGAGTAAGAAAGAGAAAGAAAAAGTAATTCTCAGACTGTTAATGCAGGCTCCTCCAGGGGAATTTGTAAATGTCTTTGATGATCTCTGTCTGCTTATCCGTGATGAAAAACTCATGCACCATCTAGGTGAGTGTGCAGGCCATCAACACTGCCAAAAATATTATGTCCCACTCTCCATCAATGGGAATACGGTCCTCCTGTCTCACCACAACGTAGTGAGTAACTACCGATTTTTTGACCACCAGAGCAAACTTTCTTTCAAATTCGACCTGCTTCAAAACCAGTTAAAAGACATCCAAAGTCACGGCATCATTCTGAATGAAACGGAGTACCTGAGGACTGTTGTTCTGTGCGCCTTAAAGCTGTATGTGAATGACCACTATCCAACGGGGAACTGCAATGTGCTGAGAAAAACGGTGAAAAATAAAGAGTTCTTGATTGCTTGCATTGAAGATCACAGCTACGAAAAGGGAGATTACTGGAATGGCCTTTGGAAATCGAAATGGATTTTCCAAGTCAATCCATTTCTAACCCAGGTAACAGGGAGAATTTTTGTGCAAGCTCACTTCTTCAGATGTGTCAACCTTCATGTCGAAATCTCCAAGGACCTGAAAGAAAGCTTGGAAGTAGTTAATCCAGCTCAACTGGCTCTAAATTTCGCGAGGCTTGTGGAAGAGCAAGAGAATAAATTTCAAGCTGCAGTCTTAGAAGAATTACAGGAGTTATCAAACGAAGCCCTAAGAAGAATTCTACGAAGAGATCTTCCAGTGACCCGCACTCATATGGACTGGCAGAGGATACTCTCTGACTTGAATCTGGTGATGTATCCTAAATTAGGATACGTCGTTTATTCAAGAAGTGTGTTAGGCAACTGGATTAGATAAAGGATTTTTGCTCATGGTAACTGTCTTGACCTGATTACTTTGTTTCAGGGGGGCGGGGAGGGTGGCAGAGGTTATTTGCCTAAAGTTGAGAAGCCACTAGACATGCCTGTCACTTTGCAGATGCAAGTTTTGGGGGGTTTTTTTGTTTGTTTCTTTTCAGGGGGGGATAATTGGTCACATCACACAGCTTGTGGGAACTTGGTTCACCGACCAGGGATTGAACCTGAACCTTTGGCAGTGAAAGCGCAGAGTCCTAACCACTGGACCTCCAGGGAATTCCAGATGCAAGTTTAAATTAGGGACAAGTCTACCAAATCATTTTATTCAAGGAATATTTACCAGTAAGTCAAGAAAATGATGATGGAAATGTATTTAATGGTAGGGACCACCATAAAGCCAGAAACACTTTTAGAACCTAAAATGGTTTTATAGAATGTGGCACCCCAGAAGTATTAATAGAGGTGGCCAGGCTTAAGGCTGTGTATGTGTGTGTGCTTGTGTGTGTGTACAGGAATGACTTTTGACTTCCTTTGTAACGGGAGAAGGTATGTAAATGAAAGTCATTCTGCGAATGATACTTCACCTAACTCAGTTCAGTCCTACACCAACCCTGAGCGGGTAGATTTCAATAAGTAACATTAAGGTTGGATGTTCCATGAAACCAACAGATATTAAAAATCTAGCTCATATGAAGGACTATTGGATCCATAGCCATCCCCCCCAAACACACAATAATCTGGAATTACTCCAGTCCCCAGGCTTTTCTGATACCTAACATGGTCTTCGAAGAATCAACTGGAAAAGCTTGACTCCCAAGCTTATATAGTCCAGCTCTTGTGAAGTCATCACTACAAGCATATATAAGTGCTTATTTCATGCTGGACCTTGTGCTAGATGATTTACACACAATTTCTCATCATTAGGCTGCTACTAGTAGTAACCCCATTTTACATGAGAAGAATCTAAGACCTGAGTTGGTTAATTCACACAGGCACATAGTAGGTGGTGGGTGTGACTAACTCTAACACTCTTAACCTCTAGGGTATTGCAGCTCTCTGTGGAGGCCTGCTTCCTTGAGACTTGTGAACTCTACCCTGCAATGACTTAAATGCCCTAGGCAAGCACTTCACCCAAAGGATACCCCCAAAGGAACTGGAACAGGTGGGCTGCTGTTTTCTAGCCAAGATGTCCCCTATCACTAGTCCCAGCAATGTTACTGACCACTTGTGTCTACTCTCAGAGAAATCCAAATCTAAACCTCTCTAATAAGATTGCAGTCGAGCAGCAGATGGGCCCCAGCCCCCAAGTCCAACTTATCAGGGAAGCAAAGTGCTTTATAGTTTGGATCCATGCAATTGAAAAAAGGTCTAATTTTACTTAATAAACATTGGAGCAAGTGTTTATTAAGGATCCTAGGCAAAAATGTCTAAATCTCAAACTTCTTTTCCTCAACTTGTAGATCTTAGAGAATCTCAGGAGGATTACCTAAGGTGTATCATTAAAACTATAACTTTCCAGTCAGTACCCATCCTCAGATTCTGATTTAATAGGTCAGAAAAATCTACATTTTAAACAATTATTGGTGATGATTCCAATGAAAGGGACTCTAGGACCACATTTTAAGTATATTGTTCTAATCTTAAACTAACACACCTTTATTTCTATTAACTGAAATCATTTCCTATTGTCCATTAAAGGCCATTTCTACTACTTCACTGGGTTCACCATGCACAGACCAAGGACAGGCCTTCATCTGTCATGTTAAAAAATTAAGAAAAATCTTTCTAAAGAAAAACAGCAAGGAGAATTGCTCTCATTGCCCTAAAATATACCCATCTGACAAATTATTTTGCAAAAATTTGAATTCATATTATGGTTATATATGTGTTGATTTTCCAGATCATTCCACAGTAAGGCTTAATGTTTTATGGAACAATCACAGAAGCATTTAACACCCACTTTAACACAGGGTTTTAAAAATAATATTTATTGGTATTTCTGGATATAAAAGTCACATGTGCAAATCACAGAAAATGCTTAAAGTATAAAGCATGTTGGCCAATTTCCTTCCACCCAATTTTATAGAATTGTTTTAAATACTAAGGATATACAGTATATAAAAATTTGTATCCTGTTCTTTTTGTATAACCTCCTATATCATAAATATTGTCCATGTCATTAAAACCCCTTGAGCACATAATTTTAATTATTTACATGATATTCATACACAATAACAAGACAACCATTTCTCTATTCATGCATAATTTAAAATTTTAGCATTTTATTTTTGTTATTAATTAGGCTATAGTATCTCTGTGCATAAAGCTTTGCCCACATTATACATTATTTCCCTTAAGATAAATTCCCTATAATCACATGTTGAAAACAGATGAACATATTGATGCTCTTAATACATATTGCCAAATTGCTTTCCAGAAAGATTTAACAATTTATAATCCAGTTGGTAGCATAAAAGTATTTAGCTCACCACAGTAATCTTGACAATATTGAATATCAAATTTTTTCTTTGATAGGCAACAAACCTTAAAACAAAATGAGTAAAAAAGGTATTTCACTAACTTATGCTACCCTATACCTAAAAGCATTCCCACAACAATATTATTTGGTAGTTACTTTCTTTATATGGAGGCTGGCATAGCCAGGAAAATCTACAGTTACTACCTTTTCTCGGAACCTTTATCTCACACACACACACACACACACACACACACACACACACACACTCTTACATTTAAACCTGCACTATGTGCCCAGGCATATACACACATACACACAAAATCCTTGAGATTCTGAAGACTCAGTGTGATATTTTTTTAATATTCCAGTATTCTCTCCCCCAATCCTATTTCCAGCTGGAATGTTAGCTCCATCAGAATCCGGACCTCGTCTATCCCAAGTATCTAGTCCATTACTGTCTGTCATATGGTAGGTACTCAGTGAATTAATGAGCAAATGAACAAGTAAATCATGATACTAGGTACATAAAGCATGGTAGGCTTAACTAGCCTTAAGACTTTGTAGACCATAACTACTTGCTGCCTCTTTAGGAACGATGTATTCCTCTGCCGATTCCCAAGGCTGAGGTTGGGACTCTTCATTATAAGGCAGTTGATTGCATTCTGAAGCTGCTATTGGCTGCCTCCTGCTCTGATGAAAACCTTTGCTCTTTTCCCACTCCAAATGGAGAGAGATGTTTCCTCCAACAAGTTGAAGAAAATCAAGTTCTCCAAAAGTCATGTACAGTATTTTGGGTCAATTTTACATGATCCTCTGTCAAAGATTTTTTGCCCTTCCCTTTGGGGTGCTAGTCCAGAGCATTAGTCAAATGACCATCTCATGTTCTGCTCAGAGATCCGTGGAGGGGTGTACACCCTGCAACGTCCCCCTATGTCAGGGTGAGTCCCGGCTGTTCTGGGATGTGCCTTAGCCTCAGGCGTGCCTTGAAGCTAAAACAGGCTTCAATCTTTTTTCTTTGTTGGGACCTTCACCACAGTGCACAAGACCCAACTACACCCTTTGTTATCTGAAAACTGGGTTAGCCTCTTGGTGGGTATCAAGCCAATAGACACAACCAAGCCAAAGATCTGGATAAGGAAGGATTTATCATTACTTTCAGCAGTTAAGGAGAACACCAGGGATCCTTCCCAAAGCAGTGTCTCCCTGGACAGCAAAATTGGGAAGTTTTAAGCTAATTGTACATGCATATTCATGAAGGGGCTTGAGCAGAGGAGAATTCAGCATAGAATTGGGGCAGAGGTCCACTGAGTCCAAGCTTTAGTTGACTGAAGTAATGCCAGGAGGATCAGAAAAGGTCAACCTCATCATCCCTTAGATTCCAGTTGATCTGATGGTTGAGGGGGGATTTAAATTCTGCAAACAGCTCAAGACTGTGCTTTAGGCTAGTCTTTACCATTGAAAGAGAACTGGGTGTCTAACAAGTTATCTTTGCGATTGTTACTTCTCTTGTCTGATAACAATCGCTTGTTTCTGCATTCTTGTGTTCCCTTAAGATCATGAATTGCTGAGACAAGGGCAAGCATGTGGCCAGGCTTAGATCATGAAATGCCTTAGGCAAAATATGACTTCTCTTATGTCAAGAAAGCTACACCTGGTTTTCTTTCCCCAGGGACCCCCTATCCTGTCTGCTTACAAAACCTATCTATCTCAACTCCACATCAGTCACTGATCTCTCATTCCTGATGAGCAATCAATTTATTCTTTTCTATTGACTCCCGTGGCCTTCTTCATGATATGCTTTCAAATTTTTCTGCTCTACTCAAGCTCTACTTCATCATTCTTTCACTTAGTAAATGACTTTGTTCTTTACTAAGAAGACACATGCTTTCAAAAAGAGCTCCTACAGCTTCTTTTCTCTGCACTTAAAAACATATTTATTGTCTTCTCCCTCCAAATAGTCACCAAAGCAGTGTATGTTCCTTTCTGAGACTAATTCTTCTTCCTGTGCACCTGACTAAATCCTTGATCTTCTGTCATCCAGGCTCTTGATTCATCAGCTATTTTTTATGCTTGACCCCTCACTTTCGTTATCCCCTCTTGGTTCCTCTCCTCTATAAGCAAACATACTCAGTTCCAATTATCCTAAAAAAATCTTCCCTACGAATCTCTCAGGTCCTTTCACCATGAAACTTTTCAAAAGATTATCCTATTCTTAATTTTTTTCTGCTTCCTTACCACTTAATATTTTCTTAAAGGAATGGATTTAATTAAGAGTCTTTTATGTTTTAGGCATTCTACCAAGCAATTTCACCTGCCTCATTGAATCCTTATAAGAATCATACAACTGGGAATTATTTTTTACAGCTTAGGAAACTAAGAGTATTCCTAAGTAATTTTGCCAAATTGATACAGCTAGCAAGTGACAGAACTAGGATTCCAATTCAGGTCTGTCACACTTCAGAACTCCTGCCCTTTACACCACATCATGCTGCCTTTACTCTGCACCTTCTGCCTTCCAGTCCAACAGTATATTGAAAATCCATTCTCGAAAGTTTTCAATATCATCATTGTTCATTTCAATGACCTTCCGTCAGTTAGCATCATGAGAACTTGACTATTTCTTTATCCTGAAAAACTTTTCTTTCCTCAGTTGTAACTGCATCTTAGTATCCTCCTTCTCTGATTCATTTTTCCTCCTCCACTGTACCCCATGCTCAAACATAGGCATCCTCCAAACCTAAGTTCTCTGTCCTCTTCTTTTTACATGATCACCCTCATTCACCAAGGTTTTCAGCAACCACCCTATTCTTCACAATATTCATCACAATATTCCGGTACAACAGTACTGGCTACTCACTAGCCATACCTATGACTAAGTAGCTCTTCAAAACAGTATTTTTTTTTATAGCATGTGCATCTTTTTCTCTTCCCTCTTAGCTACCAAACTTGCTAATTATTTTTCTATTTTTATGTTATTATTGAACTTGTCACTAAGCACTATATTCTAAGATACAACCTTGACCACACTCTGCCAGAGCAGCTTTGCATAAACACATCTCCCGGTGTGACTTGACCTCCAAGGATGTCCTGTCTTGACACTGCTCCCCCTTGATCCACACTCCCTCCCACCATCCCTCCAACCCTGACCACCCATGTTCTATAAATGAAGAAAAGACATCTACTAAATAATCATACAGATGACTCCAATCAACTTGACTTTGTGCTTCATTTCTACATTCCAATATTACCTACAAGTTTTACCTTACAGTGTCAAAATCAACATTTTCAGAACTAACTTTTTATTCTTTCCTACCTCTCTCTCCTTCAAGAAAATTACTTTCTTTTTTTTTTTTTTCCTGCTCTTACAAGCACTATCTTACCATTAATTCAAGGTCAAAACTTCGGGCATCTTTAACTTCTTTCCTATTTCCTAAAATCCAATTAGTCATTGCATCTTTTTATTTCTGTTCCTGCATTTTTCTTATTTATTCCCTTTGTCACCTTATCATTAATTCTTGTCACTTCTCATGTATCAAGTTTTCTAACTGACCTGCCTTTATTTTCTTTCTTAAATCTCCAATCTATTCTCTGAAGTTCTACCAAATTAATTTTCATAAACCTTAACTGATTATTCATTGTGTTACACACAATCTTGATCAAACACTTTTAAACAATACCTATTGACTAGGAGATCCATTTCAAATTCCCTGGCTTAGCATTCCAAGGTCCCCCATGGCCTGAGTGCCCCTATACCTTCCATGGATCTAACATGGCTAAACAGGACTTTAGGACTGGACTTAACCACCTTTTCCAAAAAGCCAAGAGAAGCTTCACCAAAAGTGCTCTCTACATTTCCTATATGTAAACACATTCTAGCTCTAATTTTGCCTTGAAACTTTTCCATCCTAATTTGAATATTAGACGCGTGTGTTTGTCCTCTTACTCTAATATACTAAGGAAGGGATTTTTTGTTTCATTCATACACAGTGTAATGGAAATCTATGAAATTTTGAGTTAGAATAAGTTCAAGTCCTGATTCTACCAATTACTACTTTTGTGACATAAGGCAAGGATAAAATATATAACTTCTTTGATACCCAATTGTTCCATTTGTTAAACAGGGGTTAAATGCGTGATGTTTTACATACAATGTGTGAGCAATAAATCGTTCACGAATAAATAAATGTTGAAGAGAGGAGAGCTTCCGTAAGTCTCTCAGGTTGGCCAGAGCTTCACAAGCAACATTTCCTAAAGATAAGAGAGAGTATCTGAAGCATCATTCCTCAATCCAACCAAAGCTCTCTATCTTTCAGGAATTCTAATTTACAAATATCTCTGATTTGGAAATACCGTTTTGCATTTTAAAGATCTTTCATAGTGTCTGGCATACGATAAGAATATAATTCCTATAATGCCAGGAGAATATAATTTTCCTGGCAATACATTCTTGAGATCTTATTATATGTCACATGAAGTAGATCCCTTTAGGAGCCTCCAGGGACAAGATTTATTTTCAGATTTAATCAGTCAATGTCCCTACAGGAAACAGATGACAAATACAGATATGATAGTTCAAAGAGAGTATAATGAAGGGATTATCCACAAAGATGTGGGAACACAAGGGACAGCGAAATAACATGAGAGCAGTTTACATCTTTAGGTCAAGGTTAGGGAGCAGTCACTAGAACCTGGAAGGAGGAGTCAATATAATGGGTCACCAGAAGAAGGGCTATACCCTTCTGTGGAGGAACGTTCCAGCCCAAGGAAACCCCCCAGGAAGAGAGTCAAGGGCATAAATATTCTTCTCCTGCTTCTGGTTTCTGTCAGAGCCCTCCATTGGCAAACCCAATCAAAAATGAGAGGGCAAGGGAGTCCATTAATAGTCTATGCACATCTGCCTCCCAAGGCCAATAGTAGGGGGGTGAAGGGAAGAGAACAGATCTGGAGGGGCAAATGGAAGATACGGATACATGTTCATTCATCTGAAGGCGATTTCTGATACCAGGCAGGACTTTTGTTTTAGTATGATGACCATCTGGCATTTACTCAGTATATGCTTTTGTTCACTTAGATAAGTCATTATTTTAAATAAATAAATATATTTTGTAGAGCTACATAAAAAATGTGTTTGCAAGGATTTCAAGTAATTTTTCTATATATTTCAGTCCATTTTAACTCCCTTGAAAAAGGACAACCTCTTCTAGGTTATAAATGCAACAGGTTTCCTGAATTAATTTTATTACATAAATGTAATTCTTATCATACTGTTCTTATCTCCCTAGGCACTTTTTATTCTTATTTCAGAATATGTAAAGTGCCCTCACTTTGCAAGCACCATGTTCATGCTCCAAATTCATATGAATAAAAAAGAATTTATGGTGTGAATAGGATTTACTAATTCGACAGATCCAATTTTTTTATTCCCTAGGAACGTGATCTGTGACCCTAACCACATGCAAATGCAGCCCTCTGTTCAGAGGGAGTCATGGCATGAGAGAGTGAAGTAAGGGGAAAATTCCATAAACATTATATTCTTTAGTAGAGATACCTGAACAGTAACCCAATGTTTCCTAATGAGTATTTCCTATGTTCACATCAGTACTTCTTTTCATACCTCATTCTTGGATAAACAATCTTCAACAAAGCTCAAATTCTTCTGGATATATTAGAAAATAACAATAATGGAAAATCAGGACTCTTTTGCCAAATTATTATTATAGCATAGCACATGCCTAAAGTTCAAGAAGGGTCCGTAGCGTTTGTTTGGAATTAAATTCACCATGTCTAGCACTGAAACTCATAGGTCAAACTGATCTCTTCAGAATTTCTAGAAATTCTTGCAGTGCACCATAATTTCTAATGGCAAGACCTCACAATATAGAAGAAGATATGATGACAGTGGCTCTTTGTAGTTACATGGTACCATTCAATACATTTTGTTGGGACCACCATTGACTCTCAGCACACATCTATTCACAGGGAATTTGACTGGAAATTTTGAGTTAAGTTACATTAACTTAGCTTGGCCTAGGATGTACTTCTAACCACTTGCCAACATCCATAGTCACACTATTCATTTCACCCAAGAACACCGTGTATCAAACCCTTCTGGACTTTGTAGAATAATCTGACCTGGCCTAGCCCATCCATATATGTGTCTCAACTTCCTCCTTTCCAAGGGACTGCGGTCCCAAGATCCTCCCTTATGTTACTGCAAATTTATTTAACTCTCTTCCAAAACTCTTTTGCAAAATATTCTCATGGACCTATTACTAACTCTGCTTCCTTTTTATCTTCCCGTCACTCAATTCCTTCTTTTAAATTAATCTTCAAAAAATAGTTCTTTATAGATGTAGCCTGAAGGATCCTGTCTTACTGACTTTGGTGATCCCATTACAGAGTCTGAAACATAATGAGTGTTTAGTAGATATTTGCTGAATATGTAGATGATGGTTAAACGAATGAATACATTGAAGAAAGAAAATAAACTCTATTAATCTTTCTTTTAAATAGATACTTTTTCCACTAGATATTTTAATTTTCAAGGCATCAAGAGGTGAATGTCAATCTAAAAGTGCAGGGACAAAGGATGTGCATGGGATTTCATGGGCAAAGAAGTTCGAATATGCTGTGCATGCCCCACTTGGAGAGTCTCGATGTACATTAAAGGCTCAGAGATAGTTGGCCACTAAAAAAATTATTTAGTTGAGTATTTTCTGGAATCATTTTTGATTCCTCCCTTTTCCCCTCACCATCCATATCTAACCTATCTGCAAGGTCTATGAGTTTGACCTCTAAAAGAATATCTGTCTACTTCCCTCCACCATGGCTGCTACTACTGTAGCCCATGGCGCCATCCTGTCTCGCAGGAGTCCTGCAATATCTTCCTAATTGACATCTCTGCTTCCACTCTTGGACTCATAACCATTCCAACAAAGTAGCCAAATGAGCTTTTAAAAACATAAATTGATTCCCTGCTTATCCCTAAAGCATACCAATGGGATTAATGTTCTTAAAGTCCAATCTTCATAAATTTGTCCAAAAGGCCTTATGACCTCTAGCCTGAGCCGCACTCTCAAACCTTATCAACCACCACACTCCTCCTTGCCCATCACTCTTCTGTTCACTAGGCTTCCTTCTCTACCTTTTCCTTGCCAAGCCCTTTCCTACATGAAGGACTGGTTCTTGACGTTTCCTCTGCTTAAAAACATATCCTTCAGCTCTTCTTGTCATTAGCTTTTCTTCATCCTTCAAGCCTCAGCTCAAATATCATCTTTCTGAAACCCTTCTCGAGAACTGGCCCTTCCCAGTTGTCCCACATCACCAGCTCTATTTCCTTCATAGTAACCATCACAATTTGAATTTTTAAGATTCTGATTTCCTACACTAGAATACCAACCCTTGTTTATATTATTTACCAGAACATCGTTAGCAACTAAATAATACCTGACACATGGTAGGGAATAAATATTTGCTGAAAAAATATGTTTATTCAGGGGGTCCTCTTTCAAGTAAAACTTACTAACATTCCACCGAACACAGAAAGTCTAGTGTAGGCTAAAAAAGTAACCATTTTACATAAGAGGTCCATACATATCTTCAGGGAGTTAAGAATTTCTATTCGTATATAATGGGCTTTAGAATTCTGACATAAATATACGACACATGTGCTCAAAAATCCGTTACAGAGTAATGTCAAGGCTATTAGGTAATGGTTATTTATCTACAGTGTTAAAATATTTTCGTTAGTCATATGCTCTACAAAGAATTCTCCCTTACACTGGTGTTTCCTTACAACTGATTCCATTCTTGTCTTGAAAAATTCATGTTAAAGGCTTCCGCTGGTAAGCCCTTATAAGTTTGGAAATAATTTGAAGAGTTTAATAATATTTTTGACTTTGTTTTTGGTTTTTGGCTAAGAGACTGTTACCATCATATGGCTTTATTTCTTCCTTTATAGATTAGGAAACCGAAATGAGGCCCTGAGAATTTGAGCGCCTTTTTCAAAATCATGCAGCATTAATTAACACTATAGTCCTGGTCCAGGTTATTTTCACATTTTGTTCTATTTTCCCTATTACTCCTAAGTCCATAAGACAGAAATTAGAAGGAGTATATATGAGGGGCTGGATCCAAAGGATGAGCTTGAGCAACACCTAATTTCAGAGAGGATGCTTGGAAAGACCCACTTCCATTCCTATCACAGTGGAGCAGATGATCAGCTGTTCATTATGCAGAAGTGGGATCAGACGCAAACTTTATTCTCCCTTTACCTTCTGATAATTGAAGGAACCTGTCCTAACAAAGAAAGTCTTAACAGCTCCATTCCTATTTATATTGCCAAGTTGCCTACAAGTGGATAGGATCAAAAAAAAAAAAAAGAAGAAGAAACAACTGTACAACTTCTTAATAAATCAACTTAACATTAATGCTTATAATTTTAACAGATCTTTAAAAATTATCTTCACGTGGTTGATGAATGGTAAAATTACACAAGTCTTGAGTGGGAAGCTATAAAGAAGAGAAGTAAATCTTATCCTTCTCTGCTAATACACTCAGTTTGACAGAAGAAGCTGCTTAAGTCAGCCAGAAGACAGCAATCCTAATTAAAAAATGGGCAAAGTATAAAAACAGGCAATCTACAGTACAGGAAATCCAAAACAAATATGAAGAAAAACATGCAACAATCAAAAAAATGTAAATTAAAACCACCATTCGTTTTATGTTACAGCTATTAAAAAAAGGCAAAAAATTAGAAGTTGGTTTAAGTAAATTCTGGTAAAGATGTGTATGTGTACAAGTGTGCAAGTCCATATGTGCATGTACATGTGTGTATATGCCTGTGTGTGTGTGTGTGTGTGTGTGTGTGTGTGTGTGTGTGTGTAGGAACTCTCCTACATTATTGCTGGTGGGAGATTAAACAAAAGCTGCTGTTCTCAAGAGCAGTCTGGACTATTTAGTCAAATTAGACGTATGCATACCATATGTCTTAGCAATTCCATTCCTAGGTGTATTTCCTTCCAAATTTCTCACACTTGTCTGGAAGGAAGCATGTACAAGGATGTTCACTGTGGTGTTGTTTGTCTCAGCAGGAAGCTAATCTCAATTTAGAAGTCCACCACTGACGGATTAAAAGTTAATTGTGGTAAATGCACACCAAGGAGTACCATGAATGGCTGGAAGTACGGAGCAAATGTACACAGAACAATATGGGTGGATGGTAAAAGCAAACTGCTGGATAACACAGAGTAAGATACAATGTGATTTGTATCATAACAAATGCAGAAATTAAACAGACGCTCCAAATAATACACACTTTTCAAGAACACATTTTTTTAAAACACACATTATATGTATTAGAATGATTTCCTGTGCAGGAAACAAATTAAAAAGTAATAATAAACAAACCACAAATAAACAACTACAAGCACAAAAAGAGGCAAGTAAAGAGAAAATAAACAGAAGTAAAAAGAATTGTACTTATTTAGAAGCAGCATGAACTTAAAGCCCCCAAAGATGAACTGAAATACCTCCCGCCAAATTTCCCTCACCGCCTCTCACTCCTCAGGGATTAGAAGGCATTACACTTTGTCTCCAACACACATAACTGTGAAAAGTCTGCAGTAGTAAGACTGAGGCCAAGGACAGGGGAAGGCTGTGCCCTGAACAAAGTCAGAAATGCCATTCATGTGTCTGAGGTTGAATTCCTCAAGATAAGTATGAACCAGGGTTGGAAAAGAAAGTCCATCTCTGTTTTTGTCTAGGGGATGATAGGAAAAGGTGAGTTTGGCTCCATGGACTGCCATGGGTACCATTGCTTAGGAAAGATCAAAAGAGGCCAGGACTTGTAAGAGATATAGGGTTCTAACAAGAAAATTAGAAAGTCAGGGTACTTCTTGCCAGGTCAAAAGATTATAAAAGTCTGATCATAAAGATAGAGCACAGCTTTACTGTGACTGGCACAAAACTGTAACAGTTTTCTGCGTAATGAAAGTGCTTTGTCGAGGACATAAATTACCTGCTTCTCCAGTTTCCCTCATTCTGATCCTCAATTTTATTCACCTCTATCTTGTTGCCTCATGTAGCTTCCTGACAGTGAAGAAAATCAGCAGAAAGAAGTGGCTGAACTATTCATTTAAAAATTTTTACTTATTAGAGTTCAATGAATATGTTAGAAAAAGCAAAACCACAAAGATAAAATCCATTTATCTTTAAGCAGAGTGCTGCATTCGAAGGAATTTAGCTGTAAAATTATTAGTGATATTTTTCTGGGAAATGACATTATAACAGAAAAGGAGGTGACGCTTTTCAAATAGGTATTGGAGACGCTTTGATGCTCTCCCCACGCAACCACACGTATTCTTGGGATGCCCTGGAGTTTCTGGCACAAAGAACAGACAGCACAAGACTTGATATTAGACACAGGCAATTTACATCTACCCCAAGATACATGATTCGGGGGAATACAGTGCATTTTTACAGTTAACACAGTAGCAATTGAAAATATTATGGGCAACCCTATAGCCAAACTCAAAATATGTACAATAACTTTTTAATTGTATTATTAAAATATGGCTCTTATGCACTGAAGCCAAAAGGTGTTTGGAATGGCTATGGTGAGAAGATACCTCATGGAGTCAGCAGAATGCAAGAAACTCCCTTGCAATCCCTCTGTCATCGCCATCTCTCTAAATCCCGAGTTAGAAATCTGTGCATGCTATCCATCAAATAAAACTATGCCCCTCTTCTGCATTCCCACCCTATTAGCTTTCTCCTGGGAAAGTGACCGTGGAGAAGCTTCTGCTGATGCCAACAGTAAACTCCTTCCAAAGGTGTACAGAACATGAGAATATCTAAATCACACTGAATTCATCTGCCATTGGTGAAACAAAGTATAAGCCATACCTATAATGTTAGACTACGGGTCATTGTCCTGAAAACACGCCTGTCCCAGAACTCTTGAATTTGAAAGGCAATATGGTCCCTGCTCTCCAGGAGCTCAAAATCTTGATGGTGCAGTGCTAGAGAAACAGAGAAATAACTGTATGTCAAATAATAAGCATCCTTATAAAGAGTGATAGTTACTATTATTTAATGATGAAATCTTGGCTTTCCTACCATTTGGAGATAATAATTTTAACAGAGAAAGTTATTGAGAAATTCGTATCTCTCCCTTTGCTCCGATAGACCCCAAAAATAAAAAGCAGAGTTCTTTTATTTTTATTCTGTGGGAAGCAGAGTTTTGAATTCTGGAATCCTTTGTCCTAGAATTAACAGGTTGTTCTGTTTTGTTTTATTTTTTTTCTGATTCGGATCCAGTGGAAGCGAATTAAGTTGGCTTATTCCCAAGTGACAGGAGATGGTGACTTTTGTGCTTAGAAGGTAGGGACAAGTGAAGCTAACGAAAGTCTGGCAGAGACATCACACTATTTCTGCCACAAGCAGGAAACATCAGGAACATGGAGAGGGCTGCTTCTGCAAGCAGAGGAGGAATTACTCCCAAACCCAACTATAAGATTGAAATTGGACATTCGACTTTTCTTGCATTCAAGTGTCATGAATCCATGCATATCCACTTCATGAACATACACTAAGGTCTGGCTTTCAAGAAATAGGACTTTTTTTTTAATAGATCTTTATTGGAGTATAATTCTTCACAATACCATGTTAGTTTCTGTTGCACGGCAAAGCGAATCAGCCATATGCATACAAGTTCCCATATCCCCTGCCTCTTGAGACCCCCTCCCACCCTCCCTATCCCACCCCTCTAGGTGGTCACAAAGCACCGAGCCCACCTCCCTGTGCTATGGTGCCGCTTCCCACCAGCCAACTATTTTACATTCGGTAGTGTATATATGTCGATGCTACTCTCTCACTTTACCCCAGCTTTCCCCTCCCACCCCATGTCCTCAGGTCCATTCTCTATGTCTACCTCTTTATTCCTGCCCTGCAACTAGGTTCATCAGTACCATTTTTTTTTTAAGATTCCATATAAACATACGGTATTTGTTTTTCTCTTTCTGACTTACTTCACTCTGTATGACAGACTCTAGGTCCATCCACCTCAGTGCAAATAACTCAATTTCATTTCTTTTTATGGCTAATATTCCATTGTATATATGTGCCACATCTTCTTTATCCATTCATCTATTTGTGGACACTTAGGTTGCTCCCATGTCCTGGCTATTGTAAATAGAGCTGCAGTGAACACTGTGGTACATGACTCTTTTTGAATTATGATTTTCTCAGAGTAAATGTCCAGTAGTGGGATTGCTGGGTCATATGGTAGTTCTATTGAAACAATTAATACTGGCTGGAAAGGGTGTGGAGAAAAGGGAACCCTCTTGCACTGTTGGTGGGAATGTAAATTGATACAGCGACTACGGAGAACAGTATGGAGGTTCCTTAAAGAAATATAACTTTTAAAGGGCCCTTCCAATGACTTATTGTATGAACTCCTGGACAGCATATTTTCTACTTTTCAGTCTTATGAAAAGCAAGACTATTTCTTTATTCAGTTTGTATTTGTTGAGCCCATTCTTTGTGCCAAACCCTGTGTTAGACACCAGAAGCACAAAAGGAAATAGGACACTATTCCTGTTCCTGAGTAAGTCCCAGCTGAGTAAGAGATGTTGGCATGTAAAGAACTGATTACATAATAAGTAGTCATAAACTCTCCAGGGAGAAGTTCGGGAACACTTGCATAGTGGATGTTGCCATCGCCCTGACCAGGATGCTCCTTGCCCAAGACTGATTGGTGCTGGGAGTCCCCATCCCCTCGCACTAATTCAGGACAACTCTGCAGTTAACCAGCTTCTGAGCACCCTGTATGACTGGCTACGTAGGGCCTTTGTTATGACGGCATCTGCAGTTCATTTACCCTTCCTAACCCAGGAGTAAGCAAACTTTTTCTGAAAAGGCTGGATCATAGATGCTTTAGGCTTTGCAGGCCACAGAAGGTCAACCTCTATCCGGTACTTTTTTTTTTTTTTTTTAACCTTTAGAAATATAAGAACCATTCTTACTTAACTCAGGGTCATATACAAACAGGCTGTGAGCTCGATTTGGTTTGCCGAACTTGCTCCAACCATAACTGCTTTCCTTGCCTACTCCCCGCAGGTGTTGATTTCAAGAGGACTCCCCAGCAAACATCCTGCAAGCAAATCTCTATCTCAGAGTTGCTTCCTGGGAACCTGACTCTGACAGCTTGACAAAGGAAGAACTAACTGAGTCTGAGTGGTTTAACAAGAGTTTATTAGGAGAGGTGGTGACAGTGTTGATTTTACCTAAACTCTATGGTCCTAGAAAATAGAGACGGTTAATCCTCCCAACCTTTTGTTTTCCAAAAACCCCACCCTATTGTGTTCCAAGGAAGGGCTTCCTGCGAAGACCTACCCCCCCCACACGACTTACATCACCCTCTTCTTTCTCCAGACCCCCATGAGACTCTCAGTTGACCCCCTTGTTTACATATAAGGCCAGATACCAACCCTCAGAATTCTCATTCTTTGTCTCATAAATGATTAGCTGAACTGTTTGTGCCCACAAAACTAGCTTGACAAGGAAATAAACATTTCCTGTTCGTCTGACAGAGGCTCCCTCTTAGGACAAAAACTGTAAAATCATTCCACTTGCAACTTGTCAATTCTTCCTTATATAATCTACAAAACCACCCTGCTGAGACACTCTGATCCTCAGATCTAGGGTTCTCCCTCTATTGCAATATACTGGATAAATTCAATCGCATTACTTGTTCTGGGTTTTTGCCTTGAACAGTGAGATGACCACAGGCACAAGAAACATACTATACAAAGGCACCAAAGTATGAAAAGACATGATGTTGTCAGAGAGATACTGGGAAGTCTGATGTGGAAGGAATGGAGAGTTGCGTTTGGGACCAGAGTGGATTGCAGTGAGGCAGGGCGGGGAAAGGGGGGCGGTGCTGTTTAGATTGAATCGCCTTGCATGTTAAACCAAACATGCGATGCTTGATGCAGGGAAATTCCCGAGGCCATTGTACAGTTCCCTCTTGGAGGTAAAGAGGCTTGGCCACTAGACAGGGAGAGTAGTTCCTACAATGGACAAAAAGACAGACTTTAAAGTTGTCATCAAGAGAGCATGGTCCCTGAACCCCAATGTTCATTGCAGCACTACTGACAATAGCCAGGACATGGAAGCAACCTAAATGTCCACTGACAGAGGAATGGATAAAGAAGATGTGGTACATATATACAATGGAATATTACTCAGCCATAAAAAAGAACAAAATAATGCCATTTGCAGCAACATGGATGGACCTAGAGATTGTCATACTGAGTGAAGTAAGTCAGACAAATATCATATGACACCACTTATACGTGGAATCTAAAAAAATGGTGCAAATGAACCTATTTACAAAACAGACTCAGAGATGTAGAAAACAAACTTATGGTTACCAAGGGGGAAAGCAACGTAGGGATAAATTGGGAGATTGGGATTGAAACTTACAAGAACCTACTGTATAGCACAGGGAACTCTACTCAATTACTCTGTAATGACCTATATGGGAATAGAATCTGAAGAAAAGTGGTGTATATGTATAATTGATTCACTTTGCTGTACAGCAGAAACTAACACAACATTGTAAATCAACTATATTCCAATTAATTTTAAAAAAAAGAGAGAGAGAGCATGGTCCCTTGATGAGCAGAGGTCTTCAGCTGACAAACCCTTAAATGCTCAAAATAATTTTGAGAAACTGTATATCCACTTGTACATTTACAAGTTACTCTTAAGATTTTTCATAAAAAGTTTAAATTGCATATAATTTCAGACATATTATAAATATTGACATCTTGAAATAAAATATTCATATCAAGTTTTTTCTCTTTTCTTATATCAGGTTTTAGAAAGTATCCAGTAGAATCTAAATACCCTAGATTTATCTATTTAAAAAATAAGTGAACACTTTAGTTTATATAGTTCCTTTATCTCCTTGAACTTTTCCATTTCATTTCACTAACATATTTTATGCTAATGTAATATAGTTTTATGCTGGAAAGGTTTTTACTGGAGTTACAAGTCTTTTATGCTAGAAGGTATAATACATCTGTGCTCAAAAATATGTATGTAATTTTTTCTTGTGCCTATAGGGTCTAAGTTTAAAAATGGTTTTTTCTTCTATAAACATTTGTTCAACATAAATATATTACAAATTGGTAATTGATTATTAAATATAAAATAAAACTTATTGAAGATGTACCTCATAATGTATAGATCAAGCTAATTTATTTGCATTTAGCTTATATATCTATGAATGAATATTATTAATTGCTAGAAAGAGAAAGGGTTCAGCATCAAATCTATTTTTCTTTTTATTTCATAGATATAAGCAATGAGCAAATTAGATAAATAAGTGGATATTAATAAAGAGTTTTCTTATAACAATGTCACTCTGTTCTTTAAATTCCTCTGAACTTTATACTAAAAATCACACCGTAATCTGTTATCAAAAATTATTGCTAATGATGTATCAATTCACAAACTTGTTAGGTAGCCCTTTTATTGTATTGAGAGCAAAGAATCAGAAACCAACTTATGTGCAAAGGGCTTTATTACAGGCCCTGGCATTCTCTGTTTCTTGGAAGAGCACAAAGGCTTTACCAAGACTCATCCAATGACTTGCCTTATGCCTGCAACTCTGTCACTTAAAGACATTTTTATTTATCCACTATTCTCAGACAGGGAGGAGAAAAATAAAGTATTAAATTCAATACACCTATGTTAATGTAAAAATCTTTTTTAACAGTACATTTTTATCTTATCAAAGTCCAGGAGATGCAGAGTTAACTCATGTAATTAGTGGAAAACATCCAGCACACAACCTAATTAGCAAAACCAACCCACATTATCAAACCAATCGGCCAGATCAGAAAAACACTGGACTTCAAGTTTTACTTTCAATAGAAGTGTTAATACATACTTTTAGAAATATAAAAATCACTGTGAAACAAATTGGAAATCAGATCTTGTAACACAGATTGCTAAAAACAGTCATTAAGACTAAAATTTTTCATGTCTAATAAAATTTAATTTATCCATATTCTAGTAAGTTGAAAGTATGATAAAATACCATTTTTATTTCTTTATTTGCAAGACTGTTATGTGTAAAGTTACAAGTTATTTATGAAGTGCAGAGTGTATCAGCATAGTACTCCTTTGGTAAATGTATACTTGCATGTTTTAATCTCTGATGTTCAGTGTTAGTGTATAATTAAATAAGAACTATGTATAAAATATAATCAATCCAGAATAAAAATGCCCCATGTATTTTATGAAAGAAATGATATGCACTGCTAAAAATTACTCAGTCCAAAAATTAGCATACCGTTGTATTTCTTGCTAATAGGAAGTAGAAAATATTAAGTATTTTATAGATGAGAAAGATTAGGCTGACTGAAATCAGAATAAATATTTTATGAAATGATTTGAGAAAATAAGTTTAACCATATTAGCAAATAGTGAATTCCAGTCTAAAAGAAAGCACATAAAATGTACTTTTACAGTTTTCATCCTGTGCCTTAAGAAATTAGGCAGTGTCAGAATGATTTCCAGTTACATGCAAAAGAATTTTTAATCCTTTCGCTCTTCATTCTGAGCTAATGACGTAACTTGAGGATGACTATTGGAAATGGCTGAAAAGAATCAGTTACCTTTAAACAGAAAACTTTGTGCTCAAGGCGTTCTCTCCAGATCAGTGCTTCTACAGCACTGGAGGCCATAGAAGAGGCAAAGTCACTCCTTGATTCCTCTCTACAACCTATCTGGATTCTGAACATGGCAACCTTCAACCAACGTTCAAATGTCTTTTTGCTTATTGCCCTAGAACTTTTTACACCCTGATAACATGTTCCATAGCAAGATTTGGGCAAGGGGTGTGCCTTTGTTTTATGGAATGGAGGTAAAACTATTAAGAAAAATAGGTGGCAAATGTAAAATAGATAGCTAGTAGGAAGCAGCCACATAGCACAGGGAGATCAGTTCGGAGCTTTGTGACTACCTAGAGGGGTGGGATAAGGAGGGTGGGAGAGAGACGCAGGAGGGAGGAGATATGTGGATATATGTATATGTATAGCTGATTCACTTTGTTATAAAGCAGAAAATAACACACCATTGTAAAGCAATTATACTCCAATAAAGATGTTTAAAAAAAAAAAGAAAGAAAAATAGGTGGCAAAAGAGAATCTGCTTGAACATGCAGGAGAGTTCTCAGTAGATATGTTTTAAGAAAAGTATACACAGAAATTGAAGATCCAGAAAATAATTCCCTTAACTTTCTTTGCAAACTCCCGAAAGTATTCACAGCCCAGTTGGAAGACTGCCATCATAAGGCCTGTGCAATCTAGTTTTAGACCACTAGAAATAGAAAGCTAATAAGGAAATGAACAAAAGCATGCAATATCTTGCAAAGTGTTCATGTCCTACTGTGTCACGAGAGATTTTGCATACTTGCTTCTTCATAATATTTCTATAAAAGAACATAAAGAGTTCACTTCTTTGTGTCACAAACAGAAAAAGAAAAAGTTGTAATTGGGGGCCATTACCCCCAATCATCTCAGGTGTATTAAAGAGAGTCACCTCAGTCCCAGGTAAGTTGTGACAACCTGTTTCACAGAGTTTGCCTCTTAAGATAGGGCTGGGATGGGGTAGGGGATGGGGGTTAAGAGGAAGCCTACTAGGGCAGAGCAGAGGGAACACCTTCATGTTCAATCATTTGAAAGAACTCCAGGAAAGTAAACTGTCCCATTGTAGGGATGAAAACCCAGTACAAACAATATCTTTTTATGACTTAATATTTTTGACAGGAAAATAAAAGGCACTTCATTGAAAAATTCTTTAGTTTGCTGTCTGCTTCACAGACTTCTGAGTATTTCACTGACTGCCATATAAAGGAAGCCATTAATTCATTTAGAGCCTACAAAGTAGAAGAAAGTCCCTCTTTGACTAATGATTTATCTAAATTAGGTGATATATAATTTTATATTTTTTAAATTGTTATATATACAAAACATACAAGTCAAAAAGAAAGAGGTTTATTTTTCAAACCTAAACACTTACATATTATTCATATTATGATAAAAAAATTGAAGGAACATCTTTCTACAGGAAGCCTAGTAGGAATACTGCTTGAGTGCTTTAATTTCCATTTCACAAATTAATCCTGCAACATTTTATACAAAATCTTATAATTGGTTCTATAGTTAATTAAAATTTCAATAGCAAGCAGATATGAAAGTGCAGCTTATTTGAAGTACTTATTATTCACTCTTGGATTGCTAATGAATTAAAGTCTCAAGTGTATCTGTATTAAAGTCACCTTCCTACTCATCTATCTACATGCTCAGAAAGTAATACATTAAAACCAAAAGGGTTTCATATATTTGGTGTTATTATTTTTTCTGCCTAACTTGTGAATGTAAGTTTATTCCGTTGTACTTTCTGAAAAATTAACTACTCTTTCAGCTAACAGTCTTTTCCAGTCCAGTTATTTTAATAATTAGGATTCTATTTGAAGTTCATTTTCATTTAAGCATATTATAACTTTTGTCAACATTTTTCTCTTCACCAAAAGGTTGGTTTGAAGTCACGTCAACAACATTAACTGTTCTAACCTGTAGACTTTTCATGAAATAAGATGCTATTTTATCCTCTGGAGCTTGGTTTGTATTCCTTCAACTGGTTAAAACAGATTTATCATGGTGATCATTTCATAATTTATAAAAATATTAAATTACCATGTTATATACCTGAAACTAATATAAGTCAATTATACTTCAGTTCAAAAAATAAAGTAAAACAGAAAAAAAAAAATCCTCCTAAAAAGAGATTTAAAAGAACTCAACCATTGATACAAATATCAGTGTTTTTGAAGAGGCTTTGGATATTTCTTAAATACAAACATCCTGCTATGAAACTGATTAAATTATATACAAAGTAAAATGCATATATACAGATATTTTTATTAGTAGTGAATATTATTAAGATCTGTTTCTGTATTCAGAAAACCATGAAAAATATAACTTAAGGGTTTAAACTATTTCTCCCTGTGAAAATTACTCAATTTATTACAAACCCATTAAAGAAAGTTTATTATAATTATAGACATTACTGAAGACTCTCTACTATAAACATACATTTTTCCCACTGCTATCACAAGATGAATTTTTCCCACCTTAAGTGGGAATAAGATTTTTTAATGAAGGGTATGAAGTTTCTGGAATTCTCCTTTCTCTACAACAAGCAACTATGTAGGCCTGAAATCCTAAATTTTTTAGCAGACAGACACAAAGATCAGAAAGAGGAAGGTTCTAACCCCACTCAGACTCTGTTTTAGGAGGAACCACATGAAATTTATTCGACCATTGTGAAGGCACAAAATCGATGATTTCACATCATTCAGCCTATAAAGTCGATGTCAATCTTTAATCCAATTTTTCTGTGTATTTATTCTGTGTTCTCCATAGAGAAGGTCTGTAGAAGTGTCTACAATGCTACTCAAGAAGAGTGTCAGGGGTAGTGCCACACAGAGATAGGGCTCGAGGACTTTGTCAATGATTCAATCAGACAAGCTCTGTTTTTTTGTCTTTGTTTTTACATAATGGGGTTCCCGGTAAACACTGTTTAAAAAGAAAGAGATTCACATTTCTAAAAAATGATGTTGAAAAATCATGGGTAGATTCCAGTATTATGAAAAGATAATGAAATGACAGTATTAGAAAAATGCAGAGGTGATCTCATCCAATACCCTCAACTTGTAGGAGATACCAAGGCCCTGAGACAGCAAGTGCTTTCCCCAGGGCCACAGGGGTATTCAATGGCAAAGCCACTACAGAACCCAACTCACATTAATTCAAGTCCAGTGTTCTCTTCAATATATCATTTTATAATATTACTGCCCTTTAACTACCTAACCCAAGCCTTCCATTTTCTAGGCTATATTTCTCTAGTTCCTTCATCTATACTTTGGGTTCTATGCTCTCTAGACACTTCATGATCCTCATTTCTTCCACTGACATTCTAATTTTTCAAGTTTCCTACAAACCAAAGGTATCCAGGGTCAAACACAAGATAACTTGATGTATTTTGACCAGTACCAAGCACAGTGGGACCATGCCCCATTTGTTATAGGCACTAGAGTTATATTTTCGGTCCAGCATTTCATTAGTTACTTTATGGTGGAAATAAAAGTGCCAGATGCTACTTTCCAGACTGTCCCCAAGCTTCTGCCACTTTAAGAATTAAAGGGGGAAAGGTTATGAAATGTCACCTCTCAGCCAGGAAAAGAAACCTTAGTGAGAGTGAAATGGAGCATTCTAGATAGAGAAATGGATTGTATCATCTTAACAAAACTCTGTAGGAAGACCTAGTTGTCCTGCAGTAAAGCACAGCCAATCTATGTAGCATGAAAGAAATAGCAGATAATTTCCTTAAGGAAGAAAACCCTTCTTCCTACTGCTTGTGAGACAGCCTCTTCATGGGGGAAAAAAAAAAGTACTGTCGTTAACTAAGTAGACTACTCTAAGAATGGGGGCAAAACAGTTATAAGGTCCAATTTTAAAGTCTGTGAAATATGGAGATGGGAAAAAACCCTCTGATCTGCCAAACTCACTTTTTACGTGAGTATATACTTTGTTAGTCCTAATATCAAGATTTTAAATGTGAATCAAAGCCAGATCTTACTATCTGCCTGGAAGAATGGAGGTAACTGGTCTAAAACACAAAATAGTAATGACTTCACACGTGAACATACAGCTACTGTAGAAAACTTGGAGTGGAATGTATCCAAATTTAAAATTAAATTTTAAAAATGGAGCAATCACAGGAAGTGCCCAAGCAAACAAATTTGTTCTATAAAGATAGAAGAAGGTTTTTTTAAGACCTGGAGAACTGAAATAATCCGTCAATAAAGTTAAATTACATTTATCTATCAATGTACAGCAAGGCACACTTCAATAGGAATTTAAATCAAATTATACGTATTTTCCCCTGTGATGTGATGGTGTGATGATACATCTTTAAACTTTTAAAACTATCTGGATTTTATTTTGTCAATTTGTGTGAAATTGTTATTAAACTGATTCTTTTTCTCTGCGAAGAGTGCCAATGCCATTTGGATGAATATATTTGTCTCTACCATTAATTGATGGACCCTCTTTAGGAGATATTAAGTCCTCACATATACTTATGCGTGTTGCCATTTTTCTGTTTTCCTTCCCTTAAGTCCTTATTGCATATTTTCAAACATGTCACTTTAGGACATTGTCATAGCTCTTCTTTGTCAAAAAGGTTTTGACCATTCTTACCTCATTATTTTCTTCTAGATTAACATCAGAATTTCTGTCATGGCCCCTAAAAATTACTTTTTAATTTGATTGGGAGTCTGTTAAACCTATTACAGAATTTGGGAAAATTACCAGACATTCTGACATTTTCAAGCTCTTATAACTTTCAAGATACTGTGGTAAGAGCCTTATGAAAATTTGTGACTTAATATACTCATAAGAACCCTAGAAAGTATCATTGCTATTCCTAAGTTACAGATAGTGAAACTAAATCTTAGAAATTTTAGGCAGCTAGCAAGTGGAGGAACCAAAATCCAAGCCTGGGCCAGTCTGAATCTAAACCCACGATGTTAATCATCGTGATATACTCTTCTCATCAAGTATTATGATATGTCTCTCTATCCATTCAAGAATTCTTACATATACAGCAGTAAAATGTTAAGGTTTTCTTTATATTTCTTTACATTTCTTAATTCCTACTATTATAATTTCTTCTGTTACAATTGTGAATGAAATTGGCAACTGTTTCATTTAAATGGTCATATTAATAATTATTGCTTTTGGATAATCTTCTTGAATCTAGTCACTTCAATGAGATTTCTTAATTCTAGGATAGCTACATCTAAAAAATTATGTCATCTGCAAATAATGATAATTTGTCTCAGTCTTTCAAAATATTCTGGTTTTCACTGTTTCATGTCTAATTACATTGACCCTCTGGAATACTATTAAATAATGTGGTGTAAAAAATAATTTACTGGTAAGAAAAGATCTTTGGCTTCATTATTAAGAATGATATAGCTCTTAGTTTAAGACAAATTTTTTATTAATTATTTTTAAGTATTGACTGTTTTCTATCATAAATACATTAGACTTTATGAAATACCTTTTTGGTATCTGTAAATAATGTTTTTTATTATTTAAATTACTGATATGAAATAAATGTATTAATATCAAAACCTCTTTGCATTTTTAAAATAGAAACTACTCACGCATGGTGAAGTGTTTTCCATCATGATGGAGTATTTCAATTTATTATTATTTCATTTAGAATTTCCTTCCTAGTGAAAGGTGAGATTAGTTTGTAATTCTCTTGTGCACTATCTTTTTCAGGTTTTGTTATCATATGTGGTACTTTATTAAATGATTTGCTTATTGTTTCAATCAAAGCACCAGTAAAGTCTTTTGTCTCCTTAGGTAGGTTTATTCCTAGGTATTTGGGTCATTTTGTTGCAATGGTAAATGGGAGTGTTTTCTTAATTTCACTTTCAGATTTTTCATCATTAGTGTATAAGAATGCAAGAGATTTCTGTGCATTAACTTTGTATCCTGCTACTTTACCAAATTCATTGATTACCTCTAGTAGTTTTCTGGTACCATCTTTAGGATTCTCTATGTATACCATCATGTCATCTGCAAACAGTGACAGTTTTACTACTTCTTTTCTGATTTGGATTCCGTTTATTTCTTTTTCTTCTCTGATTGCTGTGGCTAAAACTTCCGAAACTATGTTGAATAATAGTGGTGAGACTGGGCAAACTTGTCTTGTTCCTGATCTTAGTGGAAATGGTTTCAGTTCTTCACCACTGAGGATGATGTTGGCTGTGGGTCTGTCACTTATAAGACACTAATGAAAGAAATTAAAGATGATACAAATAGGGCTTCCCAGGTGGCGCAGTGGTTGAGAGTCCCCCTGCCGATGCGGGGACACGGGTTTGTGCCCCGGTCCGGGAAGATCCCACATGCCGCGGAGCGGCTGGGCCCATGAGACATGGCCGCTGGCCTGTGCGTCCGGAGCCTGTGCTCTGCAATGGGAGAGGCCACAACAGTGAGGTCAACGTACCGCAAAAAAAAAACAGATACAAATAGGTGGAGAGATATACCATGTTCTTGGATTGGAAGAATCAACATTGTGAAAATGACTCTACTACCCAAAGCAATCTACAGATTCAATACAATCCCTATCAAACTACCAATGGCATTTTTCACAGAACTAGAACAAAAAATTTCACAATTTGTATGGAAACACAAAAGACCCCGGATAGCCAAAGCAATCTTGAGAACGAAAAATGGAGCTGGAGGAATCAGGCTCCCTGACTTCAGACTATACTACAAAGCTACAGTAATCAAGACAGTATGGTACTGGCACAAAAACAGAAATATAGATCAATGGAACAGGATAGAAAGCCCAGAGATAAACCCATGCACATATGGTCACCTTATCTTTGATAAAGGAGGCAAGAATATACAATGCAGAAAAGACAGCCTCTTCAATAAGTGGTGCTGGGAAAACTGGACAACTACATGTAAAAGAATGAAATTATAACACTCCCTAACACCATACACAAAAATAAACTCAAAATGGATTAAAGACCTAAATGTAAGGTCAGACACTATCAAACTCTTGGAGGAAAACATAGGAAGAACACTCTAGGACATAAATCACAGCAAGGTCCTTTTTGACTCACTTCTTAGAGAAATGGAAATAAAAACAAAAATAAACAAATGGCACCTAATGAAACTTAAAAGCTTTTGCACAGCAAAGGAAACCATGAACAAGATGAAAACACAACCCTCAGAATGGGAGAAAATATTTGCAAATGAAGCAACTGATAAAGGATTAATCTCCAAACTTTACAAGCAGCTCATGCAGCTCAATATCAAAAAAACAAACAACCCAATCCAAAAATGGGCAGAAGACCTAAATAGACATTTCTCCAAAGAAGACATACAGATTGCCAACAAACACATGAAAGAATGCTCAACATCATTAATCATTAGAGAAATGCAGATCAAAACTACAATGCGATATCATCTCACCCCGGCCAGAATGGCCATCATCAAAAAATCTACAAATAAATGCTGGAGAGGGTGTGGAGAAAAGGGAACCCTCATACACTGTTGGTGGGAATGTAAATTGATACAGCCACTATGGAGAACAGTATGGTGGTTCCTTAAATAACCAAAAATAGAACTACCATACGACCCAGCAATCCCACTACTGGGCATTTACCCTGAGAAAACCATAATTCAAAAAGAGTCATGTACCACAATGTTCATTGCAGCTCTATTTACAATAGCCTGGACATGGAAGCCACCTAAGTGTCCATCGACAGATGAATGGATAAAGAAGATGTGGCACATATACACAGTGGAATATTACTCAGCCATAATAAGAAATGAAATTGAGTTATTTGTAGTGAGGTGGATGGACCTAGAGTCTGTCATACAGAGTGAAGTAAGTCAGAAAGAGAAAAACAAATACCGGATGCTAACACATATCTATAGAATCTAAAAAAAAAAAAAGGTCACAAAGAACCTCGGGGCAAGACGGGAATAAAGACGCAGACCTACTAGAGAATGGGCTTCAGGACATGGGGAGGGCGAAGGGTTAGGTGGGACAAAGTGAGAGAGTGGTAGTGTATATATGGACATATATACACTACCAAATGTAAAATAGATAGCTAGTGGGAAACAGTTGCATAGCACAGGGAGATCAGTTTGGTGATTTGTGACCAGCCAAAAGGGTGGGATAGAGAGGGTGGGAGGGAAGGAGACACAAGACGGAAGAGATATGGGGATATATGTATATGTGTAACTGATTCACTTTGTTATAAAGCAGAAACTAACGCACCATTGTAAAGCAATTATACTCCAATAAAAATGTTAAAAAAAAAACAAAAAAAACCCCCAAAGTACCAGTAAGAAACAAACAGCATATGGCCACATTAAGGTAATTCCAAAGAAGATTAATAAAGTTATGAGAGAGGTGAGCAGGGAGTAGAAGAAAACCACACACTATGCTGCAGTACCTTAAGGCTGCTAGATGTGAAGGCAAAAATCTAACACACCTAGATCATAGGTAGGAGTGGTTACCAGATCTGGAATGAGAGAATAACTTGAAAATGGTCACCTTGAGAAAACTTGTGAGCTGCATTTCAGTTCTCAAACAGGTAACTACTCAGGTAGGGAGCCAAGGGAATAAATAGTGCACGCTTCCTTTCCTCCCTCCTTCCGGTCTCCTGCAGGGTTTCCAATTTGGCTGGGCTCAATTCAAAAGCAGAGGGCATGGAGTCTTTTGATGTAGTGGTCTGGTACAGAGGGAAGGGTGGAGAACAGGAGTTGACCCAGAGGGGCACATGAAGGACACAAAGCACACAGGTTTTCAATGCTCTGGAGCAAAGAACAGACTGTTGAAATGAACTAATCCTTTAAATTTTAAATACATGATTTTTAAAGACTTTGTGACTCTGGAGCATATAATTTTAGATAATCGGCATGTTTTTAAATTTCTTTCTAATGATTATATTAGAAAGGTTTTCTATATCTTGAATTAATTTTAATACTTTTTCTTCAAAAAGCTATTCAAGCCATTGAAATGTTAAAATTGTAGGCTTTAATAAGCATAAAATCTCTTATGATTTTATCTACTCTTCATTTATTGTTAAATCATCTCTAATTTCAAACTGAGTTTATATATTCTTTTTCAGATTTTCCATTGGTTTGGTTCATTTTTAAATACTAGTTTTTGTGTATACTTATCAATTTGATTGTCATTCCTTTTTTAATTCTGTCCTATTTTTAATTATCTATCTTATATGTATGTACATATATAAAATCTCCACTTGGATTACTTAAATTAATTTTTCTTTTGTTTCTATCTTTTTGAACTGAATGCTTGATTCATTTCTTTTTTTAAATTTTCAAAACGTGAAAATGTTCACTTCTGAATATATCCTTGGCTAAATCACTTAAGTTTTTATATGACATATTTATTTTTTCTTTGCTAAGCTGTTGAAATTTTACTTGTTCTTGAGCCTATGGTAATTTGTGGAGATGCTTCAAATATCAAAGTGATTAAAGAATTTTTATTAAAATTGTGTTATTAATTCAAATTTTATCTTAGGGAACCAAAGAATATGGTCCATACGGTCCCCACCTTCCAGAAGGTAGCCATTATACTGTATATATTATTTGTCATTTCCATTTTAAAAAAATTTATGATGTACATTGTGTACCTCTTTACGAAATACATTGTTATATGGCTCCGGACACGCAGGCTCAGTGGCCATGTCTCACGGGCCTAGCCGCTCGCGGCATGTGGGATCTTCCCGGACCAGGGCACGAACTCCTGTCCCCTGCATCGGCAGGCAGATTCTCAACCACTGCGCCACCAGGGAAGTCCTTGTTATATGTTTTTACGTTTATATAAATAGGTACCATACTGTATCCTTTTAAAACTTGCTCTTTTTTGGCTAAATTTAATTTTTTTAATTTATTTATTTTTTGGCCACACTGCGCAGTTTGTGGGATATTAGTTCCCCAACCAGGGATTGAACCTAGGCCCTTGGCAGTGAAAGCGCAAGTCCTTACCACTGGACCGCCAGGGAATTCCCCAATTTTATATTTTTTAGATCCACCCATGGTTGTATAGAATCATAGGTTATTCGTTTGAACTCTGTAGAAATTTATAGTGCATGTATAATCCACAGTCATGCATCTATTCTTCTGTAGATGGACAGTTAATTTTGCTCCAGGTTTTAGCAAATATGAACAATGGTACCATGAACATTCTTGTGTTGATCTTCTCATGCCCATGAGGAAGAATTCTTGTAGGGTACTTAGGACTATAACTGCCAAATGACTGGCTACACACATCTTCAACCGGGAAAGATATTCCAAACTATGTTCCAAACTGATTGTAACAATCTCTGTATACTTTCTACCTTTAAAATTTATTGACTTTTTTTGGGGGGTGGGATGACTAGTTAAGATTTCATGTTAATAAATGCTCCCTTAACATTTGAAAAATAAAAAAGATTTTCTGTTTGTGGGTTATAAAGTCAGATACCAAACTATTAATTCAAAATTATTAATCATATTATTCAAGTATTATAATGTGCTTTCTGTCTTCTTGCTCTAGTATAAGTATATGAAGGAGTGTTAAAATCTTCCACTATATTTTCTGTGCATTTCATTTTATACTTCTAATAGACCTTGGCCTATAAATTATAAAATCTTATTATTTCAAGATTTTTTTTCTCAAATTTGTATTGTAACTTTCAACATTAAATCGCTGTCTTTTTAAAAAAAATAACTGTCTTCTTCAAAGTGTTTTCTCTTTATATCTACCTATTTGATATGAATAGTGCCATCTTTACTTTTTAAAAGTTTTAAACATTTTTGCCTAACATACATCTATTTGATCCTGTTTCATTTTATAATGGTGTACTCTGGTGTAAAGCCAGTCCCTTTGCAAAAAAAAAAAAAAGCCATCAGATGGAATATATTAATATGAGATTTAACCCATTTACATTAAATGCCGTAATTGTTAAGTTTGCTTTGGCTTCAGTACACTTATTCCCTGCATTCTACTCATACGATTTCCTTCATTATTCTAATATTTGTTATTATTCTCTTAAGAAATTCTAAAGAGAAAGAATCAATTGTTCCTACTTATGAATCCCATAAAGTTTTGCAATGATCCGTATTAAATTAACTACCACATTCAATAACAAAGCAATATTATTTTACTTCATTTTTTGGAAAGTAAGGGTTCCTACTCTTTTTTTTTTTTTTTGAGGTATAGTTGATGTACAATATTATATAAATTCCAGGTGTACAACACAGTGATTCACAATTTTTAAAGGTTATAATCCATTTATAGTTATTATGACAAGGGTTCCTACTCTTATCTGCATCACTCTTTCCAATCTGTGTAGATTTAACGTGATTAATAATACTGGTCACAATAATAACAGCTAATGCTTACTGAGTACTTACCATGTACCTGTCACTGTTTTAAGCACTTTCTGTATTAATTCATCTCATCCTTCCCCCAACCCTAAGAGTATTACTCTTGTCCACAATTACAGATAGGAAAATTGAGTGGCTGAGAGTTTAACTTGCCCTCGGTCATAGAATTTGTATGTGATGGAGCTGGACTTTGAACCCAGTAACTCTACAGTCAGAGGCCAAACACATGACTACTACACTAAAGCACTTCTCTGAAATTTAATAACGTATTACTCTGTCTTATTGTGTAGATTATAACTTGAAAACAAAAACAGTGGATTTGATTTTTAATGTATTTAAATAATTATTAAAACTTACCTTGGTCTAGCACCTTCTTCATGTTTTTATTCAAATGTCATCTTATCAGCCCCAACTATCATATTTAAAATTACAATACTCCATACACTCCTGTCCTACCGCCTCCCTGATTTAATTTTCTCATTATACTTATCACCATCCTGCAGAGTATGTATTATGCTTATTTAATTGGCCTGTTTCTCTCCTCAACTAGAATGTAAACTCTAAAGGGAAGGTCTGTTGACAGCTGTCTCCCCAGCACCTAGAACTGTAATCAAGGCATAATAATCATTCAATAAATATCTGTCAAGTGAATGAGTAAATGAAGAAATAATTTGGGTTCAGTGGTCACTAGTTCTTTCCAATTGCTATTTCATCATAGCGAAGATCTTGTCTTTGACTCATTTTTCATTTTTCCTTGCATACCTGGGAAAGACTTTCTGTGTCCTCACCATGAATAAAAATTTGCCTGGTTACAGTATTATTTATTTTAAACAATTTTCCCACAGAATTCTATAAGTTTCCTCCATTATCTTACAGTAGACACTGCCACAGAAAAAAAAATTCTCAGGACAATTTGATTATCTCCTTATGTGAAATCTGAAATTTTCTTTTAATTATTATTGCAATGGGAATTTTGGAGATAGGGAAGTATATTCTAATATCAATATTTTACCTTGAAATCTCCCCAAAATTGTATAAAACAGAATGTTGCATTTGAAGAGTTTAATGTGTGTTGAGATATCATGTAAATAAAGATAAAGCAAAAAAATGGCATCATTAAATTTTAATGTATGAACAGATAATGAGGAATGCAACTGAGTGAAGCAAAATATATCTATATGTAAGGAAACTAAGTTTTCCTGTAAAGCAAAATTGATCTTAAATTTAAAAATAATTACAAGCTATTGCTTATATAAGTTAACCTAGATTCAAAAATATTAGCAACCTAAAAGTTAGGTTATAGTCTCTCTAACGCTCCTTTGTGACTAGAGAGCAGTTTCCTAACATTTTATCTATATAGGTATGACAATGGAACAGTAATTGACAAAAAGACACAGCTAACTTTATATCAGGGGCCTGCAGTGGCAAAGATATTGAAACTTGACTGCACAGAGATGGCTACCAAAGTAGGACATAAAGCAGCACTCTCTTAATTGGGAGCACAGTTTCCCAAGTGTATTAGTTCCGTATTGCTGCTGTAGTACATTACCACAAACTTATTTCCTTAAAACAACATACATTTATTATCTTGCAGTTCTGGAGGTCAGAAGTGTAAAATGGGTTGGCAGGGTTCCTTCTAAAGGCTCTATGGAAAAACCTATTTCCTTGCCTTTTCCAGTTTCTAGAGGCCACCTGCATTCCTCAGTTCATGGTTCCACATCATGATGGTATCTCCTTCTCTGGCTGTGACCCCCCTAATTCCTTCTTATAAGGACCTTTGTGATTACATTGGGCCCACCAGGATAATCCAGAATAATGTCTCAATTTTTAGATACTTAATCACATCTACAAAGTCCCTTTGGCCAAGCAAGGTAACAGACACACAGGTTTTAGGAATTGAGACACACACCAAGTCCCTCAAATTCCCTCTGTCCCATTTAAGATGGGGGATACTAGAGCATGTAAATGAGAATAATCTAGTAGAAAGGAAAAACTGATGATGCCAGAAAAAGGATACGATAGCAAAATCCTTAAGAAATAAAAGGAAATAGCATCCAAGGATACTGCTCCCATTTTAGCAGTACTTGGCACATTTGAGGGGCTTGGTATATGTTTGCAGACATTCTAAATACATGCTCTTCTGAAGCTCAAGTATTTACTTGGAAGATACCAAAAGGCAGAAACTTGTGCAAAATCTGCAACATAGCAAAATTCGACAAAAATAAAGTTATCCAATAATAAAGAAATTAAAAATACTATTTCAAAATCTTATTTAAGGGAAAGATATCAAAAGACAAATGATAAAAGTATAAGTAAAAACATCAGAATTCATAAGATGTTACCAAATTAATATTTTAAAGAAAATATACTTTTCTGAATAAATAAATGTTAACTGACACCCGCCTAAAACTTGGGAAAGAAACAAATTATTAAGCCAAATAAATTTGGTAAAGAGAAATGATGCAACTAAGAGCAAAAACAAGTGTGCTTGCGGAAGGGGAGACAAAAATCAGTAAAAATCCATCACTGGAAACAATAATTAACTGGGAAGGAGTAGATAAAGCAGCTGGCCTTCTTTCATGGGGTGAAGGGAACCCCAGGGAAAAGGCAGGTGACCTCCTTGTCAACTGGACCTCCCGGTAAATAGACTAGAGATATTTGCTAGAAAGAAGAAAACTTATTTCTGAAATGCCTTTAAAAGGAAGTCTCTGGCTAAAGATTACCTAGAGTAAATAGAATCGAAGATGAAAGGGGCATGGCTCCTTGGAGACTGTCACGTAGACTATTCACCCCGGGTATAAAAATAGAGATGTTTCATAACTTAAATGCTTCCACTGTGTGCTGATTTCTGATCCATCTGGCTTTTCAATCCAATCCTGTATATTGGTAGCTCATTAACCAACAGAAATACCTAACGTCATTGATCAACCATTGGCTCAATTTTTTAAAATTTAATAAATTCTATTCTAAAAGATTGTTTAAATTGTGACAAATATTCTCAACTATAACATTCATTCAACTAGAGGACAAATAACATTGATAACTATTTACAAAAATAGAATATATTCAAACAAACGTAAAAAGACCCACATTATTATAATCGATGAGACAAAAAATAGAAAAGTCACTACATAATAACAGTATTCCATTGTCACAGATTCATTGTAAAATTTTCAAAAATATATATATAGAGAGATAACAATAACTGTTCAGAAATATTCAAAGTTAAAACACAGGTCAAACAATTCTATGAGGCAAAAACTGTTTGGATTACAAAACCTATAAAGGAAATACCAAAAAAGGTTTATTAGGCCAATTTCAACTATTAAATGGTACACAAATATCCATGTATTATAAAAACTGCCAATGATTTATCCTGGGATTTTAAACTGATGTAGCACAAATAAAATTATCAACATGACTCATCACATTAACAAGAGAGCAAAAAAATAAAATATTCTAAGCTTCTCAGTAAATGCCAAGAACACATTTCATAAAATCCAATATTTGTTCTAAATTTTAAGTCTAAAACTAAAATCATTGGGAATTTCTTAACCATCAAAGAGTATGTCTGTTTCAAGTAATGTATTTATATATTTAATACAAATTCATTGGAGTTATTCCTTTAAAAAAAATACAAGGAATGCCTTTCTTTTAGTACTTCCACTGAGTATATTAATAATACTTGCAATTCATATATTAATATTATTGGCATTACTATTCAAGCAGGAAAAGAAATCAGGATACAAACATAAAAATGAAGATATAAATGAACCATATTTGCAGATGGCATGAATATGTATCTGGAAAGCCAAAAGGAAAAAAGAAGAATGAAACTATAACTAGAGACAGTAACTCAGCAAGGCTCCAGACTGTAAGATAAATCCACCAAACTTAATTGCATCTCTTTGCAAAAATGATACCTGATTAGAATAATTCAGAAACAGAATCAATTTCACTGGTAATAGAGGTCAACATGTTTAAATACTAAAATATTCATTTGATTTAGGTCATAAGGATTTTTTTTCTAATAGCATAACAGAAAGAGACATAAATAGTTGTAGCAATATACTAGGATTCTGGTTTGGAGTGTTAATGTAGAAAAGACATCAATACTCCATAGTTGTTGTATTTAATAAATTAATGATAGTAATAAATAGCATTTATCGCTTACTATGTTATTATGGAAAGGGCTTTTGTTTCATTTTCTGCTTAATTACTAATCCTATGAGATAATTCTGTTTTAATCTCTTTACAGACAAGGAAATGGAGGACAAAAGAAGTATTTGTCTACAGTCAACAGGCAGGAAGTGACAAAGGCTGGACTCACACGACTACAGAGGATACTCCACACAAACTGAAAAATTGTTGGTGAAGCTTACTGCAAAGAATAGGCAAAAGGTACCAGCACATTTTTCCCCCTGAAGAGATAACAATAGTGAACTCATTGCTCCAGATTTTAAAAAGCCTCAAAATGACAGTTATATATTTGTATATTGTGAGGCTGGCTACAAATAGTGTGTTTGATTAAAATTAAAATATAGAAGTAATTTGTTAACATATAATTAAAATACGGGTTTCTGCCAAGTCTCGAAGCTGTTCTGGGCACTGAGCCCAATTCAGACCCATATTGCCCAAGACTTTTAACTGGCACATACCCTGGGCCTCACAGGTGTGCCCGCAGCACAGGGCACAGGCCAGCAGAGGAGGGCACAGCCAGGCTCAGCTGCCTGCTGCCCCCGGCGGGGTCCTGGACCACATCATATTCTGGGGGTGGCAGGAGGAGGGAGCCTCGAATACTCTATCAAAAGTTCACCACTTGCCTGAATTAGTGTGTTTCCTTAAATTGATTAATAACTTCCTATGTTTTTTCTTCCTATTCTTTAGGCTCTGTTTCATTTCATGTGTCTAAAAAGCAGCATTTATTCCCATGTACCCTTGTTTACATGGATTTGCCCCTATTTTATAATCTAATTTTCTATGCTTAAGGTACTTATTTCTACTTCCTTTAAATCTACTGATTTTTAAAAATTGTATTTACTCTATAATTTTTAATTAATTTTTTTATACTTTGATTTTGTCTTCCCAGTTCTGCCAGAGGGTCCAGTACAGGCTCTCCTACACATCAGGAACTTCAGCAGGCATGGCTGGAAGGCTGCACTCAGTGGGACTGTCAACCAGAACACTTACACATAGCCTGTCCAATATGGAAGTCTCAGGGTAATCATGTATCTCCCATGCAGGCTCAGGGCTCTCAGAGAGAGTGTTCTCAGAGAAGGGAAGTGGCAGCTGCCATTTTCTTAAGGTCTTGGCCAGGACACTGGCAAGTGTCACTTCTGCCATATTCTATTGGTCAAAGCAGCCTCAGACCCTGTTCAGATTCAAGTGAAGGGGAAGATAGGCTTGTAGACCTCCTTCTAGAGGGAACGTAATTGGCCCAGGGGTCAAGGTAATATGCTTTGAAGTCCATTTCTCCCCGCCAGTGATTGAATATGTTGGGCGTAATAGGGAAGATCTATTCCTAGAAGACATAAGACTCCTTTGTCCCAACTTTGGCATGAGGGCTCCACAACAGCTCTCCAAACCTTCCTCAGATACACAGCAATGTGGCATGCTTTCACCCTTCCCTCCCTCTCTCCACTCAGAGTCTGATGTCTCTCCTAGCCTTTCCTGTCTCCCTCCCTGTTTCCTTTCACACAGGCATTGTCTCTAATAACATCCTAGCACATTTAATGCCATCTTGGTATCAAGTTCTCAAAGAACTCATATTAATTTTACCTCTCAGTGGGAGGAGGGTTAAAGAGTTTGTGGCTATCTTCAATAATATTATTTTTTTGCCATCGTCTGTCCCTGGAATCTTCTCAAAGTATCTGATTTCACCTGAAGTACATAATCTCTAGCCTGCAGACTTTCCCCATTCAAATCCCCACCCACAGCTGATTGAACCCCGGATGAACTCCTGATTCAGGCAACTCAAGGCTGGGCTGAAACAATCACAGTGATTAGCTAGCGATAAGGAGCTGTGCTGCCAGAATGGTAGCCCCAGAAGGCAGAGTCAGCACCATAATGAGTGAAAGCCATGGAGGAGTCAAAACCAAAATCCTTACAGAAGAAGCAGATTTAGAGAAAAGAAAGCAGAACCTACATGCAGAAAGAAGCAGAGAAGAAAGGCATCAAATAACGCTTGAGGCAAAGTGACAGACATCGCAGAGCTGCCCAACAGATTTCTAGTTTCTGTGACACCCAGGTATACACTGTACAAAGGAGTTCTGTGAAAAACCATTGAATTGTGACCCCCAAAATGATATGTTTAAATCCTAAGCCCCAGTACCTCAGAATGTGACCTTGTTTGGAAGTAGGGTCATTGCAGATGTAATTGGTTAAGATGAGGTCATACTGAAGCAGAGTGAGACCCCATATCAATGATTGTGTGCTTATAAAATGAGAAAATTTGGACACACACACACACACACACACACACACACACACACAGGGAGAACATCATGTGAAGATAAAAGCAGAGATGGGGGTGATGTTGCTACAGGCCAAGAATACCAATGCTTGCCTGCAAACCACCAGAAGTTAGCGAAGAGATAGGGAACAGATTCTCCCTCATAGCCTTTAGAAGGTGCCAACCATGCAGAGAACCTGCTCTCAGATGTCTAGCCTCCAGAACCGTGCAACCACAAATTCCTGTTGTTTAAGCCATGCAGTTTGTGGAACTTTGTTATGGCATCCCTGGCAAACTAATATAACCCCTATAACTTTACAATAAACCCCTTTTCCATTAGCTAATTTGAATGGGTTTCTGTTCCTTGCAAAGAAAAAAAAAAGATATGAATCAAAAGCCTAACTTATATTACCTTTGCTCTGAGCAGAGAAAAGAAACCACTGGAGGGCTTTGGGAAAATTCTGGCAGAGCCAGAATTCTTCTCAGAAAATTAGTCTGAATGTCAGGACAAAAAATTTTGTCAGGCCAAAAATAAATGAATGAACAAAGTTTAAAAGTTCTCTTCTAAAGAGTATGATCAAGATACTTTTAGCCAAAAAAACTTTAAAGGCAATTAAAACCAGAATCCTGCCTTGACAAAACAAACTCACAACCAAGCAACTTCAGGATGCTTAGATTTAAATGATACTATTTCCTCGGATTCCTTCCAGGATAAACTATTAGCCAAAATATAACAAAGTAAGCACTCATTTTCATATGGGATTGATGTTCATCATTCAGTTAAAAATTAGGCAATAGATACCAAACAAACAAATAAGTAAATAATCCCAGTTTTAGAAAAGAGAATTAGAAATTGTATTTTGGCAATAATTAACTAGCAAACTCATGCTGTCAGCACATTAAACAAAAATTATCTTTTTGTCTCCCATAACAAGCGTATGCATCTGGCTCATCCAAAAGTGGCACTAGCAGATGAAACTATAAATTGAAAACAGGGAGGATGCAGAGAAGGAATGAGAAGCAGGTAAAACATAACCACATGTTAGCAGTTTCTAGCGCCTCTATCTGTGAGTAGTCATTGACCACTCCAAATCCCACAGAAGTCTAATGACTCTGAATATCTATGAACGCCACAAACTGTCTACTATTGTTCCTGATTTACTAGGTGTGCAGTAGCCATACATAAAACCTGTTACATAAAGTACTGACCTGAGAATCCAGACTTTTAAGCAAGTAGCAGACTCAGAAGGAATATGCCACAAATTAACAGAACTATAATTTGAAGAAGCTAGCAAATTACCTTTTTAAATATGGGATACACTGAAGACCAGCTTCAGTAAGAGAAGATTTTTTTTTGGTTTTACTTCAAATATATTGATTGGATTTCAAAAGTTAAGCCTTCCTAGGCACTGGCCTTTGTAATGGAGTTTGATATTGTATGCTTGCTAAAGATGAGTGTTTTATAAAACTCATCACTTCCTATAAACAGTTGTAAGCCTTTTTGTTTTTCTTTCCAGAAAGAAACAACTCTAACTAAGGATTAGTCACCCAGAGACCTGTAAATCCCAGGGAAATTTCCCAAGTGCCATGGCTTCCTAAATGGGGATTGTTTTTCCAAGTTAAAGTCCTCATTTCACTAAATCGGCTGTTGTTTCATGGAGACTGCCATCTTAATACTGTGTCTTCTAATCTATTAACGTGATATAACTCTCCAATTTATTTGTCTGCTTTAAAGTCACTCAAACAACATTTTATAGTTTTCTGCATAGAGGTTTTGCAAATCTCTTGTTAAATTTATCCCTAATATTTTATGTTTTAATATTTAAATTATATTTTTATTTCATTTTCCAATTCTCTGTTGCTAGTATATAGAAACAATATATTTACATATATTGACCTAGTAAACTACAGCTTTGCTAAATTTACTTATTCATTCTAGTAGTGGTTAGATTTCTTAGGATCTTCTCCATTAAAAAAAAGTGTCATCAGAAAATAAATAATTTTGATTCTTTGTTTCCAGTCTTGAGCCTTTTATTTCCTTTTCTTGACTTGTTGTCCTAGTTTGGCCTTCCAGTATAATGTTGAATAGAAATAATTACAGCAGATATCTTTGCCTTGTTCTTGACCTTAGGGGGATAGCATTTAGTCTTTCACAATTAAATATGATATTAGCTGTAGGCTTTTCATACATATCCAATTGATCGTTTTGAAATTAAAATTAGATGAGGTCACTCATTTTCCCAAAGCCCTCCAGTGGTTTCCCAAATCATTCAAAATATCTTCCCAAATCCTTAAAATGGCCCACATTATCTGGCTTTCTGTTATCTCTCTGAACTCATACCCTAACATTCTTCCCCATTATCAGTCTGCCCCACTTGTCTTAAGTTTCAGACACTACAAACATGCCCCTATCTTGGGACTTGTGCACTAGTTCCTGCTACCTGACTGCTCCTCCCCCAGACAGCCACAGGGGTCACTCCTTTAGTGAGACCCTACTTGGCCACTTTGCATAAAATTGAAACTCCACCCCCACCTTGCCTATATATTCCCTGTCCCCCATCCTGCTTTACATTCCTTCATAGTACTTACCACCATCTAATATATTATATATGTACTTTTTTCTTTATTTATATGACCTTTCCCCCTATCATGTAAGATCCTTGAGGGTGGGAACTTTTTCTATAACAGAACTGAACACATGGCTTGTGTTTAAAAAGTATGTATTGAATGAAAAACTAAATACCTACTCTATGTTAGAATATAAATGAGGTTCACCCAGCTAGTTGGATAGGGACATTGGGAAGCAAAATTGTCATCATCAAAGAATTCAGAAAATACCTTAAATTCTATGTAATTTAAATGATGCTACAACCTTCTTAGCATTCTATTATAAGGATCTGGGTTTGGCAATTATAATTGGAAATGAGACTAGACTCTGAAATATAATTTCCATGACATGATCATTGTAACTGAGCTCATGGAGGAATTCCCAATGGGGTCATGGAGATCTTTTTTTTGTTTTCAGTTTAATAACCCAAGGAATACCTCCCTGAATTTAGTCAACCCGAGATCTCTTTCTATGTGAACATAGACAATGCTTTTATTTAAGTATACTTGACTGAGAAGCTTACATTAAATTTTTTGATTCTTTGATTCTCCTTTATAGAACAGTGTATGGCCCACTGTGTCAAACACTTACCAGTTTGCTTACCCTTATGGATTCTACTATTCTGGTCTCATCTGGATGGATCTGGAGTGTACATTATCCTATTTTTTTAAAGGTGACCTCCCACCCTCCAGTGAGCCAGCACCAGCCCAGGCAGTGCAGCCAACCATGTAGGAAACCTACCCCACCCTCCAGTAGGCCTGCACCCATCACATGAGGCACAGCATCACAGCCAACCTGTGATGCTTGCCAGGGGCCAGCCTCACCTACCAGTGCACCCACCATAGTCAGCCCCACCACAACAGAGGGGTGCACACAGCCCACATAGGAGCATCCCTAGAACACATAGCTCTGGTGACCAGAGAGGGGCATGCTGCTAGGCCCGATAGGACTTCTCCTACAAAAGGCCATTTCAAATTCAGGAAATGTAACCAAGCTACCTCACACATAGACATAATCACAGAGAATTAGACAAAATTAGGAGATAGAGGAATATGTTCCAAATGGTGGAACAAAACAAAACCTCAGAAGAAGAACTAAACAAAGTGGAGATAAGCAATCTACTAATAAAGCGTTCAAGGTAGTGCTCATAAAGATGTTCGCTGAACTCAGAAGAAGAATGGATAAACACAGTGAGAATTTCAACAGAGTTAGAAAATATAAAGAGGAATTAAACTGAGCTGAAAAATAAAATAACTGAAATAAATGTTACACTAGAAGAGATCAACAGTAGATTACTGATGATACAGAGGAACAGATCAGTGATCTGGAAGACAGAGTAGTGGAAATCACCCATGCTGAACAGAAAAAATAATTATTTTAATGAGGACTGTTTAAGAGACTTCTGGGACAACATTAAGCATAACACTTGCATTATATGGATGTCAGAAGGAGAAGAGGGAGAAAAAGGGCCAAAAAACTTATTTAAAGAAATAATAGCTGTAAATTTCCCTTACCTGGGGACAGAAACAGACATTCAAGACCAGGAAGCACAGAGAGTCCTTAGCAAGATGAATCCCTAAATGTCCACACCAAGACACATTATATTAAAATAGCAAAAATTAAACATAAGAGAGAATCTCAAAGGGCTTCCCTGGTGGTGCAATGGTTGGGAGTCCGCCTGCCGATGCAGGGGACACGGGCTCGTGACCCGGTCCAGGAAGATCCGACATGCCACGGAGCGGCTGGGCCCATGAGCCATGGCCGCTGAGCCTGCGCGTCCGGAGCCTGTGCTCTGCAACGGTAGAGGCCACAACAGTGAGAGGCCCGCGTACCACAAAAAAAAAAAAAAAAAAGAGAGAGAGAATCTCAAAAGCAGCAAGAGATAAGAAACTAGTTACCTACAAGGGAACTTCCACAGGATTATCAGATGACTTTTCAGCTGAACCTTTGCAGGTCAGAAGAGAGTGGCACAATATACTCAAGATGATGAAAGGAAAAAACCTACAAGCAAAAACACTCCACCCAACAAGTTTATCATTCAGATTTGAAGGAGAAATTATGAGTTTTACAGACAAACAAAAGCTAAAAAAAAAGCTCAGCACCACTAAACCAGCTTTAAAAAGAAATGTTAAAGGAACTCCTCGAAGTGGAAAAGAAAAGGCCACAACTAGAAATATGAAAATTATGAAAGGAAAAGTCTCTCAAGTAAAGGCAAACATATAATAAACATAATGATCAATCACTTAGAAAGCTAGAAGGAAAGTTAAAAGACAAATGTGGTAAAATCATCTATATCCACAATAAATAAAGTATACACAAAGCAAAAAGATGTAAAATATGATGTTAAAAAAATTAAATGTTGGACAAGGAGTAAAAACGTAGGGTGGTTAGAATGCATTCGTACTAGAGGGTATTACACTAAATAAAATAATCAGACAAATACCGTATGATCTTACTTATATGTGGAATCTAAAAAACAAAACAAAATGAAAACAGACTCATAGGTACAGAGAACAAACAGGGTAGAGGGGTTGGGGGAAGTGTGAAATAGGTAAAGGGGATTAAGCCACAGGCATGTAATATACAACATAAGGAATATGGGGAATAATACTGTAATAACCTTGTATGGGGACAAATGGGTACTAGCCTTATTGTGGTGATCCTTTCATAATGTATGCAAATGTCAAATTGCTATGTAGTACACCTGAATCTAGCATAATATTGTATTGATACATCAAGTATATTTCAATAAAAAGTAAATAAAACAACCATTTATCAATTACTCTTAATTGCCAGCCTCTGCAGCTATACTAATTTTTCCCATTCTGTATGGTGTATCATCTCACAGGAAAGATTATAATTGTGTTTCATCTCCTGATGATACCAATAAAATGCCCAGTAAATTACCACAACTCTTCCCTTCCAGAAAGGTACAGTGTGTTCACCAGAAACCTTATTGTGTACCATATTCTTTATTATTTTCTTAAATAACTGAATTAGGAAATATCAATATTTAATTTACTATGTTGAATTTAACATGTCATAAAAATCATGATGTGTAGCACCAAACTGAAGACAACATTGAAACACACACTACCCCCTTTCCACAATGATTAATAAAAAATAATTTCTATCTGGACATATATAAACACTAGCTACCAGCATGATACTAAAACCATCCTAAGGGAATATTCTTTCTCCAGAATAAAATGTATTTGATAAAACTGGAACACCACCTAATTAAAGAACAATTCTTAGCTAGCTCTAGGCTCTAAGTTTAATGCAAAATAAAATTTTAGTCACTTATATATAATTGAAGATTTATCTCATGCTGATTTTATTTTAACAGAAATAATCCCCATACAGAATGAAGATACAGACAAAAGAAACTTTAAGGAGATTTCAAAAATAGATAGCTTGGTAACAGGAAAGGAAAATATTTATGTGTAAACATCCTTTGAACGTTTCTGCATAATCAAAATTCTCTTCAGTAGGAAAAGTTATGCCCCAATAGTAACTGCACTAACTGTTGAATATTATTTTTCCAAATGCAAAAGATACATGGATGCATTAGTTCTCAATCATAGAAATGGACTTGGCTCTTTTATTTTTATTCATTTATTTATATTCATCTCTCTTTACCTCATTCTACAGTGTTGAGGCAAGTGATGAAATGCTGCATATAATTATAGAACATTAAGGTATTTTAGGTTCTATATTTGTGAATATTCATGTTTATTAAACAAAATTAATCTAGCAATCTTGAGCACATCAAAGTTTAAATTAAATTCAAACTATGTTCTAAATCTTAGAACATAAGGGGTAAAGACCAGGGTCTTGGGTTCTAGTTCTTAGGTTAGAGACCTTTATCCAGCCAGAAGATAGCACTAACTCTTAACATATATACTTCTTAGTCAATTTACGGAAAAGACTTAATTTGATTTTAAAACTTCATAATTAGGTTACATATATCCTTTTTCTTTATAGTAACACGTTTTATTTGATTTTAGTTTTTAACATCTTTATTGGTGTATAACTGCTTTACAATGGTGTGTTAGTTTCTGCTGTATCACAAAGTGAATCAGCTATACGTATACATATATCCCCATATCCCTTCCCTCTTGTGTCTCCCTCCCACCTACCCTAACCCACCCCTCTAGGTGGTCACAAAGCACCCAGCTGATCTCCCTGTGCTCTGTGGCTGCTTCCAACAAGCTATTTTACATTTGGTGGTGTAAATATGTCCATGCCACTCTCTCACTTCATCCCAGCTTACCCTTCCCCTTCCCCATGTCCTCAAGTCCATTCTCTATGTCTCTGTCATTATTCCTGTCCTGCACCTAGGTTCTTCAGAACCTTTTTTTTTTCCTTTTTAGATTTCACATATATGTGTTAGCATAGAGTATTTGTTTTTCTCTTTCTGACATACTTCACTCTGAATGACAGGCTCTAGGTCCATCCACCTCACTACAAATAACTCAATTTCCTTTCTTTTTATGGCTGAGTAATATTCCATTGTATATATGTGCCACATCTTCTTTATCCATTCATCTGTTGATGGACACTTAGGTTGCTTCCATGTCCTGGTTATTGTAAATAGAGCTGCAGTGAACACTGTGGTACGTGACTCTTTTTGAATTATGGTTTTCTCCGGGTATATGCCCAGTAGTGGGATTACTGGGTCATATGGTAGTTCTATTTTTACTTTCTTAAGAAACCTCCATACTGTTCTCCATAGTGACTGTATGAATTTACATACCCACCAACAGTGCAAGAGGGTTCCCTTTTCTCCACACCCTCTCCAACATTTACTGTTTGTAGATTTTTTGATGATGGCCATTCTGACTGGTGTGAGGTGATACCTCACTGTAGTTTTGAATTTTTCTCTAATAATTAGTGATGTTGAGTATCCTTTCATATGTTTATTGGCAATCTGTATGTCTTTTTGGAGAAATTTCTGTCTAGGTCCTCTGCCCATTTTTGGATTCAGTTGTTTGTTGTTTTAATATTGAGCAGTATGAGCTGCTTGTATATTTTGGAGCTTAATCCTTTGTCAGTTGCTTCATTTTCAATATTTTCTCCCATTCTGAGGGTTGTCTTTTCATCTTGTTTATGCTTTTCTTTGATATGCGAAAGCTTTGACATTTCATCAGGTCCCATTTGTTTATTTTTGTTTTTACTTGCATTTCTCTAGGAGGTGGGTGATTTATAGAGTGTCATAGAGTGTTCTGCCTATGTTTTCCTCTAAGAGTTATATAATGTCTGGCCTTACATTTAGGTCTTTAATCCATTTTGAGTTTATTTTTGTGTATGGTGTTAGGGAGTATTCTAATTTCATTCTTTTACATGTAGCTGTCCAGTTTTCCCAGCACCACTTATTGAAGAGACAGTCTTTTCTCTACTGTATATTCTTTCCTCCTTTGTCAGAGATTAGTTGAACATAGATGTGTGCATTTATCTTGGGGCTTTCTATCCTGTTCCATTGATCTGTATTTCTGTTTTTGTGCCAGTACCATATTGTCTTGATCACTGTAGCTTTTTGTATAGTCTGAAGTCGGGAGCCTGATTCCTCCAGCTCCATTTTTCTTTCTCAAGATTGCTTTGGCTATTCAGGGTTTTTTGTGTTTCCATACAAATTGTGAAATTTTTTGTTCTACTTCTGTGGAAAATGCCATTGGTAGTTTGATAGCGATTGTATTGAATCTGTAGAATGCTTTTGATAGTATAATTATTTTCACAATGTTGATTCTTCCAAACCAAGAACATGGTATATCTCTGCACCCGTCTGCATCATCTTTGATTTCTTTCATCAGTGCCTTACAGTTTTCTGCATACAGGTCTTTTGTCTCCTTAGGTAGGTTTATTCCTAGGTATTTTATTCTTTTTGTTGCACTGGTAAACAGGAGTGTTTCCTTAATTTCTCTGTCATATTTTTCATCACTAGTGTATAGGAATGCAAGAGATTTCTCTGTATTAACTTTGTATCCTGCGACCTTAGCAAATTCATTGATTAGCTCTAGTAGTTTTCTGGTAGCATCTTTAGGATTCTCTAAATGTAGTATCATGTCATCTGCAAACAGTGACAATTTTATTTCTTCTTTTCCGACTTGGTTTCATTTTATTTCTTTTTCTTCTCTGACTGCTGTGACTATAACTCCCAAAACTATGTTGAATAAGAGTGGTGAGAGTGGGCAACCTTGTCTTGTTCCTGATCTTAGTGGAAATGGTTTCAGTCTTTCACCATTGAGAATGATGTTGGCTGTGGGTTTGTCATATATGACCTTTATTATTTTTAAGTAAGATCCCTCTATGCCCACTCTCTGGAGGGTTTTTATCATAAACGGGTGTTGACTTTTGTCAAAAGATTTTTCTGCATCTATTGATATGATCATGTGGTTTGTATCCTTCAGTTTTTTAATATGGTGTGTCACACTGATTGATTTGAGTACACTGAAGAATCCATGAATTACTGGAGTAAACTCCACTTGACCATACTGTATAATCCTTTTAATGTGCTGTTGGATTATGTTTGCTAGTATTTTGTTGAGTATTTTTGCATCTATGTTCATCAGTGAAATTGGCCCATAGTTTTCTTTTTTTGTGGCATCTTGGTCTAGTTCTGGTATCAGGGTGATGGTGGTCTCAGTGAGTTTCAGTGTGTTCAGAGTGTTCCTTCCTCTGCAATTTTTTGGAAGACTTTGAGAAGGATAGGTGTTAGCTCTTCTCTAAATGTTTGATAGAATTTGCCTGTGAAGCCATCTGGTCCTGGGCTTTTGTTTGTTGGAAGATTTTTAATCACAGTTTCAATTTCGGTCCTTGTGATTTGTCTGTTTATATTTTCTATTTCTTCCTGGTTCAGTCTCAGAAGGTTGTGCTTTTCTAAAAGTTTGTCCATTTCTTCCAGGTTGTCCATTTTATTGGCATAGAGTTGCTTGTAGTAATCGCTCATGATCCTTTGTATTTCTGAAGTGTCCGTTGTTACTTCTCCTTTTTCATTTCTAATTCTATTGATCTGAGTCTTCTCCTTTTTTTTCTTGATGAGTCTGGCTAATGGTTTATCAATTTTTTTTATCTTCTCAAAGAAGCGGCTTTTAGTTTTACTGATCTTTGTTATTGTTCCCTTCGTTTCTTTTTCATTTATTTCTGATCTGATATTTATGTTTTCTTTCCTTCTGCTAACTTTGTGGGGTTTTTTGTTCTTCTTTCTCTAATTGCTTTAGGTGTAAGTTTAGGTTGTTTATTTGAGATGTTTGTTGTTTCCTGAGGTAGGATTGTATTGCTATAAACTTCCCTCTTAGAACTGCTTTTGCTGCATCGCATAGGTTTTGTGTCATCGTGTTTTCATTGTCATTTGTCTGTAGGTATTTTTTTATTTCCTCCTTGATTCCTTCAGTGATCTCTTGGCTTTTTAGTAGTGTACTGTTTAGCCTCCATTTGTTTGTATTTTTTACAGATTTTTTCCTGTAGTTGATAGCTATTCTCATAGTGTTGTGGTTGGAAAAGTTACTTGATAAAATTTCAGTTTTCTTAAATTTATCAAGGCTTGATTTGTGACCCAAGATACGATCTATCCTGGAGAATATTTCATGAGCACTTGAGAAGAAACTGTAATCTGCTCTCTTTGGATGGAATATCCTATAAATATCAATTAAGTCCATCTTGTTTAATGTATCATTTAAAGCTTGTGTTTCCTTTATTTGTTTTCATTTTGGATGACCTGTCCATTGGTGAAAGTGGGGTGTTACAATCCCCTACTCATATTGTGTTACTGTCGATTTCCCCTTTTATGGCTGTTAGCATTTGCCTTAGGTATTGAAGTGCTCCTCTGTTGGGTGCATAAATATTTACAATTGTTATATCTTCTTCTTGGATTGATCCCTTGCTCATTATGTAGTGTCCTTCTTTGTCTCTTGTAATAGTCTTTATTTTAAAGTCTGTGTTATCTGATATGAGAATTGCTACCTCAGCTTTCTTTCGATTTCCATCTGCATGGAATATTTTTTCCATCCCCTCACTTTCAGTCTGTTTGTGTCCCCAGGTCTGAGTGTGTCTCTTGTAGACAGAATATATACCGGTCTTGTTTTTGTATCCATTAAGCCAGTCTAGGTCTATTGGTTGGAGCATTTAATCCATTTACGTTTAAGGTAGTTATCGATATATATGTTCCTATTATCATTTTCTTAAGTGGTTTGGGTTTGTTACTGTAGGTCTTTTCCTTCTCTTGTGTTTCCTGCCTAGAGACGTTCCTTTAGCATTTGTTGTAAAGCTGGTTTGGTGGTGCTGAATTCTATTAGCTTTTGCTTGTCTGTAAAGGTTTTGATTTTTCCGTAGAATCTGAATGAGATCCTTGCTGGGTAGAGTAATCCCGGTTTTAGATTTTTCCCTTTCATCAGTTTAAATATGTCCAGCCACTCCCTTCTGGCTTGCAGAATTTCTGCTGAAAGATCAGCTGTTAACCTTATGGGGATTCCCTTGTATGTTATCTGTTGTTTGTCTCTTGTTGCCTTTAATATTTACTATCATTACTCTGAGTCCTTTTTCTGGTAGACTGCTTATTTCCTCTTCATTTGTTTCATCTGGTGGGTTTTTACCTTGCTCCTTCATCTGCTGTGTATTTCTCTGTCTTCTCATTTTGTTTGACTTACTGTGTTTGGGGTCTCCTTTTTGCAGGCTGCAGGCTCGTAGTTCCTGTTGTTTTTGGTGTCTGCCAGTGGGTAAGGTTGTTTCAGTAGGTTGTGTAGGCTTCCTGGTGGAGGGGACTGGTGCCTGTGTTCTGCTGGATGAGGCTGGATCTTTTCTTTCTGGTGGGCAGGACCACGTCTGGTGGTGTGTTTTGGGGTGTCTGTGAACTTATTATGATTTTAGGCAGCCTCTCTGCTAATGGGTGCGGTTGTGTTCCTGTCCTGCTAATAGTTTGATATATGGTGTCCAGCACTGTAGTTTGCTCGTTGTTGAGTGGAGCTGGGTCTTAGCATTGAGATGAAGATCTCTGGGAGAACCATTTGATACTACGTGGGGCTGGGAGGTCTCTGGTGGACCAATGTCCTGAACTCAGCTCTCCTACCTCAGTGGCTCAGGCCTGACACCCAGCCAGAACACCAAGACCCTCTCAGCCACACGGCTCAGAAGAAGAGGGAGAAAAGAAAAAAAAAGAGAGAAAGAAAAAAATGAATAAAATAAATAATGTTATTAAAATAAAAAATACAATAATATAAATTGAAAAATATAAAAGTAATTTAAAAAAAAAGGAAAGAGCAACCAAACCAATAAACAAATCCACCAATTATAACAAGCGCTGAAAACTGTACTAAAAAAACAGACCCACAGAACCCTAGGGCAAATGGAAAAAGCAAACCTGTACAGATAAATCACACAAAGTCACATACACATCCACACTCACAAAAAGAGAAAAAGGAAATTTAAAAATATATATATATTTTTTTTTTTAAAAAAAGAAGAGAGCAACCAAATGAATAAACAAACTTACCAATTATAATAAGCTCTGAATACTAAACTAAGATAAAGATAAAACTAGAAACAAATTAGGTGCAGAAAGCAAACTCCAAGTCTACAGTTGCTCCCAAAGTCCACCACCTCAGTTTTGGGATGATTTGTTGTCTATTCTTGTATTCCACAGATGCAGCATACATCAAGTTGATTGTAAAGTTTTAATCAGCTGCTCCTGAGGCTGCACGGAAAAATTTCCCTTTCCTTTCTTTGTTCACACATCTCCTGGGGTTCAGCTTTGGATTTGGCCCCGCCTCTGCATATAAGTCACTCTCTGGTGTCTGTTCTTCACCCAGACAGGAGGGGGTTAAAGGAGCAGCTGATTCGTGGGCTCTGGCTCACTCAGGCTGTGGGGGAGGGAGGGGTACGGAATGCGGGGCAAGCCTGCAGCGGCAGAAGCCACAGCCTGAGGTGAGCCGTGTATTCTCCCGGGGAAGTTGTCTGTGGATGTTTAGATATGTCTTTGTTGATTCTTATTGTATAAATTACTCTCACCTGTCATTGCATAGATGTACTGTGTTATACTTGGTGCTTCGTTGGAATCTAGCAGAGTTTTTATCATCTAAGCTTATCAATGTGAATTTGATTATAGAGATGAGGGAAAGACAATACACCTACAGAACACTGCCTGTCTTTACTGTAGCAGTTATTTAGTTAATGGTAGTGGAAAAATCTCCAAGCCTAATAAATTTAAAATATCTGGCAATTTGAACACTTGAGAGAGAACCAGAATCCTAATTTAACCTCATTTTGTGTTCATACAAAGACTAAAATGCTAAAAATTAATCACAAATTTTTGTATCCATTATTCATATCCAGTTAGTGTTCTGCTGTTGTGCCCAGAAGAAAGTGATTAATGCATGTGGAGCACCAAAGTCAAATTTATGTTGGATACAACACAATGTACCTCCGTATTTCCGTCTACTTCCATGGCATGAATTCTTAATGTCCTTATAACATTAACTTTATATTCAATCACAATTTTGAAATCATTAATGCTTATCCCATGTTAAGATATAGAACCAAGAGGGGCTATAGAACAACAACGACAACAAAAAAGCCAGTTATATCGCAAACACTATGTGAAAAAAATGATTAGACATTAGTTGAAAGATTTCCTGGTACATATTAGCTTTTTCCTGCCTCAGTAGCCTGGCCTGTGGGTGGCGGGTGGGGTGGGGTGGGGAAACAAACACTGTCACTTCCACTTCTCATCTTCCTCTACTTTCAAATAACCTGACCATAACACAGCTTTAGCTCATTAATGATAGATATCCATCACTTTTCAAATTATCTATGCTTCATTGCATTTGACTGCAATGTGAATTTATACAGAGTAAGTCCCATGTTTTTCAGTGACTTCCCAAATATAATAGAATACTTGATATCACTGAAAAAATTCACTGTAGGAACTTTTGGCATGAAGGAGGTTTAAAGGGACAGTAAAATCATGGCCACCAGCATGGCTCTGACTACCCTTAGCTTTGGCTATGCAGGTCAGAGCCCCTGGGACTTGCACCCCTCACAGTGACAGCCATAGCCCCTGACCCTGACCACTCAGCAGCAGTTCTGAGGGGACTGCTCAGAAGCCTGAGATAGAGGCCATTTCCTCAGTCAGAAAACCCAGGGCCCACTCAAATCTCCCTCAATAGATTCAGGCAGGCTGGTAATCAAATACACAACCCTTAAATCCCAAACTGTGAAATCTACAAAGTTCAAAAGCCCAGAAGTTTTTTTGGCAGCAAAACTGAACTGACCTGAATCATTTGGCTGCAAAACCTGACCTGAATGGTATGAGGCTATTTATAGACTTCATTTATCCCACTGTAGGTGAATATTCATGTTTCTCTGCCAGAATATGAATCTGTTTGATAACAGGGAGCCCTAGACCTTACTGTGACTGTTTATATAATACATGATATTTGCACTGTATTGCCTTCTAAATTCTGATATTCAAAATACATGTGGCACCAAGGGATTTGGATAAGGGATCAGAAAATAACGTCTTGTGAAATTACATGGGCATAAATTTAAAATTTGGATCTGCTGCTAATCACTAATTATGTGACTTGGGATAAATTACTTAACTTCCTTGAACCTGGTTCTTCATTTATAAGAATGGAGAAATCAACTGTGCTACAAATGCTGTGATGGCACTTGTCTACCTAGGGAATCACTTTTTCAACATTATTTTTCCCTAAATCAACTATACTTCAATAAAATAAAATTTTTGAAATGTGAAAAAAACTTTATTTTTCCCTAAAAATTCACTCCTGTCTGCTCCTGCCCTCACCAAACAGCAGAACTTGATGGCTTTCCCTCCTTTACGGGGTTACATGTTGCTCATGTCCTAATCCTTTTCTCTAAAGGAGCTAAACTGCAGCATCATACTTTTCTATGAACTATAATAATCTGGGTTCTGGGTTCTCAAAGACAAGAATCATGCCTTTCCTTTGCTGGAAGCGCCTGCACATGGTGGCCAGGGAGGGAAGGTAGTAAAGGAAGACCATAGACTCAGACTTCAATCAAGACTCACATATTACAAATAGATGTCAGAGAATGAGGAGGCAGGTGTGTACATACTAGAGGCTCGGGACCAACTCAACCCAATTCTTTAATGCATTCGAATTACAAACTTTCCCCCTCCGGTTGTCTTGATGTCAACCGGGGAACAGGGACTGTGTGACACTCAGGGACAGGGAGAAATCCTAATGCTATTGAACAGGAGAGAAAAAGACTAGTCACAGGTTGGCAAATATCAAGAAGAGGTTTCCATAATTGTAAACGAAGATACTGAACATCTCTAATAAAAGTTCAGAGTTTTTGTCCAGAGGAATCACACATTATGGGTCTTTTGGGCTTAAGAGATTTTTAACCAACTCTGTGAGTTATGAAGATTGATTTCTCCATCACACACTAATAAGATGTCTGATAAACCCTTCTCAGATGTTAAAAGTGAAATGTTCAGAAGTGAAAAGCACAGCATAAAATCAGAATCTGGGTATTTGAAGAGGCCTTACAGATTAATCTAATTTCCGGATCATTTTACAGATGAAAAACTGAAGCCCAGAGAAACTTAGTAACTTGATTAAATTTCACAGCTGGTAAAAGGCAGAGCCAGAAAACCTCAAATCCTTGCATCCGTTAAGAAAATGATAAATAAATGACAATCTGTATCTCCATTGGAAGATATTTATATTAAAATTAAGTATCCTTGGACATGCAGTAGCATTGCTGTAGAAGAAAGATCATGGGAGATAGATGCTGTAGACTTAGCAGGAGTTCTGCCACTAACTTAGGCAAAGCAAAACAGAATCAAAGGCCCTTCCAGTTGACAGATGTTAGGATGCTATGGTTTTTCTCAAGTAACATGAAAGAAATGTAACCTCCAAAGATAAGAGCCAGAAAGAACGTTTGATCCTGTAAGCATTCAATGGGTTTAAACCCAATGGGTTTAAATATTAAATTCAATATTAATTAAAAGAAATTTTGGTCTGATTAATCAGAATCTAAATTTGAACACACAACCAAATACATTTTTAAGTTACAGAAGATGATATTTTCTCTGTTTGGAAACTATTAGGAGTTATCATTTGATGCGTACAACAAGTCTCAACTACTTACGTCTGTTCAAAAGAAACCCCGCTGACCTTCTTTGTCAATGATTTCTAATCAGAGGAGCCTTCGATATTCTCAGCATAAATCGGTAAAGAGAGCAATGAAATGGCATCACCGTTTGTTGCAACACTTAACATTTAATATGAGTGTATAAGATGCAGACCCCTTGGGAGGGGAGAGGCAAAGTTATTAAGAAAGTAGACTCAAAAATACCTTGTGAAATCCTACCTTCTTGCTTTTATTTTATGTTTTAAAAACATTCAACTCACCCTGTTTGGGGAACCCCCTGTTCTTTGTTCTTGTTCATGTCAATTTGATTCTTTCTTTTCCCCCAGAAGACTTGTTCTTCCTCTTGTTAAACTGACACGCTATAAATTATCAATATTATTAAAGTCCTTGGGTTCCCTTTTTCAGATTTTATTATTTTTCCCTCTACATACTATTTACTTCAAACCATGTAATATACTTTAAACATGTGTTCACATTATCTTTTGAAGGAAGTCTTCTTACCACATGGGACAGTGTAAAGTGCAACAGCAAGCTTCCTTGGGGAAAAACCTTACAAAACATTAGGGGGTGACTATTTGAATTTCAAAAGGACTTCTTTAAAAACTACTCCCTTGGTGCATTTAAGTGTTTATTTACTGATCCCTCAGACTTTTTGTAAGGGAAGTGGCTTAAGCAGCCACTGCCAAATGAAGGTCAATCATATGAGACAAGGAAGCTAGGACAATACAGGGTAATCAGTGGAAAACTGCAGTTACATTGCACTTAGTACTCACCTCACCATTTAGGCAAAACAAAATATCCTTTCTAAGATATCATAGTCCAGTTCACCTTAAATAATGAAAGGTATACTAGCTATATATAGATATATATTTTAAAAATCCTGCTCTTTCTGGGTCATTAAACATCATCCATAAAGTATACTTTGTTGGCAAGAACCAGAAAAAGATTCTTTAAAATATCTGTAGGAAATTGCAGTATACTTTACACATTAAACTTATAGTTCCTTTCAATACTGTTTATGATGGAACCAATCTTATATTTTGTTGAGACAATTGTAACAGAATATTTCTTTGTAAAGTGAATAATAATGCTTAGTTTTAGTAATGTGTTACTTGTATCTAAAGAATTAATGACTTCTTATAAATCATGAACTTATTGTATCCCAGAGTAACAGTATATATCAGAAAAAGTTACATTAAATAATATATATAGCATATAAATATTTATATTCTCAGTTTGGGAAAAAGAGGTAGCCCTGAAATATGTGATTCACCCATTCATGTTAATAATCATTTTTTCTGGGTGAGTGGCTTTGTAATAATTCTTTGATATTTTCACATAGAGATCTCTGGCTAAGTTTCTGCCTTCTGCCTATCAATTTTAGGATAGTGTGACCATCTTCAACTAGGTTGTTAAAAATCTTACTAATAACAGCCACTTTCTCCAAACAGCAAAGCATTTATATAAATTTTTGAGAGAATTCTTCAGAACAACATGAAAACATACTATTACATTACAAGTAAAATGTCTGACTACTATACGTTCAATACCTAAATTATATCTGAATGAGTAAGACATAAGCTAAATAATTTCAGTAGGTAAGAAATAATTGAGTCTATTACAAATAAGAGATTATTCAATATAAAAATACTTTTAAATGCTGGGCAGGATCCTATTACATTTTCTATTGCAATTGTTATTTCATTTCCCTGAATACTATTGTTCTGACAGTTCACCAGCACAGACAGGGACCTCCTCAGTTCCCTTTCTCACAGGGATAGGTAGGTAGTCTCTGTATCCTTGGAACAAAGAGATTTTGAATATGACCATAGCATCCCCATCAAATCTATCAACAGATGAATGGATAAACAAATGTCATATATCCATACAATGGAATATAATCAGCTGTAGCAAGAAATGAAGTACTTACATATGCTACAACATGGATGAACCTTGAAAGATTATGCTAGGTAAAAAAGCCAGACACAAAAGGTTGCATATTGCATGATTCCAGCTGTATGAAATTTCCAGAATAGACAAATCCATAGAGACTGGAAACAGATTAGTGGTTGCCAAGGGCTGAGATGAGGGGAGAATGAAAAATATGTGCTGAATGGGCATGGGGTCTCCTTTGGAAGCAATGAGATATTTTGGAACTAGATAAAGGTGATAGTTGCACGATCTTGTGAATGTACTAAATGTTACTGAATCGTACTTGTTAAAATTGTTCATTTTATGTGATACAAATTTCAACTCAAAAACAAAACAAAACACCTTCAATGATTTCTCATTGCTCTTAGAATAAGGTTCAAAATCTTAAATGTGGCCCAAAAGGCTCTGCATGATTTGGCCCCTGTTTACCCCAGTGACATCATTAGGGCCATTCACATCCTCATTCTCCAGATTCAAGCCAGACTTATCTGTTGTTAGACTCTAAAACACCAGAAACTCTTTTCTCAACACAGGGTACTTTCTCCTATACTCTACTCCCTTTCCCAAGCTAACTCTTGCTCAATCTTCAAGTCTTAAGCAAAATCTCACTTCCTTGATATCATTCCTGCACTCACATCCCCCAGGTAAGGACCCTTGCTATACATCTGTGTGGCCAAATGAACATACTTAGTTAATTAGCTTGATAGTTATATCAAGATCCTGCCCTCGATGAGGGCAGGATACATCTAGTGTTCCTGGTATACAGCACGTACACAATAAACACCTATTAAAGAAATGAATTAAGTGAGAATGTCATGTCAATTGGGTTAAATATGTCTTTTGGTCATGTTCATCCTCTACTAATCTACGAACTACGGCTAAAACAATAGACATTTTTTCACAGCTCCTTTTAATAATTATAATGAACATGTATAGAGTATCATATGCTAGTCGTGGTGCTAAGTGCTTCACAGAGATGATCTGATTTAATTCTCATAACAACATCACGATTGTATGTTATTACTATAATAGTATCCCTAATTTATTATTAATCCCATTTTAGAGATGAAGAAATTGAGACTTAGGGAAGTTCCCTAGGTTACTGAAGATCACAGAGATAGTATTAATTCAGAATCTTATTTTTCTGAGCTCATTTTCACACGTTAACAGTCTGCTGAAAATGTATATAAAAGTCTTGCATTTAACCAGACCTCATTCATTGTGATTCTTGGAATAACACTAGTAAACCAAAGGGCCTCTGAAAAGATCTTACTGAGTTTGGAATTACAGTTTAAGTAGAAAACGTGGTTAAAAAATGAATGTTCTGGAAGATGGCAGAGGAGTAAGACGTGGAGATCACCTTCCTCCCCACAAATACATCAAAACTACATCTACATGTGGAATAACTCCAACAGAACACCTATTGAATGCTGGCAGAAGACCTCAGACTTCCCAAAATGTGGGGAACAGACACCCTCAGGCCACCTACACACAGAGGCAGGGCCAAATCCAAAGCTGAACCCCAGGAGCTGTGCGAACAAAGAAGAGAAAGGGAAATCTCTCCCAGCAGCCTCAGGAGCAGCGGATTAAATCCCCACAATCAACTTGATGTACCCTGCATCTGTGGAATACCTGAATAGGTAATGAATCGTCCCAAAACTGAGGCAGAGGACTTTGGGAGCAACTACAGACTTGGGGTTTGCTTTCTGCATCTAATTTGTTTCTCGTTTTATATTTATCTTAGCTTAGTATTTAGAACTTATTATAACTGGTAGATTTGTTTATTGATTTGGCTGCCCTCTTCCTATTTTTTTCTTATATATATTATTTTTTTTCTTTTTCACTTTTTGTGAGTGTGTATGTGTATGCTTCTTTGTGTGATTTTGTCTGTATAGCTTTGCTTTTGCCATTTGTCCTAGGGTTCTGACTGTCCATTTTTTGTTTTTGTTTTTGTATAGTTTTTAGCACTTGTTATCATTGGTGGATTTGTTTTTTGGTTTTGTTGTTCTCTTCTTTCCTTCTCTTTCTTTTATTTTACTACTTTTTTCTTTTTTTATTTTTAATAATTTCTTTCCATTTTAATAACCTTATTTTACTTTATATATTTTCCTTCCTTCCTTCCTCCCTCCCTCCCTCCCTCCCTCCCTCCATCTCTCTTCTTCGAGGCTGTGTGGCTGACAGGGTCCTGGTGCTCTGGCCGGGTGCCAGGCCACAGCCTCTGAGGCAGGAGAGCCAAGTTCAGGACATTGGTCAACCAGAGATCTCCCTACCCCACGTAATATCAAACGGCTCTCCCAGAGATCTCCATCTCAACGTTAAGACTCAGCTCCACTCAACAACCAGCAAATTACAGTGCTGGACACCCTATGCCAAACTACAAGCTAGACAGGAACACAAACCCACCCATTAGCAGAGAGGCTCTGCCTAAAATCATAATAAGTTCACAGACACCCCAAAACACACCACGAGACGTGGAACTGCCCATCTTAAAGAAAAGATCCAGCCTCATCCATCAAAACATAGGCACCAGTCCCCACCACCAAAAGCCTACACAACCCACTGAACCAACCTTACCCACTGGCAGACACCAAAAACAACGGGAACTACTAACCTTCAGCCTGCAAAAAGGAGACCCCAAACACAGTAAGTTAAGCAAAATGAGGAGACAGAGAAATACACAGCAGATGAAGGAGCAAGGTAAAAATACACCAGACCAAATAAATGAAGAGTAAATAGGCAGTCTACCAGAAAAACGACTCAGGGTAATGATAGTAAAGATGATCCAAAATCTTGAAATTGAATGGAGAAAATACAAGAAACGTTTAACAAGGACCTAGAAGAACTAAAGAGTAAACAATGATGAACAACACAATAAATGAAATTTAAAATTCTCTAGAAAGAATCAATAGCAGAATAAGTGAGGCAGAAGAACAGTTAAGTGACCTGGAAGATAAAATAGTGGAAATAACTACCGCAGAGGAGAATGAAGAAAAAAGAATGACAAGAATTGAGGACAAACTCAGAGATCTCAGGGAAAACATTGAACGCACCAACATTCGAATTATAGGGGTCCCAAAAGAAGACGACGAAAAAATGGGACTGAGAAAATATTTGAAGAGATTATAGTTGAAAACTTCCCTAATATGGGAACGGAAATAGTCAATCAAGTCCAGGAAGTGCAGAAAGGCCCATACAGGATAAACCCAAGGAGAAACAGGCCAAGACACATATTAATTAAACTTCCAAAAATTAAATACAAAGAAAACATATTAAAAGCAGCAAGGACAAATAACATACAAGGGAATCCTAAGGTTAACAGCTGATCTTTCAGCAGAAACTCTGCAAGCCAGAAGGGAGTGGCAGGACATATTTAAAATGATGAAGGGAAAAACCTAAAACCAAGATTACTCTCCCCAGCAAGGATCTCATTCAGATTCTACGGAGAAATCAAAACCTTTACAGACAAGCAAAAGCTAATAGAATTCAGCACCACCAAACCATTTTACAATAAATGCTAAAGGAACTTCTCTAGGCAGGAAACACAAGAGAAGGAAAAGACTTACAGTAACAAACCAAAAACAACTGAGAAAATGTTAATAGGAACATACATATCAATAACTACCTTAAATGTAAATGGCTTAAATGCTCCAACCGAAAGACACAGACTGGATGAATGGATACAAAGAAAAGACCTGTATATATGCTGTCTACAAGAGACACACTCAGACCTGGGGACACATACAGACTGAAAGTGAGGGGATGGAAAAAGATATTCTATGCAGATGGAAATCTAAGGAAAGATGGAGTAGCAATTCTCTATCAGAAAAAATAGACTTTAAAATAAAGACTATTACAAGAGACAAAGGAGGCCACTACATAATGATCAAGGGATCAATCCAAGAAGAAGATATAACAATTATAAATATTTATGCAAACAACATAGGATCACTTCAATACATAAGGCAAATGCTAAGAGCCCTAAAAAGGAAATCAACAGTAACACAATACGAGTAGGGGACTTTAACACCCCACTTTTACCAAAGGACAGATCATCCAGACAGAAATTTAATAAGTAAACACAAGCTTTAAATGAGACATTAAACATGATGGACTTAATTGATATCTACAGGATATTCCATCCAAAAACAGCAGATTACACTTTCTTCTCAAGTGCTCATGAAACATTCTCCAGGATAGAGCATATCTTGTGTCACAAATCTAGCCTTGGTAAATATAAGAAAACTGAAATCATATCAAGTATCTTTTCCAACCACAACACTATGAGACTAGATATCAATCACAGGAAAAAAACTGTAAAAGTACAAACACATGGAGGCTAAACAATACACTACTAAATAACCAAGAGATCACTGAAGAAATCAAAGAGGAAATCAAAAAACACCTAGAAAGAAATGACAATGAAAACACAACAAACCAAAACCTACGGGATGCAGCAAAAGCAGTTCTAAGAGGTAAGTTTATAGCAATACAATCCTACCTCAAGAAACAAGAAACATCTCAAGTAAAAAACCTAACCTTACACCTAAAGCAATTAGAGAAAGAAGAACAAAAAACCCACAAAGTTAGCAGAAGGAAAGAAATCATGAAGATCAGATCAGAAAGAAATGAAAAAGAAATGAAGGGAACAATAGCAAAGATCAATAAAACTAAAAACTGGTTCTTTGAGAAGATAAACATAATTGATAAACCATTAGCCAGACTCATCATGAAACAAAGAGAGAGGACTCAAATCAACAGAATTAGAAATGAAAAAGGAGAAGTAACAACTGACACTGCAGAAATACAAAGGATCATGAGAGATTACTACAGGCAACTCTATGTCAATAAAATGGACAACCTGGAAGAAATGGACAAACTCTTAGAAAAGCACAACCTTCCGAGACTGAACTAGGAAGAAACTGAAAATATAAACAGACCAATCACAAGCACTGAAATAGAAATTGTGATTAAAAATCTTCCAACAAACAAAAGTCCAGGACAAGATGGCTTCACAGGCGAATTCTATCAAACATTTAGAGAAGAGCTAACACCTATCCTTCTCAAACTCTTCCAAATACAGCAGAGGGAGGAACACTTTGAAACTCATTCTATGAGACCACCACCACCTTGATACCAAAACTAGACAAAGATGTCACAAAAAAAGAAAACTCCACACCAATTTCACTGATGAACATAGATGCAGAAATACTCAACAAATACTAGCAAACAGTATCCAACAGCACATTAAAAGGATCATACCATGGTCAAGTGGGGTTTATCCCGGGAATGCAAGGATTCTTCAATATATGCAAATCAATCAATGTGATAAACCATATTAACAACTGAAGGATAAAAACCATATGATCATACCAATAGATGCAGAAAAAGCTTTCGACAAAATTCAACACCCATATAGGGTGTTGTCAAAGAGGGAACCTACCTCAACGTAATAAAGGTCATTTATGACAAACCCACAGCCAACATCGTTCTCAATGGTGAGAAACTGAAACCATTTCCAGTAAGATCAGGAAAAAGACAAGGTTGCCCAGTCTCACCACTCTTATTCAACATAGTTTTGGAAGTTTTAGCCACAGAAATCAGAGAGGAAAAAGAAATAAAAGGAATCCAAATTGGAAAAGAAGAAGTAAAGCTGTCACTGTTTGCAGATAACATGATACTATACATAGAGAATCCTAAAGACTCTACCAGAAAACTGCTAGAGCTAATCAGTGAATTTGGTAAAGTAGCAGGATACACAACTAATGCACAGAAATCCCTTGCATTCCTATACACTAACGATGAAAAATCTGGAAGAGAAATTAAGGAAACACTCCCATTTACCATTGCAACAAAAAGAATATAGTATCTAGGAATAAATAAATGTCTAAGGAGACAAAAGAACTGTATGCAGAAAACTAAAAGACACTGATAAAAGAAATTACAGATTTTACAAAGAGATGGACAGATATACCATGTTCTTGGATTGGAAGAATCAACATTGTGAAAATGAGTATACTACCCAAAGTAATCTACAGATTCAATGCAATCCCTGTCAAACTACCAATGGCATTTTTCACAGAACTAGAACAAAAAATTTCACAATTTGTATGGAAACACCAAAAACCCCAAATAGCCAAAGCAATCTTGAGAAAGAGAAATGGACCTGGAGGAATCAGGCTCCCAGACTTCAGACTATACAAAAAGCTACAGTTATCAAGACAGTATGGTACTGGCACAAAAACAAAAATACTGATCAATGGAACAGGATAGAAAGCCGGGAGATAAACCCAAGCACATATGGTCACCTTATCTTTGATACAGGAGGCAAGAATATACAATGGAGAAAAGACAGCCTCTTCAATAAGTGGTGCTGGGAAAACTGGACAGCTACATGTAAAAAAATGAAGTTAGAACAGTCCCCAACACCATACACAAAAATGAACTCAAAATGGATTAAAGACCTAAATGTAAGGCCAGACACAATAAAACTCTTAGAGGAAAACATAGGCAGAACTCTCTATGACATAAATCACAGCAAGATCCTTTTTAACCCACCTCCTAGAGAAATGGAAATAAAAACAAAAATAAACAAATGGGACCTAATGAAACTTGAAAGCTTTTGCACAGCAAAGGAAACCATAAACAAGATGAGAGGACAACCCTCAGAATGGGAGAAAATATTTACAAATGAAGCAACTGACAAAGGATTAAGCTCCAAAATATACAAGCAGCTCATGCAGCTCAATATCAAAAAACAAACAATCCAATCCAAAATGCGCAGAAGATCTACACAGACATTTCTCCAAAGAAGATATACAGATGGCCAACAAACATATGAAAGGATACTCAACATCACTAATCATTAGAGAAATGCAGATCAAATCTACAGTGAGGTATCACCTCACACCAGTCAGAATGGCCATCATCAAAAAATCCACAAAAAATAAATGCTGGAGAGAGTGTGGAGAAAAGGAAACCCTCTCGCACTGTTGGTGGGAACGTAAATTGATACAGCCACTAAGGAGAACAGTATGGAGGTTCCTCAAAAAACTAAAAATAGAACTACCATACGACCCAGCAATCCCACTACTAGGCATATACCCTGAGAAAACCGTAATTCAAAAAGAGACATGTACCACAATGTTCATTGCAGCTGTATTTACAGTAGTCAGGACATGCAAGCAACCTAAGTGTCCACTGACAGATGAATGCATAAAGAAGATATGGCACATATATACAATGGAATATTACTCGGCCATAAAAAGAAAGGAAATTGAGTTATTTGTAGTGAGGTGGATGGACCTAGAGTCTGTCATACAGAGAGAGTGAAGTAAGTCAGAAAGAGAAAAACAAATACCGTATGCTAACACATGTATGTGGAATCTAAACAAAAAAAAAAAAAAAAGGCTCTGAAGAACCTAGGGGCAGGACAGGAATAGACGCACATGTAGAGAATGGATTTGAGGACATGGGGAGAGGGAAGGGTAAGCTGGGATGAAGTGAGAGAGTGGCATGGACATATATACACTACCAAATATAAAACAGATAGCTAGTGGGAAGCAGCCACATAGCACAGGGAGATCAGCTGGGTACTTTGTGACCACCTAGAGGGGTGGGATAGGGAACATGGGAAAGAGACGCACGAGGGAGGAGATATGGGGATATATGTATATTTCTAGTTGATTCACTTTGTTATAAAGCAGAAACTAACACACCATTGTAAAGCAATTATACTCCAATAAATTTGTTAAAAAAAACAAAAAAGAATGAATATTCTGGGTGGAAACCAGAGTCATATAGCATATATGAATTTAGTAAAATGAGATCACATAGAAAGTTTACTAACATAATTATACACTGGATATTAGTTTTTAACCCTGTTTCAATGCATACCCATTATATTTTAGAAATTAGAATTATTTTTTGCAAGAGAAAGATTGATCAGATATCCTTGGACTAGTTCAAATTTGTTTTTCTGTTTTAATAACTAGATCACTTGGAGACTTTTTGGCAGCTGTGTGTCTTCCAATAGGTGTAAGCAGCCTCTATACTGTCTACACCAATACCATGAATAGAGAAATTTCCAGAGAGCACCATCTCAACGGGGGTCCTTTGAATCATAATTAACACACAGCACTGAAAATGCTGTGGGACTGATATGGCTAGAGGATTAAGTGAGAGTGTACAGGACCCAGTATTTGAGTGTATTCCAGGAATCCTAAACACCAGACTTTCTATGTCCCTGGTAGATTGCTTCCCTGCCCTAGAAAGCTTGTATAGCAGACTGAAAAGCAGTGAGGATTTGCACATGGAATTCATAACCAAACATCAAAACGGGGAGAAATGTTGCATTTTTATGTTTCTATTAGAGGGACTGCTGCACTGAGCCAGCTATCCAGGAATACTAAAGCTAAGACTTTAGCATCAGAGTTGATTGGGTCAGTCTCAACAAATGTGATTTTTATCCATCAGTTGTTCAAAAATCCCAAGTTTTATCATAAAAGTGAGGGCTGCATAATTCTCAGAGTTATAAGGCTCATGAGGTCTGAGGTGTTACTAGAGGCCCTCGGGAAGCAGGACCAAAAAATAGAGTTCAGACTTAAGTCAACAAGATGGGCTTGAGGAAAGAGGATGAAATGTACACTGAGAAAATTAGGGCACTGAGAGAAATGCATGGAAAGATTTGGATAGATGGGACAATGCTTTAGCAACTGCTGTGAATGCATAACATTTACGCAAAGGAGATGCATTAGTTATCTATTCACAATAATGCTGTATAACAAATTACCCTAAAACTCATAGCTTAAAACAACAGACATTTGTTTATTTTGATAATAAACAAATGGCAACTTTGGCTTGGCAATTCTGGTCTTAGCTGGGCTCACTCACATGTCTGGCAATCAGCACCAAGTCACCTGATCTTGAATAGCCTCAGTTAAAACTGAGCAATTCCGAACTGGGTCTCTTCTCAAGCAAGCCAGGCTTTCTCTTGGCAAAGGCAGAGGAGCAAAAGAGAAAGCAAAAAAGGAAAGTGTTTTTTCAACCTTCTACTTGCATCATATCGTTAATATCCCATTGTCCAAGGCAAGTCCTGTGACCAAACGTAGAATCAAGAGATGGTAAAATGGACTCTGCCTCTTAGTAAGAGAAAATGCAAAGTCATAAGGCAGAAGGTGTTGTGTCAGTTGTCTATTACTCCATTAAAAGCAACCCCAAAACCCAGTAACATAAAATAATTACCATTTAATTTACTCACTACTTGGTGTGATTCTTCTGCAGATCTTTCCTGGGCTTAATTAACAATTTAGCTGAGACTAGATAATCTAAGATGTCTTTACACATGTGTCTGACAGTTGGTGTTGGCTGTCAATTGGACCCTATGTCATCAATAGGGTAACCCAGGATTCTTCATGGTGATTACTTTGCAAAAGCTAGAGAAACCAAGCCCCAGTGGAAAAGTGCTTTGTGTCATGATTGCTAATGTCCCATTAACAAAAGCAAGTCCCATAGTCAAAGAAAATCACAGAGTCAAGTCCAGGATCAGAGCAAGAGGAGATTACACAAGGACATGGATACCAGGACCTGTGATTATTGAGGACTATTAATGTAACAAACTACCACAGGTGTGGATACAGAGAGGGAATCAAAATAATGGTACCAGCCACGTAATCAATCAACCATAGAAGAGATGTTGAAAAAAAGTTTAAAGAAACTTTTGTAGCATCGTGACAACATTTCTCTTGGCATTTTCAAAAATAACAATTAAAAAGGCTTTCTTAAAGGAGTTTTGGTGACTTTTGTTATATAACGTACTTTACTTTCTCCTCAGTGTATATATTTTTCAACATTACCAATAGTAAACATAGAGATACTTCTAATTATCCAATTAAAAATAAATCCTTGAGTACAATAAGTATTTCCTTAATTGCAAGTCATGTAGGAATGGATCAATTCATGTACAACTTAGCCTTATATAGGTTATATAATGTTTATATATATATATATATATATATGAATGATTAGAGAGAAAATAAATTTAGTTCTGAAAAAGTACAGTTGCAAAAACTTGAAAAATTAGTATCTTCATGAAAAAAGAGGGGGAAAGTGACTAAATACTTGCTAGGTTGGCTGCTAGATTCACAGTGACTCCCCTCATCTGGATATAGCCTCCCTCTATAGGATGGGTTCTTGGAAGCCATATCTCTGAAACATGATTCTACCTCACTGTTCATATTGATTGACTGAGGAAGGACACCTAGCCTAAGCTGGGCCAATCACCCTTTCTATTCTAGGAATTTGAAATTTGAGAATGAGAAATTCAGATCAAGATAGAAGTTATTGAAGCTACATCAGATTGACAGTGGTACTCTTTCATCTGAAGTCCCTGAGCCAGTCTACTTTCTGCCCTTCTTTAGATGTTCAACACAAGTTTGGATTCCATGAGTTACTCCCAAATCTAAAATTCTTCCAAAAAATTTCCCTTTCCCTTCTTTTGTTTTTACTTAAACCAATTAGATTTATCTTCTACATGTAGTGAATGCAGTGGTGTGCCACTCCATAATACCCTTCAGGACTGAGATACTCATTCATATCTTGGCAGGAGCAAAGCAGTATGTCATACAAAAATTACCCTTCGATGAAGGAAGCTGTTTTCTTCCTTCCCTGCGGCCAGCCCGATATGTCACCATTTCTAAAGAAGACCCAACCAACTACTTGGTACCGGTTTGATTTCATTGGACCCCTTCAGTTCTCAAAGACGCCCTTCTTGACTAAGATCAATACATATTCCAAATACGAGCTGTCTTTCTTGCTCTCCAGGCCTCAGCCAGTACCACTCTACAAGGGTTCAGAGTATCTGATCTACTGATATGGGGATTCCTCTTAACGCTGTATTGGACCAAGGGACACATTTTATAGCAAAGCAGGGGTAGTTGTGGGTATATGACCATGGGATCCATTGGTCCCATTACAAACCACACCACCAGAACCTACCAGATTGAAAGAGCAATGGAAATGTCTTTAGAAGGCACAGCTGAGGCATCAGTTTGAAGATACCTGTAAGGATGGGGCACCACCACTGAGAACACAACATACATCCTAGAGCAATGACTATTGTATGTTGCCGGGCCCCTACTGAATAAAATACATGAACCCAAGTATCAAAGAGCAGCAGTAGGAGTACGTCTGCTTACCACGCTCTCAGTGACCCAGTTGGAGAATCTGTGTTCCTCATCCCTACTCATCTGGACTCTGCCAGTGTCGAAGTTCTGATTCCAAGAGCGTGAATGCTTCCAACAGGGAACACAGTAAGCTGTGGCCATTACTCCATCACTTTAGGATTCCTGTGCCACACAACCAGAACCAAGAAAAGGGCTCACCATGCTGGCAGGGGTAAATGACCTTGAGCATCAGTAGGAAGTAGCTTCTCTTACACACGTAAGCAGGAAAAATACACTTGGCACTTGACTGTCTCAGGGTACTCCCCCGGCAAATTTTGATGATAAATGAACAAAAGCAGCAGCTACATCCCCAGAAAAGCATGATGCCCAGGGACTCAGACTTCTCAGGGTAAGTGTCTAGGCTGCTTCTAAGTAAGTCACCAGACCAGGAGAAGTGCTAGCCAGGGTTAAAAAATCTAGAATGGGTAGTGGAGGAAGAAGATGGTGACCATAATTTGTGGCCCTGGGACCAGCAGCAGTGGTGGGGATTGCAGTCTCTTGTCACTAACCCTTGTCTTGTAAATTTCCCAGGGAATGATAAAAAAAACAGAATCCTGGAGCATCTGTTCCTAAATGGGGTGAACTTACTATAAGAAGCAAGAGATTGCAAGTGTTATGTGGGTAAAAAGAAGATGAGGTGATGCCCTGCTCAGATAGCCCCTTTGTGACAGAGGCTCCATTTTTCCCCTAGCTGCCAAGAGTGTTGGATGCTGACACCTCAAAGCTCTGTCCCTCTCTGGGAATTACCCTCAGTCAAGCGGAACCGCTTAATCCAAGGTCATGTTCCCTCTCCTGGGGCAGCTCACATCCAATGCCTGCTCAATATTTAGGGGTACAGAATCCCAGCCCCTGCCTCAATTTGGAACAACTCGGAATGGCCATCCCAGCTCCAGAGCTTCCTGCGGGATCACCTGGGGCCTTTATTACCGCTGCAACACAGGTCAGCTTTTCTCTTTGCCTATTCCTGCCTCCCCTGCTTCCTTTCAGGTGTTGTCCTGAAGGAGAAAACACACCTTGGTAAACACCCTGCTCAGAAACATGTCTCAGAGTCTTTTGCCAGGAACTGGACCTAAGAAACTCTAAGTTCCATCAAAATTAATATAGCAGCTTATTTTGGAGAAAGGTACTATAACAAGGGAGCAGATAAGAGAGAGAAAGATGCTCACAAAAACCCTATAAGCTAGACAGTATTATTATTTTTTAAATTATTATTTATTTATTTAATTTTGGCTGCATTGGGTCTTCATTGCTGTGCGCAGGCTTTCACTAGTTGCGGCGAGCAGGGGCTACTCTTCTTTGCGGTGTGCGGGCTTCTCATTGCGGTAGCTTCTTTTGTTGCGGAGCACGGGCTCTAGGCGTGCCGGCTTCAGTAGTTGTGGCTCATGGGCTTTAGAGCACAGGCTCAGTAGTTGTGGCTCACTGGCTTAGTTGCTGTGCGGCCTGTGGGATCTTCCCGGACCAGGGCTCGAACCCTGGTCCCTTGCATTGACAGGTGGATTCTTAACCACTGCACCACCAGGCAAGGCCCTAGACACTATTACTATCTATATTTTATAGATGAGGACATGGAAGCTTGGATAATATGAGAGATTTCTCTAAGGTCACTCATCATGGCTAAGTCAGCCTGACTCAAGAACCTGTATTTTGGGCTTCCCTGGTGGCGCAGTGGTTGGGAGTCCGCCTGCCGATGCAGGGGACACGGGTTCGTGCCCCGGTCCAGGAAGATCCCACATGCCGTGGAGCGACTGGGCCCGTGAGCCATGGCCGCTGAGCCTGCACGTGCAGAGCCTGTGCTCCGCAACGGGAGAGGCCACATCAGTGAGAGGCCCGCGTATCGCAAAAAAAAAAAAAAAAAGAACCTGTATTTTATTACTGCGTTATTCATAAATAGCCCATTCCCCTTGTGTGGCTCTTAACAAGGCTGGAAATGAAAACATAAAATAGAGTCCCACTATCCTCTCCCAGATGCTCTCCATACACTGAGCCTTCACTTAAGCCAGGATAAGATACTCTTTCATAACAGCAGCCACCTCAATATAGCCTTTAATATTTATGTTACACATTATAGGTAAGACTCTATGAAAAGGTTCTATATGAGAAGTAGCTAAGGAGCTCATATGCAGAATCCTAAACATTGGGAAAATGTTTTTGTATGTGTACATCCATCACATACCTTTGGAAATGATGGACCAAAATGGCCTGGTAGAGATTCTGCTTCCAAATGATGAATTCTCTAAAGCATTATGTGAAGGACAGTCCTCTCTATTTGTAATTTGATTTAATCTGACAGGAAAGGTAAGAAGAAGGGAAACACAATAGGAAGGAGAGTAGAGGGTAGAAAGAAAGAAAAGAAACTGAAATGTTAATATCAGTTATGTCTGGAGATAGAGTTATGGGATTCTTATTTATCTTTTCTAAATTCTCTATAATTAACACAGTGATACAGTAAGAGTTTTGAAATAAAGTGAAAGATTTGGTTTATTATGTTCTTCAAAGGAATGGAGGAAATACTGTTGGGAATGCATAGATAAGAAATAAGGCTGGCTGATGTTTTAAGGTCCCAGGGTCCCCTAAAATAGACTATTTAGATGCCATTCTGATACATACTGTTCCCAATCAGACAAAGAATAGATTATGAAACAGTGGTCCTCATCATTTCCCATCCAATTCAGTCCACTTTGCTTTTGTGAACTGTAGGTCAAATTGTGTGTGTATGAATTTGCAGAGGTTTATATATTCATGAACATGGACTGAAAGTCAGCAGGATCACGAACTCTTTCCCTTTTATCACAAATAGTAAATGTGGGGCTTCCCTGGTGGCGCAGTGCTTGAGAATCTGCCTGCTAATGCAGGGCACATGGGTTCGAGCCCTAGTCTGGGAGGATCCCACATGCCGCGGAGCAACCAGGCCCGTGAGCCACAGCTACTGAGCCTGCGCGTCTGGAGCCTGTGCTCCGCAACAAGAGAGGCTGCGACAGTGAGAGGCCTGCACACCTCAATGAAGAGTGGCCCCCCCTTGCCACAACTAGAGAAAGCCCTTGCACATAAACGAAGACCCAACACAGCAAAAATAAATAAATTAATAAACTCCTACCCCCAACATCTTCTTAAAAAAAAAAAGAAATAGTAAATGTGTCCAAAATTTTCAACAAAGATAAAATTATTAATAACCAAGTTAGGAGCTTCCGGGAAGATGGCGGAAGAGTAAGACGCGGAGATCACCTTCCTCCCCACAGATACACCAGAAATACATCTACACGTGGAACAACTCCAACAGAACACCTACTGAACGCTGGCAGAAGACCTCAGACCTCCCAAAACGCAAGAAACCCCCCACGTACCTGGGTAGGGCAAAAGAAAAAAGAATAAACAGAGACAAAAGAATAAGGACGGGACCTGCACCAGTGGGAGGGAGCTGAGAAGGAGGAAAGGTATCCATACACTAGGAAGCCCCTTCGCGGGCGGAGACTGCGGGTGGCGGAGGGGGAAAGCTTCGGGGCCGCGGAAGACAGCGCAGCAACAGGGGTGCGGGGGGCAAAGCGGCCAGATTCCCGCACACAGGATCAGGGCCGACCGGCACTCACCAGCCCGAGAGGCTTGTCTGCTCCCCCGCCGGGGCGGGCGGGACTGGGAGTTGAGGCTTGGGCTTCGGTCTCTGCAGCCCAGGTTGGCTGCGAGAACACAGCCTGCAGGGGGTTAAGTGCGCCATGGCTAGCCAGGAGGGAGTCCTGGGGAATCTCTGGACCTGCCGAAGAGGCAAGAGACTTTTTCTTACCTCTTTGTTTCCTGGTGCGCGAGGAGAGGGGATTAAGAGCGCTGCTTAAAGGAGCTCCAGAGACAGGCGCGAGCCGCGGCTAAAAGCGCGGACCACAGAGACGGGCATGAGACGCTAAGGCTGCTGCTGCCGCCACCAAGAAGCCTGTGTGCGAGCACAGGTCACTATCCACAACCCACTTCTGGGGAGCCTGTGCAGCCCGCCACTGCCAGGGTCACGGGATCCACAGTCCACTCCTCCCGGAGAACGCACGGCGCGCCTCAGGCTGGCGCAACGTCACGCAAGCGCCTGTCGCCGCAGGCTCGCCCCGCCCCCCGTGCCCTCCCTCCCCCCGGGCCTGAGTAATCCGACCTACACGCAGAGGCGGGGCTGGGAGCTGGGAGGACAAAGAACAGAAAGGGAAATCTCTCCCAGCAGCCTCAGAAGCAGCGGATTAAAGCTCCACAATCAACTTGATATACTCTGCATCTGTGGAATACATGAATACACAACTAATCATCCCAAATTGAGGAGGTGGACTTTGAGAGCAAGATTTATGATTTTTTCCCCTTTTGCTCTTTTTGTGAGTGTGTATGTGTATTCTTCTGTGTGAGATTTTGTCTGTATAGCTTTGCTTCCACCATTTGTCCTAGGGTTCTATCCATCCGGTTTTTTTGTTTGTTTTGTTTTTCTTAATAATTATTTTTTATTTTAATAACTTTATTATATTTTATCTTAGTTTATTTTACTTTATCTTCTTTCTTTCTGTTTTCCTTCCTTCCCTCCTTCCTTCCTTCCTTCCTCTCTCCCTCCCTCCTTTCTTTCTTTCTTTCTTCTTCTACTAATTCTTTCTTTCTACTTTTTCTGCCTTTTATTCTGAGCCGTGTGGATGGAAGGCTCTTGGTGCTGCAGCCAGGAGTCAGTGCTGTGCCTCTGAGGTGGGAGAGCCAACGTCAGGACACTGGTCCACAAAAGACCTCCCAGCTCCACATAATATCAAATGGCAAAAATCTCCCAGAGATCTCCATCTCAACACCAGCACCCAGCTTCACTCAACGACCAGCAAGCTACAGTGCTGGACATCCTATGCCAAACAACTAGCAATACAGGAACACAACCCCACACATTAGCAGAGAGGCTGCCTAAAATCATAAGTCCACAGACAACCCAAACACACATAAGTCCACAGACAACCCAAAACACACCACCACGTGGACCTGCCCACCAGAAAGACAAGACCCAGCCTCATACACCAGAACACAGGCACTAGTCCCCTCCACCAGGAAGCCTACACAACCCACTGAACCAACCTTAGCCACTGGGGACAGACACCAAAAACAACGGGAATTACGAACCTGCAGCCTGTGAAAAGGAGACCCCAAACACAGTAAGATAAGCAAAATGAGAGAAGACAGAAAAACACACAGCAGATGAAGGAGCAAGATAAAAACCCACCAGACCTAACGAATGAAGGGGAAATTGGCAGTCTACCTGAAAAAGAATTCAGAATAATGATAGTAAAGATGATCCAAAATCGTGGAAACAGAATGGACAAAATGCAAGAAACATTTAACAAGGACCTAGAAGAACTAAAGATGAAACAAACAATGATGAACAACCCAATAAATGAAATTAAAAAATACTCTAGATGGGATCAATAGCAGAATAACTGAGGCAGAAGAATGGATAAGTGACCTGGAAGATAAAATAGTGGAAATAACTACTGCAGAGCAGAATAAAGAAAAAAGAATGAAAAGAACTGAAGACAGTCTCAGAGACCTCTGGGACAACATTAAATGCACCAACATTCGAATTATAGGGGTTCCACAAGAAGAAGAGGAAAAGAAAGGGACTGAGAAAATATTTCAAGAGATTATAGTTGAAAACTTCCCTAATATGGCAAAGGAAATAGTTAACCAAGTCCAGGAAGCACACAGAGTCCCATACAGGATAAATCCAAGGAGAAATACGCCAAGACACATATTAATCAAACTGTCAAAAATTAAATACAAAGAAAACATATTAAAAGCAGCAAGGGAAAAACAACAAATAACACACAAGGGAATTCCCCATAAGGCTAACACCTGATCTTTCAGCAGAAACTCTGCAAGCCAGAAGGGACTGGCAGGACATATTTAAAGAGATGAAGGAGGAAAACCTGCAACGAAGATTACTCTACACAGCAAGGATCTCATTCAGATTTGATGGAGAAATTAAAACCTTTATAGACAAGCAAAAGCTGAGAGAGTTCAGCACCACCAAACCAGCTTTACAACAACTGCTAAAGGAAATTCTCTAGGCAAGAAACACAAGAGAAGGAAAAGACCTACAACAACGAACCCAAAACAATTAAGAAAATGGGAATAGGAACATACATATCAATAAATACCTTAAATGTAAATGGACTAAATGCTCCCACCAAAAGACACAGATTGGTTGAATGGATACAAAAACAAGATCCATATATTTGCTGTCTGCAAGAGACCCACTTCAGACCTAGAGACACATACAGACTGAAAGTAAGGGGATGGAAAAAGATATTTCATGCAAATGGAAATCAAAACAAAGCTGGAGTAGCAATTCTCATATCAGACAAAATAGACTTAAAAATAAAGACTATTAGAAGAGACAAAGAAGGACACTACATAATGATCAAGGGATCGATCCAAGAAGAAGATATAACAATTGTAAATATTTATGCACGCAACATAGGAGCACCTCAATACATAAGGCAAATACTAACACCCATAAAAGGGGACATCGACAGTAACACATTCACAGTAGGGGACTTTAACACCCCACTTTCACCAATGGACTGATCATCCAAAATGAAAATAAATAAGGAAACACAAACTTTAAATGATACATTAAATATGATGGACTTAATTGATATTTACAGGACATTCCATCCAAAAACAACAAAACACACATTTTTCTCAAGTGCTCATGGAACATTTTCCAGGATAGATCATATCCTGGGTCACAAGTCAAGCCTTGGTATATTTAAGAAAATTGAAATCGTATCAAGTATCTTTTCCGACCACAACGCTATAAGACTAGATATCAATTCCAAGAAAAGATCTGTAAAAAATACAAACACATGGAGGCTAAACAATACACTACTTAATAACGAAGTGATCACTGAGGAAATCAAAAAATACCTAGAAACAAATGACAATGGAGACACGACGACCCAAAATCTATGGGATGCAACAAAAGCAGTTCTAAGAGGGAAGTTTATAGCAATACAATCCTACCTTAAGAAACAGGAAACATCTTGAATAAACAACCTAACCTTGCACCTAAAGCAATTAGAGAAGAACAAAAAAACCCAAAGTTAGCAGAAGGAAAGAAATCATAAAGATCAGATCAGAAATAAATGAAAAAGAAATGAAGGAAACGATAGCAAAGATCAATAAAACTAAAAGCTGGTTCTTTGAGAACATAAAAAAATATTGATAAACCATTAACCAGACTCATCAAGAAGAAAAGGGAGAAGGCTCAAATCAATAGAAGTAGAAATAAAAAAGGAGAAGTAACAACTGACACTGCAGAAATACAAAAGATCATGAGAGATTACTACAAGCAACTCTATTCCAATAAAATGGACAACCTGGAAGAAATGGACAAATTCTTAGAAATGCACAACCTGCCAAGACTGAATAAGGAAGAAATAGAAAATATGAATAGACCAATCACAAGCACTGAAATTGAAACTGTGATTAAAAATCTTCCAACAGGTCTTCCCTGGTGGCGCAGTGGTTGAGAGTCCGCCTGCCGATGCAGGGGACACGGGTCCGTGCCCCGGTCCGGGAAGATCCCACATGCCGCAGAGCGGCTGGGCCCGTGAGCCATGGCCGCTAAGCCTGTGCGTGCAGAGCCTGTGCTTCGCGATGGGAGAGGCCACAGCAGTGAGAGGCCCACGTGCTGGGGAAAAAAAAAAAAAAACTTCCAACAAACAAAAGCCCAGGACCAGATGGCTTCACAGGCGAATTCTATCAAACATTTAGAGAAGAGCTAACACCTATCCTTCTCAAACTCTTCCAAAATATAGCAGAGGGAGGAACACTCCCAAACTCATTCTACGAGGCCACCATCACCTTGATACCAAAACCAGACAAGGATGTCACAAAGAAAAAAAACTACAGGCCAATATCACTGATGAACATAGATGCAAAAATCCTCAACAAACTACTAGAAACAGAATCCAACAGCACATTAAAAGGATCATACACCATGATCAAGTGGGGTTTATTCCAGGAATGCAAGGATTCTTCAATATACGCAAAACAATCAATGTGATACACCATATTAACAAATTGAAGGAGAAAAACCATATGATCATATCAATAGATGCAGAGCAAGCTTTCGACAAAATTCAACACCCATTTATGATAAAAACCCTGCAGAATGTAGGCATAGAGGGAACTTTCCTCAACATAATAAAGGCCATATATGACAAACCCACAGCCAACATCGTCCTCAATGGTGAAAAACTGAAAGCATTTCCACTAAGATCAGGCACAAGACAAGGTTGCCCACGCTCACCACTATTATTCAACATAATTTTGGAAGTTTTAGCCACAGCAATCAGAGAAGAAAAGGAAATAAAAGGAATCCAAATCGGAAAAGAAGAAGTAAGAAGCTGTCAAGAAAAGAAGAAGCTGTCACTCTTTGCAGATGACATGATACTATACATAGAGAATCCTAAAGATGCTACCAGAAAACTACTAGAGCTAATCAATGAATTTGGTAAAGTAGCAAGATACAAAATTAATGCACAGAAATCTCTGGCATTCCTATACACTAATGATGAACAATCTGAAAGTGATATCAAGAAAACACTCCCATTTACCACTGCAACAAAAGAATAAAATATCTAGGAATAAACCTACATAAGGAGACAAAAGACCTGTATGCAGAAAATTATAAGACACTGATGAAAGAAATTAAAGATGATTTAATTAGATGGAGAGACAGAAACATAGGTAGAGAGATATACCATGTTCTTGGATTGGAAGAATCAACATTGTGAAAATGACTCTACTACCCAAAGCAATCTACAGATTCAATGCAATTCCTATCAAACTACCACCGGTATTTTTCATAGAACTAGAACAAAAAATTTCACAATTTGTATGGAAACACAAAAGACCCCGAATATCCAAAGCAATCTTGAGAACAAAAAACGGAGCTGAAGGTATCAGGCTCCCTGACTTCAGACTATACTACAAAGATACAGCAATCAAGACAGTATGGTACTGGCACAAAAACAGAAAGATAGATCAATGGAACAGGATAGAAAGCCCAGAGATAAACCCACGCACATATGGTCACCTTATCTTTAAAGGAGGCAGAAATGTACAGTGGAGAAAGGACAGCCTCTTCAATAAGTGGTGCTGGGAAAACTGGACAACTACATCTAAAAGTATGAGATTAGATCACTCCCTAACACCATACACAAAAATAAACTCAAAATGGATTAAAGATCTAAATGTAAGGCCAGAAACTATCAAACTCTTAGAGGAAAACATAGGCAGAACACTCTATGACATAAATCACAGCAAGATCCTTTCTGACCCACCTCCCAGAGAAATGGAAATAAAAACAGAAATAAACAAATGGGACCTAATGAAACTTCAAAGCTTTTGCACAGCAAAGGAAACCATAAACAAGACCAAAAGACAACCCTCAGAATGGGAGAAAATATTTGTAAATGAAGCAACTGACAAAGGATTAATCTCCAAAATGTATAAGCAGCTCATGCAGCTCAATAACAAAAAAACAAACAACCCAATCCAAAAATGGGCAGAAGACCTAAATAGACATTTCTCCAAAGAAGATATACAGACTGCCAACAAACACATGAAAGAATGCTCAACTTCATTAATCATTAGAGAAATGCAAATCAAAACTACAATGACATATCATCTCACACCAGTCAGAATGGCCATCATCAAAAAATCTAGAAACAATAAATGCTGGAGAGGATGTGGAGGAAAGGGAACCCTCTTGCACTGTTGGTGGGAATGTAAATTGATACAGCCACTGTGGAGAACAGTATGGAGTTTCCTTAAAAAACTCCAAATAGAACTACCATATGACCCAAAATCCCACTACTGGGCATATACCCTGAGAAAAACCATAATTCAAAAAGAGTCATGTACCAAAATGTTCATTGCAGCTCTATTTACATAGCCCAGAGATGGAAACAACCAAATGTCCACCATCACATGAATGGATAAAGAAGATGTGGCACATATATACAATGGAATATTACTCAGCCATAAAAAGAAACGAAATTCAGCTATTTGTAATGAGGTGGATAGACCTAGAGTCTGTCATACAGAGTGAAGTAAGTCAGAAAGAGAAAGACAAATACCGTATGCTAACACATATATATGGAATTTAAGGAAAAAAATGTCATGAAGAACCTAGGGGTAAGACAGGAATAAAAACACAGAGAATGGACTTGAGCATATGGGGAGGGGGAAGGGTAAGCTGTGACAAAGCGAGAGAGAGGCATGGACATATATACAGTACCAAACGTAAGGTAGATAGCTAGTGGGAAGCAGCCGCATAGCACAGGGAGATCAGCTCGGTGCTTTGTGACCGCCAGGAGGGGTGGGATAGGGAGGGTGGGAGGGAGCGCGACGCAAGAAGAAAGAGATATGGGAACATATGTATATGTATAACTGATTCACTTTGTTATAAAGCAGAAACTAACACACCATTGTAAAGCAATTATACTCCAATAGAGATGTAAAAATAAATAAATAACCAAGTTAATGCTGTTAGAAGGACTTTACAAAGAAAAAATTTGGTTGCAGTGCCTTACTATTTTCACTATAATGCCTCTATCAAGTTTATTTTACCGAACTGCATGCTCAAACAGTGCATCTATTTGTGTTACTTTATTATTCCAGCCTGTTATAGGTGGAAGCCTATTAAATGAACTGACTATTTAACTGCCTTATCATGGGATCTGGTAGTCACAGCCATAGGAAGATAATCTGGGTAACGAAATGGAGAAAAAATCATTTTGTTTTATTTTTATATCATTTACAATTTATCCTTTCACAATGTACTGCAGAATACAGTTTTTCATGTAATTTAGAAAAAGAATATTGGAAACAGGTTCCAGCCTGTCAAGTAAAGTTCTGTGTAACTAGCTTGTCTGGTGCTATTCTATTAAAATGTTCTACACTTTGAGATGTCCTCATTTCTGAAAGGAAAATGAACACAGTAGGTGACTGAGTGATTATGACTTCTGTTTCAGAGCTCATTTTTTTAAACACCCACTATTTTATGCTTGCTGATTGCCATCACTAACATTCCCTTGTTTTTAATACACTCTTCCTCTTATTCACTAACTGAATTCTGCTCTGTATCCAGAGAGCCCACTTAAAGAAAATCTGCAGCTAAGTTTCAATTCCCTAGACAAGAAGACTTACTACAGTACTAATCTTCAAAGACATATTTAGAATTCTCTATTTTTCTATTCCAGATGTAAATTTTAAAAAATGGTTTGAAAAATGATTCTTAATAATAGAGTGAAATGAAAGGGAGCTACTGCCAACCAGACTCACTTCATCTAAAATATGCCCCCATATGGGTGTCCTGAGGAAATGTTATAGCAGTAGAAGCAATTACTCTCCTATTCTGAAAAGTTATAAAAACAAAGCTAAACAAAATAAGAACAGCAAAACAGGTCACAAACAAATCAACTCTCCCAGCATAGCCCCTCTATTGATATTTCTGGGGTAGTCCTGAAATTCTGAATATCCTGTCTTTTGATTATAAAAGGAAATCCTGGATTTTATTAGTTTATAACCTAAATGCAAAGGATAAAAACAGTAATGTGTTACACTCTGAAGTCTTCTATGGTTCTCAAATACCATGCACACACTCTGCCCTTTATCTGACTAAAGTGCAATAGTACTTGGCAACAGCTCTTTGACAAAAGATGGAGGTGTGTATCCAAAATTCTAATCTCAGAGGATATGGGTGTTAGCCCATCTTTAAAGAGATATTTTTACAGTAACTAGAAATTCAGGAGCCTCCAATAATGCTACAAGGTTGTCTCTTCATCCATTGAATCCTCAAGTGCTTTGTCACTTGTCATTTTGAATATGGTCATTAATCAGAACAATTTGCACTTGAGCTGACTTGTAACCCATCAGCTTTTTACAAACATAACAAGTTACATCAATAAAATGCAGCTGTTACAAAGTGAAATGAGACTGTTCATCATCATATGAGTAGATGACTACTATACCCAGTTGAAAATGCTGGCATCATTTTCCTCTTCCTAAACTCAATTTGATATCTCACGTATAAGTATCAGGTGCAGAGGGAATAAACATTCAAGGGCCATTATTGAAAAACACAGAGATAGGTGTCAAAAATTGAATAAGCATATAGAAGTTTACATGAGGATTATACAGAAGGGCTAAATTTGTATCTATATAAAACAAACAGTCCTAATTGGTGTTTTGTTGTTGTTGTTGCTAATTGCAAAAACCAGCTATTGTAAGCAATGTTGGTTAGATCCCATGGAAAACTGCTCATCTCACTTCATACCAACCTGGAAGCTGAATTTAATACCTGGAAACACCCTGGGCATCCAGATATATCCAGCTCTTCAACATACTAGCTACACATATAAAAAGATATGTTATTTCAAATTCTGTGGGGAGAAGGCAAAGAGAGCTTACATTCCAAACAGCATGGCCAAACTTCCATCATTTCCCCAAATGTTCTCTCTCAATGCATCAGTCTCTTTCTTCTCTACAAATCCTGCTCTTCTAGCATTTCCAGCAAATCTCTAGGACTGAGACTTGAGTCCCTTTTCTCATGCAGAACAGTTGAGGTCTCTAACTCTCCAGTCCATTGTGTTTCACCAAAGCAGCAAGGTACCCACCTCCTTGGAAGGCAGGGAAAATTGTAAATACTAATTTTATCTTTTCACTGTTTTAGGGATTTGCAACTGTCTCAAGAGCAGGAATGCTGTTAACCTTAAAAAGGGATTGGATCCAAAAATAGGGAAACCACCAGAAACATTGGGAAACTTCAGTCTTGTCTCAGCTTCTCTCTGTTCATTTGCTTTACTCTTCTCTCTAGTTTTCCCTCCCTCTCCTAATCGCTCTTGTTCTACAAAAAGTGAAGGCTTCCAGAGAAAGGGATCTTTGTTATGCAGATAAGTGGTTTTCAAGTCTAGCTATACATCAGTACAGTTTACTAACATAGATTCCTGATCCTCACTCACAAAGATTATGATTTTAAAGTCTGGTAGAGTTTTACTATTTATAGTTTTTAAAGCTCCCTAAGTGGCTTAAAGATTAAGCTTCTGAAGCAAAGAGCACCTCCCCCCAAAATACGGCAACATAAATAAGATAGACGTATTTCTTTCTTACTTAACAGTCCTGACCTGAGTAGCCCAGATAGGCAGAGCAGATGGGCTCCATCTAATCATTAAAGATCCCAGTTTTCTTCCTTCTTATTCATCCATACAACCAACTTACAAACAAGGAGTAATTTTTTTATCAAAGTATAGTTGATGTACAATATTATATAAGTTACAGGTGTACAACACACTGATTCACAATTTTTAAAGGTTATATTCCATTTATAGTTATTATAAAAATATTGGCTATTTTAAACAAGAAGCTTTTTACAAACGTAGTGGCTAGGGTCTTGCCTTGACTCTTGGGTCAAAGTGAGATCATTGTCATATTCACTTTTCAGCTCTTGGGAAGGTAAAAAGTAGACGTTCAAGCCAAACAATTTCTTTATCAGCAATGGGGTAAATGTTGCCCATATCACTAACTCCCTCAACCTCTTGTTGAGAACTTGGTCATTTGACTGGGAAGCATAGACTGTAGATGGACAGAGATGTGCAGGATGACGTGGAGAACATTTGGGGAAAACCCAAGCACCTTACCGTACTCCTCAAGTGCTTCTAATGCACAGGTAGGCAGGTTTGGGAACAACTATACAGAGGAAGGTTATGGTGAATTTCCACCTCTGTCCTTCATTTCATATAATCTCAGCTGTCATACAGAAGTGAGGGCACTCAACTTACAGTCAGAGGATCCATGTGCACGCCCTAGTTCTGCCATGAATTGTGTGACTTCAAGCAGATCCTTTCATAAAAATATTATATGCCAGGCTTAATGCTAAGTGATTTATATGCATCATTTCTTTTGACCTTTACAATGTAAGGCACATAATTTTTAATCCTATTTTACTAAGAAAATAGGTAAGTTCTCCCACTTCACACTGGATATATTATCAAAGCTGGACTTCAAACTCAACTTTATCTGAGTCCAAAGCACATCATCTTTCCCTTCTGCCATACTTAACCTCACTGAGTCTCATTTTTTTCATAAGTATAAGCGAGATAAAAAATTTACCTCAGGGCTTCCCTGGTGGCGCAGTGGTTGAGAGTCCGCCTGACGATGCAGGGGACACGGGTTCGTGCCCCGGTCCGGGAAGATGCCACATGCCGCGGAGCGGCTGGGCCCGTGAGCCATGGCTGCTGAGCCTGTGCGTCCGGAGCCTGTGTTCCACAGCGGGAGAGGCCACAACAGTGAGAGGCCCGCGTACTGCAAAAGAAAAAAAAAAAAAAATTACCTCAATGAGTTGCTGTGAGGGTTAAGTAAGCTAATTTTAGGGTGCTGTATAGACCTTTAAATATAAACATAAATAAAAGTCATTATTTAAGTTTGTATACACAGAAGATGAAACTAATTTGCCATGGTGGGCCTGTGTTTTGAGTTCCTTTCTGGCAGTGGTGATGGATTTGAGCTTGTTCATTCAAGATCTCTGGGTCTGTCTTCAGTGATCAACAGCACCCATTTATGAGATGACAGTTCAGAGCTAACCTGTGGCCATGGAACTGAATAAAGCCAACACACGGGAATTGAATTAATGATCTGGAACTGATAAGCACTGTACTCAGATAAGCTGAAATAATTAGACATTGACTGTCATGAAGACACAGACTAAAAATAAGACTCAGGGAAAAGCATCTCTCTTTGCTCCTCTTGAAAGTTCATTCATTTTTAAAGGCTTATAAATAAAACCAACTGTCTTGCCAGCAAATGCCCTGTTGTCATAAACCAAATTAAAGTGTATTCCAGCACATTTACCCATTTCGTATTCCAGCAGTATTACTACCGAGCCTACCACTTCTTTTACAGAGGCTAAAAATTCCAGCCTGTAGATCATAAGTTGCAGAAAAGTAAAGAATAAAACAAGACACCAAACAAGGTTAAACACATACTCCCCTCCCATCTCATTCCTACCTAACCTCTCCCTACAAACAAGCAGAAATATTGGGGGAAATAGTAAAAAAATAAATAAATAAAAATAAACACTATTATTGTCCAGTTGGTATTTATACCACTTTTAAGTATATTTATGGGGTTTGGTGTTAAAATTTTTATAAAATAAAATTATTACCCTTCAAAATTAAGACAAGAAATCTGATCAAAAGTGTCCCCTGGGACAAAGTGAGAGAGTGGCATGGACATATATACACTACCAAATGTAAAATAGATAGTTAGTGGGAAGCAGCTGCACAGCACAGGGAGATCAGCTCGATGCTTTGTGACCACCTAGAGGGGTGGGATAGGGAGGGTGGGAGGGAGACACAAGAGGGAAGAGATGTGGAGATATATGTATATGTATAGTTGATTCACTTTGTTATAAAGCAGAAACTAATACATCATTGTAAAGCAATTATACTCCAATAAAGATGTTTAAAAAAAAAAGAAGAGTCCCCAAATCTCTGACAATTTCCTAAATAACTAGAATAACTCAAAATAACTCAAATATCCTTAGATTCTCCATAATTGCTCCACCATGAGCATTCAGGGATTGGCCTCAGGATTTTCTTGGTTTTCAGCTCTGTAGTAAGTTATTTACCAGCTCATAATTTTTTTAAATCTCCCCTTATGAAGGAAAACATCCTAACTTGTTCAGGAGGGAGTGGTTTCATGACCAAACTGAAAATCTCACTCTCTATCTCCTACCTCCACCCCGAGCAGTGTGTTTTGCCAACAAGCTACCCTTACATATATACTACAGGAAGGGAAATGGAGAGAAAAATAGTTTTCCCTCAGTTTAAAGAATCTCTACTGTCTAAAAAAAAACCAAACCTCTCCTCCCAAAATGAGTCCATCACATTTATATACCAAGCATTATTATTTCCCATGAAAGATCTGAAGAAGACCTGATAAAATCAAGAAAAATTTAAAAATTGATTTAAAAAACAAGTTTTAATACTGAGAGAATCTAAAATTTCAAATTCAACAAAAGTAAGTTGCCTTTTCACTTTAGCTAGGTGAGAATCCTCTATAGCAGACTAAGGAAAGCAAAAAGCTTTCCCTTTCTTAATGGGTTATAAACAGAGGAGATCTGAAACTTGTATTATACCTCAGTTTTCACAGATCTTGTCAGAGTGATTTTAAACAACAGAATTTTTTGCTGAACCACATATAGTTAGGAAGAATGTAGTGTCTATTGTACTAGCTACTTGCCTGCTCATTTGTGAATTCATTTCTAAATATTGAGATTAATCTATGAATCGTGGTGAGTCAAAAAATTTGCCAGGTTATGATATAAAATATTGAGCAACAATCAAATTCTCTGAAGAACCAACTAAAACACTTCAGTTAGTTGTGATGTTTCTAAGTCTATTCAATGGCAATGCTGAAAAACTGATTAAATGATTAAATCTCCCTGAAAACATAATGGCACTAGAAAGGAACAATCAGTGACTCCCAGTGCTGCTCTATGTACAGTAGATCCTAGGAAACTAGAAATGCAGAATTTTCATAACAATCACTAAAGCATTAGAAGAATATTTATAAATTTACAGATGTCTTCAGCTAAAGTAAGAACATTTTTTTCCTAGGACAGGAAAAAAATACCTAAATGACTCAAGTTTTCTCTTTTTTTTTTGACAAAGATTGGGTTCTTTAACATAGTTCTTTTACAAAGAATCACAAAACAGAAATCTTAAGAACTAGGGCCCTCAGTCATTCCTGAAAGGTTTAGCAACATGTATATATGTAGAAAATAAGAAAATGCACGGATCCTAAGTGTAAAACTCAATGAATATCCTCAAAGTAAACACACCTGTGTGACTTTATCCACATCAAGAAGTAAAACTTCTTGTTGTCAACACTCCAGAAGACTCCTTTTGCCTCTATCTTTTCCCCCAAAGATAACCACTAGTCAGAATAGTTTCACCTCTTTTTGAACTTTATCTTAATGGAATCATATGCTATGTACCCTTTTGCATATGCCTTAGTCTGTGCAATATTATGGTTGTGAGATTCATCCATGTTATTTCATGTAGCAATAGTTCAGTCATTTCCACTGCTGTATAGTATTCCATTGTATAACTATACCATACATTTCAATCTTCCAATATTCCACCATATTTTCGTTAGTTTTAGGTTTTGGCTGTTACAAATAGTGATACCATGAAAATACTTCTACATATAGTATGGTCAAAAGTACATGTTCCTTGTGGTCAGAATGTCTGTGTTCCCCCCAAATTCATACATTGAAATCCTAATACCCAATGTGATAGTATTAGGAGATGGGGCCTTTGTGTGGTGTTTAGGTCATGAGGGTGAAACCCTTATGAGTGGGATTATGCTTTTATAAAAGGCTTCACAGAGCTCCCTTGTCCCTTACACCACATGAGGATTCAATGAAAGTTTGAGACCCAAAAAAGGGCCCTCATGCTGGCATGCTGGCACCCTTATCTCAGACTTTCAACCCCCAAAACTATGAGAAATAAATTTCTGGGGTTTATAAGCTACCCAGTCTGTGGTATTTTGTTACAGCAGCCAAAAAAGACTTCAGTTGAGTATATAGTTACAACTGGACTTATGGGGTCATGGAATATTATTACATTCATCTTTATTAGATACTCCCAGTTTTGAAAAGCGGTTTTACCAATGTACACTCCCACCAGCAATGTATGAGAATTCTAGTTGCTCCAAATCCTTGCCACTACTTGGTATTGTGTCTTTTTTTTTTTTAAGCCATCTTCTAGATGTGACACGGCATCATAATGTGGTTTTAAATTGCATATGCAATTAGGGATTAACATAATACTTAATGATTAATAAAGTTGAGCATCTTTTCATATGTTCATAGACCTTTTGAATGTTTACTTTCTGAAAGCTTGTTCAAATATTTTTACCCTTTTTTATTGTTTTCTGTCTTTTTCCTACGACTGTGTTGTTTTTATGTATTTTGAACAACAGTCTTTTAATTGGAAATACGTATTGCAAATATGTTCTCCACTCTGCCCCTTGCCTGAAATTCACCAAATGACATCTTCTGAGGAAGGGAACTTCTTAATATTAGCATAGTTCAATTTATCAGTCTTTCCCTTTATGGTTAGCACTCCATTCCAGCTACACAGGACCCTTGCTGTTCCCCAATAATGCTGACATCTCCCCACTTCTTCAGTTCCTACTTGCATAGATGTATTCATTCCCTTCAGGTTTTTCTGTTCAAATGTGCCCTTGTCAGAGCACAGGTCTGGGCCAGGTGTTAAGTGGCCCATTTATGTAAAATGAAAACCATTACCTACCTTGCCCTGCCCCCAGTATTCCCTACTCCCTATGCTCTGCTTTATTTTCTTCTTATCATCCATAACCACTTGATGCATTACTTGTTTACTTTCTCTCTCCCCCATCCACACACTACAATGTCAGCTCCATGAGGGCATAAAATGTGCCTGTTATGATCAATCCTCTGTGCCCCAAACAGTACCTGGTACCTAATAAGTATTCAAAGAAATTTTTTTTTGCTGAATGAATAAACTGTGTCTACATATGAATTTATTTTTATTTATCTTTCTCACAACTCTGTGTGCTTTTTCTATCTGGGTGCTCAAATCATAGCATAGATTTTCACATCAGAATTACTGGTGTCATTCATCATTACAAATGTTTTTCTTAATAACTTCCAGGGAGAAAAATAGGATTGGTATTTCCTGTACCCAAAACACATATGAAAGTGAAGAGCAAATCTGAATCTAGAACATGTCTTCTTGTAACAGGGATCAGCCTTTATGTCAAGCTTGACCATTTCAAAGGCCTCATATAAAACAGCTAAAATAAAGACTGTGTATGTGCAGTAGAGGTGAGATACCAAATTCAAACTTTCTTATTTCTAGTCTCTTGCCAATATTAGCTGGAGTATTTTAAAGAATTCTTTGGTAAACCATTAGAATGATAGTCCATTGCTTCCTAAATTATCTAAGAATGTAATGTGGAACTGTATAATAACTAGCTTCTTATATAGGTTCTTTTCTTCATGTCCTATATGCTCTTTGGCTGAATAAACAACAGATTAAAGAAATTAAGAGTGGACAAAACTTAGTAATGGTTGTCATTCCGGTAGCTTTCTTTAATTGAGTTCCATAAAACCATAACAAAGAACATTATGTGCTGTAATCAGGCCTGCAATGGCTATAAAAACCTTGGCTAGAATGTGGTTGGTGCATTCATTACATTTCTTATTCAGGTTACTTCAAATTAAGCAATGCAGTGAACTGCGTTAAGTTATAATGATTTATTTGCACCAGCCCTCAATTTGAGGATAATATTTTACTACTCATCTCAAAATTCCCAAATACATTTTTATTTCACTTATTTTCTTTCTCTTCTTCCTTTATGTTATCTCCTATAAGTTTACTGAGTACAATTTATCATATTCATTCATTCAACTGTTATATATCTAATGCCCAAAAGTGAATTGGCCTCTACACTCAGGGAGAGAAAGAAATTATCAGCAAAAAAACAAAAATAGTCCTTAATCTCAAAGATTACAGTTGGAGTGGGGGCAGGGAAGACAATCAAATAACCACAAAGAAGTTACAGAAGTTACCAACTTATAGAAGTTGATAACTGCTATAAAGTGAGAAGGACATGGTAATGTAAGAACTTATAATAAGGAAATTTGACATAATCAGAAAGGGCTTTTCCAAGAAAGTCACTCTTGTGTTGATATGAGAAAGATGACTAGCAGTTATCCAAGTACAAAAAGGAAGAAAGACAGATGAGCATGTGCTAATACCCTACAAAAGCTTCCTAATGACAGGTACTAGAGTTGCAAAAATGTAGACAAATTGGTCTTATTCCTAAGGCTAAAGCAAATATGCCCCTATTTCTAACTTGTCAGGGTCAAATGATTTCAGGATTGGATGCAGGAGAAATCATTTGTTTTGTCATTACATTCTTTGATTTCTAAGTCATTTTTGGCAGAAAGAAAGAAAGAACAAAGCTCTAAGTCTATTGTAGTTAAATTGAAAGTCTCTTTAATCACCCAGGACACAGATACAGAATTTTTGCACATGCTAACTACAGAGCTTGGTGCACATGACTTTTCTCTTTATTTTTATTCTCTGCATTATGCTTAGTACCTAGTTATAAATAAAACATAATGGGTTATTTTGGTTTGATGTGTGATTATACTATAGTTTGCATTTTATTTCTATAATTTGTGAAAATTTATAGTAGCAAAGCATTTTAAGATAAAAGGTAGAGGAAAGTGATTGTTATAAGTTTAGTATAAAAATCGGGCTTCCCTGGTGGCGGAGTGGTTGAGAGTCCGCCTGCCGATGCAGGGGACATGGGTTTGTGCCCCGGTCCGGGAGGATCCCACATGCCGCGGAACGGCTGGGCCTGTGAGCCATGGCCACTGAGCCTGTGCGTCTGGAGCCTGTGCGTCTGGAGCCTGTGCTCCGCAGCAGGAGAGGCCACAACAGTGAGAGGCCCGCGTACCACAACAAAAAATAAATAAATAAATTTCTTCCTAGAATACAAATGATAGCATTATTGTGAACAATTATCAATCTGAGCCATCTCAAACTGCTTTAGAAATTACTGGCTTTCATTTTACATTGGTGTGACATTTAAAAGACCATTTTTACTCTGTCATTGTCAGTCACTACCTCAAATATGTATAATATTATAACTCAAGACCACCATACTTACATAGTCTATCTTCACAAACAGTCACAGCTAAATTCTTGAAAAATACATCGACACAGTATTCCTTTAAAAACTAAATATTAGAGAAGTGCAAATGAAGAAAAAGTTTGGTTCAGTAGGTAATGAGAATGAGTAAGACCTGAACACTACAAAGAAACAAAATTTTCTAGCATTCTTATGTACATATATGTATATATGTGTATATATGTGCATACACACACACACATTGTATATATATAGAGAGAGAGAGAAAAGAGAGGTTTACAGTGCCACAGATGTTAATTACAATTTGGGGTAAGTTAATTCACTATCTTCCTCCAATTATTAAATGGTTAACTTCTCATGTATCTATGTTTATTGACCAGTAATTCAAATGGATCATATCAGAAAATAAAACTTACTATTAAGCCTCTGAATAGTTATTAAGGCCCTAAATAGACAACATATGTATTCGGAAGGAAGGAATAATTTTAAATAAATAACAAATAAATAATACTCAAAAATCGTCTTTATCTACTAAATAGTTACATTACATTCATTCATTAACAAATTCTTTAGACTCCTACTGCACTAAGCACTGGGAGATCCTGACAAAGAACACAAAGCTCTTAACACAACGGTACTGAACAATTTTTAGAACTCTACAATAACTGATACATATTTTTCTTTAGAGCTCAGACTGAACCAAGAACACATAAAAGCTTTGATAGTTCTGATTATTCCTCCTTTCCAAATACCATCAACACACCCTTTCTGACACATGTCATCACCATCATTGGCCTTGTATAATAATATGACAAAGAATTTCATAAACATAGCCTACCACTACCCTATGGGATTTTGTTTTGTTTTGGCGGTACGTGAGCCTCTCTCACTGCTGTGGCCTCTCCCGTTGCGGAGCACAGGCTCCGGACGCGCAGGCTCAGCGGCCATGGCTCACGGGTCCAGCCGCTCCGCGGCATGTGGGATCTTCCCGAACCGGGGCACGATCCCGTGTCCCATGCATCGGCAGGCAGACTCTCAACCACTGCGCCACTAGGGAAGCCCTACCCTATGGGATTTTATAAGTCAGTAACATAGGCTAATAATAATTATTTATATTTACATGTTATTTCACAATTCAAAAAGTGATTCACACACGATATCTCATTTGGTTTATGTGTACTGCTACAGTTATGCATATAGTGATATGATGATAAAATGACAAAGGTCTATGAAGAGCAACAGAATAAAAAGTTCTAAGTAAGACACACATGAAAAGCAAGGCATACATCCAATGCAATTCAAAACTGAAGAAAGATGGGGCAAAGCGTTATGATCCATACAGAAACAGATGAGATTTCAGGATGTACTTAACTTAGAGAAAGGGTCCACTTAACAGGTTAAGATAAAGGAAGTACAAGAAGACGTTCCAAGGACAAAGTGCTACTTTGGAAAAGGCACAGAATTTTATAATATAAATTTATGCTAAGGTTTACAACCATGTGGTTTGTCTCACTCTATGTTGCCTACAAAATTGCTGTTGGGATCAATAACAGATTCTATGAATGAACACAATACAGTTCATCCAATATTTCCATCTCACCTCTTTTATTTCAGGTTTTTTAAATCATTTAAGTGTAGTTAAAGGAAGTTGACAAGCAAAGCCATCCAAACATTCCTATAACTAATTTTGTTTCCCAACATGTGATGTAAAACCCATGAATCACAGTAAGTAACTCAAATAAGTGATCCAGCATCATTCTGACTGAGAACAGGCCATCTGTTCATTGTCCTTGAAAGCTAAACACTGCTCTGGCTTAACTTTTTTACAACAGTGATTATTCACTTTGGCAAGCATTGCATTTATTGTTTGTTTCATCACTATAAAGATTCTATTTTGGTATCTGAATGCTGTATATTTTCTTCTCTGGCATTGTATGAGCATTCATTGCTCTTCATAATATGGGAAATTTATTCAGTGCTAATTAGAAGAATAAACTGCAAGATGGTAATGGCTCTGTTACATCAGAAATCATACACAAACCAGTTTCTCCCTGCTATTAACCAGTTACAAAGAAATTGCTTCAATAAATTTTCTCTCTCAAATTTCAAATAATTATTAGTTTAAACTATATGAGATTGCCAATATTCAACTGTTTGATTTAAAAAATGGCAAATTCAGGCTTCCCTGGTGGCGCAGTGGTTGAGAGTCCGCCTGCCGATGCAGGGGACACGGGTTCGTGGCCCGGTCCGGGAAGATCCCACATGCCACGCAGCGGCTGGGCCCGTGAGCCATGGCCGCTGAGCCTGTGCGTCCGGAGCCTGTGCTCCGCAACGGGAGAGGCCACAGCAGTGAGGGGCCCGCGTACCGCTAAAAAAAAAAAAAGGCAAATTCATAGGGTTCTACCTAATGTAATGAGCCAGAGATTCCTCACACATTACTCCCTAATTAAAAGTTAGCCCAATATCTGCTATCTTCACCCCCATATTCACTGCAGTATCATTTATAATAGGCAAGACATGGAAACAACCTAAGTGTCCACCGATGGATGAATGCATAAAACGAATGTGGTATGTGTATGTGTGTGTGTGTGTGTGTGTGTGTGTATATTCATCCATAAAAAGAGGGAAATCCAGCCATTTGTGACAACATAGATGGACCCTGAGGGCATTACGTTAAGTGAAATAAATCAAGCAAAGAAAGGCAAATATTGTAAGATCTCACTTATATGTGCAATCTGAAAAAGCTGAACTCATAGAAAGAGAGAGTAGATTAGTGGTTGCCAGGGGCTAGAGGCTGGGGAAATGGGGAGATATTGGTCAAATGATACAAACTTCCATCCTAGGATGAATAAGATCTGGGGATCTAATGCACAATATGATGATACAGTTAACAATACTGCATCGTACATTTACAAGTTGCTACGAGAGTACACCTTAAATGTTCTCACCATAACAGCAACCAAAAAACAGTAATTATTTGAGCTGAAGAGTTAACTTACATTATTGTAATCAATTTTGCAATATATGTGTATCAAATCATCACACTGTAGACCTTAAAATTACACAATGTTATATATCAATTAAAGCTCAATATAGCCAGCTCCGGATTCCCATATGCTGGCGGGGGTCAGTTGCAGGGGTCTAGGCTGGCATCTTGCACACGCAGAGCCACAGAGGCCAGGGCTGGCTGCCAGTGTAGATCCCAGGCCCCGGGTGGGGTAAAGAGTGGGAGGGACATGTGAACACAAAAACCTGTGGGCCAAAACCCAGTAAAATCTGCAAAGAGTCTGCAGTGGCTCTGCTGGTTGTTGGTTTCTTTAGTGCCTTAAGCTGCTGGGGTTCCCTCTGAAGAGCAGGTCAATGGGAACCTCAGTAACTCCCACTGCATGGCTGATGGCCCCTGCCCCTCTTCCTTGTTCCTAGTTGTCACTACATGTCTTAGCTACGCTGGTCTGTGCTGGGGTGAAGCCAAAGCAAGTCGTTCATATGGTCCCCAAAAGGCTGGGAAGCTGGTGGCTTGCCCTTCTCTGTCTTTCCTGGCCAGGGCAGCTCTTTCTAGCTGGAAAGTTCCCTCTTTGCACTGAACAGTGCTGCCTGGGGAATGGGATGATGCAAGGCAAAAAGAAGCTGTTCTTCCTTCCCTTTGTGTGTTGTTATTCTCAGGGGCTTTTGTTCACTGTGCTATTGAAGTTTCATAAGTCAACTCCTGACATCTCCCAGAGCTGTTTTTGTTGGTTGATAGCTGTCTAACCGTTGATCTTTGTGAGGGGATGTTGATCTTTGTGGGAGAGTGTCCTACTCTGCCATCTTCGTGACGTCACTCCTTAATATTCCTATTCCAATGAAAATACAATCACATAGACTTTAGATTTTAAATATTTTATATTTAAATAAATTCTACTTTAAGTCAATTACTTTTAACATAGAATTTTATGAGTTTTGTCAACTTCCTGGAATGACCTTCAAAATTCTTCATCTAGGGAAAATTAGAAGCTTTAAGCACACTGTCTTGAGAATGTGTGAATTAGGAAAATTAATAGACAGTGTATTTATTTATATTAAACTTCATGCCTAAGAGAATGAGCTGTGAGCCTATGGTATTTAGAAAAGGCATAAGTGAGAACCTTTGTACAAAGAAAGCTATGATCAGGAGCTGTAGATTTAAGTTTCATTTTAACTAGGTAGCTATAAAAAAATTATATAGGACTTTATCCTCTTTTGAAAGGAAATATTTTAGCAAACAATATGTAATGCATACAATTATGTTGAAAACTGAAGAGTCCCCTTTTTTGACAGGGTTACTTAACTTGTACATCAGGAAGATGTAGTGGACATGATGTATCTAGACTTTATCAAGGCCAAAAGGCTTGACAAAGTCTTTTTTAATACCCTGTGAAAGATAGAGAAAAAGCGATTGAATGCTAATACAACTGGGCAGATTTGAAATAAATTGAAAAGCCATTTCTTAAGGATACTGATTAATGAAATGATGTCACAGTCTGTGAACTCTGCCTTCGGCCCTGTCTTGTTCAACAATTTTATCAATGACTTGAATGAAGGCAGAAAATATCTGTGTATTACATTTGCGGAGGATACAAAACTTGCAAGGATAAGGAATAGGTTGGAAGACAGTATACCAGTATCATGAGCCAAAAAGACCTTGACAGGCTAGAGAGATGCGCCAAACGTGACAAGACGGATTTTTTTTTTTTTTTTTTTTTTTGCGGTACGCGGGCCTCTCACTGTTGTGGCCTCTCCCATTGCGAAGCACAGGCTCCAGACGCGCAGGCTCAGTGGCGATGGCTCACGGGCCCAGCCGCTCCGCGGCATGTGGGATCTTCCCGGACCAGGGCACGAGCCCGTGTCCCCTGCATCGGCAGGCGAACTCTCAACCACTGCGCCACCAGGGAAGCCCACAAGATGGAATTTAATAAGGATAAATGTAAGGTCAGTACAACAGCAACAAGAAAAAGAAAAGAGCCTTGCTATTCAAGCACAGGTGGAGGGAGCTGTGGCGTAAGGGCAGCAGGTGAAATGAGAAATGAGGAATTTAGTCAAGTTCACGGTGAGCTTACCATTAGTCAATAGTGTGAACTGTGATTAAGGACTTGCTCTTCAAAGTCAAAAAGAAGGAAGGATAAAGTCCTGGATCTGACTTGCATTATGGATTAAGCTTAGCAAACTACTTAATCTCTCCAAAGCTTAGTTCCCTTATATGTAAAATGAGAGTGATGATAGTAAGCAAAATCTCCAACGTGAAATCTACTATGTTAATTCTTTTATGTAAGTCCTGAACCTTAATTCCTGAATCTTAATGATTACCAAGACTTTCCTTAAATATACCATAGCTTCTTGTTCCCATCTTTTTTTTTTTTTTTTTTTTGCGGTACACGGGCCTCTCACTGTTGTGGCCTCTCCCGTTGCGGAGCACAGGCTCCGGACGCGCAGGCTCAACGGCCATGGCTCACGGGCCCCGCCACTCCGCGGCATGTGGGATCCTCCCGGACCGGGGCACGAACCCGTGTCCCCTGCATTGGCATGCAGACGCTCAACCACTGCGCCACCAGGGAAGCCCTCTTGTTCCCATCTTTTAATGGGAAGAGAAGTGAAAAGGAAGACATGAGGAGGTAAAGGCGGGGATGGAAAAGAAGACAAGAGAAGGGAGAAATTAACCAACATTAATTGAGCAACTACTTTGGTTCAGGCACTGTGTAAGATACTCCATGTATATGAACTCATGTAATGCACATAACTAAATATAACAAAGATATCATCATTTCCATTTTAGACATAAGAAAACTGAAGACTTGAAGGAGTAGTTTTCCCAAAGTCAAAATGCAGAAATTAACACAATTGGACTTTGTATACAGGTCTACACTCCATGACCCAGACTCTCTGTACCAACCTCCTTCACCTCAAAAAGGACTTCTTTGTGATCACCTAATGACAACTATCCTGAATATTCTTTCATTCTATCTGCATGGTCTGAAATTCAACTTAAAATATTGCTCTATTATCACATTTATATTAACGTTATCTAGTTTGGTTCAATCTGTGAGAATTTTATTTCAACACATTAAATTATGTCTATGACTCAACTTGCCTATATAAAGTAAGTCAGTAGGCACAGTGACACTCTAGAGAGTCCTCCCACTTCTTTAACAGGAACCTTCTCATAACTGGTTCCTAAAAAGCTTTCTTCTCTGAGTCTTTTTTTAAAATCTAATTTTGCTTCCTTTGTGTTTTGTTTAAGTCATTTCTTTTGTCTCTTTATTTTCCACCTATTGCATATGAGCATGCCAGCCACAGCAGAACTACTTCTTATATAAACTTAAAGGGAAAAAAAGTATTTCAAAAATGCAAAGCTATGCACTTGCAGTTTATCACCTATACCAAAAGAGTTTGGAAAGAGGCCAGTACGGGAAAGATACAGGAAGGACATTATTTGTCATCCACTGTCAAAGCCCTGTGCCATCCACATGCTGCCATCCTTCAAAACCCAAGTCAAACATCACATTTCCTGTGAAGTTTTACCTGACCACGTCCCCGCCCCAGGTGAGATTTGATCACACTTTCCTTTGCTCCATGCCTTTTCATACCTCTTATATAACACAAATTACACTGTATTGCAAATATTTGCTGATGTAACAGGACGATAAATTATAAGTTTCAATGGAGACACCAACACAATAGATGTTACATTCCAAAAGAGTGGCTAGATCACTTATAGAATTTTTTAAATAGTTCACTAGAAACAATGCCTGAAACCCTCTGCCATATCAACAATATTTTAAAAAATAAAAACGGATATAAGAGACGGACTTTCTGAGTGGGTTTCTTTCTAAAACTGTGCTTGGAGTCACATCTTCCTTGGGGGTGGGGAAGCTCTCAAGCCTCATAAGGGAGCATCAGTGAGTTTGATCTTGAAACTCAGCATGTGAGCCCTGAAGTTAGAAGGAGCACAGTGGACTGGAATCTGACTCCCACCAAGATCAGGCAATAGAAATGGGCTAATAAGCTGCAATTATCTTAGAGTGTTGTTGCTATGTGTAGGGACCAGTGTGCAATCCCAGTGTTTACTGGGGCAAGGCATTTTCCAACCTATTACATTCTGGCTTCTAAGTCTACTTTATAGAAAATGCTCTTTTAAAAGTTGCCAATGACTATTTTCCATACTGAAAAATTCAACGCACTCTTCTAAATCCTTGTTGATGACTCAACATTTCTAAATGATTTAGCGTTTGCTTTTATATTCAAACTTTCACCTTCCTTGGTTTCTGTGATCATTCAATGAGGTATTGTGCGAAGACCATGAGCCTTGAAGTCAAACGAACCTAAATTTGATTTAATACAATCAGTAAGGGTTTACAGAATGCACAGTCTGTGCCAGGGACTAAATTAGGTTCTGGAGATCAATGGTAAAGGCAGACATGAATCAACATGCCCTCACTGTGCTTAATATTTAACCCAGCTGTAGCACTTCCCAGCCATATTAACATTAGAAAACTTACTAAGTTGTCTGAGCGGAATCTTGCTCACCTACAAAATGAGAATAATACTACCTATTTCATGAGAAATATTATGATGATTAAATGAGGCAAATTATGTAAATTGCCAATTAGTATCTATCAGACATATAACAGTCATTCAATAAACGTTCAAGCCTTTCACCATGCCCTCCCTCTCCACCACTTTGCCCGTTTCCTGCATATCCTTGTCTCCTCTACTGCTTCTGCTCCACTCATTCTTTAGTTATCTCAGTCCCACTCTAGCAAGCAGGCATGAAATGTCTGCATTCCTTAAAGCATTCTCAGCTCTGTCTTTCCTCTTTCTTTATTTTCTCCCTAAGGGACCTTACTCACTCCCTTGGCATCAACTACCACATCTATGTAATTGCTGCTCCAAGCTATCTTTAAATGAGATCTCTCCTTAGTTTCCATCCCACATTTTCATGATGCCTCTATCTCGGTGTGTGTAAAAATAAACTTACCCTACTCACCTGAAATCTACTCCAATGCTCATACCACTGATATGAATTATATTTATTTCAACAAGCATTTATTAAACATCCATTGTATACAAGAAACTTGTCTTGAGCTAGAGACTCTCCTGTCACTATCTGAATTTAAAAATACTCAAGTAAATGTTTAAGATAGGGCCAGTGTCCTTCATTAGCTGAACTCTCAATATTTGCTCTCAGAAACTCAGGAACCAATAAGACCTGATCAGCAAGGGATACTAGTATCTATAAAACATTTTAACTTATACATAGTAGGTAATCAATGAACGTTTACTTAGCTAAATTCTATTTAAATTAATGGTATAAGCAGAAAAAGTATTAAAGTATAAGTCATGCTTGGAATGATAAATAACCCAGAAGCACAGATGAGCAGAAAGTGAGTAATATACCTGAAAAGGTAGAATTGAGATCAATTTTGGAAAGCTTTAATGCAAAAACAAGTGGTCTGACATTTATCTAATAATGTTATCTAATGAATAAGGTTTGTCTAATTAATCTAATGTAATGGAAAACCACTAGAAGTTTTGGTGTAAGTGAAAAGCACTATCACAGCTACTAATTTTTTCTGTTTGTACCATGAACTTGAGAAACCATATGCAGAGAAATGACTGAAGCATTATTGCAATGACAACATACATCCAAACAAAGATCTGCATGCAAATATTTGCAGCAGGCTTTTTCATTATAGCCACAAATGGAAACCTCCAAATATCCATCAACTAGTCAATGGATAAACTGCCGGGCAACCATATATGGAATACTATTCAGCAATAAAAAAGGAAAGAACTACACTAATACATGTGACATGAATGAATCTCAAAAGCATTCTCCCAAGTGCGAGTAGCCTCATTAAAATGTTTACATACTGAATGATTTCATTTATGTGACTTTATAGAAAAGGCAAAATCATAAGGACAGAAAAACAGATCAGCAGTTGCCAGGGGCTAGAGGTCAGGGGAGTGGAGGAGGAAGCGACTGCACACTGATTGCCATATTTTGGGATGATGCAGATGTTCTATATCTTGATTGTAGCAGTGATTACACAACTGTATACATGTGTCAAATTTTATTAAAATGTACACTTTAAAAGAGTGAATTTTATAATATGTAATTATACCTGGATAAACCTATAAAAAAGATCCAAATTAAATCTGATGGTAGTGTGACTGAAAATTAAGAGACTGATCCTAAATACATCGAAAAGGAATAAATGATAGATGTCAGCAACTAACTGCACATAAAATCAAAGGAGTAACTTTCTTCTGAAAGCATGGTGGAATCACGAAAAAGAAAGAAAGAAAGAAAGAATCCAGGAAAACAAAGTGATTTGGGAAGTGGATTTTTTTCTTCAGAATTTATAAGATGTAATTGACATAAAGTTTAAGGTGTACAGGATGAAGATTTGAATATGTATATATTGTAAAATGATTGCCACATAGGGTTAATTAACACCTTCATCATCTCATATAATAACCTTTTTGTTATTGCAAGAACATTTAAGATCTACTCTCTTAGCAAGTTTCATATATATAATATGGTGTTGTTAACTATAGCTACAATGCTGTTCATTAGACCCCCAAAACTTATTCAGCTTACAACTGAAAGTTTATACCCTTTGACTAACATCTCATTTCCCCGACACCCCCAGCCTCTGGTAACCACCATTCTACTCTCTGTATCTATCATTTTTTTTAGATTCCACATATAGGTGAGATTTTACAGTATTTTTCTTTCCCTATCTGACTTATGTGACTTACCATAATGTCCTCGAGGTCCACCGATGTTGTCACAGATAACAGAATTTCCTTCTTTTAGTGGCTGAACAATATTCCATTGTACAAATGGAATATTACTCAGCCATAAAAAGGAATGAAATTGGATCATTTGTAGAGACATGGATGGACCTAGAGACTGTCATACAGAGTGAAGTAAGTCGGAAAGAGATAAACAAATATGTATATTAACGCATATATGAGGAATCCAGAAAAATGATACAGATGAACCTGTCTTCAAGGCAGAAATAGAGATGCAGACATAGAGAACAAACATATGGACACCAAGGTGGGAAAGGGGTGGGTGGGTGGGATGAATTGGGAGACTGAGACTGACATATATACACTAATATGTATAAAATAGACAACTAATGAGAACCTGCTGTACTGCACAGATAACTCTACTCAATGCTCTGTGGTGACCTAAATGGGAAGGGAATCCAGAAAAGAGGGGATACATGTATACATATAGTTGATTCACTTCACTGTGCAGTAGAAACTAACACAACATTGTAAAACAACTATAACCCAATTTTAAAAAAAAAAGGAAAAAGGAACAAAAATTCTCTGATTCAATATTTTCTTAGGTCAGTCTCCCAAGGCAATAGAATAAAAACAAAAATAAACAAGTGGGACCTAATCAAACTTACAAGCTTTTGCACAGCAAAGGAAACCATAAAAAAAAGAAAAAGAAAAGACAGCCTATGGAATGGGAGAAAGTATTTTCAAATGATGCAACTGACAAGGGCTCAGTCTCCAAAATATACAAATGCTCCTACAGCTCAATAACAAACAAACAAAAAACCAACCCAATCAAAAAATGGCAGAAGACGTTAATAGACATTTCTCCAAAGAAGACATACAATTGGCTAGTAGACACATGAAAACATGCCCAACATCCCTGATTATTAGAGAAATGCAAATCAAAACTACAATGAGGTACCACCGAACACTAGTCAGAATGGCAAACTTTAAAAGTCTACAAGTAACAAATGCTGGAGAGGGTATGGAGAAAAGGGAACCCTCTTACACTATTGTTGGGAATGTAAGTTGGTGCATCCACTATGGAAAACACTATGGAGATTCCTCAGAAAACTAAAAATAGAATTACCATATGATCCAGCAATCCCACTCTGGGCATACACCTGGACAAAACTATAATTCAAAAAGATACATGCACCCCTATGTTCATAGCAGCACTATTCACAGTAGCTAAAACATGGAAACAAATGTCCATGTCATTTGCAGCAACATGGATGCAACTAGAGATTATCATACTAAGTGACGTAAGTCAAAAAGAGAAAAACAAATACTATATGATAACACTTATATGTGAAACCTAAAATATGGCACAAATCAACCTATCTACAAAACAGAAATAGACTCACAGATATAGAGATCAGATTTGAGGTTGTCATGGGGGAGGGGGGAGGGAGAGGGACGGACTGGTAGTTTGGGGTTGGTAGATGCAAACTATTACATTTAGAATGGATGAACAACAAGGTCCTACTGTATAGTACAGGGAACTATATCCAATCTCCTGGGATAAACCATAATGGAAAAGAATGTAAAAAAAAAAAATGTATGTATGTGTATAAGTGAGTCACTTTGCTGTACAGCAGAGATTGGCACAACATTGTAAATCAACTATACTTCAATTTTTAAAATGTGGAATAGAAAATAAATAATGAGATCCAGCAAAAAAATAATTTCTAAAATGCAAAAAACAAAAAATCTATTGTATATACCTACCATATTTTCTTTATCCATTCATCCAATAGTGGATGAACTAAGATTGTTTCCATGTCTTGGTTATTATAAATAATGCTGCAATAAACATGAGAGTGCAGATATCTCTTCAGGATAGTGATTTTGTTTACTTTGGATAAATATGCAGAAGTGGAATTGCTAGATCATATGGTAGTTCTATTTTTAATTTTTTGAGGAACTTCCATACTAATTTCCACAGTGATGTACCAATTTTACATTTCTATTAACAGTGCACAAGGATTTCCTTTTCTTCACATGCTTGCCAGCATTTATTATCTCTTGTTCTTTTTTTCTTTTTAATTATAACCATTCTAACAAGAGTGAGGTGATATCTCATTGTGGTTTTAATTTGCATTTCCCTGAGATTAGTGATGTTGAGCATCTTTTCATGTACCTGTTGAACATTTGTATGACTTTTTTGGAAAAATGTCTATTCAGATCCTCTGTCCATTTTAATCAGATTTTTTGGAGTTTTTTGCCATTGAGTTGTATGAGTTCCCCTTATTTTTTGGATATTAATTAATTCATCAGAAAGATGGTTTGCAAATATTTTATTCCACTTCATAAGTTGTGCTTTTATTTTGTTGATTGTTTCTTTTGCTGTGCAGAAGATTTTTGTTTGATGTAGTCCACTTGTGGATTTCTGCTTTTGTTGCTTGTGCTTTGGGTGTCATATTCAAAGAATTATTTCCAAGACTAAGGTCAAGGAGCTTTTTCCTGCTTTCTTCTAGAAATTTTACAGTTTCAGATCTTACATTTAGTCTTTAATCCATTTGAGTAAATTTCTGTGAATGATGTAAGATACGATTTCCAATTTTATTCTTTTGAATATGATTATCCAGTTTTGCCAATACCATTTACTGAAGAGTCTATCCTTTATTCCTACTGAGTATTCATGCCAGTACCATAATATTTTGATTACTATAGCTTTGTAATATAGTTTGAAATCAGGAAGCATGATGCCTCTAGCTTTCCTGTTCTTTCTCAGAATTGCCTTGGCTATTCAGGGTCTTTTGTGGTAGAAATTTTCTTTTCCTAAGAAAAATGTCATTGGAGTTTCAATGGAGATTGCATTGAATCTATAGATGGCTTTGGTAGTATGAACATTCTAACAATATTAGCTCTTCTGATTCATGAACATGGGATATCTTTCTATTTATTTGTGCCTTCTTCAAAGTCTTTCATCAAAATATTATAGTTTTTAGTGTACAAATCTTTCACCTCCTTGATTAAATTTATTTATAAATATTTTATCAATTTTAATGATATTGTAAGTTAGATGCTTTTCCTTATTTTTTTTTTCAGGAACTAGAATAAGAAAAACAAACTGAGCCTGAGATTAGCAGAAGGAAGGAGATAAGAAAGATCAGGACAAAAAAAATGAAATAGAGACCAGAAAAAAATAGAAAAGATAAACAAATTAAGAACTGTTTTTTTGAAAAGATAAACAAAATTGACAAAACTTTAGCTAGACTGAGAAAAGAGACAAGACTGAAATAAACAAAATCAGAAATGAAAGACACACTACAACTGATAACACAGAAATATAATACAAAGGATCATAAGAGACTGCTATGAACAATTACACTCCAACAAACTGGACAACGTAGAAGAAATGGATGAATTCTTAGAAACATGCAATTTACTTAAACTGAATTATGAAGAAATACAAAACCTGAACAAACCAATAACAAGTAAGGAGATTAAATCGGTAATCAAAAATCTCTTAACAAAGAAAAGCCCAGGACCAGATGTTTTCACTGGTGAATTCTACCAAACAAGTAAAGAAGTATTTATGCCAATCCTTCTCAAACTCCTTCAAAAAATTAAAGAGTCAGAAATAACATCCCCAAACTCATTTTATAAGGCCAGCATTACCCTGATACCAAAGCCAGATAAGGATACCACAAGAAAGGAAAACCACAGGCCAATATAGCTGATGAGAATAGTTGTAAAAACTCTCAACAAAATATAGCAAACCAAATTCAAAAGTGCATTGTCACACACCATGATCAGTGGGATTTATCTCTGGCATGCAAGGACAGTTTAACATACACAAATTAATAAATGTGATACACCACACCGATAGAATGAAAGGTTACAATGATATAATCATCTCAATATGTGCAGAAAATGCATTTGACAAAATTTAACATAAAATTTAATATCCTTTTATGATAAAAACTCTCCACATAGTAGATATAAAAGGGATGTACTTCAACATAATAAAGGTCATATATGACAAGCCTACAGCTATCATCATACTCAGTAGTGAAAGATTGAAAGATTTTCCTCTAAGATTAGGACAAGACAAGGTTCCCACTCTTACAAAACATATTCAACGTAGCACTGGAAGTCCTAGCCAGAGCAATTATGCAAGAAAAATGCATTCAACTTGGAAAGGAAGAAGTAAAATTGTCTCTGTTTGCAGATGATGTGATCTTATATATAAAAAATCCTAATGACTCCACCAAAAAACTGTTAGAACTAATAAACAAATTTAGTAAAGTTGCAAGATACAAAATCAACATACATAAATCAGTTGCACTAACAGCAAAGTGACTGGGAAAGAATTAAAAGGGCATGAATGTTTATTTCAACTTTTTCCATTGCATTTGAGACACTGTCACGGTCAGACCAATCACGTTAAAAAGCCTGAAAGGCAGTGAGAAAGATAGTAACTAAAAAAGAAAGGCAGGGCTGAAAATAAGAAATTTCTAAATAAACTGCATAGAATTTACATTTGTATTTTTAGGAGTAGATGAGACTACTATGTAAATGTTGGAAAACAGGTATTTTGTGGCCATCCACAATTAGGCTGCAATATGGAGAATAGGAAACATCCAAAGACTAGATAATTTTAGAAAAGTGACGTTAACAATCTCTAATGCTTCAGAGTAGTCAAAAATTAAAAACAACAACAAAAAATTTAATGTGAATTTTGACATCACTGGATGACCTTAAATGGTATAATTTAAGCAGAATAGGAAGGGTAGAATTCAGATGGCAAATGTTTGAAAAGAGTGAGCTCTCAAGGACTCTGAAAATAATAAAAGGTTTTTTGGAAAGACTGAAAACAGTAAAAGGCTTTTTTTTGCAAAGATTGCCTGGAAGGTTATCACTAGTAATCTTTGTTCTTGGCAAATAAGAATGGAGGCTGAAGAAATGATGGTCGGGAAAGAATTCAGAATTTTTTTTTAACCCTCAAGTACTTGGTTTCTAGGAGCTGCAGAGCTAAAATCAAACAATAAATGTTTTTTTAAGGCTAAAGAAATCAACATTCAGTTTATCCAAGGGCCATCAGGGCCTAGGATATATTAGGTCATGGTGCTCAAATTGATTCAAACCAAAAGGCAATTAAATAATTTACCATGAAAGCACAACTGTTAAGCTGGCTGCTCTTTGGCTTGGCCGGACAACACATTACTGCCCTGGGGGAAAGCTTGCAGGGGGAAGCAAGTTTAGAATTATAAGGTATTTGTCACCCCCACCAGCATTTAGGCTTCTTCCCCACATCGTTCCTCTTTTTCATTGTCAATTTTTTAAAATATAGTCCAGACTTTATTAAAACTGGGAAGCTTTTCAAAAGGCAAACTTCTGGCCCTTGCTAAGACTAAATTAGAACTTCTGAGAGTGAGACTTGGACATCTCTATTTTTTAAAATCTTCATCATGCTATCCAAATGATTTTGATGTACATTAGAGCATCCTTGGTATGGTCTGTCCTCATTTCCACTTCCTCACTCCATACTTGATTCATTTCAGTCTGGCTTCTACTACCCCACTCTGTTCTTCTCTTGCAGAAATATCCAATGACATCTTAATTTCAGCTCCAGTGACATTATTCTCACTAACTATCCTAAAACACTGACCATTTTTACCACTCCGTGTTTCTTGGAACTTTCTACTTCTTGGCTTCCAAGGTAGCATTCCCTTCAGGTTCTCTTTCTTCTCACTTGACCTGGTTTGTTTTCTTCACTGAATCCTCTTCCACTGCCTTGCGCCATACATTTTAGGTTGTCCCAGAGTTCAGTCTTTGTTTTCTTCTTTTTCATTTCTAAGCTCTCTTCTGGGATAATTTCATTCATTCCCATTATATCTTCTGTTGACTATATCTTTATAATTCTCAAGTCTTTATTTCCATTCCTGGCCTCTTTTTTAAACTGTGGTCACTAACCTCCAGTGCTCACCAAACAGCTGCTTTTAGGATTAAGTAAATTTGAGATAGAAACAGCAGAAAGGCTGTGAGTGGAACTGCGCACAAAAAGTCTGGGAAAGGTTGGGAAAGTGCTCTGACAAAACTGCCTGAGATAGATAGAGCCATACTGAGAACCAGGTGACATCAGCCCAAGCAACATAAAGCTAGTAATTAAGTAGATTGATCCAGCCCAGAGAACCTAATAGTTGGAGATAGTGTCTGTATCAAGCCAATCTAGGGTCATGAGCAAGGGCTTATAAAGCTGATCGTGGGCCTGGACAGACACAGGAACTGAAGCAAGAGCTTGGCTGGGAATAAGATTGGGAGATATAGGTGTATATATCGAGGTGCCTGTGAAATGCAGGAGCCTGGTCCTAAGGCTGTCAGCCAGCAGATGCCATTGACAGGCAAGCTTAAAGGGGTAGAAAGCTCCATCAGTTTATCAATAAAAACTAAAAATAATTATTATAAATCACCTAGAAACCTTGGATTTAATACGTGCTTAATCTAAGGTGGTCAGAACACTACAGGATTAGCCTGAGAACAATTTCTACTCCTCCACTCCCTCCTTTTTAAATGTCTAATTATAAAACATTTCAAACAGAAAATAATTCAATACATGTGCAGTCTCCACAGAGATTAAGCAGATTTTAATAATTTGCAAAAATGGCTTCACATGGTTGATCTTTTTTAAACCGATAAATTGGTACATATAGAGCGAAAGACACCCCTACAAACATTTTTCTTCACCCTACTCTCCAAAGGTCATCACTCTGCTGAGGTCAGTGTGTGTCAGTCTCATGCCTGTTTTTCCTCTTTTACTCAGTGGAAATACTAATAGTAAATCTAAAAACTTTAACTCAGCATTGGGTAAAATTAAGAGAAAATATAGAACAATCAGCTCTACCAACCACCAGTCCCTCCCATCAGGAAATGTACACAAGCCACTTAGACAGCCTCATCCACCAGAGGGCAGACAGCAGCAGCAAGAAGAACTACAGTCCTGCAGCCTGTGGATGAAAAACCACATTCACAGAAAGATAGACAAGATGAAAAGGCAGAGGGCTATGTACCAGATGAAGAAACAAGATAAAACCCCAGAAAAACAACTAAATGAAGTGGAGATAGGCAACCTTCCAGAAAAAGAATTCAGAATAATGATAGTGAAGATGATCCCGGACCTCGGAAAAAGAATGGAGGCAAAGATCGAGAAGATGCAAGAAATGTTTAACAAAGACCTAGAAGAATTAAAGAACAAACAAACAGAGATGAACAATACAATAACTGAAATGAAAACTATACTAGAAGGAATCAATAGCAGAATAACTGAGGCAGAAGAATGGATAAGTGACCTGGAAGACAGAATGGTGGAATTCACTGCTGCAGAACAGAATAAAGAAAAAAGAATGAAAAGAAATGAAGACAGACTAAGAGCCTCTGGGACAACAATAAAGGCAACAACATTTGCATTATAAGGGTCCCAGAAGCAGAAGAGAGACAGAAAGGACCCGAGAAAACATTTGAAGAGATTATTGTCAAAAACTTCCCTAACGTGGGAAAGGAAATAGCCACCCAAGTCCAGGAAGAACAGTGAGTCCCATACAGGATAAACCCAAGGAGAAACACACTGAGACAGATAGTAATCAAATTGGCAAAAATTAAAGACAAAGAAAAATTATTGAAAGCAGCAAGGGAAAAATGAAAAATAACATACAAGGGTACTCCCATAAGGTTAACAGCTGATTTCTCAGCAGAAACTCTACAAGCCAGAAGGGAGTGGCATGATATACTTAAAGTGATGAAAGGGAAGAACGTACAACCAAGATTACTCTACCTGGCAAGGATCTCATTCAGATTCAATGGAGAAATCAAAAGCTTTATAGACAAGCAAAATCTAAGAGATTCAGCACCACCAGGCCAGCTCTACAACAAACGCTAAAGGAACTTCTCTAAGTGGGAGACACAAGAGAAGAAAAGGACCTACAAAAACAAACACAAAACAATTAAGAAAATGGTCATAAGAACATACATATCAATAATTACCTTAAACGTGAATAGATTAAATGCTCCAACAAAAAGACACAGGCTTGCTGAATGGATACAAAAACAAAACCCATATATATGCTATCTACAAGGGAAACACTTCAGACCTAGGGACACATATGACTGAAAGTGAAGGAATGGAAAAAGATATTCCATGCAATGGAATGCAAATGGAAATCAAAAGAAAGCTGGAGTAGCAATACAAATGGAAATCAAAAGAAAGCTGGAGTAGCAATACACATATACGATAAAATAGACATTAAAATAAAGAATGTTACAAGAGGCAAGGAAGGGCACTACATAATGATCAAGGGATCGATCCAAGAAGAAGATATAACAATTATAAATATATATGCACCCAACATAGGACCACCTCAATACATAAGGCAACTGCTAACAGCTATAAAAGAGGAAATCGACAGTAACACAATAATAGTGGGGGACTTTAACACTTCATTACACTAATGGCCAGATCATCCAAAATGAAAATAAATAAGGAAACAGAAGCTTTAAATGATACAACAGACCGGATAGATTTAATTGATATTTATAGGACATTCCATCCAAACACAGCAAATTACACTTTCCTCTCAAGTGCGCACGGAACATTCTCCCGGATAGATCACATTTTGGGTCACAAATCAAGCCTCAGTGAATTTAAGAAAACTGAAATCATATCAAACATCTTTTCTGACCACAACGCTAAGAGATTACAAATGAATTACAGGGAAAAAAACATAAAAAATACAAACACATGGAAGCTAAACAATACATTACTAAATAACCAAGAGATCACTGAAGAAATCAAAGAGGAAATCCAAAAATACCTAGAGACAAATAACAATGAAAACACGACAATCCAAAACCTATGGGATGCAGCAAAAGCAGTTCTAAGAGGGAGTTATAGCTATAAAAGCCTACCTCGAGAAAAAGAAAAATATCAAATAAACAATCTGACCTTACACCTAAAGGAACTAGAGAAAGAAGAACAAACAAAACCCAAAGTTAGCAGAAGGAAAGAAGTCATAAAGATCAGAGCAGAAATAAATGAAATAGAAACAAATAAAACAATAGCAAAGATCAATAAAACAAAAGCTAGTTCTTTGAGAAGATAAACAAAATTGATAAACCATTAGCCAGACTCATCAAGAAAAAGAGGGAGAGGACTCAAATCAATAAAGTTAGAAAAGAAAAAGGAGAAGTTACAACAGACACCGCAGAAATACACAGCATCCTAAGAGACTACTACAAGCAACTCTATGCCAATAAAATGGACAACCTGGAAGAAGTGGACAAATTCTTAGAGAGGTATAACCTTCCAAGACTGAACCAAGAAGAAATAGAAAATATGAACAGACCAATCACAAGTAATGAAATTGAAAATGTGATTAAAAATCTTCCAACCAACAAAAGTCCAGGACCAGATGGCTTCACAGGTGAATTCTATCAATCATTTAGAGAAGAGCTAACAGCCATCCTTCTCAAACTTTTCCAAAAAATTGCAGAGGAAGAAACACTCCCAAACTCATTCTATGAGGCCACCATCACCCTGATACCAAAACCAGACAAAGATACTACAAAAAAAGAAAATTACAGACCAATATCACGAATGAATATAGATGCAAAAATCCTCAACAACATACCAGCAAACAGAATCCAACAACAGAATCCAATTAAAAGGATCATACACCACGATCAAGTGGGATTTATCCCAGGGACGCAAGGATTCTTCAATATACCAAATCAATCAATGCGATACACCATATTAACAAATTGAAGAATAAAATCCATATGATCATCTAAATAGATGCAGAAAAAGCTTTCGACAAAGTTCAACACCCATTTATGATAAAAACTCTCCAGAAAGTGGGCATAGAGGGAACCTACCTCAACATAATAAAGGCCATATATGACAAACCCACAGCAAACAGCATTCTCAATGGTGAAAAACAGAAAGTATTTCCTCTAAGATCAGGAACAAGACAAGGATGTCCACTCTCACCACTATTATTCAACATAGTTATGGAAGTCCTAGCCACAGCAATCAGAGAAGAAAAAGAAATAAAACGAATACAAATTGAAAAAGAAGAAGTAAAACTGTTACTGTTTGCTGATGACATGATACTATACATAGAGAATCCTAAAAATGCCCACAGAAAACTACAAGAGCTAATCAATGAATTTGGTAAAGTTGCAGGCTACAAAATTAATGCACAGAAATCTCTTGCATTCCTATACACTAATGATGAAAAATCTGAAAGAGAAATTAAGGGAAGACTCCCATTTACCACTGCAACAAAAAGAATAAAATACCTAGGAATAAACCTACCTAGGGAGACAAAAATCTGTATGCAGAAAACTATAAGACACTGATGAAAGAAATTAAAGATGATACCAACAAATGGAGAGATATACCATGTTCTTGGATTGGAAGAATCAATATTTTGAAAATGACTATATTACCCAAAGTAATCTACAGATTCAATGCAATCCCTATCAAACTACCACTGGCATTTTTCACAGAACTAGAACAAAAACTCTTAAAATTTGTATGGAGACACAAAAGACCCCAAATAGACAAAGCAGTCTTGAGGGAAAAAAATGGAGCTGGAGGAATCAGACTCCCTGACTTCAGACTATACTACAAAGCTACAGTAATCAAGACAATATGGTACTGGCACAAAAACAAAACATAGATCAAAAAACAAGATAGAAAGCCCAGATATAAATCCACACACCTATGGTCAACTAATCTATGACAAAGGAGGCAAGGATATGCAATAGAGAATAGACAGTCTCTTCAATAAGTGGTGCTGGGAAAACTGGACGACTACATGTAAAAGAATGAAATTAGAACACTCCCTAACACCATACACAAAAGTAACCTCAAAATGGATTAGAGACCTAAATGTAAAACCAGACACTATAAAAGCCTTAGTGGAAAACATAGGAAGAGCACTCTTTGACATAAATCACAGCAAGATCCTTTTTGGTCCACCTTCTAGAGTAACGGAAATAAAAACAAAAATAAACAAATGGGGCCTAATGAAACCATAAACAAGACGAAAAGACAACCCTCAGAATGGGAGAAAATATTTGCAAACGAATCAACGGACAAAGAATTAATCTCCAAAATATATGAACAGCTCATGCAGCTCAATATTAAAAAAACAAACAACCTAATCCAAAAATGGGCAGAAGACCTAAATAAACATTTCTTCAAAGAAGACATGCAGATGGCCAAGAAGCACATGAAAAGCTGTGCAACATCACTAAATATTAGAGAAATGCAAATCAAAACTACCATGAGGTATCACCTCACACCAGTTAGAATGGGCATCATCAGAAAATCTACAAACAACAAATGCTGGAGAGGGCGTGGAGAAAAGGGAACCCTCCTGCACTGTTGCTGGGAATGTAAATTGATACAGCCACTATAAAGAACAGTATGGAGTTTCCTTAAAAAACTAAAAATAGAATTACCATATGATCCAGCAATCCCACTACTGGGCATATACCCAGAGAAAACCATAATTCAAAATGACACATGGGCACTTTCCTGGTGGTGCAGTGGTTGAGAGTCCGCCTGCCGATGCAGGAGACACGGGTTCGTGACCCGGTCCGGGAAGATCCCACATGCCGCAGAGCGGCTGCGCCTGTGAGCCGTGGCCGCTGAGCCTGCACGTGCAGAGCCTGGGCTCTGCAATGGGAGAGGCCACATCAGTGAGAGGCCCATGTACTGAAAAAAAAAAAAAAAAAAGAAAGGATGGAAAGACACAGGATGGGGAGAGGCTTGTCTCAGTCACTGGAGGACATTTTGCTCCCTCAGATGCACAAAAATAATGACAATTTTCTTTAAAAGTAACAGAAAGCACTTATCCTTGAACATAATTACCTTAGATGTAAAAACATAAACAGAAATTTGACATATAGAGTAAGAACATTTTTATTATTTACAAAATTATATGAAAAATCCACGTAGATTTGAATAACACAAAGTCCATGTGGAATTACAAATCAAGCTTGATTCAATAAAATAATCCATGTATCCAATTCAACATGCAGGCAAATTTAAGCTAGTGAATTGCAAACATTAGTGTATTTAATCACTCAAAGAGCAGGCTATTGCTCACTCCAGGTCTCCATTCCCAGAGAGTCTGATTCAGAGGGCTTGAGGATGAGCCTGAAAATCAGCATCAGCATTTCAACAATTATCCCAGCTTGATCTGTTTTAGGTTGTCTTGAGAAACCCTCATTTAAACTCTAGTGTGTACGTGACAAAGAAATAATAAAGGTTTTGAAGAAGAGGAATAATCTAATCAGAATTCTGCTTTAGAAAGACTATTCTAGAATTTAGAGGAGGCAGATTAGATCAGGAAAGGACTAGTTAGAGAATTACTGAAATAATGCAGTTGAAAGATAATGAGAGTTAAAACAAGGTAATGGCTGAGAGATCAGAAAAAAGAGAGATGTTGAATAAGTAGACTCTACAGTATACAGCGAAAGATTAGAGGTTGAATATAAACTAAATGGAAGCATTAAAGATGGATGAGAAGTTACCATTTTAGGAGAATAATGATGCCGTTTGTAATACTGCAGCACAAATGCATGAAAATAGAGAAAATAATTTATTTGATTATGAACATGTGAGTTTGAAGTACTAGAGTTACCCTGCTAACAATCGGAAATACCCATTTGGAATCAGATAGGACCTTAAAGAGGTAGTTTTATGAGTCCTGGGCATAGAGATTATAGTTGAAGCCACAGGAGCCTGTGAAATCACCAAGAGGAAAAGGGGAAAGAAAAGGAGAAGAGAAGAGAGGAGAAAGCCAAAAGGTGAGCTTTGGGGAATATCTAAATGTAAGAGATTAGAAAAGGAAAAGAAAACAAGAAACAAGGTGGGACAAGAAATGGCTGGGTGCTGTATCTCAAGAATCTAGGACAGAGAGTTTCACAAAAGAGGAAATACAGTAGTCAATTGTGTTATATGACCTTAAGGGGTTGCCTACTATAAGGCTGGAGAGGATCAATGGTGGTCTTTAAGAGAGCAGTTTCAGTTGGCAGGATTTAGACAGCTCCAGGTGAAAAACTAAGTAAGAACTGAGAACGTAGACACAATAAAATTAAAATTATGCAGAGAGTTTTAATAGTAACTTCAGGGTAGGGATACACTGGAAAAAGTTCTGTTCTCCGAAGAAACATAAGTTAATCTATACGCTGAAGGGAAGGAGCAGGTAGGGCAAAATACAGTGAGGATAGAAAATAAAAAGAATACTTGGAGGAGCAAAGTCAGGGAGACGGTAAAGGGATGAATTAAGAGAACAATTTGGCAGGGTTAGCCATGAAAAGGATGTGTTTCTTCTGCTGAGCTTGAAAGAAGGCAAAAAAAGATAACAGTTGAAAGTTAAATTAAGGTGCTGTCAGGGAGGAAATTAAAAGAGGCCACATTAATTAATTTAATCTTTTCAGAAAAGTAGAAGGAGAAGTCACCTGCTTAGAAATGGGGGCAGGGTTTTAACTATAGGCTTGCAGACAGTTAAGTGGTTTCAAATTGGAAATGTATCAATGAGAGAAAAATATAAAAGTTTCTAAGCTGCATTGCCTGTAAGTCAATTACCCATTTTCAGTGGCATGACTATACCGAGAAATACACTTGACTTTAAGGGGTAGAAAAGGGTACAATGTCAGTTATTTATTGCCACAAAACTTCAGTGGCTTTTGTGAGTTTTTATCCCTGACATGTTTGGGAATCAGCTGGCAGTTGGATGATCTCTATTAGTCTTGACCGGAACAACTGGAGAGACATGGTTCGGTTCGACATGTCTCTCATTCTCTAGCAGAAGAGCTTGAATAAGTTCCCATGGTGATGGCAGAGGCACCAGAGATGGATTTCCCTATTTATTATGTTTATTTCTTCCACTAGTATAATGTAAGACATACATGAGCAGGGATTTTGTACCTTTGATTTACTTACACATCCCAAACACCTAAAACAATGCCTGGCACAGAACAGACCCTCAATAAATATGAGTTTAATATATGAATTTTAACAAGTGAAAAAATTAGTTCAATTACCAGGTGCATCTCTCTCATACGGCAAGATAGGTATTTTGTTAAATAAATGCCATTAGAGATCTTTCCATTCATATTTATTTTATTATTCTCCCTACTTTTGCTAGAATCTGCATCTCTTAATAGTGTTTTTAAACAGCAGTATTTAAAAATCTATCTGTATTTAAAATTTTCTTTCATACATAACACGTTTATGAAAAATACCTCCACTAAGTTTGCTTCCTCTTTTTGTATACAAATTGCAGCTAGAACATAGCTAAAATGTCTTCACTTCCGATATTTTTAAATGCAATTTATGTAGAAAAGTTTGCCGATCATACATTTTAATTATATTCTTTCCAATGTCTGATTTGATACTCTCTTTAATTGGAGGAATAGTGTCAAGAAAGAGTTGTCTTATCTAATAGTGACAACTGAGCTGTCATTGCTCTCTTTCTGTTTGTGAGCTGAAAGTGATAGATGCTGGCCACTGAATGAACTCCGCCTGGCAGACAGACGACCTACACGTCACACACTCCAGTGACTCTCCTCCTGCAGTTCCCACATGTCCAAGTTTTTCCCCCTTCCTCGCCTTTCTTTTTTTTTTTTTAATTAATTAATTTATTTAATTTTTTGGCTGCGTTGGGTCTTCGCTGCTGCGCGCAGGCCCCCTCCAGCTGCGGCGGGCGGGGGCCACTCGTCTCACCGCGGTGGCCGCTCCCGCTGCGGAGCACCAGCTCCAGGGACACGGGCTCAGTAGTTGTGGCACTCAGGCTCAGTAGTTGTGGCTCGCGGGCTCCAGAGTGCAGGCTCAGCAGTTGTGGCGCACGGGCCCAGCTGCTCCACAGCATGTGGGGTCTTCCCGGACCAGGGCCCGAACCCGCACCCCCCGCACTGGCAGGCGGACTCCCAACCACTGCACCACCGGGGAAACCCCCCTTGCCCTTCTAGTATCTTGCCTGGTTCCACTTTCAACAATGCCAATTGCCAGCTTTACATGCAGTCAGTGCATGGACTGCAACAGATTGGGTTGCATGCCTCATTCCTAAATGTCAGGTTCCCACCTTGAAAACTCTGCATGACCAGAAAGGATGGATGATGGCAGATGCAAAGGAACCTTAGGCCCATGAGGCAGTTGTCAGCAGCATTTTATCATCCCAGATCCTTATACCTCTTCTCTCTCTTTTCTCTGCTTCCCACATCTTGCTTTCCTCCTCTCCTTTGTTCATTTCATCCTCACCTTTCTCACTTCTTCCTTCTTCCTGTAGATAGTTGTTACTTTAAGAACATCTTATTCCCTCAGAATTTATAATGCTTGCCAAAAGTATTTCCTTTAAAATGTTTATAGCCTGTATTTTTATGCTAGGACTTAAAATCATTAGTATCCCCATCCACTGGAGGCAAATGTGAATGAAGTAAGCCCCCTACATAAAAACCTTCAAGTTGCCAGCTTTCAAAGATGCAAACGTGTTACTACCCAGACATCACTGGATCCTTTTTTCAAGAGGGTAGATAGAATTGAATCCAGCAAGGAACCAGAACCTGTGCCATCAGCATCAGGCGTGAGTGAAAGTGCAGCCTGCCCTCCATCTCCTATTGCTGACGATCCTTCAGCTCTACCATTTCCCACCTCCTCTCCCTCCTCCAGTCAGTAACTCTTCTTGCCTGTTCACTCGATGCCAGCCCCTGTATGCCAGCTGTTGTACTGTACTACTGTGCTTTTCAAGGTACTGTGCTGTAAGATTAAAAGTGTTTTATTTTTTCTGTTTGTTTTTTATGTATTATTTGTGTGAAAAGTATTACAAACCTATTACAGTACAGTATTATATAGCCAATTGTGTTAGTTGGGTACCTAGGCTAACTTTGATGGACTTACGAATAAACTGGACTTACAAATGTGCTTTCGGAACAGAACTCGTTCGTATATAGGAGACTAGTTACATTGTACTAGCTAGGAAGGGGATCACCAAGACCATGGCCAAAGAGCTGTATTTCTAGATCTCCTTTGTCCACTATGGACCCCATCATGCACCAAAACAAAACAAAAAATGAAGACAGTTGAAAGCAGAAAAGAGTGATTTGATTCAGGGGATGAAATCCTAAGTACAAGGAACAGCCTTATTACTTTTCAATAGATGACTGTAGGCAATCTGTTCCAGTCCCATTATCTCCATATAAGATTGTAGCATCTACTTCCTGGGAGCATGTGTGACAATAAAGCTAACCCCTTGGAAATAAGCCTATAGACCTTACGGTGTTTTAAGAACATACACAATTATTGCTAAAGATCCCAGAAATAATTAAGCCACCTGCTTTAAAACATGGATTTAAAAAAAAACAGCTGGGAAAAAAGTGTCTATCTTATATATGATAAACAAAAAAACAATGATAAAGCTTAGCTGCAAGATTATTTATTTTTTATTTTATTTATTTTTGGCTGTGTTGGGTCTTCATTGCTGCACGCGGGCTTTCTCCAGTTGCTGTGAGCAGGGGCTACTCTTCGTGCAGTGTGCAGGCTTCTCATTGCAGTGGCTTTTCTTGTTGCGGAGCATGGTCTCTAGGCGCGGTCTTCAGTAGTTGTGGCACTCGGGCTTAGATGCTCCACGGCATGTGGGATCTTCCTGGACCAGGGATCGAATCCGTGTCCCCTGCATCTGCAGGCAGATTCTTATCCACTGCGCCACCAGGAAAACCCAGCTTCAAGATTTAAGAAAAACTGTACTACAGTACATATGTGAAGATATACCATCCCAGGATATTTCAAGTTTAAATTTTAATCATGAAATACTTCAAACATCAAAAGTGTAGAAAATACTATAACGGTTACCTATTGACATATCACTAATACAAACAGATGTTAACATTTTCCATTATATGTTTTAGATATTTCCCTTTATATGAAAAAACAAAATGTTGCAGCTAAAGTTAAAGACCTACTTCCCTTCTTTTCCTCTTCTTCCTCTCAAACAACCACTTTGCTGAAATTGTTGTGTATCATTTCATACAAGTTTGGGGACATTTACCTCCATAAAGAAAATTCACTACTATTAGTGTATTTTAAAACTTTACATACACACTAAACATAACCTTTTAATCTTTTTCCTCTAAAAAATATATTTGAGATTTATCTATGTTGGTACCTGCAGTTCTAGTTTGCTTATTTGTATGGCTCTATAACACGATGTTGAAAAACAATTATATATGTGTCTCCTTATACACCTGAATTTCTCCCTAAAAATGCATAATTGATGGGTGACAGCACACAACAATCCTCATATTTATAACACCATTGTTAATACATAATTTCTCCAGCAGGTGTCATCAGAATTATTACATTGTACTTATTATATAAGTCTGATATAGTATGTCATAACTTTTAACTGAATACTAGCAACGTTGAAACCTTTTCAAATTTTCATTTGCATTCAGTTTTTTTTCTTCTGTGAATTGTCCATCATGGCCTTTGCCTATCTTTCTATTGGGTTGGTTTTCTTTTTATCATTAATTTGTAGAATCTCTTTATATATTCTGGATACTAATACTTTGATGGTTATATGCATTACAAATTTCTGGCCATTTTTATCTGCTTTTTTCATATTGTTCATGGTAACTTACAGAAGTTATTATGTAGTCAGATTTATTAGTATTTTCCCCATTAGTTTGTGCTTTTGCATCATATATAAGAAATGTAGACCTGTATAATTAAAATATTATTTTTCCATGTTTTCTTCTAATTATTTTATTATTTTACTTTTTAATTCAGGCTTTTAGTCCATCTGGAATTCAATTTGTATATATGTACAGATATAAACTTTTTCCATATCAATTATTGTCAAAATACCATTTATTTAATAATCCACCTTGTTTCGGCCAAACTTTATTACCACAGTCCTCAAGTAAATAGGTTTGGCTCCAAACTTCTTTTTCTTTTCCATTCCATTCTTTTCCTGTGTCAACCCTCACAGATTTTATTCTTATGAATTTACAGAAGTTTTAATATCTAGTCAGGCAAATCCACCATTCTTCTTCTTCAAGATTGTGTTGACTACTCTTGGTCCTTTGTATTTCCACATAAATGTTAGGATTAGCTTGTGAAATCCCATTAAAAAGAAACTGATGACTTTTTATTTAAAATGCATTGAAATTATAGATTAATTTGGGATAAGCTTCCATCTTTATGACTTTGATTCTTCCCATCCGTAAATCATGGTATCACAATTACGCTACATCTCTCCAGTATTTGTCTTCTTTTAATAAAGTTTTATAATTTTCTCAATAAAGGTCATAATAACCTTTCATAAGTTTCTTTTTCTAAATACCAGTCTTGTTTTCCATTATAAATGATATATAAAGCTTTTATAGAACATTTTCTAAGGGAGACAGTCTACCAAATGATTAACGGGACAAGTTTGGATATTGAAACCAAGAGACTTGAGTTCAAATCCTGACTTTGCCATTTACAGGGTATATCACCTAAAGCAAGTTATTTAAATTGTTTTTGCCTGTGGGAGACAGTTCACTCATCTACAAAATCAAGTATTCTAATAATGGCTGCCTCATAGGATTGCTGTGATGATTACATAAATAAACAGGGGAGGGGGGATGAGATGGGATGCAAAGCCCTTAAAACAGTGCCTGGCACATATAAATGCTTAACAAACATTAATTTATTGACTCAGGATGGGCTAGGTTATTAACAAGTAACTAAAATCTCAGTGACTTAAAGCAACAAAGTTTATGTCTTGTTTATGCTGTATGTCGGGCCACTGCTCTCTTTTGTGCTCACCCCAGGGCCCAACTGATAGAGCAGCTGTTATCAGGCAGATTGCCATGTTCTAAGGAACAATGAAAAACTGTGCCAGTAATGTACTAGGCTCCCAAAGCTTACACCTGGAAGTGACAGGCATCACTGTGCTTACATTTCATTTGTCACAGACAGTCATATGATCAAAGCTAACTTTAAAGGGACAAGAAAGTAAAATCCTGCCGTGTACTAAGAATCAAAATGATTTATTGAACAGCGTTAATGGTTATCATAGTTACTATAAATTGTTTGATCACTGGTTGTAAAAATTGAATTTTTAAAAACTCTTAATCTTAAGTCCTATTAACTTGTTAAACTATCTTATTTGTTTTAATATTTGGAGTTTCTGTTGGATTTTCTTGGTAAATATTCCACTCTTTATAAATAATGACACTTTTGTGTCTTGTTTGCCATCCTTATGCGGTTTATCTCATATGTTTGTGTGTTGAGGTATGTTGTTGTACTGGCTAGAACTTCTAGCATAAATGAAGAAATGTAGTGGAAGTAATAACTGACAATGAAAAGGTGTGTATTGTCAACCTTTTCAATTTTGTGAATCTCGTCAATGTGAAGTATCTTTCTAATAGTTGGCATTTCCTCAATTACCAATGAAGTTGTGCTTTTTTTTAATGTTCCTGGCCATGTAACTTCTCCTTTGTGAATTGTCAATTTACACCCTTTGCTTATTTTTCTATTGCACTGTTTGCATTTTTCTTACTAAAATGTAAGAATACTTATATGTTCAGATAATAATGCTTTATTGGTTAAATGCATTTGAATACCTTCTTATAGTCTATAGCGGGTATATGATTTTTTTTAATTTTTGAATTTTATTTATTATTTTATACATCAGCTTCTTATTAGTCATCCATTTTATACACATCAGCGTATACATGTCAATCCCAATCGCCCAATTCATCACACCATCACCACCACCCCTCGTTGCTTTCCCCACTTGGTGTCCATACGTTTGTTCTCTACATCTGGGTCTCAATTTCTGCCCTGCAAACTGGTTCATCTGTACCATTTTTCTAGGATCCATATATATGAATTAATATACGATATTTGTTCTCTTTCTGCCTTACTTCACTCTGTATGACAGTCTCTATATCCACCACATCTCTACAAATACCCCAATTTCGTTCCTTTTTATGGCTAAGTAATATTCCATTGTATATATGTACCACATCTTCTTTAACCATTCGTCTGTTGATGGGCATTTACGTTGCTTCCATGACCTGGCTATTGTAAATACTGCTTCAATAAACATTGGGGTCCATGTGTCTTTTTTTTTTTTTTTTTTTTTTTGCAGTATGCAGGCCTCTCACTGTTCTGGCCTCTCCCGTTGCAGAGCACAGGCTCCAGACGTGCAGGCTCAGCGGCCATAGCTCACGGGTCCAGCCGCTCCATGGCATGTGGGATCTTCCCGGACCAGGGCACGAACCCACGTCCCCTACATCGGCAGGCGGACTCTCAACCACTGCGCCACCAGGGAAGCCCCCATGTGTCTTTTTGAATTACGGTTTTCTCTGGGTATATGCCAGTACTGGGATTGCTGGATCATATGGTAATTCTATTTTTAGTTTTTTAAGAAACCTCCATACTGTTCTCCATAGTAGCTGTATCAATTTACATTCCTAGCAACAGTGCAAGAGGGTTCCCTTTTCTCCACACCCTCTCCAGCATTTGTTGTTTGTAGATTTTCTGATGATGCCCATTCTAACTGGTGTGAGGTGATGCCTCATAGTAGTTTTGATTTGCATTTCTCTAATAATTAGTGATGTTGAGCTGCTTTTCATGTGCTTCTTGGCCATCTGCATGTCTTCTTTGGAGAAATGTTTATTTAGGTCTTCTGCCCATTTTTGGATTAGGTTGCTTGTTTTTTTTTTAATATTGAGCTGCATGAGCTGTTCATATATTATGGAGATTAATCCTTTGTCCATTGATTCATTTGCAAATATTTTCTCCCATTCTGAGGGTTGTCTTTTCATCTTGTTTTTAGTTTCCTTTGCTTTACAAAAGCTTTTAAGTTTCATTAAGTCCCATTTATTTATTTTTGTTTTTATTTCCATTATGCTAGGAGGTGGATCAAAAAATATCTTACTGTGATTTATGGCAAAGAGGGTTCTTCCTATGTTTTCCTCTACGACTTTTATAGTGAACAGTCTTACATTTAGGTCTCTAATCCATTTTGAGTTTATTTTTGTGTATGGTGTTAGGGAGTGTTCTAATTTCATTCTTTTACATGTAGCTGTCCAGTTTTCCCAGCACCACTTATTGAAGAGACTGTCTATTCTCTATTGTATATCCTTGCCTCCTTTGTCATAGGTTAGTTGACCATAGGTGCGTGGATTTACCTCTGGGCTTTCTATCCTGCTCTGTTGAACTATATTTCTGTTTTTGTGCAGGTACAATACTATCTTGATTACTGTGGCTTTGTAGTATAGTCTGAAGTCACAGAGTCTGATTCCTCCAGCTGCTTTTTTCCCTCAAGACTGCTTTGGCTATTCAGAGTATTTTGTGTCTCCATACAAACTTTAAGATTTTTGCTCTAGTCCTGAAAAAAATGCCATTGGTAATTTCATAGGGATTGTATTGAATCTGTAGATTGCTTTGGGTAGTACAGTCATTTTCACAATATTGATTCTTCCAATCCAAGAACATGGTATATCTCTCCATCTGTTGGGTATCATCTTTAATTTCTTTCATCAGTGTCTTATAGTTCTCTGCATACAGATCTTTTGTTTCCCTAGGTAGGTATATTCCTAGATATTTTATTCTTTTTGTTGCAATGGTATGTGGGAGTCTTTCCTTAATTTCTCTTTCAGATTTTTCATCATTAGTGTATAGAAATGTAAGGGATTTCTGTGCATTAATTTTGTGTCCTGCCACTTTACCAAATGCATTGATTAGCTCTAGGAATTTTTCTGGTGGCATCTTTAGGATTCTCTATGTGTAGTATCATGTCATCTGCAAACAGTGACAGTTTTACTTCTTCTTTTCCAATTTGTATTAGTTTTATTTCTTTTTCTTCTCTGATTGTCGTGGCTAGAACTTCCAAAAATATGTTAAATAATAGTTGTGAGAGGGTACATCCTTGTCTTGTTCCTGATCTTAGAGGAAATGCTTTCAGTTTTTCACCATTGAGAATGCTGTTTGCTGTGGGTTTGCTGTATATGGCCTTCATTATGTTGAGGTAGGTTCCTGCAATGCCCACTTTCTGGAGACTTCAATTTGTTAATATGGTGCATCACATGGATTGATTTGCATATACTGAAGAATCCTTGCATTCCTGGGATAAATCCCACCTGATCATGGTGTATGATCCTTTTAATGTGTTGTTGGATTCTGCTGGCTAGTATTTTGTTGAGGATTTTTGCATCTACATTCATCAGTGATACTGGTCTGTCTGTAATTTTCTTTGTTTGTAGTATCTTTGTCTGGTTTTGGTATCAGGGTGATGGTGGCCTCATAGAATGAGATTGGGAGTGTTCCTTCCTCTGCAATTTTTTGGAAGAGTTTGAGAAGGATGGCTGTTAGCTCTTCTCTAAATGTTTGATAGAATTCACCTGTGAAGCGATCTGGTCCTGGACTTTTGTTGGTTGGAAGATTTTTAATCATAGTTTCAATTTCATTACTTGTGATTGGTCTGTTCATATTTTCTATTTCTTCTTGGTTCAGTCTTGGAAGGTTATACCTTTCTAAGAATTTTCCATATCTTCCAGGTTGTCCATTTTATTGGCATAGAGTTGCTTGTAGTAGTCTCTTAGGATGCTGTGTATTTCTGCGGTGTCTGTTGTAACTTCTCCTTTTTCATTTCTAATTTTATTGATTTGAGTCCTCTCCCTCTTTTCCTTGATGGGTCTGGCTAATGGTTTATCAATTTTGTTTATCGTCTCAAGGAACCAGCTTTTAGTCTTACTGATATTTGCTACTGTTTTATTTGTTTCTATTTCATTTACTTCTGCTCTAATCTTTAGGATTTCTTTCCTTCTGCTAACTTTGGGTTTTGTTTGGTTTTTCTCTTCTTCCTTTAGGTGTAAGCTTAGATATTTTATGTGATATTTTTCTTGTTTCTTGAGGTAGGCTTGTATAGCTATAAACTTCCCTCTTAAAACTGCTTTTGTTGCATCCTATAGGTTTTGGATCATCGTGTTTTCATTGTCATTTGTCTCTAGGTATTTTTTGATTTCCTTTTGATTTCTTCAGTGATCTCTTGGTTATTGAGTAATGTATTGTTTAGCCTCCATGTGTTTGTGTTTTTTACGTTTTTTTCCCTGTAATTGATTTCTAATCTCATAGCGTTGTGGTCAGAAAAGATGTTTGATATGATTTCAATTTTCTTAAATTTACTGAGGCTTGACTTGTGACCCAAGATGTGATCTATCCTGGAGAACGTTCCATGCGCACTTGAGAAGAAAATGTAATTTGCTATTTTTGGATGTAATGTCCTATACATATAAATTAAGTCTCTCTGGTCTATTGTGTCATTTAAAGCTTGTGTTTCCTTATTAATTTTCTGTTTGGATGATCTCTCCATTGGTGTATGTGGGGTGTTAAAGTCCCCCATTATTATTGTGTTACTGTCGATTTCCTCTTTTAGAGCTGTTAGCAGTTGCCTTATGTATTCAGGTGCTCCTACGTTGGGTACATATATATTTATAATTGTTCTATCTTCTTGTATTGATCCCTTGATCATTATGTAGTGCCCCTCCTTGTCTCTTGTAACATTCTTTATTTTAAAGTCTATTTTATAGGCTATCTGTATTGCTACTCCAGCTTTCTCTTGATTTCCATTTGCATGGAATATCTTTTTCCATCCCCTCACTTTCACTCTATATGTGTTCCCAGGTCTGAAGTGTTTCTCTTGTAGACAGCATATATATGGGTCTTGTTTTTGTATCCATTCAGCAAGCCTGTGTCTTTTTGTTGGAGCATTTAATCCTTCACGTTTAAGGTAATTATCGATGTGTATGTTCATATTACCATTCTCTTAATTGTTTTGGGTCTGTCATTGTAGGTCCTTTTCTTCTCCTGTGCTTTCCACTTAGAGAAGTTCTTTTAGCATTTGTTGTAGAGCTGGCTTGGTGGTGCTGAATTCTCTTAGCTTTTGCTTGTCTGTAAAGCTTTTGATTTCTCCATCGAATCTGAATGAGATGCTTGCCGGGTAGAGTAATCTTGGTTATACATTCTTCCCTCTCATCACTTTAAGTATATCATGCCACTCCCTTCTGGCCTGTAGAATTTCTGCTCAGAAATCAGCTGTTAAGCTTATGGGAGTTCCCTTGTATGTTATTTGTCATATTTCCCTTGCTGCTTTCAATAATTTTTCTTTGTCTTTAATTTTTGCCAATTTGATTACTATCTGTCTCAGTGTGTTTCTCCTTGGGTTTATCCTGTATGGGACTCTCTGTGCTCCCAGACTTGGATGGCTATTTCCTTTCCCATGTTAGGGAAGTTTTCGACTATAATGTCTTCAAATATTTTCTCGGGTCCTTTCTCTCTCTCTCCTCCTTCTGGGACCCCTATAATGCAAACGTTGTTGCGTTTAATGTTTCCCCAGAGGTCTCTTAGGCTGTCTTCATTGCTTTTCATTCTTTTTTCTTTATTTTGTTCCGCAGCAGTGAATTCCACCATTCTGTCTTCCAGGTCACTTATCCATTCTTCTGCCTCAGTTATTCTGCTATTGATTCCTTCTACTGTAGTATGCATTTCAGTTATTGTATTGTTCATCTGTTTGCTTGTTCTTTAATTCTTCTAGGTCTTTGTTAAACATTTTTTGCATCTTCTCCATCTTTGCCTCCATTCTTTTTCCGAGGTCCTGGATCATCTTCACTATCATTATTCTGGATTCTTTTTCTGGAAGGTTGCCTATCTCCACTTCATTTAGTTGTTTTTCTGGGGTTTTATCTTGTTTCTTCATCTGGTACATAGCCCTCTGCCTTTTCATCTTGTCTATCTTTTTGTGAATGTGGTTTTTCATCCACAGGCTGCAGGATTGTGGTTCTTCTTGCTTCTGCTGTCTGCCCTCTGGTGGATGAGGCTATGTAAGAGGCTTGTGCAAGTTTCTTGATGGGAGGGACTGGTGGTGGGTAGAGCTGGCTGTTGCTCTGGTGGGCAGAGCTCAGTAAAACTTTAATCCGCTTGTCTACTGACGGGTGGGGCTGGGTTTTCTCCCTTTTGGTTGTTTGGCCTGAGGCAACCCAACACTGAAGCCTACCTGGGCTCTTTTTGGGGGCTAATGGCGGACTCTGGGAGGGCTCACGCCAAGGAGTACTTCCCAGAACTTCTGCTGCCAGTGTCCTTGTCCTCACGGTGAGCCACAGCCTCCCCCACCTCTGCAGGAGTCCTTCCAAGGCTAGCAGGTAGGTCTGGTTAAGTCTCCTATGGGGTCACTGCTCCTTCCCCTGGGTCCCGATGCACACAGTACTTTGTGTGTGCCCTCCAAGAGTGGAGTCTCTGTTTCCCCCAGTCTTGTTAATGTCCTGCAGTCAAATCCCACTAGACTCCCAAGTCTGATTCTCTAGGAATTCCTCCTCTCGTTGCCAGACCCCGAGTTTGGGAAGCCTGTTGTGGGGCTCAGAACCTTCACTCCAGTGGGTGGACTTCTGTGGTATAAGTGTTGTCCAGTCTGTGAGTCACCCACCCCGCAGTTATGGGATTTGATTTTATTGTGATTGTGCCCCTCATACTGTCTCATTGTGGCTTCTCCTTTGTCTTTGGATGTGGGGTATCTTTTTTGGTGAGTTACAGGTCTTCCTGTTGATGATTGTTCAGGAGTTAGTTGTGATTCCGGTGTTCTCGCAAGAGGGAGTGAGAGCACATCCTTCTACTCCGCCATCTTGCCAATAAGCTCTATAGCTGGTATATGATTTTTTAATAAAGTCTTTTGTATAGTCAATATAGTCAAAATATAGTCATAATGTCAAAATTCTTTCCTTCATGTTTTGAGTTTTTGTGTCTTTTTAAAGAAATCCTCACTATCAAAAGATCATATAAATATTTTTTCTGTATTTTCTTCTAAATGGCTTTAATTTTTAATTTACATTTAGTGTCTTAATACACTGAGCCCTATGTGGTGGAATATTTGGGGAGGGGGTCATAAGAATAAAGGAAAAACAGTGATTTACTTGATGCCAACATATCTGACCATTAAAAATGTTTTAATGAAGAACATTAATCACATCTCTCAGAACCCCTAATCTTCTGTGGAGCATAGTCTGGAAAATTCTGGAACAAATGAATTCTATCTAAAATGTCAAGAAAGGAAACCAACAATTCAGTGCCCTCTAAGGGGAAAGCTCTATTCTAGGCATGTCCCCATAACTCATTCATCCTAAAAAAAAAAAAAAAAAAAGCCTAATATTAATCCTATTTTACAGATTCCTAAGATCATCTAACTGTGAGAATAAAATCTGAGGCCAGGTTTCTGAGTTCAGAGTTCATTTCCTTCCATTTTCTTCCCACCACAAAATCCTTGAGTATTTTCTGAAGCTGAAAGATAGTCTGATACATTGGGATTTTAAGACAAATTTAGACACTGGAAAAGAGAGGCAATGACTCTGGCAGAAAGTTTACTTGCTTTTAAATATATATGTAATACATACAATGGAATATTACTCATCCATAAAAAGAAATGGAATTGAGCTATTTGTAATGAGGTGGATAGACCTAGAGTCTGTCATACAGAGTGAAGTAAGTCAGAAAGAGAAAGACAAATACCGTATGCTAACACATATATGGAATCTAAGAAAAAAAAATGTCATGAAGAACCTAGGGGTAAGACAGGAATAGACACAGACCTACTAGAGAATGGACTTAAGGATATGGGGAGGGGGAAGGGTAAGCTGTGACAAAGCGAGAGAGAGGCATGGACATATATACACTACCAAACGTAAGGTAAATAGCTAGTGGGAAGCAGCCGCATAGCACAGGGAGATCAGCTCGGTGCTTTGTGACCGCCTGGAGGGGAGGGATGGGGAGGGTGGGAGGGATGGGGAGGGTGGGAGGGAGGGAGACGCAAGAGGGAAGAGATATGGGAACATATGTGTATGTATAACTGATTCACTTTTTTATAAAGCAGAAACTAACACACCATTGTAAAGCAATTATACTCCAATAAAGATGTAAAAATAAATAAATATATATATATGTGTGTGTGTAAGCCACGGCTTTTTAAAGTATAACCCAGATTTTACAATTATTTTGAAGTTAAAAACATTTATCAGGATTCAAATCCTGTAGACCTCAGTTCAAACCTGTTATACCAAGCAAGCTATTTTCCTATCCTCAGTTAAAGGAGGATAATAACAGCTACTGCCCAGGACTGTTGGAGAGATTACATGAGTTATATAGAAAAAGCATCCAGTACTCTGTCTCGTACCTAACAGGCACTGAAGTATTAGTTCCATTAAATCTCAATTGCATTATACATATGAGCCCACAACACTCCCCCACACACACCAAAAGGTCCCTACAACCTAAAGAATGTTGGAAGCTATTATTGTCCTCTCTCCTTTTTCTTGCTTTCCTTTTCTTTTTCTTCAGCCATTGTCTCTTCTTCCCAGCCTCCCGCTCAGGCAGCACTGTGTTGGTAATACTGAACTTATTCTATAAACAGGTATCCTGTTATTAATTATGATGAGGTTCAGCTCAGTAGAGCTAAATTACTTTCAGAAGGCCAAGTCAGTGCCAGAATGAGTCACCAAGAAACTGAGACTCTTCCTCCTTCCCTCTGAGCTTTGTTCCCACAGTGGCCACAGCTGCCTACAGGTTCTTAGAGGCTGGAGTTACTGAAGAGGGACGGAGACAGTGACCTCTGATGTCTTGTTGCTTATCCTCCCCCACCATCCCAGCAATGAACAAGCTGGCATCCACAGGGAATTAGTGGGATCATATCAGGGCAAAGAAAGACGTCACATTGATTCTGTCTCTGGTTCTCCTCCGCAAACCTGTTTCTTTCCCATCAGTTTCACTCTCATTCTTTGTCTTTCTCTTTCTCTCTCATTTCTCCTTTGTTAAGTGCTTCTTCCCTCTCGCTGCTATTTTCCTCCTCTTTGTTCTCCATGTGACATCTACCATCTCCATCCTATCCTCGTTCTCCTCCTCATCTCCTCCTCCTTCCATATTCCATTCAAAAATAATGATAATGATAAAGATAGCAACAGTAATAAACAGTTGTCTGCTGACTGTACTGCAAGAACATGAAGTACTTTCCGTTAGTGATCACAGGTGGCTTCCCAAGTCCTGCCAGGCTGGTGGTAGAATTGTTGGCCACAGTGAGGCAGGTGGGGGAGTGTGGGTGGTACCCAGTAAGCAGCCCACTTGAGTCACTCTACTGCCAATCCTTCTGACAAGGAAATGTCTAATGCAGGCAAATGCATGGTAGCTCATTAAGTCTGTGTTGCTAATGTACTCCAGTCAATCACAATGCAGTTTCCAATGGAAAATTCCCAGTCTATGAAAGTAAAACAAATAAATGAGACTGAATGGATGTTTTAACTAAGACTGTGACATCATCTCTTGATTTTATGTCTGTCCAGCTTTTGTTCTGTGAATGAGTAGGCTTGTGCTTTTCAGAGCAATGTTGTAACACACACATATGCTAACAAATTATACTGGAATGCCTGATGAAGCCTGCATCTACCCAGACAAATCATCTGGTAGAGATACCCAATGTAGTTAATTTAGTATAAGTTCTTACCTTCTCACATATAGCAATTTAAAAATGGACTCAGATGCATCATTACCTCAAACTCTACTTAATTCTGCCTATAATTTTGCCTTGATCTTCTAATTTATATTTACTCAATATTTTTATTTTAAAATCTTGTTGTTTTTAACATACTTGTTTATCTTTTTTTGTATAAGCACTTCAAATCCCTTGTGGAACAGTTTGAGTTTAAAAATAAATAAATGAAGTAATAAACTCTGTCTTTACCCAATCATCAAAACTATACATCTTGATCTCTACTCTCACTTTTAGTTCGTAGGTTTTTCTTTCATTTTTACTGCTTCATTTATTATTTGACCTCATGATGTAGACTGAATGTTTGTGTCCCCTCAAAATTCATATGTTGGAAACAAATTCCCAATGGGATGGTATTTGGAGGCGAGGCCTTTGGGAGGTCAATAGGTCATGAGGATTGAGCCTTTATGATGGGATTAGTGCCCTCATTAAAGAGACTCCAGACACTCCTTCACCCCTTCTGCCATGTGAGGACACAGGAACTGGGAAGCAGGCCCTCATCAGACATCAAATCTGCCAGCACCTTGGTCTTGGACTTCTCAGCCTCCAGACCCATGAGAAATAAATTTCCATTGTTTATAAGCACCTTGTCTATGGTACTTTGTTACAGAAGCTCAAACACACTAAGATACCTCATGAGAGTATTTGATTCAAAGATTTCGTTAGAAGACAGACAAGCTTCATTTTATCAGGGTTATGTGAACCTTTTTAATCTACACTCATGTAAGTGAAGAATAGATTTGGAAAAATAGCAACACACACTAGCTATTCATTGGCTACTATTCTAAGCGAAATATCTGGGAAGTTCTGGCTTGAAAGTACTTGTTTTGATATGAATTATCCAGGTGAAGTATTTCAAGCCACATTGAGCTTAAAGGCAGGAATTCAGCAGACACTGTTGTCAGCCTTCCCTTTATTAGTTCAAGGCTCTATTAATAAACAAATTAATCACAAGGAAGAAAGTTTCCTCACAACCTATTGGAAGTTTCTATTGCATATTGAAGCTTTGATTTGGAAAATTAATTCATCGGTATTCATGGACTAAAGCTGAGAACTGCTATTTATATCTTTCTCTTCTACATTCTTGAGGGCTACAGCATCTTTTTCACCACTGAGTCCCCTGGAATAGGTCATGGGCTCTGTGGTATAGTGGTCAGATTACAACCCCAGCTCTGCCAGTTATAATCTGTACACTTTAGGGTAACCTGCTTAAACTGTCTATACATCAGATTTTTCATCAGTATAACAAAATAATAGTTCTTAGAAACTAAAACAATACCTGCATACAGAAAACGTTTGATAAATCATAAATATATGGATGGAACAGTTAAATTTCTTCATAAGTGAATAACATAATAGCTGAATTATATGTCTGTATCTCTAAAATTCTCGAATAGGGATGCATGAGGAAAGGTTCTAATTAGTGATTACTGGTTATCCCAGTTGGCATCATCAAGTGGTTGATGACACCTTCCCAGGCATAGACATGGTGCCCATAAAAAATGACTCAGTATCCAAAGCTGCCTTTTAGATTTAAGCCTGTTCCAGCCATGGCAAGCATCCCAACAGTAACAGCTTTTTACTGTATTTCATGATCAATTGAGCTGTGTATATGGACAATCCCTACGTGCACACGTGCAAACACACCACACACACACACACACACACACACACACACACACACACAGAATAGCAACATGGCCAAAAGACTAGATTTTGCCATCAGACCCAGACTGAGGTTTCCGTACTTCTACGTATTAGCTAAGTGGCCTTCGGCAAGTTAAACTCGCTAAACCTCAATTTTCACTTGTAAAATGGAGATAATACCTACTTTAAGGGCTGGTAAGTAGAAAAACAAATGAGACAATGTATGTTAATCATTTAACCTAGTGCCTAACACACATGAAGCATTCATCAAGTAGAAGCTGCTATTATTATTGTTGTTGTTGTTATCATTATTATTTTATCATCCCAAATTCTGAGAGATTTTTCATTAAGAGGTATATATAAGATTGGTTACAAAATAATTTTATTTTAGTTATGAAAAACAAGTTTAGCAATTTTAATCTTTTACAGAATTTGTGATGCTGCACTTGCCACCTTGCCTGCCCTAAAACCTAAAAAGTAGATAAATTCATATTAATTTGTATTGTGGATAAAAGCTTGAAGTGATAATTAGGTAAGAGGCTGCCATGATGTTTCTAGATGACTGGGTTGGAGTGACTGGTTGTTCAGGTGGCATTATTATTAATAATGGTGATAATTATTAAACCCTTTAATGTCCCATAATTACAAATGAAGTTGCCACTGAAATGCCACATCAAAAAATTTTTATTTTCGTTTATGAATTCCATTACTTTGCTCACCATTAAGCATGGTCCGTAGATGTCAGTACTCATAATGATCCTTCTTTTCATGCACATTTTGCTTTGAACAATTTCTTCCAGTACATTTGGTTGGAAGGTAATTGGCCTGTATCATATTTCTATGTGCCTTAGAAGGACGGGAAGGGACTTAGAGGGAGAGAGTGAAAGACCTCACTACATTCAACACAAAAGAAAGAGGGGTAAAGGAGACTTTATCAACAGACTAATATTTTAGAAAAGATTCATTTGCCTGAAAGTGTTGAAGAAAGAGACCTTGGTCCTTTAAGGGAATCTAACAGGCAAGTGTGAGGACAAGTCAAAAAGCACAACTGAATCTCATCCAGAGGAAAATATCTGAATATAAAGGAAGCCAAGCTGGGTTTGGAGAACTATATAAAGGAAATGTAATGTAATCAAGTCTACCTGGATATTCTCCAGGGTCAGTTCTGTGTTATTGTGGTAGCGATTTCATTAATCATTTGTATAGCTACAAACTTGATACTCACTCGGTGTACATTTATTTTTTAAGCCAACCTACACTAGCTCCTTGTTTCACTTTACAAAAAATTTTTAGGGCATTTTCAACTTCCGGTTTGCAGATTTAATCTCTGAATAAAATTCTGGAAGACACTTCAGATGATTTGACAGCAAAGAAAATGCTTTACTTTATATCTGGCTTCAAAGAAGCCAGTTATATCATCATCCTGTTTTCAGTGTGTAATAACTTCATTCAATAAATCTTTCATTCAATAAGCATTTCCTGAATATTTGCTAGTATCTTATGCATGTCATTATTCATGAAACCAAGCATAATCTGATCCCCTACACTACTATTCCAAGGCTAAAACCTTTCCCAAGAGTCTTGATATTTTCAGAAATGCAGAATGTCTTCTTGCCAACTACTTCAAACATTGTTCACCTGGTGTGAGTTGAAGACACTTCAGTCTATCTTTATCACCTGTACTCGGAGGGTCAGAATGAATAAAGCACAAGGGAAGAAACAACGGAAAGGGTGTTAGAAGCTGAAGCTCCAAAATGAGGATGAGAGAGAACTGAAGCACTGACACAGATAATTCAGTCACTGACTCCCTTCCTGTTGAGTACCCATGGGATCTGGAAGCTCTCCAAAGGCTTGAAATATCTTGTCTTAAAAGTGGTCCAGTAAAGTCATTCTCACCAGATGAAATGCAGAGAACACACAGTTGCTGGTGAAGAAGTAGAATTTCTGATGGCCTTACATTTCTCAGGGAATAAAAGGTAGAAACACCAAGTCTTTTGTGATCCTTGTAGGGTCTTCAAAACGTTTCATAAAGCTACTTCAGTTCCAAGTAAACGTTTCTTCTGATAGCAGATTAGAAGTCCATGAGTCATGCTTTGATGGTAAGCATACCATTCATTAATAATGTACATAGTACTCACTTCCTAAAACCATTTCCCTAGTGGCATAAAGATTTTTCTTAAGGGATTCATTCCAGGGTTCTCATTAGCATTATCTTTTATGACCTTAATGAACATCAGTGCCTACTTTATAGTGTGGAGGTTATTGTCAAATGCCCTATGTATGCAAGCAACTAAACTGAGAGAAATGTTTAATTTCTGAGGCTCTACTTACTACTCTGCGTAGGTGTTTAACAAATGCCTAAAGAAGATCTAGCATACAAAGCTCAGACTTCAGAGTGAGAAATAGTTTATAATTTTCAATTCCAAATTAAGCGTGAGCCTGATAAGACTGTTTCAAAATATAAATCTTTTGTTTTACAGGTAAAATACAAAAATTCCTGGGTAAATATCAGTTTTATAAATGCATTAGTAATTTGGTTATGTTTTCTCTGTGTTCCTGAAGTAGTCTACTTAATCATAGAATATTTTTTCAAGAATGTAAGATTCATTTTTCATATTTTAAATAATTGCAACCTTAATAAAGCCAATGTTTGTGCCTTACCTCATTTATGCTGAGGATTTTTAACAACTTATTGTGACTTAGAAAGGTCTCTCCAGAAAACACATGAAATTATTTTCAGGATTAAGTAAGGAATTCTCAACTATATTTACCCCTTTTCAGCCATGATGGCAAAAGTGTTTAGCTTGCAATTTCAAGCCCTATTGATCCCAAACCAATAGTGACTTGTATTTAAAGTAAGCATCTCAGAGGAATAAATTAGAAAAATATAAGGAAATATGACCTGAAAATACTTGGCACATACTTTTTTCCCTTCTTGGAAGCTGAGTGCACTATATGTATATGACCAAACAAATGAATTTAGATTAGCAGTTATTAAATTAGAATCAATGGTAACTCTGAAACTGTATGACAAAGTATGAGCGTGTGCATGCATGTTGGGTAGGGGGAAGGAGAGGAAGAGAGAATACACAGAGATGGAATAATTTCTACATATCAGGCCTTGTTCAAGGCACTGGAAATACAGTGTGAACAAGATAGGGTTCCTGACCTCAAGTAGCTTATATTCTTGTCAAGGAATACAGGCAGTAAGATATATAAACAAATAAATAAATTTCAGAAATGTATCCCTAATTTAGGATCTAATTTGACTTAAGTTCAAAATAATGAGACCTCAAAATCAAAAATGGCCAAAAAAGAGGCCATAGAATCCACTGTGAGGATGAGCAGAAAAGATAGACAACAGTGTTAGGGCATCAAAGACTCAGCTTTAGAATTATTAGATCCAACACATAAAAGAACATGTACAAATGTTACAATCTTTTAAAATGTATGGTCCAAAAAATGATCAAGGAAGAAGTAACAATCAGAAATCACCATAAAGAATTATGGGAGAATCAACATTTAGAAATAAAACATAAATAGGGTGAAGATGGAGTCTCAGTGAATGAGTGGGGCATCAGAACAGAGCAAGATGGTAAACTGGAAGAAAGATTAAAGACGTTACCTAGGGTGCTGTACAGAAAGAAAAAAAGAATTGTATGAAATAATAGAAAAAGGAGATATTCTAGCATGCATTCAACTGAGTCCCAGAAGGAGAGAACATTTTAAAATGCAGAAGAGATAGGTTTGAACACACAATCAGTGCAAACATTTTCAGAATTGATAAAGGATATATATACAAGAAGTTCCACATACACCAAACAGGATAGATAAGTGAGATCCACATGGGGACATTTTTTATAAGGTTACAGAATGCGGAAAACAAGAAAAAAAAATTTGAAGCAGATGGAGAGAAAAGACAGGTCATTTACTAGGAATGATAATTATACTGATAACTAACACTGTTAGCAACAAAGGAAGCCAAAGACTGAGCATTACTATCTTCAAAGTCTAAGAGAATGTAACTGTCAATCCAGAATTGTAAATCCAGCAAAACTATCATTTTAAAATGGGAGTAAAATGAAGATATTTTCAAATGAACAAAAACTGAGGGAGCTTACCACCAACAGACCTTCACTGAAGGAACTTTTAAGTTATGTACTTCGTGAACAAGAAAAATGATCCTATAAATGTTATACACAGTTAACATAGATTTTTGCGTTGATGGTTGCACAGCTCAGTGAATATATTGAAAATCATTGAATTGTACCCTTTAAAAGGGTGAATTGTATGGTGGAAGAATTATATCTCAGTAAAGGTGTTTTTAAAGATTCTTGTTTGCAACATAGACTGTGTGACTTGAAAACTTGGCAAAATGAGTATCCAGACTTCTCTTTTAAACCGTTAATCTTGCTGGGGTTTAATGCATAAAGACAGTTACACTGATGTGCATCTCAGTTTGATAGTGGAAACATACCTAGAGTTGCCTATGAATCAAGAATATTTTTTAGTGAAAGCTTATAAGGTTTTAAGCTCATACTTTACTAATTTAATTAATTAATATATATAACCATTTTAAAAAACATAGACTAAAATAACTTCTTAACAGTACTGAAAAAATATTTCCAAAGACAAAACTGTAAAACAAGTTCAGATAAGTCCCAATTTTTCATTCCTGTTTCCCTAACTATTCCCTCCCTCCCACGTTGGTAATTAATATTTGACTTCTATTTCCCTCATTTCTCAAAAACTGGTATTTCAGAGGTAGAAGACTAATATATCCATATTTCATTTATTACACTGAAAAAGCACAGTGACTTTTAGGTGTCTGCATCCAGAACAAGTTTGAGAACTATCTTAAATCTAACCACAGACACTGGACATAAGTGTCTTCCAGAGCCTTCAGGAACCAGCTAAAGACAAAGCCCTTTTTTTTTTTAATTAAGACTTTATTTTTTGAATTACAATATGATCCTGCAATTCCATTCCTGAGCATATATCTAGAGAAAACTGTAATTTGAAAAGATACTTGCACCCCAACATTCATTGCAGCACTATTTACAATAGCCAAGACATGGAAGCAACCTAAGTGTCCATCAACAGATGAATGGATAAAGAAGATGTGGTATATATATACAATGGAATATTATTCAGCCATTAAAAAAGAATGAAATATTACAATTTGTGGCAACATGGATGGACCTAGAGAATATCATAGTAAGTGAAGTACGACAGACAAAGATAAATGTCATGTGATATCACTTATATGTGGAATCTAAAAAAAAAATGATACAAATGAACTTACCTACAAACAGAAATAGACTCGCAGACATAGAAAACAAACTTATGGTTACCAAAGAGAAAGGGGAGGGGAGGGATATATTAGGAGTTTGGGATTAACATATACATACTACTATATATAAAATAGATAAACAACAAGGACCTACTGTCTAGCACAGAGAACTATAGTCAATATTTTATAATAACCTATAAGGGAAAAGAATCTGAAAAAGACTATATATAGATGTATAAGTGAATCACTTTACTGTACACCTGAAACTAACATAACATTGTAAATGAACTATACTTCAATAAAAAAAAATTATTTTTTGAAACAGTTTTAGATTCACAGGGAAAAAATGAGCACATAGCACAGAGAGTTCCCATATACCGCCTTCCCCTCACACAATGTCTCATTTTTTTAACTGAAATATAGTTGACATACAATATTAGGTTCATTTCAGGTATACTACATAATGATTTGACATTTGCATACATTATGAAAGGATCACCACTGTAAGTCTAGTAACCACCTGTCCCTGTACAGAAAGTTATTACAGTATTATTGTATGCTGTATTACATATTCTTTATGCTATATATTACATACCCGTGACTTATTTATTATATAACTGGAGTTTGTACCGCTTAATCCCTATCACCTATTTCGCCCCCACTACCCTCCCTTCCGGCAACCACTCATTTGTTCTCTGTACTGTATCTATGAATCTGTTTTCATTTTGGACAAAGCCTTTCTTTTGATTAAAGGAGAGTTTCTGGTCAGTTTGCCCATGACGAGAGACATTTGGGGGTCAGTGGTACTTTGAACTCCACCACCAACGCTTGCAACAGTGTGGAAGGAAAATACGTTTCAGAGGCAGGTATTTCCAAGCTGTGATACTTTGAGCAAGTTGCTTAACATATCCATGCTTATTTCCTTGTTTAAAAAAAAAAAGGGATAATAGTGTTCACTGTTTCAGACTGTTCTAAGGATTGTATTACATGATGTAATGATTCAGAACCCACAGGAGAAGCAGCATGCTGTACACATGAGGTACTCTAAGACGGAGGCTAAAATTCTAATGCAGGAGCACAGAGTCTGTCAACTTCATTTCAACTATGATCAGCAGGTCAAGGTGTGGAGGGAGAGTATCATCCCCTTCTGAGTTAGGCTCCTGCTGTATACAGAATTAAAAACTCAATCTCTCCACTTCTCTGAAAGCAGTGTTATCCCAGAGCATCAGGCTATGAAATCAGTTTAAAAAAGTGATGCAGGGGATGTGGCCAATTCACAGAGCAGCACAGACAAGGCTAAATGCAAATGGAAGACAAACACTTTTTAGCTGATTTGAATCTTTTCAGTGTTACTGTTGAAAAAATAAACGCGCACGGTTATTCTTCCTCTTCTGCCGTTAAAATGCACTTGCTCCAAAAGGAAAGTCTCCCCTTGTTTAGCTCACAGAAAATGTTAGTTCTCTACTTAATCTTACTGTACAAAACCTTGGGCTTTCTTCAACAGCCAACTCTCAACGTGCATTGTAGCTAGCAAGGCACTCATGGAATAGCTCTATGAAATCTCCTGGGAAATGTATCAGTGGATTTTGCTGTATGTACAACAGTAAAACTTGCTGCCACATATCAGGAAGGAACATTGGCCAATTATGGTCCTAAAATGAACTGCTCGCTGCTGCTTCTCCATTTCTTAAGTGAACTTCCTTTCCAGTTTATTTTCCATATGTGACAATTCTAGGCCACTGCAAGCTGTGCTCGTTCAGACCACATTTGTTGAAAAAGGTGCAACTGAACTTTGCAAATGGTATAAAAAGAGATCAACTATTAATCTGGGTTCGCATAGAAAAGAAACAGGCTATTTTTGCTTCTAAAAGCTTTTTAAAAAGACTTCACTCCCAGAAGCTGCTCTCTTTGTAAGCAAGTTGGCTGGCACAGGTAAAGAGACCAAAGGTAAGGATCCTGCCAGAGGGAGTCTGAGGAATGGAAAAAAGTACAGGGATTTACTCAGGACTGACTCCAAACCTCCCCTTCTTACCCTGTCTCTCCAGCCAAAGCTGAGAAAAGGTTTTCCAATCACCATAGTAATTCAGGCAAAAACAAGCCTTGCTGTCTATTTATGCGTGAGTTCTGCTAGGCAGGCCTGAAATAATATAGTCAAAAGTAGGCCAAAATTTCATAAAAATACAGAAAATGTAAAACTGTCTATCTGGCAGCCCCAGTACCTAGAAACACCAATTTGTGTGTCCTTCCAGATAATGTGACAAATTTGTGGTTTTTCACTTAAAGTCAGAAAAATCAAGGATGATCTCCTTGGACCAGTTCCACTATGGCAGAATCCCCCAATTACAGGAATAAGCCGGGACTTGTGGTAGGGGTTGCCATGAGAATCAGGAGCACAAGAGTCATCATCCAATGAGAGAGGACCTCCAACTCCAGAAAGGGCTTCTACTGGTGGGAAGCCAACAAGACTTACCCTGAGACCCCACATTCCATCCTGACAGCATCACACTGGTATCTATATTTCCTTCCTATATGTGCTCCCATCACTAGCCACCACAGAGGAACTAAGGCAGCTCAGGAAACCACATTTCTTAAATTTATAATCAAAAAAGTTTTTAATAAATACATTATGATAGTGTTACCCAAACTGGTACTCGAGAAGATTTTAAGTGACATGCAAATTAACTTGTTTGAAATTTTACTTGTATTTTACGTACATTTTAAAATACAGCACATAGAACCTATGATTTCATAAGTACTAGTTATTTAGAACAAAGTTAACTATTTTTTAGAATTTCAAAATGAGTTTATTCACAGCAATAGTAAGTAAAGAGTAGCACAAGTATTAAATGTAAAATGACAAAAATGTGAAGCTGGTACATGTATGCATAATGAGAAGTATTACAGGGAATGCATAATGAGAAGCTAGTATCATGAGGAGACTTCTACGTTCCTAGTCAAGCCATAAGGTCCTGGCCCATGAAAGAAGCGCCTTTGGTTTCCCTATCCCACAAAGTTTGCTGTGAACTTTTTTTTTATGGGTTGACAGACCTTGTTTCCTCAGCTGTGCAAGGACTCTGGGAAGATGCTCCCCACGGCCTGGGAATCCCTAAGAGGAGGCTGCCACTCATCACTGAACTGGGAGGATACCCCTTCTCTGCCGTAATGAATGCCACCGCCCTTGTCTCTCCCTGAAGGAAACACACTAGCCTCAACAACGTAAACAGTTCTTTACAGAAGGGATGCCCTCCAAGGTTCCAAAGCTCTAGAGATTGTATTTGGGTGGGGGGCAGGGGAAGAGCCTTCAAGTCAGAAATTAAGCCCTTAACGCAACCTTCTCGTTCTGGTTCTCTCATCCTGCATGAGAAACCAGACCTTCCAAGGTCCTGGCTCCTTAACTCTCCCTCCCATGAACCCTTCCCCCACCCAGTGTTCCCCACTTACATTCTCCCACCCTACCCACACACACCGTGCCCTCTCACACAATTCTGACAACGAAGAAAACCTAGTCCAAGTTGCTTCTTCCTAGACCCTGTGTGTGTGTGTGTTGAGTGGGGGAGGGGGGGCGTTGGGGGTGGTGAAAGAGGGTGGAGGAGTTCTCAGATACCAAGCCTCACTATGAATTTCCTAAAATTGTGTTACAAATTTTGTTCTGGATTTCCTTTCCATCAAAGTGAAAGAGGGGGTGGAATTCACTGTGGTTCCTCAGAGGAAGGTCTTCTAGGCCTTCATCTAGCGTGGCTTTCATATTGAGGACTTCAACAACATTCTCTACAAAGAATGCCACGTGGTTTTCCTTTTGCTGTTGCTTACACAAAATTCATCTGTGTAAGCTGAAGTGTGCTTACACACGTCACTGCAATTATGTGTTTATATGTCTGTCTAGACTGTAATTTCTTGAGGGCAGGTCATAGGTCTCATACATTTTTCTTCTACCTTTAATGTCAAGAACTATACCAGGCTTTCAAAGTGTTTGCTAAGTGAATAAATAATCTTAAGAAGAGGAATGTTTGAAGATGAAGGAACTGAAATGATAGGTTGAAATAGGAAATACAGTTTTCTTTTTGAAATCAACAATTACATTATTTTCAGCTAGAAATCTGCTGTGGTGCCTTAAACAGCACATAGGAGTGCTTTTACCCAAGGTGCCCAGATAACTGTCCATGTCAATCAAAGTTATAATCTGTTTGTTCAGCTTTCCCCTATGTCACGCTGTACAAGTTCAGCTTCCACAGTTTCCATATGACTGTATTTATCCCTCTAATTCATTTTGGACACAATATGGGCCCAGGAACCTATAGGGAAAAAAGGAAATGAAACCATGAGGCAGGGTGACCTAGATTACTTTTTACCTAGGTTATCTTTGGGGACCCTCGGGTCTGCACTATATCTAGGCCACTCGGTCTGAGTGACAGGCAGACCAGTGGAAGTACTAGATTGTCTTTAGTTAGTAGTTATATATCTTAATAAATCAGTCTTTAAAAAAAAGAGGCTCTGGAGACGTGTGACTTGGAATATGGTCTGCTTAGTGACATGTGCTAAAAAAAGAAGTCAGGATGTTTGGTGTAAGTGGAGACACTGTTACATAAGGCTTTTTGAGGATAAAAGTATGAAAAATAATAGAATCTCCCTCTTTCCCTTCCCCTAGGATACATGCACAGCAGTAGGTTCTTATGTTAAATGGTTGGTATTAGTTTGCTAGGGCTGCCATAACAAAATACCATAGACTGGGTGGTTTAAACAACAGAAAATTATTTTTTCACATTCTAGGTGCTGAAAGTTCAAGATCAAGATGCCAGCAAGCTTGGTTTCTTCTGAGGCCTCTCCCCGTGGAGTGCAGACAGCTGCCTTCTCACCGTGACCCCACACGGTCTTTCCTCTGTGTGTGCACACCCATGTGTGTTCAAATTTCCTCTTATAAAGACCCAATCAGATTGGATTATGACCCACCCTAACAGCCTCATTTTAACTTAATCACCTCTTTAAAGACCCTGTCTCCAAACAGTCACATTCTGAGTTATCGAGGGTTAGGACTTCAACATACAGAACAAGGGGATGGGGGTGGGGACACACAGTTCAGCCCATAAGAGCATACTATAGTCTTTGAATTTAAAAGCCATAGTGCCATCCTAATTAGTAACTGACTTGACTCCTCACTGCCCAAACATTTAGGATTATATTGAAGTTTAGGGAGGAACTAAGCAATGAGGAAATTAAGAATCATTCCCCAAGGAAGCCAAAAAAGGTTGCAGATTGAGGATCAAAAGTTTGGATTGTTTTAAAAAACAAAAAATCTCAAGTTCACACTAGACCTGGGGCAACAAACTCAAATGCTTTCTGGTTGGAACAGATAATATCAATGTGGACTGCAGCCTAGTTTAAAAAGAAAGGGCAAATGGAAGACAGGGAAAAGAGCAAACTGGAAAGTCTAAGTCATAAAAAGAATCAAATTCAATTTTCCTCCCAATGCATCAGTCAGTTTGTGAGCCCTGAACAAGACACTCTTTGCTACACATTCAAATGTTCGCTAAACAGATGTCCTTCCCATATGTCCCATGACATTTCATCCTGTCCTTCTTGCTTTCCTCCAGCCCTGTCCAGATTAGTTCTTCAGTTTTGTGGCAGCCCAGGGCCTCAAGCTGCTGACCTGAAGGTGGAGTGTTACAGCTGCCAACTGTTCTGTTCCCAATCAGTGCTGGCCGTGAAGGCAGCTACTCTCCTATAAGCATGCTCTTGCCTCATTTCCATTCTCCTCAGGCTTGGTTGTCATAGGGACAGCAGTGTGCTTGAGGCCTGGGTGAAACTCCAGGACCAGAAAAGTAGAACATATGCAAACCTGCAGGGTCTATGAAGCGTTGAGTCAGAACCAAACAACCAACAGAAATTGAAGATTCATGAAAGCCATGGGGGAGGATAAATTGGCATATTTGCAATCTAAGTCAGTGGTTTCTAACAGAAGGTGGATGAGGGGATATTTTATTTTATTTTATTTTATTTTATTTATTTATTTATGGCTGTGCTGGGTCTTCATTGCTGCATGAGGGCTTTCTCTAGTTGTGGTGAATGGGGGCTACTCTTTGTTTCAACGCCCAGGCTTCTCATTGCGGTGGCTTCTCTTGTTGTGGAGCACAGGCTCAAGCCCGTGGGCTTCAGTAGTTGTAGCTCACAGGCTCTACAGCACAGGCTCAGTAGTTGTGGCACATGGGCTTAGTTGCTCTGCAGAGTGTGGGATCTTCCTGAACCAGGGCTTGAACCCATGCCCCCTGCATTGGCAGGAGAATTCTTAACCATTGCGCCACCAGGGAAGTCCAAGAGGATATTTTAGATTTAGGAACCATTTCCAAAATACACATGCCTACTACCCCCAGCCCCCAGTTAATTTTAATCACAGGTTAGCAGCCAATAGAGTCTCAGGGACTAAAGGAATCAGGCAAAAGTGTAGACTGAAGCAATTTGATGAGTCATAGCTACCTTTATAATTCTCTCAGTCTGATAGTATTAAGAGATAAAATTTTTCCCCTTTCCTTAGGTTTCTTTGTTAAGAGAACTGCTCAGTTAGTGTTCCTGGCCTAGCTTCACTCTTTTTTTTTTTTTTTTAACCATCTTTATTGGAGTAAAATTGCTTTACAATGGTGTGTTAGTTTCTGCTTTATAACAAAGTGAATCATTTATACATACATATATCCCCATATCTCTTCCCTCTTGAGACTCCCTCCCTCCCACCCTCCCTATCCCACCCCTCTAGGTGGTCACAAAGCACTGAGCTGATCTCCCTGTGCTATGCGGCTGCTTCCCACTAGCTATCTATTTTACATTTGGTAGTGTATATATGTCTACGCCACTCACTCACTTTGTGCCAGCTTACCCTTCCCCCTCCCTGTATCCTCAAGTTCATTCTCTAGTAGGTCTGCGTCTTTATTCCCATCTTGCCCCTAGGTTCTTCATGACCATTTTTTGTTTGTTTTTAGAGTCCATATATATGTGTTAGCATACGGTATTTGTTTTTATCTTTCTGACTTACTTCACTCTAGGTCCATCCATCTCACTATAAATAAGTCAATTTCATTTCTTTTTATGGCTGAGTAATATTCCATTGTATATATATGTGCCACATCTTCTTTATCCATTCATCTGTTGATGGACACATAGGTTGCTTCCATATCCTGGCTATTGTAAATAGAGCTGCAATGAACATTGTGGTACATGATTCTTTTTGAATTATGGTTTTCTCAGGGTATATGCCCAGGAGTGCAATTGCTGGGTCATATGGTAGTTCTACTTATAGTTTTTTAACGAAAGTCCATACTGTTCTCCATAGTGGCTGTATCAATTTACATTCCCACCAACAGTGCAAGAGGGTTCCCTTTTCTCCACACCCTCTCCAGCATTTGTTGTTTCTGCATTTTTTGATGATGGCCATTCTGACTGGTGTGAGATGATACCTCATGGTAGTTTTGATTTGCATTTCTCTAATAATTAGTGATATTGGGCAGCTTTTCATGTGCTTCTTGGCCATCTGTATGTCTTCTATGGAGAAATGTCTATTTAGGACTTCTGCCCATTTTTGGATTGGGTTGTTTTTTTAATATTGAGCTGCATGAGCTGTTTATATATTTTGGAGATTAATCCTTTGTCCATTGATTCATTTGCAAATATTTTCTCCCATTCTGAGGGCTGTCTTTTGGTCTTGTTTATGGTTTCCTTTGCTGTGCAAAAGCTTTGAAGTTTCATTAGGTCCCATTTGTTTATTTTTGTTTTCATTTCCATTTCTCTAGGAGGTGGGCTAAAAAGGATCTTGCTGTGATTTATGTCATTGAGTGTTCTGCCTATGTTTCCCTCTAAGAGTTTGATAGTGTCTGGCCTTACATTTAGGTCTTTAATCCATTTTGAGTTTATTTTTGTGTAGGGTGATAGGGAGGGTTCTAATTTCATTTTTTTACATGTAGCTGTCCAGTTTTCCCAACACCTCTTATTGAAGAGGCTGTCTTTTCTCCATTGTATATTCTTGCCTCCTTTATCAAAGATAAGGTGACCATATGTGCATGGGTTTATCTCCCGGCTTTCTATCCTGTTCCATTGATCTATATTTCTGTTTTTGTGCCAGTACCATACTGTCTTGATTACTGTAGCTTTGTAGTATAGTCTGAAGTCAGGGAGCTGTTTCACTCTTAATCACTCCACCTTAAGGGAGTTGGAAAGATTCAACTTATTGGTGAATTTGGGAGTAATAACCTGCGTGTGCTGAGCCCAGCTCTGTCTTTCTTCCTTTTTAGGAAGCAGCTCGTCCTAAGACAGCATAGAATCATCTGCCTTATGGTGGGGGTAAAGGCAGTGTGCCCGCCTTGGTCCAACATTGCACGCATCTGTTAGCATCAGCCTGTCTATTTCTGGGGTTCACTACTAGTAAGGTCGCTTTGTTAAATAGAACTAGAGCCACATCCTCTAAGCCACTGTCAATATCGAAGGTAATATTGTGTCCTACATCTGTCATTGTTTTCTTTTATTTATCATTTTGTTCAGAGCCCGAGGATATAAAACTCCCCAACAGTGAAATCAAATCTAGAGAGTCTTTTGTGGTAATAATGACAAAACACAAGATTGCTCTGTGGTGAACCAGAGTATAAGGAGTGGATTTAGTGCTGTTCCATAACAGGTAATTTCCCTTATACTGATATGAGTAAACACAAAGGTAAATACACACACACACACACACACATACACACACACAATTACATACATAGCATGTCCTATATCAAAATAGAGTCTGTATGGTTTCAAGTCACAAACTAGTGGTTCTGTTTACTAAAGTCTTCACAACATTATCACTTAATTCCATAATATCTACCATCAAACATCTTTGAAATTCATTTCAAATTACAAAACACACACTAATTTGAAAACTCATCCTCAAAGATCAAACCATACATCATACTTAAAGGTTTTTCTTACAGCCTTTAAAAGTTTTCCAAATGTTATCAAAGCCAATCAAATTTTTCTGAAGTTAGTATGCAAGAAATAAATGTAAAAATCCTAGGAAATCTATTTGAAACAGTGACTTTCTTGATTTAGTCAACAGACAAGATATTTATAACTATTTGCTAAAAGGCAGAGTGACTGGGAAATTCACTTATGTCTTTTTTTTTTTTAAATCACAGATAAGAAAAGTAACCTTCCAATTTGGGGAAATCAAGGGAGTTGTTGACAGTAGGAATGAGAAGACTATGTAGACAGCTCTATATAGACCTTTGTTTTGGAAGGTCACGTCTCTCAGAAGAATGAGGCTGAATTTCTCCCCCAAAGAAGACATTTTGGAGGTTATAGGTTCTAGGGGTAGAGAAGGGAGCTTTTTGACATGAATGAATCTGGGGAAGAGAAGTTATAGGCTCCCTGTAACAGAGAGAGAGAGAGCAGAACTCCTGCTAAGTACTGCCCCAAAGTCAAACAGTTATTCACATAGGAAAAACGTGTGGGATGCCTAAAGATGGCCACTAGGAAGATGACTGCCCCATGTCAAAGTCTGCAGTGAGAGATGCCTGTCTCTCAATAAAATGGACCCTCCACTGAGAGCAGCCACACAGCTGACCACAATGGATATCTCTTTTTCAAGGACTGAGTAAAATCTCTAGGTTCCTGTAGTAAATAAGGGAGTGAGGAGTCTAAATTATAATTGGTGTTGCTCTTCTTGATAACTTTGATGAATGGGAACAAAATAAAGAAATATTACACTATATCTATTATACTAAATTACTTGTTAATTTGTAAAACTATGTCACAGAGTACCCACATTCCACTGTGTCTATATGCCAGATTGTGTTTTGTCAACGTGGTGTTATCACTTCCCTCTGAGGCTGGGGATGACATCTCCCAGGATACCCTTCCCATAAACTCCTGGGTTAAAGCTGGCCACAGTGACAGAGGTGGTAAAAGTGCCTAAAGGGCTCCAGTTTTAAGCTCTTTTCCCAGCTTCTGGCTGTGTCAGCCAAGAGTAACCCAAGCCAACCACCAAATACTAGACTGCATTTCCCATAGAGGTGGCAGCTTCCACAGACCTCTCCACCAGCTCCGCCTTTACATTCCCCTTCAGTGTAATTCATTTTTGCAATTCTGCTTAAAGCAAATACTTGGGCAGATTTTCCGCTTGGAGGATTTTCCCACAAGTTTTGACCCACACATTAACACTAAAGCTTCTGGCTTTTGTATTACTTTTCCTGATCCTGATTCTTCTCATCCAGATTGCCAACTTCCTGGCTCCTCCCGCATGTATATAAACTCTAATTTCTGTGGTCAACCCCATGGTATTTTAGTGGTTGGTTTATTAAGCATCTGCTGATGGCCCCAGTTTAGTACTGAATGTGGTTTCAGAAGAACAGGGTCATAGGGAGGGGAATCTGACATTTTTTTCCTCTGGTCTGATTAGATATAAAGGCATTAATGACCTTGTTGCTCTTATTGAGACAATAATAGTCCATGATATCCAGTGGCAAAAGTCACTTACATTGTCACCTGAAGTCACCAGCAATTGAGTGCCTATAAAAGTCAAGGCTTTGGATGACCAAATTGCTGCAACCGTCAAACATCATAGCGGAAAGAAAGAGAATAAAGACTATGGAGTTCTTTGTCTACCAATGGAGCTCGGAGAAAGAAAATGATCATCTCTGAGCTTAAAAGTCCCTGATCATGATGCAGGTAAGGAGGCAAAAAGCATTTATGATGCTCCTGAAGGAAATGCTCATCTCCTGTATATACAGGATTATTTTCTGAAAACTAAACCCCAAATCTGAATCTGCAGGTGACTGAATTACAATGTAAATTAAATTCATAGCTTTAAGAGGTTCCTTATGTTAAAGTTAAGATGCTGATTGGGGAAATAATGGGGTCCTGAAAGATTGGGCAGATTGAAGGAAGCTGAGGACCTTGAACACCTGAATTCTGCTGAACTCCCCCTTCTAACAGAAGCGGCTCTTCATCTCCCCTCCAAGGGGAGTAGCCTTCCCTTATCTGAAGAGACTGATGACATGTTCTGATGGCGGGTCCTTGCAGGGGAATGATGATCTTCCTCAAGACCCACCTCCATGACCTCTCATTGCTTCTACACTTATAAGTAGCCTCAAATCCTAGTAGGACACAGGAGACTGAGTACAAAGCATGGCCCAGTAAGAGGTCCCACACATGCCAGAACAATTATCAGATTTTGCCAGTTTATAATGATGGAAACCTGGGGAATAAAAATATGTATGAAATGGATTTTATTGTAATGGCAGCAAAGCTAAACCATCAGAAAGTCCCCACGGCCCACCCCAAGTTCTTTGAATTAATCGTGCCGTCACTAGGACTGAAAGAGATGGGCAGACTACAGAAGTTTAATTTGATTTGTCTTGTGCTGGTGAGCAGAAGTGTGGCTTCAATCACCTTCATAAAGTTATGGCTCCTCAACCAACTTCCAGACTTCAGTTTCTTCCCAGACGCAGAGTCCACTGATGAAGAAAAGGCCAGGTCCCCTTTAAGAAGATCCCCTGCTACCCTTTTAAGATGTGTACTGTAAATCTTCCATTTACATTTTCCTAAAGGGACCAGCAGCCATTTACCTAATTAACCATTTTCCAGCATACTGTGCATTGGGCAAAGTAATTTCCCACATTTTTCAGAGATTTCTGTTCAGTAGCTCACATCCAACATGAATTTCAAGGGACCCAAACACAAATATGGTCTACCAGTCAGAGTGCAGAATTACAGAAATCAGGTGGAGGGAATTCTGGCTTGGATTCCTCCCAAAGTGGACCCAGTGATTTCCCATGGCTACTTCCCTAGTTCCAGAATGTAACTGACAGAATAACTCTTATGAACTGAACTGTGTCCCCTGCAAAATTCCTTTATTGAAGCCTTAACCCCCTGTACATCAGAATTTGACTGTATTTAGAGACAGAGCCTCTAAAGAGGTGATTAAGTTAAAATGAAGCCATTATAGAGGGCCCTAATCCAATCTGACTGGTATTCTTATAAGAAGAGGGGATTCGGACACACAGAGAGACACCAGGGATGACATGCACACAGAGGAAAGGCCATGTGAGGACAGAGCAAGAAGGTGGCCACCTGCAGGTCAAGAAGGGAGCCTTCAGGAGAAACCAACCAAAACCAACACCTTGATCTTGGACATCCAGCCTCCAGAACTGTGAGAAAATAAATTCCTACTGTTTAAGTCACCTAGTCTGTGGTGTTATGTTATGGTATGCCTAACAGACTAATACAATAACCATACTGATTCCCTAAGGATGATTAAAGGAAAGAGCAAGTGAAAACTTCTATAACAGCCTCTACCTACAGAAAGAGTAAACCACATTCTCAGAAGGATCACAAAAATTAGTGTCACCATCAAGGACTTGAAGGATGAAGGATGATTATTCCTACAAAATCCCCATTTAACTCACCTCTCTGGACTGTACAGCAAATAAATGGATCTTAGGGAATAACAATGGGTTATTGTAAACTTATTCAGGTTTCAGCTGCCATTGCAACTGCTGTTCCAGATGTGATTCTTTTTCACCTGGAGCAAATAAACACAGACCTGAACTCCTGCTATTATTTCTAGGGGTTCAGTGGTCTGGGGCATGTTGAGATAAGCCCTCTAAGATGGGCATGTTGCTGATCTTGTACCTCCTGTTACTGAAAAAGAGGTACAACAACAAATGAGCCTTTTCAGATTTTGGAGTCAACGTACATACATCATTTGCACAGGCTGCTCTGACTAGTTTCCTAAGTAATCTATAAAATTATCTGTTTTGAGTGGGAGCCAGAGGAAGAGAAGGCTCTGCACCAGATGCAGCTTATCATGCAAGTTGCTCTACTGTTTAGTCCATATGATCCAATAGATCTAATGGTGCTTAAAGGGATGCTGTAGGAAGCCTGTGGCTGGTCATCATAGGCGAATCACGATATAGGTCTTCAGTATTTTGAAGCAGTTAATCTTTGCATCCACTTCTACATATAACTATTCTCCATTTAACTATTCTCCCTAGCTTGTTCACGGGCCCTAAAACAAACTGAATTCTTGAACATAAACCACCAATTAACTATTCATCTGAGCTACCCATCATGAACTAGGTATTTTCTAAACCACCAAAATTGTGAAAATAGGGACCAGGTAGCTGATAAATGAAAAATGTGAGCCTGCTCTACAGTTGGTTTTATATAAATACTGGTGCAACCTACAAGTGGCTGGTTAGAGCACTGTAGCCCATTCAGGGATGGACAGTGGTGAAAGGAAGCCGTCCCAGCAGGCAGATCTTTGAGCAGAGAACTGGATATATTCATTTTGCCTGGAAGGAAAGATTTCCAGAGGTATGGATCTACGCTCATTCATGATCAGTGGCTAACCATTTCTCTAGATGACTGGAGACTTGGAAAGAGCACAATTGTGACATTGATGACAACAAGGTCAGGGGAAGTTATTTGGACAGACCTCTCAGAATTGGCAAATAGTGTGAGGATATTTGTGCCTCATGTAACTGCTCACAAAAGGAATTTTCCTCACAAAAAGGAATTTTGGCAGACAAGGCTCTTACCAATCAGATAGAAAACATGACCCAATTGTGAAGGTCAGTCACTTTTTCTCCAGTCACTTCTGTCATTGCCATATGGGCTCCTGCGCAAAATGGCAATAGCAACAGTAGTGGAGATTCGCAAGGGTTCAGCAACATGATTTTTCACTCAGCAAGGTCAATCTGAGACCATAATCTGCCATCCGCCAGAACCAACATTGAGCCCTCAATATGGCAACTAAGAAGAACTGAAGGTATGTTGATTAACTGAATATGACCCATCATGGAAGAGGCATCAATTTGCTTCATTTCTTCATGTGGATTTGCCGTGCCTTCCATACTTTTGGCAAAACTAGTTTCCGTAGATGCTTTATTCACCCTCATAGTATTCCAAATAGCATTAGTTGTAACCAAAGGACTCATTGCACAGTGAATGAAATGTGGTATTAGGCTCTTAATCAAGGGGTTCACTGCTCTCATCATGTTCTCCATCACTATGAAGCAGCTGGATTGATAGAATAGTGGAAAGGCCTGAAGACTCAGTTATCATGCCAGGTTTTAGAGTGGGGATATTGCTTTTAGGAGCCAATATATGCTCTGATTCAGTGTCCAAACTATGATACTCTTTCTACCATAGCCAAAATTCATGACCTGGGAATCAAGAAATACATATGCGAGCAATTCCTCTCACCATTACACTTACTGATTCATTAACAAAATTTTTACTTCCTCATCTCCACATTTTTGGGCTAAACTGCTTTAGGAGTCTTAGTTCCCAAGGGAGGACTGCTTCCACCGGAGGACACAGCTATAGTTTCACTGAACAGGAAGCTGAGACTGCTATCTGGACACCTGGGCTCTTTATTCCACTGAAATAACAGGCAAAGAAGGGGGTTACTGCACTGGTTGGGGTGGTTGACCCTGACTATTAAGGGGAAACTGGATTTCTCTTACTACTATGTAAGCAAGGAGGAGTATGCCTGGAACCCAGAAAATTCTCTGTAGTGACATTTAGCATCTCACATACTGTGGTAAAAGTTCATGGACCACAACAACCCAATACAAGCAAGACTATTGACGTCAGAGATCTTTTGGGATTAATGCACTGGATTATAGGGAAACTTGGCCAGCTCAGATTCTTTCTAAGGCAAAGAGAATATGAAATGAGGAGTAGAAGAGGGAACTTTTAAATACCACCATGTTACCAGTGGCAGAAACTAGAACTGTAATGGTTATAAATATTTTTTCCTTGCTTTGATATGAATATATTCAAATAGAGATGAACCAAGATTTTCCTCTCCCATTTACCTACTATCTAACTTAAAGTACTGATAATGACTTGCACTATATATCAGGATTTAATTACAGTTTCTCAAATGGGAAGAATGAGGCAGTTAGAAGAGGAATGAACATTCCCAAAATATGGATAAAATGGTACATGAGACTTTTCTCTTTTGAAGGCAGGATTACCATGTTTTTGTTTGTACAAGGGATAGTTTCATCACATATTACAGAAGCAAGATTCTTCTATGGTTTTTATTTGAAAGCTAAATATGGTTTAAAAATGTATATGTAATGCTAAATTGAAAAAGGAATAGAGTGTGCTAAACTATGTTTTGTCTATTAGTTTATTCCTTTCTTATCTATGACTTGGAACTAAGTATGTTCTGGATTAGAGTTGACCAAGAGGGAAATTTGCAAAAAGTTTAGTAGTCAGAAGTGAAACAGGGATCATTACTTTCAACAAGCCATGGCAGTCAGACACAGTGACAGACAGACGTGGAGAAGTCCAGAGAGGTCCAGATTCCTGTGGTCTTCCTGACTCCTGGCCTGCCCACTGATGGGGGTCCCAAGCCAACTACCAAATGCTTGACTGCTGTTCCGATGAAGGCAGCAGCTTCCACAGTCTTCTCCATGAGCTCCCCTTTCACAATTCCATGCCAGTTACCAGACACACAGCTTTTGGGATTCTCCTACAAACTCCAACTTGCATATTTTCACCAAAGCTTCATGTTTGAGCTTCCAAACTGTTTGGTCTTAGAATTCTTTTATACTCCTAAAAACTACTGAAGACCCCAAAGAGTTTTAGTATACATGGGTTATATCTACAAATATTATAAATTAAAACTGAGACTTTTTTAAAACACAAAATACACACATTCCATCTCAATATGACCTCAAGCCATGTAACCTCTGAAATTCCCCACCATACACTAATGAGAGACTGAAAGAGAAAAAGGAAAATACATCTCAGCACTGTTATTAAGATATTTTTGACCTTGCAGACTTCCTGAAAGGATCTTTATGACCACTGAAAAGGTCTCAGGGATGTCAGGGTGTCCCCAGACATCACTTTGAGAACCCACATTCTGGGCCATTGTGATTAGTGTCTTTCTGATCTTTCATTCTCCTCTTCAGTTCTTCCTTCCTCTCCCTGTCTCACATTTGTGTGAGTTCTAATTTCTATAGACAACCTCTACTTCCCTTAATTCTTTTATTAATTTGCTAGGGCTGCTTTAACAAAATATTATAGACTGGGTGGCTTAAATAACAGAATTTATTTTCTCACAGTCCTGGAGGCTGGAAGTCCAAGATCAAGATGCCAGCAGGATTGGTTTCTTCTGAGGCTTCTCTCCTTGGCTTGTAGATGGCTGCCCTCTTGCAGCTTCTTCACATGGTCTTTTCTCTGTGAGTGCACATCCCTGGGGACTCTCCTATGTGTCCGAATTTTCTCTTTTTTTTTAGAACATCAGCCTTATTAGGTTAGGGCCTACCATAATTGCCACTTTTTTTTTTTTTTTTTGGCTGCATTGGGTCTTCATTGCTGTGCACGGGCTTTCTTCAGTTGTGGTGAGCAGGGGCTACTCTTCATTGTGGTGTACAGGCTTCTCATTGTGGTGGCTTCTCTTGTTGTGGAGCACGGGCTCTAGACGCGTGGGTTTCAGTAGTTGTGCCATGCGGGCTCAGTAGTTGTGGCTCGTGGGCTCTAGACTGCAGGCTCAGTAGTTGTGGCTCACAGGCTTAGCTGCTCCATGGCATGTGGGATCTTCTTGGACCAGGGCTCGAACCCATGTCCCCTGCATTGGCAGGCTGATTCTTAACCGCTGTGCCACACAGGGAAGTCCCGCAGCCTCATTTTAACTTAATTACCTCTTTAAAGGCCCCATCTCTAAATACAGTCACATTCTGAGGTACTGAGGGTTACAGCCTTAATATATGAATTCGGGGGAATACAATTCAGGCCATAACACTACTTTTGGTCACCATGTGTTTCTGGCTACATTCTGACTGACACACTCCTAAAATCTTTGGCCAGAAAACCTATTTTATATGAACAGATTCACAGTTTAGCCAGACAGAATGAATGTTACAAGTCAGGACTCGTGGCCCATTGTAAACATGCTTTGTCATAAAGAGGTCTTTTGTATATAAATAATGTCCAGACATAATAAATAAGGAATAGTAACCAGAATCTAACTTAGAACTCCTTCTCTTCTCTCCTCATACTAATTTCTTCTCAACCCTTTTAAAATTCAAAAGGTGAAGTGATATGGAAACTATGATCAAATATCAGCCCTGAAGCTTATAAGAAATACTTTGTTCATGTTATTAAATTGTGGATTATTGCTTCTCTGCATATTTATTTACCAATGAACCAAAGGTTAATTCTGTTTGTAAATTAAATGGATTTGTAATTAGAGCCTTTGTTTAATTTGCTTTAAAGATCATTCCTATTTACGTGTGGACCACAATTCCATTTTTAAATGTAATTGCTTCTAAATCCCAGAGGATGCTAATGCAGATTCAGACCAATACATTTCAATACCAGAATTATGATTAAGGGTCAACAATGTAAAATCTTATAAAGAAAGCTTAGTGCAACTTTGTCTGTGGCTTTTAGGTTGGTGGCTCCTGACTACATGTTGCTGAGAAGTTAACCTCCAGAAGCCCTAGGACATTGTATACCTGCCACTGCTTCCCCAACCACATGCATCGTGGAGAGTGTCTAGAATACAAATTTTCAGTAAGTCAGTCTTTTCCCAGGCAGAACTCAGGAAGAAGGGAAAAATTAATTACAATCCAAGCAGCTTCAATTTTTCATCTCTGTATTGGACACCTCCAAAAAGTCATCTCCAAAGGTTAGAGGGAACTTAGATGGAGTCAAGGATATTTCAATTATGTTGTAGCACATGGCTCAGCCGTGTCCTGAAGCAAAACGTTTTATCCAAACTTTTCACATCACAAATTCTGCCCTAAGCCAGTTCCCAGGCTGGGCAAATGTACATACTGCCCACTTCTGAAGTCACTGTATGTCACTGGAAAGGAATGAGATGAAGAAATTTGTTTTTATCTGGATTCTTCTCAGAGAAAACTGGTTATAGATGGAAAGAATAAGCTCGGAAGGTGGAAGGTTAGAGAGGGCTAGACATCGTAACAGCCTGCTAACCCTGCCTCCCTTCTAAGGAAACGATATCTGATTAACCACAGGGTTTTTTGTGTTTTGGTTTTTTTCTTTTGCTAAGAGGGGAATGCAAGTTTCAGGCCAAAACTGACTTTCTGAGGATTATTTTAGAAAAGCTGAGAACTGCCATAGCTAGTTCTCTTTCTTTATCCTTCTCTGACATCTTATTCAGTTACTTCTCAAAATAATAGTTAAAGGACCATTCAAAGAAAAGTAATTTGAAAAAGTCATTAAATTATTACAACCATCAAGGAGCTGCCATTTCTCAGTCGGGCTCTGCCTCTGCTGCCCTCCCCACAGCATGAAGAGATTAAAATAGGCCAAGTCATTCCCTAAAAAACATGTGCTATATATCAGTGTTTGTGCCTCCCCCCCACCCAAAATTGATATGTTGAAATCCTAGTCCCCAAAGTGAAGGTATTAGGAGGTGGGGCCTTTGGGAGGTGCTGAGGTCATGAGGGTGGAGCCCTCATGAATGGGATTAGTGCCCTTATAAGAGAGATCCCTGAGAACTCCCTTGCTCCTTCCACCATGTGAGGACACAGTGAGAAGTCTGAAGTCTGCCACCGGAAGAGGGTTCTCAGGAGAACCCTACCATGCTGGCACCCTAATCTTGGACTTCCAGCCTCCAGAACTATGAGAAATAAATTTCTGTTGTTTATAAGCCACCCAGGCCATGTTATTTGGTTACAGCAACCCAAACAGACTAAGACAATATGCAACCATCCCTACCTCAGCTTCATACATGTTAAAGACTCTGCTTAAAGACTCACAGCACGTTAAGCAAGCACTAAACTGAGATTTCAATGTCAAAAATACTTTATTAAAAAACAGCTATGTGACTAGACCATGTTAAGTGTTATGGAAGTTACAATGAGAAATATACAACATGGTTCTGTCAAAGAACAGAGAATGTACTTAGAAAAACAAGATTAAGGCTCCCCTAAACCTTGGGCTATTTTATATAAGCTTCTGCTCTTCATTTGGCACATCTACAATACAGAGTGCATCAAAGTAGAATTATTGTGGGAATGGATCTCCATTTTGTGAGTGTGTGTGTGCATGTGTTTGAGATATGGAACTTCTCAGATCTACACAGTGACCTCATGGCCAAATTGCAAAGGTATAGAATTCAAAGTACTCAGCAGTAGGCAAATTTCAGCTGCAGAAATGGAGGAAACAGACTGAATTACAGGGAAAATGAAGGGGAGAGAAAGATTCCCCCAGAAACTTAATCATGCTGGACCCCTTATCTGGATAATTTGGGGAGAAATGAGAAAACTGTTTTTGCAATTTTGTCTGTTTTAGATAGATTAGCAGGATAATTGTCTTGACTCCCCTCTTCCCCCAGTGGGTGGAGACACAGCTGGGCTCTGTGTAGAGACCAAGCCAATCTTGATCCAAATGAGGGGTGATTGCAGTAGGATTGCAAAAATGAGCCTCTACCCTCTCCTCTGCTCTTCTTGTAATCTGGGCTGTGAAAAGACCTTTTTCTCTGCGCTGGGATATAATTAAAGCTTATCAAATTATCTCACTCATTTCCCTCTATACAATTGCTCTCTGTACTGTGTTTTTTACTAATTTGTCCAGGTGTCTTTAAAAGTTTCTCAAGAACAACTTTTGGATAATTCTTGAGGAGATCCGTATCCTTCACAACCAGAGCTTTATTTCTAGTTACACATAGCTTTCCCTTTCACATGCATGACTCTGCTGTAATCTAAAGGGTTTATTTTCCTCATTTATTCATTCATTCCGTCATACTTGTTGAACAAACTGTTTCATAAATATGGGATGAGTGAGAGAGTAAATTTCTCCCCTTAGTTCTGGAACCAACATGGATCCACCAGTTGTGTCTACCACAGATGACTAGCATCAGGGATAGAAGAAAATCTTAGAAACCTACTTTGGCAAAATGCCTTATTATACTATATTAGTCCCACACAGTTGAAGGAGGTGTTCTACAAATATGATTCTGGAGACTTACTTTATAATATCAACATGGTTTGGAGTTTGAGTCACTTTCACTTATGCAGTTTCTCTTAAATGGCAAAATGCTGCAGACATACAATCAATCTAAATGATTGGATCCTGACATCTAATTTTCCTGGTGTTGTTAATATTTGTCATTTGTTTCTAAACCAGCTCCAACACATGCACACATTTCCAAAAATAAGGGTTAATTACTCAAAACTGTATGCATGATCATTCCACGATAATAAGCAAGAAGAATTACTGGTAGTCTACTATACCACAATTTTTATATAATTGACTAACCTTAATTCTTTTTTGTTTGTGAATGTCTTTTCCTTATACACTTCCCCCATATGTGTTTTGTGCTTTATAAAAGTTCTTGCTGTTATTTCTGAGTGTGCTCAAACCAGGTAGGTTTTCTCTGTACTTATCAGTGTTTATGATGTCTTCTGAGTTAACATAATCTGTCAATCTGGCATGTTTCTCAAACACTTAAAATTCACTGAAAATTTGAAGGGGAAAATTCACTGTGTCTCTAATTCTAACTGGAGCATACGTTCTAGCTTGTGCTAAACAATTTACCCAGAAGGCTTCAAAATATTTTTTAAAAAATTAATCGCCCTCAAGGTCAGAATCAGCAACTTTCCATCTAGACATAATAGTAAAAGTTAAAACTCTGCAAATCAAGAAGCTAAGCTTTTTACTATAACTCACCAGAGCAAAAATTTATAAAGTTAATAAAATGTGCTCACATTTTCACAAGTTTAAAAAATTTTATAAATATTTGCATTTATCTTTATTTCCATGTAGCTAAGGACAAAAATATCAAATATATTTTATGTCTATGGTAAAATGTTGAGTTTAAAAAAACTAGGAACACTAAAATGTTAATAGTTATTATCTCAGAGATTAGGCTCATTGCTTTTTTTTTTTTTTTTTGTATTTTTAGAATTTTCTACATGAACACACATTACTTTGAAAATATGTTTTAGAGCATTCAAGTAACCAAACATCTGTCTTCCTATTTAAAGGAACTAAATTAATATCATATTTTTCACATCCTTAAATTCATTCCATCAGGAATTTTAGAAAAATCTAGTTTTCCTGTCAATGGTCAACAAACCAATATTTCGCTTAGCATAAGTCAATAATTCATGGAACTTATCAATAAAAGCTGGAGATGATAAAAGTAAATGTTGAAACAGATAATAAAAGTTATTTATTAACTTAGTAATCATTGCAGATATACGTTAAAACCTAAATATACTACAGAACTAAGGATTTATCTTCTTTAGACTTCTTTTTTTAAAGGCAACATTTTTTTGTAAATCTATTTCTCCACGTAGATTACATAAGTGATCTTAATGTGCATTGTTAAAATAGACATGAAAAGCACCTATACCTTGAAATATATATATTATTATTATTATTTCAGAAAATGGTGTGATTTTACATAAGTGAAATGAATACTTAGGAAACTGATGATGGATAAAACTTAGAATTCACTTGCCATATTACTAGAATTCATTTGCATCATATTTTATTTTAATGCATTTGGCAAGACCCATGCTGTAACAGTAACATTTTCCCCAAAGCAGCTGAACTAAATACCTCAAATAATACAGGACAATCCTGACAGGAAGAAAAGATAAAGCAATATAATTAGTCAATAGGTTTTTAGTACCTACTTTATGCCCAGCTGAAACCTGTTCAACAAGTGAAAAGTGTATAGGACATGGTCCCTGTCTTAAGAAAGCTTATAGCTCATTGAAGAGATACAAGAAAACTCATTTAAAAAAATTCAGAACAGTTAGGCATGAAATTTTGTGCTTTGATTATAAGAACAATAGATATTCAGAGAAAAAGGAAAAGGGGGGAAAAGGCTGAATAACAATCATAAAAGGCTTCTGAAGGAGAGAAAGTTCAGGAAGGTCCAAGAAGGATGGGTATGGTTACCCATGTCTGGTTAGAAGACAAGGAGAGACATTATTTCAGAAGATGGAAATTGATTGAATAAAGACAATAAGGCCATTAATTTACATTTGATGGGGGAAATGAAAGGCATGAGGAAGAAAGGAATGAGAACATCTGATGGGCAGAAGCAATGGAGTGAAGTGCAATAAAGTGAAGGTAAGAGGACAGGAACTATAAACCCATCTTCACTCTGCCAGGCACATGCAACTAAACATCCTGAGTCCATCCAATCTCCAGGCAAGGCTCCCCGGAGTCCCAGAGGAATTTATCATCAATTCAGAATATCAAATATCAGGCTTGGTATGGAGTGAACATAAGCAGATGGCTTGGACCTTGTGCTTAACACAAGGCTTCATGTTGAGACACTCCTCCAAAGGGTTACTTTGTTTAAAATTTGGCTCCTCTGGAATTCTATTCCATTCCTCAACTCTCCTCGTCCTTCTTTGGGCTCTAATTCATGGATCTCAGGCTCATTAAGTAGAACAACACTTCTTGCTCTATCTTTGCTGTGGGATTTGAAGCTGACCTTTCTCATAGTTACATGCTACAAAAGTCAGATAATTTATAATTTGAAAATCTATGAATAGATAATGTGATACATAAATGCTACGTCTTTTTCAACTAGTTGTAGGAAGTTGGTATTCGATGCTTATGCAAATTTACTGAATTAAAACTGTGTAATTTATGAGAGGAAAGTTGAATCTAATCTTTTCTGCTTGGGAGTTTGAAAAGAATGAAGGAGAAATCATTGGAATGAATATGGATTTGTTTTGAACAACGGAGACTCATATGTGGAAATGATTTATAGGGCATTCAATTCAGATTCCTAACAATGTTGAATTGCTTCCTACCATAAGAGCTCAGAGGTTAAGTTCAGACTATGTTAAACTATGATCCAGCTGCTACCAAACATCAAGGAGAACTTGTATGAGTCCTGGGCAATATAGTTTAATATAAAGTGGTGACCTGACTATAGTCAACAATATTGTATTGTATATTTGAAAGGTGCTAAAAGAGTAGGTCTTAAAAGTTCTTATCACAAGTAAAAACAAAAATTATAATTATGTGAGGTTATAAATACTAACTAAACTTATTGTGGTGATTATTTCACAATATATATATACATCAAATTATTATATTGTACACCTTCAAGTTATATGATGTTATATGTCAATTATATCTCAATAAAAATGGAAAATAAATAAATAAACATATGGCCTTCTTCTGTAAACTACTACCTATCCACATCTAAACATATTTTCTGCTTGCAATTACATATAAAGTCCCTGCCTTAGTCTGGCTTATTGAATCAGTATTTTAGGATACAGCCTGTCCCTGGGGGAATATATTTAAAAGATAAGGCTTGTATAGCACAGGGAGATCAGCTCGGTGCTTTGTGACCCCCTAGAGGGGTGGGATAGGGGCGGTGGGAGGGAGATGTGAGAGGTAGGAGATATGGGGATATATGTATATGTATAGCTGATTCACTTTGTTATAAAGCAGAAACTAACACATCATTGTAAAGCAATTATACTCCAATAAAGATGTTAAAAAAAGACAAGGCTTACTATTATCTGTCTTAGCCTTGGTCCAATAAATTCAGATAACCTCATCCCTATCCCATGCCCTACACTTTAGCTGCCACACCAAAGCAAGCTACAGATGATTAAGCTTGTTGGAGACAATTCCCCTGCCCTTCCTCTGGCTTCTGTAAAGGTAAACCCAGCTGATGCAACACCTTGTTATGTAATCCCCACGTGAAAGCTGAATGAATGAATAAATAAATGAACAATCTTAAATCCAGTCATAAGCCCAAATCTCATGGTGTCAATCAATAGCCAGCCTTAGATATCCATCTTTCAGTGGATTTCCATAACTTTTAAAATAATAACCAAATCTTCAACTTGGCATACAGGCCCTATTAGTTTGGTCCTGGCTACTTGTTCAGTCTGATCATATACCATCCACTCACTTCTGTGCTCCACCTTACACAAGCCTTCTTTTTCTTTCTCCAATATTTCCTGCTTCCTCCAGCCTCAGATTCCTCATAAGTATAGCACTACTTACTCAGCAGAAACTCTTGGTTCCCAACCCCCTCCCATCATTTTCTTGGCCAAATGCAACTCATCTTTCAACTCTCAACTCCAATGTTGCTTCCTCAAGAACACCTTCCTGATGCCCCCAAATAGATCAATTCTCCTTGATACATGCCTTTATATTTCCCCTGCAATTTTTATTCAGAGCACTTATCACTGATTATGATTAGCCATGGCCATAGTGCATATTAGGGCATTAATAATTTTATAAGACTGAATGAAGAGCATGCTGTGTGTGCCATTCTAGACCTGAAGTTTCTGTTGAACACAGATACAGCAACCACATTGGTATGGGAAAATGCTCTTGGTTTTGGTCTTGGATCATTGGAATTCCTGAGGTTTCAATCTTAGAATAATCAAATGACTTATCAAAAGAGAGAAATAAAGTATGTGTGTTTAACTATGTATGTATCACTTGAGAAATATGAAGATTTGAGGAAAATGGAGACTACCAACACCCAGACCCATTGTGGCACAAAGGGATTGTCCACCCCACTCAACTTCTTTTCATTCCATCCACACTCGCTCAGATGGAAAGGGAGCTTTGAAAGACCAAGGAAAGAAGCAAAGACATCATAAGTTTTTTTTTAAACCAAAGAGTGTGTGGAGATTAGTAAGACATTTATTTTGTATCTCTTAGATGTTCTTAACAATCTAGAACAGCTAATCCACTATTAAAGAGAATTGTGTCAGTCAGTATGAGCTAAGTTATGCTTCAGTAAAAATCAACCCCCAAATCTCAGTGACTAAACACAGCACAGATCTGTTTCTCACTCCCTCTTTCACGCCCAGTGTGAATCGACCTCGGAATCCTGCTCATTATAGTCACTCGAGGACTGAGACTAAACAGAGGTCCATCTTAATACACATTTCCTTGATGAACCACAGCATGGCACGGGGCAACAAAAATCATGCACTAGCTGGTAAAGTTACCCCTGGAAGTGACACACATCACTTTAGCTCACATTTCATTAGCAAAACAAGTCATGGCCATGCCTAACTACAAAATTAAGACAGTGTAATCCTACCCCCTGCCAATATTGAGATGAAAAAATTCTAATGACTAACACAGCAACCGTAAGAATTGATAACAGCCATTCCAGTACAAAACAAAGGTTACCATGACCTTGGTTTTTCTTTGCACCAGCAGAACTGGGACTTGTGCAGGGTAGAAGAGACCACGGAGAGAAAGAACTCGCAGAAATCCAAATAAGATTAACTCAGAAGTGGCAACTCAACAGGAAAAGGAAAGAAGTAAAATGGTTGCTCACACCCACCTGCTTCCTCTGGATGACATATGTGTTTATGACCAACTAATGTAAAATTGTTTCTTTTCTAGAAATTCATTGCATGGGCACACACATAACGGAGGAGTTAAAATAAACTATTATAGTGCGATTATCATTATTCAAGGAAAGGTATTTAGGGGGAGAAATGACAATGTTTTTTTAGTAGAGATCTGAAACTTCAGATCTTCAAAATGCTTCAAAATGTTGAAAACACTGAGGCTGTATAAAAAATATTGAAGGTAAGGGAACCCAGTAAAGAAAACATTTTAGAAGAGAAAGTGGGTCTCACTAAGAATCCTACTTCCTTCAGGGAGAATGAGGCAAGATATTTTACTGATATTTAATCATATCAGACCACCCTTCCGTTTTCTTTCCATGTTACCAAGCAGGTAGCCAGATCCTTTAGCTCTCCCGATTCAAGTGTTTTGCTGTGCAGACATCACAGGACTGACTTCACTGAAGATATCATGCCAGTGTCTTAGAGGATAAGGCAAAAAAGACCCATGACTTGAGAACAGTGTAAAGGGAAGTATATGGATAACAGAGGCACACCTCTCCCAAGAAGAGCCCTGCTCGATAGCAGTAAGCTGAGAAGGTAATGAAACTCAGACCACTGCTATGTAGTCACTCAGGGACACTGAGCCCTAAGTCAAAAGTAATGATCCCGAAGTTTGGAACAAAAGCAACACAGTTGTTAGACTTGGAAGGACTGTGGACAACAGGCATCACAGAGCTTATCAGTGAGACAGGAGGAGCTTCCTTGATATTCTGGTGCAGCCTAAAATGCCTCAGAATCGTGTACAACCTGGTGGTGTAGAGTGCAGATGATACTAACGATCAAATTTTCTACCAGCCCCAACAGGATGGGAGCTCAAATGCAGAGTTAAGTTGATTTAAGGGAAAAAGAAATGTGTCCATTCTTATATGCTAGAGTAGATAGCTTAAAAACCTATACTCATCAGTAAAAGGAAAGATTACGGACTTGGACCAGACTTATGCAGGCCACTAGTGAAAGAGAGCTCATTCTACTTCTCACCATATATTTTTGTCTAACTTGAGATTTGAAAAGAAAAAAAAAAAAGAGGTGGACAGGGATATCTCACAGATATGATGGTGTTAGTTCTGATCTTAGGATAAGTGTCTAATGCAATACCTAATGCCTGAAGGCTATCTATCCCAAAAGCTGCCAGGGCTTATATCCAAAGTGCTAGAGAGCCCAGAGAACAGGGATCACCATCTCTGGGAGAAGGAAGACAGGAAAGTAAACAAACAGTTGAATAATAAATGATACCCCAGGTTGGACCCTGGAATCACTATGTCACCTATCACATTCTCTCTAGAATTTTAACATTTATGTTGTCTTATTAATAAAGATTTTATTTTGCCTATGGACTGGTAATCTCAGATATTCTTAGTAACTACCAAAGGCTAACTACTATTCCTAAAAATCAGAGCTCGGTCTTGTCCTTACAAACTGTCCATGGTCACAATCACTTCTTCCAAGTCCTATCTAATGGAAATAAAATGACGTAACCCATCTACTTGGAGTTGGTTAAAGATTTACAGATGTGAAGCAAATGGTACAGGGGAAAAAGCACTTTAAATTTAGAGACGGAGTTGTCAATCTGTGAAGCTTTTCATTAGAAGTTTTAGAGCACTTTCATCACTAATTAATAAATAAATGATATGTCAGACAAGCAAATTTAATACTGACAGAACTAACAGATACACATACCAAAAGCTATTTAACACTGACTTCATCTCACTTGAGCACCACTATTTCAGTGTTCTGTTCAATGAAAACTGACACTTGATGTATTAGATCAATTATCAAATAGAAAATAGCATGAAAAATAATTATAGCCAAGGGCTCACAGTCAGTCCCCTAGCCTTCCTTTTGCAACTTCCTTCTTCCCAAAACAAATCATTTGCTCCAGCCCTATTCTCTGAACATCTTGCCAGTCCTCGCTGCCTCCCTTATGCTTTTGCTCATGCAATTTCTTCTGGAATTGTCCCTCCTTACTTGTAATTGCTTTGAGGACAGAAACCAACACTTGGTCATCCTTGAACCCCTAGAGGCCCTAGTGTGGCATCTGCATATAAAAAGTTGTATGATAAACACTCACTCAAGTGAACTGAATTTTGACTGCTGACTTCAGTTATTATTATAGTGATCATATCACAGGGCAAACACGGGTTTACCAAACTATACTGCAGTTCTTTCTTAATCTGACGAGAAAAACCAGATTTTCAGGAAAAGAAAAGGAGTGAAAGCAAGTAGGCAGGCTAAGACAATAAAAAACTGGACTATAAAAGTCAATTCCATGGAAGAACAATTTTCATACTCTCCTTATTGAGCGTGGTGGTCAAATGTACAAATGTCAAGGAAATATTCCTATTTAGTTAATAGTGCATGATGGACCTCATCAGAATTTGTCTTCATTCTTTTGAGGACTTTGTAGAGGATTTTTTAGCTTCTATTTTAGAAAATTTGGGCTGCTTTCTGTTGAGATTGCTCCCTTTTTTTTTGATTTCACAGATCTCCAAGGCGTACTAGAAGAGTGAATCAGTTCTGCTTAGAGTGAAAGGACCTGGGTAATCAGGCGAACCATTCCATTTATTTGAAGGCATTCCTTAGATGTGTGAAATAATTTCAATAAGCCCATGTTCATGCCAAGATTGATAGGGGCATTAAGCTCTTATGTTAGTAACGGTAAGGACAATTTAAGTATTCCATGTATAGTCCTCTCAGTCTTAGTGTTTTTAAAAGATGTAAATGCTTTATGCTTAAATAATAATGATGTTGATAATGATTATTAAATGCCTCCTGTGTGCCAGCCCCTATGATGAGCACTTACTTACCCCCCCAATTCAATTTAAAACTCATTAATACTAACAAGTATTAAGATCCTCTGTCACAGATGGGAACACTGAAGTACAGAGAGGCTAAATAACTTAGCTGGTGCCACACAGTCCACTAACAGAACTGAAATTGGACCCAAAACAAATTCCATAATGCCCACTCTTTATTAGATTACTTTAAATCCCCAGTTAACTAAATGCCCTACCAATTAGTTGACACCTGAGATGGTAGCAGAGTTTGGAAAAAGCTGGCTAATTTACTATTTAAAATCCCCATCAAGAGGATTTTAACTGAAGGTAAGAAAGCAAATGGGAAGTTTAGGCAAAATTTTCTACAACTGGAAAATTTGAGAACACACAGCCACCATTCTGCCAGGTCGCATTAGCACAGCTGGGTAAGGAGGGGCTCTTGCCAGGCTGCTGGAACCAGACACGCCCAGCTGAGATGGGAAGAACAGCTGTGATAGGAAGAAATCTGTAACTCACGAAAATCTTACTATCTGCTACCCAAGTGTGCGCACAGACCTGCTGGCTGGCATCATATTGAAAAGTCTTTATTCTGCTTTCCAGATCTGTGTTAATTTGATCCCAGACTACACAGAAAAAAAGCAAAGCAGAGAGTTGATGATTAACCAGATCTTCTCCACTGGGTAAGCGTCCAACTGTTCAACATTTTTAGCAGTGATTTGAAAACATAAATAACACCCCGAGCATATTTTCAGATGCCCCAAAACTGAATGAGAAAGCTAATATAATTAAGACAATATATTGAGATATAAAATTATGTTAACAAATCAGAACACTAGGGAAAACAGCAAGATTTAACAGAATTAATTAAAAGTTGCATATTTGAGTCCAAAACTTGCAGAAATTGAATAGAGAGTGAGGGAAAGGGAGACTTGGATAAACTTTCTGTGTGAAAAAGCATTGCACGGGAGGTAGGTTGCAGCTCATAATTAGCCAGAATGTGCAAACAGACTTAAGTAAATGAGTACTAGCCCAGGGTCTGTATCAAAGGAGGTAATGGTGATGGAAGATTGTGTTCAGTTTAGATGCCACTATTTAAAATCAAGTCTATCCAGAGTAGAGTAACCAGTATAATGAAGGCTTTGAAAACCTGTGAACATAAGGCAAGGCTAGAGAAACAGAGGAAGTTTAGCCTGAAGAGGAAAACACTAGAGGTAAATTTGCTAACACTCTTCATGGTGTAATGGGAAGTAAATGGCCTAGAGACCAAGGCAGAATTCATTCCCAACCCTGATAACTCTGAGAATCAGGGAAACGATTTAATCTCAACCTCGCAGCATCCTCAGCGCATATGGTTTGCTTATTCCTAACTTATTTAGGCTTAATACATTGGGTACTAAAAACAGAATAAAAAGCAAGCTTTTGACCTTAGAGAGCTAACAACTTTGTGCCCAAGATAGACAAGTTTCAGTCCATTAACATACAGAGTAATGATGCTCTGGGAGTTCAGAGGACAGGCAACTCACCCTGAAACAGGACGTTTTGACCAGGACTTCTTGATACAATTGTTTTTCATGGTGTATTAGTTTCCTGGGACTGCTATAATGAAGGACCACAAACCGGGCAACTAAAACAACAGAAATTTATTGTCTCACAGTTCCGGAGGCTAGAAGTCCAAGATCAAGGTGTCCACAGGGTTGGTTCTTTCTGAAGGCTGTGAGGGACAATCTGTTCCATGAATCTCTCTTATCTTCTGGTTATTTGCTAGCAATTCTTAGTGTTCCTTGGCTTGTAGATACATCACCCTGACCTCTGTTTTCATCTTCACACGGTGTTCTCCCTGTGTCTCTCCATGTAGTCTCTCCTCTATGTATGCTGTCTCTGTAGCTAAATTTCCCTTTTTTATAAGGATAGTCATATTGGACTAGGGCCCACCCTAATGACCTCATCTTAACATGGTCATATGCAAAGACTCTATTTCCAAATACGGTCATATTCACAGGTACTGGGGGTTAGGACTTCAACACCTTTTGGGGGGATGGGGACACAGTTCAACCCATAACACATGGCTAATTTAAAATAGGCATGTCAAAATACCTTTTTCTTTTTTCATTTTATAAGTATCTAAGCAGAAGTTGTAACAAAAGTTACACTCCCATATTCGCAGGAGCCTCTGACCCTTCACCCTGACCCCAATCCTTGCTCCATCAAGGACCCATCCTCCATCTCTGACTCTATTCCAGTCCACACTCTCATCTTCACCCCATCCCTAAACCATATCCCCTCTCTCTCCCCACCCCCAGAGGGGGAGGTCAGCAATGCTTGTAAAGGTCAGTAATGGAGTAAGAATAAATGTTTTTCCTTGGGATTCTTTTAAGTCAAGAATTTAATGGTTCACTTTTTTAGGCTCCATCAAAGTGAATTCAAATCAAATGATAGTGTATAAAAATGTTCCTGGAATCAAAATGTCCTCAGGGTGGGCTTCTCTGGTGGTGCAGTGGTTGAGAGTCCACCTGCCGATGCAGGGGACATGGGTTCGTGCCCCGGTCAGGGAAGATCCCACATGCCACGGAGCGGCTGGGCCCGTGAGCCATGGCCGCTGAGCCTGCGCGTCCGGAGCCTGTGCTCCGCAACGGGAGAGGCCACAGCAGTGAGAAGCCTGCGTACCGCAAAAAAAAAAAAAAAAAAAAAAAGTCCTCAGGGTAAAATTTACCAGAATAGCCAAGTCAAAATATTGCATAACAAATTATGTGGTGCAGGAGAGTCTGGGATTAGCTTATTTGTGAAGGCCATACCAAAGCTGAGTGTAGAAGGACAAACAGGACAAGGACAAATCAGCCAAGGAAAGGAACATTCCTGGCTGAAGGAAGAATGCAAAGGTACGATGCTGAGAAAGCAGGAAGCATCAGAGAACCTCAAATGGTGTCGCATGGCCGGGGCACAGCGGGGGAAGGAAGGCAGGAAGAGGCCTCACTGCCAAAGGCCTAATACATCGTTCGTTGCCTATTTATTTTAGTATTATTTCACTTATCATTGCCGTGGACAGTGAGCACAGGATTGGAGGCAAGGAGCGCCAGGCTCATACGTGTAGTTTTAAAAGAGCACTTTGGCAACTGTGGGGAGGTTGGATTAAAAGGGTGAAAAACTGGAGATGGGAAGCCCAGTGGGAAGTCCGTGTAATAATACAGGTAGACGATGATGAAAACTGGCTAGAAGATGGCAAGCATGGTGAGGAGGGCAAACCTTGCCAGCTGTTTATAGAAATAATTCGGCAGGTAGAATTGACAGAAGTTTTTAAAAATTGGTATACAATTTTTAAAGGTTGCTTTCCATTTACAGCTATTACAAAATACTGGCTCTATTCCCCGTGTTGCACAACACATCCTTGAGCCTATCTTACACCCAATAATTTGTACCTCCCGCTCTCCCACCCCTATATTGCCGCTCCCCCCTCAACTGGTAACCACTAGTTTGTTCTCTATATTTGTGAGTCTGCTCCTCTTCTGTTATATTCACTAGTTTGCTGGATTTTAATGAAGGAAACTACAAGAGTGGTTTCCAACTCTAGCTGCACATGCCAGGCATCTTGGGAGTCTTTCTAAATGCAGACTCTCTGGCCCTGTCTCGGACTTAGTGAATCAGAGTTTCTGCTGTTTAAGACTTGAGAATTTTAAGATCCCTCCAGCCAGTCTCTGTGACTAACAATTTAAGGGCTGGCCCCCAGAAGAAAGAGAAAACACTCCCTGTCGGTTCAGAATCAGGTTTTAGTGCCATATAACAAAACTATATCACAGTTAAACTGTTTAAAGATAGAACCATTACCTCCGAACCTTGTCGCTGAATATATTTGAGCAGGAACCAGTAAACCAGTTAAGGAGAGGTAATGGAAGAGTTTTTTTGCTTGCCAGAAGTATGAGAGTGCCTTTAAGGCACTCCAGGGCCAGAGAGCTCTCCAATGCACTGAGCGGAACCAAAGGCAGTCAGAGCAGCAGACAGGCACTCAGAGGGAATCTGTGCACCCTGGCCCTTTGCGAGCTCCCTTTTTGCTCCAGCTGTGGCTTCAGTCACTGTCTCGCTCTGCCCTAGTTTGGATTCCAGGTTCTGGCCTTTGGATCTGTCTCTGTTTCCATGACAACCCAGTCCTGTTTGAGCCATGCTTGCTAGCTGGCTGCTACATCTGGATTCACCCAGGAAACCCCACCCTGTGGTGTCAACTTGTCACCATCTCTGAGGCTCCATTTCGGTCTGCCCACCCCACACCTGGTTTCCAGCTCCATTCAACCCTCCTTAGCTTCCACCATACTCATGCCCACACTCAGGACCCTGCTTCGAGCTTGGGGTACAGACCACCCTTCCCACCCGATTCCAATGCTGGTCTGCTGGACACATTTCTACACAAGACGATGAAGATCCAGTAGCTTCCCAGTGAGTCTTGGAGGAGGGAAAGTACAGCCATTAAAAGTACAAGCTCTGAATTCAAATCTAGACTGTGTGACAATAAGTCAGTTACCTAATCTCTCCAAGTTTCCAAAACAATCTAAACATGATAAATACATCTAACCCACCCCATAAGTTATAAAGTATAAGCAGCATGGTCAGCTTCACCAACTCAGGATAAACACATGGCCAAGACTCTTTTCATTTAGAGTTAATAACTCAAGCACCCAGATGCTCTTACCAACTGGATGTTCAATGTCTCCCTCTTGTTGCTTAACTCATCTCCAATGCCAAGTAGTCCAAGAATGCTGAGGACGTAGTCAGTCCAAAGAGGACAAATCTTGGTTAATCAGAGAGACAGCTGGAGCTGCCCGTTGGTCCACGCACCTGCTTCTGTCACACGGTATGACATAAAGGCTACTCCTGTGTTCTCTGATGGACGCTTATTTACCATCTCAGTAATGGCATTGCTGGATCCAATTTCTGCCCAGGACTAATGATGTCTCACTCTTGGGCTAACAGGTTACTCTGCTGCAACCAATCCTTCCTCAGACTCTTGCATCTGGGCCTAGGCACTAACCCAGCTACCATGTCCCCTCCGGGAGCTCCTTTTCAAGGCCTTAGGGCTTATGTTAGTTTCCTGGGGTTGCCATAACAAATTATCACAAAGTGGGTGGCTTAAAACAACAGAAATGTATTCTCTCACAGTTTAGGAGGCTAGAAGCATAAAATCAAGGTGCCAGCAGGGCTGGTTCCTTCTGGAGGCCGTAAGGGAGAAACTGCCTCATGCCTCCTAGCTTTTGGTGGCTCCCAGCAATCTTTGGTATTCTTTGATTTGCAGCTGCATCACTCCACCTCTACCTCCATCTATACATGTTTTCTTCATTCTGTTATTCCTGTGAGTTCTCTCTTCTTCTTATAAGTCATTGGATTTAGGGCCCATGAGTGAGGACGACCTCATCTTAACTAATACCTGCAAAGACTCTATTGCCAAAGCTCACGTTCTGAGGTTCCAGTGAACATGAATTTGGGGGGGGGACACTATTCAACGCACTACAGGGCCCCTTCTTGATAGCAAAGCTTGAAGACCCATTTCCCGAATTTCAAATCTCTGAAAGAAGAGTTCTGATACCCCTTCCTCCAAGAAAGTCCACTGGACTCCCTATGTACATTTTTCTTTTATCTTCCCTGCTATACTGAGGAACAGCAAACAGGTCTTCTTATTTTTCCAATGTTTCACTTAATAAGAAAAATCTGCCCAAGAAGTCTTACCAGACCCCTCCTAGGATTTAAAAGGGAGTGGCCTAATTTTTATCTCACTTCGCGTGTGAAGTACGTACAACGTCTGGCACACAGACAGCCCTCAATTACTGGCAATTATTTATTTTCCCTGAAGGTAACCGAAAATGCCCTAAAGATACGGAGCATCAGAATAAAACTTACTTCTCTGGAGGCAAAATATCTGCCCTCTTTAGTTTCTAGGGCAATTTGAGTGGAACTCTCGATGAGGTATGGCAGGCTCTGTATCCTTTATATAACATCTAGCTATATTTTACATATCGTTGGCTCAGGGATCAGACTGATTGTGTGTTTCAGAGCTCTCTGATACTATGAACATTTAAGGGCTCTTACTAGTGCTAAACTAGGATAGACAGGATGTGTTCAGAGTGGAGAGAAGTGCACATCAAGGGCCTTTGTCTTGTGAAGACTGTATGTTCACATCTACAGGCTCTATGCAACCACAGGCTGGTTGCAACAGCAGCATCTTGGGGTCCTTCTGTTAGCAAACAAGCTCTCACTTAAGACTCCAGTGTAAATCTAGATCTATACCATAAGTCTTCCACGTTCCCTCCACATATACTCCCCAGCCTACTACCCTGCTCCCTGCCCCAAGACCTAACATTAAGTTCTTTTATCCTAAGCCTTCCAGTTGGATTTAGAATAACAACTGGAAGTCCCAGCAGGAGATCCGAAGGAAGAGTGAGATGGAGTGATTTGTTCCCCTGGCCCCTACTCTGTGAGATCTCCTAGGGTTGGCTATGTCCTTGACCCAAGGTCATGGTTCCTCTTGACGTGGCCTCCACAAGACTCTTTCTGTATCTCCCACCCCACTCCACCTTCAGGCCTAGAAGGGGTAACTGCCTCACTGTTTTTATAATATGAGCACTGCACAGTTGTAAATAGTTCCTTTATAAATAAAACATCTTAAAACTCATTCCTGACCTTTACAAGGTCACTACTTAGATTTGGATGAAATACATAGGTTGATTCTCAGTTATTTTCATCTTAAATATTTCATCAAGAATTTTAGGACTGGAAGAGATCATCTAAATGAGCTCTTCAGTTAATAAATGGTGGATCAGAGGCCCAGTGGGGTTCAGTGATTTGCCCAAGGCCATGCTACTTAGTGGGAGAGCTGAGCCTAAAACCCAAGCCTCCTAAACCCCAATCCAGTGGTCTTTCAACCCATCTACCTGTGAGCCTAGAAGGAGGATAACTATTTTCCTAGACAATACCAGCTTTCTGTAGTTAATAGATACTCAAAATCAGCACCACCCCCAGTCACTTTATGAACTTCATTTTCCATTGTTTTCTTCCTTTTTTCCTTAGCATTTCCCTCACACTTTTTGTTTCCAGTACTTTCCCTCTGCCCTGGGAGAGAAATAAACATTTACTGAGTACTCACTATGCACTAGACACCATGAAATACACAAGTAACACATGCTAAATCATTTGTTGTCTCACTTAACACTCTCAGCAACTATGAGGTATTAAACCAATTTTACATATTAGGAAACTGAGGCTTAAAGAACTTAAGTGTCCAAGGAGGCACAACTAATACGCAAGCTTCCAGTCCGGTGTGTTGACTCCAGAATCTGTACTCTCCCCATGACGCCACAATGCATCCTGCAGGTAACTGAAGCCCTCGTGCTGCCTGGTGCCTTCCGGCCCTCCTCCCTCCCCTGTCCTGCCCTCTTCCCTCTCCTGTTCTCACTGAAGCAGCATTCCTCCGGTTTTCAGATCAACACAGCCATCTTGTGTTTGATTCCATTAACCAATAACAGAAAACTAGCAATTTCAAGAAATCAGTTCCCCATCTCTTTTTCAGGTTTTATATTTTTTAAAGGATGCCTAGAATCAAAACCTAACGCGGTCTCTACAAATGCAGAAAATAGTCAAACTGTAACTGATGCCACGTACTGGCATCAATTCTTATTAGGAAAGAAGAAGCTTTTGTTGAAAAGAATATTTAAATGGAAAGATTAGAAAAAGATCTTTTCTTACACATTCATTTAATTAGAAGTTCACACATTCGTTCTCAAGGCTGTGCTAGAAACTGGAAGAAACAAGCAAGTGTTACTTAGAATCCAGATTCTGCAAATGGAGGCCTCCAAGACAAAGAACACTGCAATCACGGTGTGAGAGGGGCAAGTGAGGAGGTGAGGTTTGCGACCAGCTCTCAAGTCTGAAAAGAGGGAAGGGCTGAATTTGTAAGAAAGTATTATATCCCACTGCATTCATTTGTATGACTTATTTTCAACACAACGAGTAATTATTTTTACAGTTTTCTCTCCTTTGTCTTCTGCATGCTTCACGAGGGCGGGTACTGTGTCTTACCCATCTTTGCACCTTCCACATCCCAGAGTCATTATTTTATATATAGAAGATACTCAGTAAATGTTTTCATTGAATAAGCACTCTACCTTTTCAAGTAACAGACTCACTTAATGAGGTCACTCATAATTTTACCTCTTACGTTGTGCATATTTCAGAACCATATTTTCAAAGGTAGAGGTGAAAATTAGATTTCACAGTAGAATCAGAGGTATAATGGGAGGCTATTGTCAAAAATAATGAAAATAAGTGTCAAAGTTCATCAGCTTCTGAATTCTCTTCTCAATGACTTTTTCCTCTTTTGCGTGGAGAACCTTGGACCTTAGCTGTTATTTTTTCTTTTTTTTCTTCAAATACCTTTAATATAAAACATATTTTTGAGGCACAGTACTATTCTTGATGCATTCAGATGACTTATTTGTCAGACAAAAAAGGGCTCCTCAGGCTGCTATGAGGCTATTGTACACACCTGTACATTTTAAGTAGATTTCAACACAATGGATATTAACAGCTGTTCTCAGAAGCACTCACTGTTTGAGGGGTACTTATTCCTGCTCCTTTATAGGATTTTGTTTCCTTCTTTTGACATTGTATCTACAATAATACCTCCAGTGGTTGGCAAATTAGGGAGGAAATTCAGCATTAAAATTGTTTATAGTTTGTTTCTCAGAAAAAGAAAACCAATAAAGAAAGAAGCAAATTTCAAAGCACGAAGAGCTTATGATGCAATCTTTTTAAACAGCACAAGTACACCCTAAATCGTTACCTAGCTCTTTAGAAATAAGCGTCTATAAGTGATTCAGTTGTTTTTGTGTTTTTATCTTTTTTATATTTTTACTATCAGTTTAAATAAAAGCAAGCTGATCTTTTCTGAGCTCTATATTCCCACTAACTGAGCATTAAAGGCAGTCTGTACCATGGCTTACTTTGTTGAACCCACTGTATCAAAAACAAGATTCCTCTGTGGACTCCATCAAATAGAGTAAAACGGGGTACAGAAAGATTAGTGAGTTAAGCTGAACAAGGCATGGTTCTGATAGGCCTTTTTGGCCCTTTTGAAGTTAGGAATCAGAACCAGTTTTCTACAAACAGTAGGCTACCCTCAATGAGATGATGTTCAAACATTTGCAACATGTAAGAGTTCTAATTCATAATGGCGCTTGTAAATTTGGCCCTGGCAAATAGAAGGGCCAGCCGCCCACTCCCTCAGGACATGTAGGCCACTGTAACTGATTATGATGACTCAGCGGGGTTCCAGATGTCATTTCTCCACTCACTGGCTAGAATCATGGCACCCAACTTTTTTTTCTGTAACTCTAAATTGGACCCCAAGGAGGCTTTGCCACCCTTCTGTCTTACAGTTAAACTAATTAGGAGCTAGTATACTTCATAACCACTGAGTGAAATTTGCACATTCCTATAGTTATCATTATATGAAAGCAATCTTCTAATATTTAGGCTCAGCAGGCGAGACACCTCAGGTTGGCCTGCGGTCTCTGACCACCAGAGGAAGAAGGGGAAGTGGGAGAAGCCAACATACCCTCAGCGTGTGGCAAACAATGTCCCAGACTGCTGTGGTCCTCCTCCCCAGTTAGGATGGGGATGGAGAAAGGAGGGCAGGAAGAAGTCTGCAAAGGACTCTCCTGCCATCCTTCACTCTCTACCTAAAGTCTCCCAACCCCCATCCCCCCCACCTTTGGAGACACATCTATAGACTCTAGACAGAGCTAATTTTCAGTTTCCGAGCCAGAAAACAGGGCAGACAATCCAAAAACATGAGTTATGTATAATATAATCATATTTTTTGAATCAAAATTGAAACGTACTGGTCAGACACATTGGTCTAGCTGCACATGGTCAAACAAGAACACAGCATAGAGTATTTTTTAATCAGTTCTAATATACACATAGTTTTATTATTCTAACATCACTGAAATAAGGATAAGGATGTGTCTTGCAATCAATAACATGTTGGTTTAATGTTTTTTCTTGATTAGTGTTACAAAAAATAATGGTGTGTCTTACAATCAATAGCATCTTAGATGTGATCAAATTGACACCAGGATAATCCCAGAAAACCCAGGAAAAACAATCTGTTTTTACACATGTTCAAACCTTGCAGTTCTTTAATCCCAACTGGATTTCAGAGGCAGAGTGTAATGGTCTGTTTCATGTATCAACTTGCCTGGACTCTAGTCTCCAGTTATTCAATCAAACATTAATCTAGGTGCTGCTGTAAAGGTATTTTGTACATATGAGGTTAATATCCTCCATCAATGGACTTTAAGTAAAGGAGATTATGCTCCATAAATCTGGGTTGGCCTCATCATATCAGTTAAGGTTTTGAGAGTAGAGCTGAAGTTTCCCTGAGGAAGAAGAAATTCGCCCACATCAGCTCCTCCCAGAGTTTCCATCCAGTCCTTCCTGTCAGCCTGATGTACAGATTTTGAACTTGCCTAACCAGCTCTTGCAGTCACATAAGCCAACTTTTTGCAATCAAACCTTTTATATATATTCTACAGTTCTGCTTCTCTGTTGGAACCCTGACTGATACAGAGGATCGGTGGTATTTTTTTTTCTCCTAATATTTTCTCCCTTTTTGACATTTACTTAACTGAAAAGGTAATATATTTCCCTATTCCTTATATTTATATAAAAGTACACAGTGAAAAGATTTCTTCCAGCTCCCTTCCCCATCCTGCCAGCTCCTAATCTACCACCTGTCACATGTAACCACTATAATTATTTCTTTGTAATTCTAGAGTTTTTTATGCATAAGCAAATAAATACAGATATACATCTCCTCCAACTCCCACAAATCTACAAAAGAGAAAAAAGGGTAGCCTGCTACATACAATGTTCTTCACTCTGCTTTTTATTTCCTTAATATTCCTGAAAGGTATTTCCATTTCAGTATGCAAAGAACTTTATACTTTTTCCTCAGCTGTATTATATTCTATTGCATGTCTATACCATGATTTGTTTTTGTTTTTGTTTTGTAGTACGCGGGCCTCTCACTGTTGTGGCCTCTCCCGTTGCGGAGCACAGGCTCCGGACGCGCAGGCTCAGCGGCCATGGCTCACGGGCCCAGCCGCTCCGCGGCATGTGGGATCTTCCCGGACCGGGGCACGAACCCGTGTCCCCTGCATCAGCAGGCGGACTCTCAACCACTGCGCCACCAGGGAAGCCCTATACCATGATTTGTTTAATCAGTCACCTATTGGTGAACATTCAGCTTATTTCAACACATTTGCTAATATTCACAAGGGAATATCCTTAAAAATATTTTAAAATATAAATGGATAGACAGCTAAACAGATAGATAGATAGATAGAACTGTACATAGTGACTTATGTCTGTATAATCATTGTGTACTTTGAGCAAGAGTACGTGTAGAAGAACACACAGTGGAATTACTTAAAGGGTTAGAGGGTACATGCATTTTCAATTCTGAGAGATTGTCCTAAATTGTCCTAAATTGCCCACCATCATCAAAGAAAGTATTTGGTTAGAAAGTGCTTGTTTTTCCACAGCCTCAGCAACACAAGTGTGTCATTGATCTTTGGAATTCTTGCCAATTCAATAAATTACAAAGGTACGTTTCAGTGGATATATAATTTATATTTCACTTAATAAGAGTGATATAGAATATCTTTGTAATATGTTTGAGTCCTTTCTACTTCCTTTGCTGTACAACCTCTGTGCATATTTTTGGACTAGTTTTCTACTGAGTTGGTCTTTCTGTATCATCCAAGGGTCCTTAGATATTAAGGAGGTTACTTTTCTATATGTGACATGAGAATACTAATATTTTCACCAGGTTGTCTTTTGGCCCTCTTGATAGTCCCACCATATAGAATTTATTTTTATGCATTTTGATTTATCAATCTTTTCTTTTTATGGACTTCAGATTTTGTGTCATACTCAAAAAGGTCTTCTCCACACCAAGGTTCTAAAGACAGTCACTATTTTTTCTTTCTATAGAATGTTTAGGGTTTCTTTTTTTTACATTTAACTCTTTATTATTTTTTTGATGGCTGACCAGTTGTCCCAACATCATTTATTAAATAGGCTACTTTTTCCCTACTTATTGAAGATGACTTTATCATAGAATTTCTATATATATTTGGATTTAGTATGTTCCATTGGTTTATATGTCTATGAACCAGTACCACATCTTTTAGTTAGTAAAGCTTTATAATATATTTTAACATCTTGGCAGGGTTAATTCTTCCTCACCTTCCTCCACCCCACCATTGCTCTTCTTTCAGAGGGTTTTCTTGACTATTCTATTTGTGGCTGCACAAGAACTTCAGAAACAGTTCTCTGTTCATCCCACCTTGGCCCCCTCCCAGATATTTCCATACTGGTTTGTCTTATCACAGTCCTAAAATTCCCCCATTAGATATAATGACTCAAAAAGACATAAGCATTAGACAACGGTCTCTTACCTTGTGCTGTGAACTGGGACAGCCACCACATCTCTTAGGGTTTTAGTTTTCCCCCTGACAGAAAAGGGACACAGATAAGGAGAAAAAGTTTTACATAGATGCTCTCTAAAATACCTTCCAGTTCTAAAGTTCTTCAGTTCAATGTCAAACCTCTTGTTGGGTGTTTTAATTAGCAGTATGCTCATTTCTCATAAAAAATGCTTGCCTTACAATTTTATATCACAAACCATTGGAATTTTTGGAATCATTTGCCATAATTTGCAGTAGAGTAGAAGACTGAAATGAAATGACTTATTTCTCCTACAGATCAAAATTTAAACAGTAGAACTTCCACTGAGTCCTTTTTTCTAAGCCATTTACCTCTTCTAAGTGCAACATAGTATAAGCAAAGGATCCGGCACCCAAAAAAGTACCAACAAACAACAGAAGTTTCAGAAGGTCTGCTTCTATTTTTGTTTTTGCTTCTTTTTCTCTTTTTACCATATCTGTAAATTGATAGCTAACCAGACATTGTAAGATCAAAGACTCTAAATGCAGTTTAGTCTCCCACGTGACTGAGTGGCCACTGAGCACATTGATTACACATCACCGGTGAGTAACTGGGACAATACTCCACTCTAAATTGCATGTCATGGATGAGGCTGAAAAAAGGAACCAATAAAAACTTTAGTTGGTTGCGTTACTCTGAAAGGTACATTCTTTTTTTAATCTTGCCAACAGGTTGGCACACTACTGGTCTGTGACACCTAAATAGCACCGTAGTTAAATGTTTGGTGGCTTCTGAGCAACTACCTGATCTATGAACCACCTAGATCCATGAATTAAGAAGCTGAGAAGCCTCTCTCTGTCCACCTCAATGCTATTCATGACTGTTTTATTAACAGGTTTTTCCTTCTCCCTTTTCCTCAATGGCTCTGTTAGGTGGACTCTCTTAGAATGTGGGCTATAAAGCACAAAACCAAAGAGAATAGTTTATTTTCAGGATAGTATTTTTATCCTTTCTGCAGAATAGTGCCTTACATATGTAATATGCCTCCTTCCGAAAATGATGCATTCTTAAAGTGATTGACCTACATAAAAATCTCATCTCAGCTTTAAAAAATTCCTGTGCAAAAACATAAAGCTAGGATAGAAGGATCTGCATTTATTTCAATAAGTCAGAAGTTACTTGGGCACTAATCCTCATGGGAGCTGCATACAAATACCTGGACATCAAAATATCCTTGACTGGGCTGACTTTTAATTTGGGAGTTTACTAGAGCCTGCAGCTATACTGCTGGAGTCTGTGATAGTGTCAGATTCCATAAATGAAGCATGGAGGACTTGGTTAGATGCCTGGGTAGAATGCCAAAGAATGCCCTGGGGACATGCTAATTCAGTACTCAAGGTAGCCTACCCTTCTGTGAGCCAGTACTGAACAAGCACCCTGTAAAGGTGTTTGAAGTACTGCAGGGCAGTCTCAAGTTTTTGCTGTCAGCTCCTCGCACTTATTTACAAAGCTCTTTTCTCTGGCATTTGCAGGGCAGCTGCAAGGATAATAAGTTATAGCTGCCACATCAAATTTCCCTGCAAGCAGAGACTGACTGGCACCCCACCACCAGCCAGGGTTTCCTTGAACCCCCTTCCTGATTGGTAAGGGAGGCTGGTGAGAGAACGAATGTCCAGGGAGAGGACTCCTCCAACACTTCCAATGGGTACATGACAGGAATAACTAGAGAAAAGAATAATGCACTATGACCATCTCTTACATCTTTTCATCTCTTCCCAAGATTCTGCTGAAGGATGAAGATGTTTAGAAGTGCCACCCTGCCACCGTCCAGGCATTGCCACCACTCTAAGAGTGGAGAGCTGGGGGATTACTGTAGGCAGGGAATCTCATCAATGGCCGCAGCTTTCTCTTTAGTAGGTGGTGGCAGGAAACTATTCAAGAACCTAAGGGAACCCAGCCACTGCCATCGTCATGCTCATCATCTTAGGAGCCCCAGGTCCTGAACTCATGCATGTGCATTCCTCACAAACCTGTTTCTGAGAAATATTATTTTCTCCTTTTTACAGAAGTAAGAACTGAAGCTGAAAGAAATTAAGATACCTGTCCAAGGTTGCTCAGTTACAAGCAAGAGAGCTCCCATTCAAACCTATGACCATCTAACGCCAAAGCACAGGAGATGGGAGGTAAAATTACACATATCTCAGTTTCAGCTGAGTTTCCAAAGACCAAGAATAATACAAGTGGCAAGTACTGCCCAAATCCTCAAGTGAGATTCTAGAGCACCAATAAATGTAGGGCGTGCTGGGAAAGTATTAAACCAGTGCTGTCAGTGTTAGCCTACCTCACACCCCAAGGGTTTAATGAATGAAGACACTAGAGAAAATGTTTCTTTTAGAGAGACTTGCTGGGCTACCATGGCACCTCTCCTCTCCTTTCCTGGGGACTGAGGAGGAGGGTGGGTCCCCATTACCTCAAGCTGAAGAGAGGAACATCACAAGACACTGGAAAAGTCAGATGTGTGTCCCCTTTGACTTTGAAAAATAATAGCTCATTTCCACTAGGGAAAACTAAAGGAAAAAGATGGCAGTTGTTAGAAAAGGGCTATACTGGGAGTGAGCTGTTCTGCTACAGATGCAGGAAAGGGGTAGGTTTATCTGAAGAAGAGCTGTTTATATTTCCTCATAAAACGGCCCCTTTGCTCCGGATCTGCTCTCTGGCTGGGCCAGCTCTGGAGGGGTCAGAGCAGCTGCTTTCCAGGGGAAGGAAATGTATCAAGAGCCAGAAGCTGACCACAGCTGCTCTCCCACTGCTGGCTGACAAGCCTGAAGCAGCCTTGAGCTGGGTAAGTGAATCTGAAATACATCGGGCTTATTTTTTATTTTTGTACAACAGTGGACTAGACAGGAATCATCTGATTATTAGACTGATCTGGGCTTTTAGCACTAAAACAAGGGGATAATTGATTCATCTAAAAGTGGCTTTAGAACTATGAAACCTGCTTGAAATGTCATACGGGAACCAGGGAGAGGGAAGAGCCACCGAGCCTGTATAAGAGGCATTTCTGAAGCGAGTCAAAGTTACTTTATGCTTTTCAGCTGCTCTGAGCCCAGCTCATTCCACGGGTAGCTTATACACGCTCAATGCTGCCTCTTATGAATTATGGAATGCCCTCTTCCTTGGCATGCTCTTTGGGGGGATTAAGTTTCTAAAGGTCTGCCGGGTGATGTATGGCATGCACTGTTTACCCTACAGCCCTCCATCATTTTGTTCATAGCTATCTGGCCACCCTACCCCACCCCACCTCCACTTACAAGAAACTAGCAACTCCCAGTTTTGCACACCTGATGAGTATATAACTCGGTACATTGGGTTGGGCATCACAAAACACTTTTTGCATTTCTTGGTCGCGCACTGGTCATCACATCTTTGCTTCCTATGTTTCAAATCAATCTTCTGGTGCCTCAGTCGCAAGTCCTATGACTACTTGAGAAACAGCCAGAAGAACTCATTAGGTCTGAGTACTCTGAAATCCCTGAAGCAATTATTTCTTAAGCGCTACTCCAGACAAGCAATGGAGGCCCAGGATAGGAAGCAATTTGTCTCTCAGGAGCACTCATGCAGATGACACTTCTGCAGTTGTGAGAGAACAAACAGGGAGCGGAGGCAGGGAGGAAAGGGAACCGTCCTCATGATAAAGTACGTACAAACTACATCTGGACTTCAGTGTGCATTTTGCATTTTTTAAATATGGGATGCACTCTAAGCTTACAGATTCAAAACTGTATCTAGATATAGCCATAAAAATACGTTTGTCAACATTCTGTCATGCTTTTTAATTTCCAAAAATTGTCATTAAAGAGTATAACTTGCCTTCTCATTTGACGATGAAACTCCTGATGGCACCTAAAGAATGGTTTTAATAATATTTTGGGTAAAATGACCATACTCACTGTATACAATGTTAAGTGATAAAAAGCTACAAAATTGGACATGCAGCATGTATATGTATATGGCAGCATCTAGCCATGTCCCAGCTTGAGGATCTCAAACATGCTGAGTTCAGACACCCCCAAATACACATGTGACCCACAAGCCCACAAGGCATCCAGGGTTCTCTGCTGAGTCACTGGGACCCAGAGCAGACACTGTCAGCACCCCAGCAGCTTTCCTCAGGTCATATAAGGCAGGTTACACTGCTTGGCTTCCAACTGCCTTTGGGCTTTCTCTGGCATCCAGAGTCTGCTCTGCCTGCACCTAGAACAGGCTGGGAGTGACCGACAGTTCACATTTCCATCTCTACCAGTGTTCCACCAATGACTGTAGAGTGGTGATACAAATAAGCCAACTCTCTCACCCCTCCAGAGAGACAACTCTGAGACACATGTTATGTCCTGACTGTTTGTGTTCTCCCAGCAGAATTAAACTCCAGTTACCCACAAAGCTAACTGCCTTGATAACGCAACATTATTGGTGTTTCCTTAAGATCAACCCCAAAGATTGTACCAAGTCTTCATCTCAGGTTGTACTTCTGTGGAAACCCATACTGAAACAGCTCGTGACAGAAATGGTTCTAGGAAGCAGATCCTTATCATGGACTCTGGAATTAGATACTGATAAATTGTAGGGAGTGATAACTTAGCTGTGGAATCTTAATAAGGAAGACTCTCAACAGTGGTGAATTGGGATGAGATTAAGGTGTACTCACTTATGCAATATCCACAGAATTAGAGAGAACTTATAAAGACTGTGAGGTTTTTTGATTAGTTAGTTGTTGTGAAACATCATTGATGCACTAAAGGAAAAGTATTGACAGGCTCAGGTCAACCAATCAGAGCACACTGAGGAAACGAAAAGATGGCCTCCGTGACAGCCTTTAGAGACACTTAACTCTTGCAGCTAAAAGAGCAGCTGCTGAATATCAAGCCTAGAATCTGAGATTAGCCATTACAGTGAGAGACTGAATTCAGAGTCCAGCAAGTCTAGAGAAGACCCTAGATATTGAAGGAGTGGGATTCAGAAAACTGAAACAGGGACATCTGGTTAGACGCACTTGAGAAACTTGAACCCCTAGGTTCCCCTAAATCTTCTGGGCTGGCAGAAATTGTCTAATCCCCCTGCTAAGATAGCAGCTTTCTCTTGTCTACAGATCATGCAAAATCCACACCTATGGCAGATGTCCCACAAGATAACACTTGCCTCCTCAAGATTTGCTCCCACCTTCTCTGATTACTTCCAGGCCAATAACTAGGGTTAAGTCTCAGCATTATTAAACGTGGGTTTCTCTGATTGGAGGAAAGGGATTATCTATGAAAAGAACTGTAGGACCTGGCTACTATGTCATGCCAGGAATGGGAGAACATGCCTGGGAATGGATCTTAATGGTACTGAACCAAAGGAAGCAGAAAATACTATTGAGTAAAGGAAATATTTATAATATAGGAGTACTCTCCTGTGACTCAGGATTGAACATCTGGAAGAGATAGATACCTGTAACCTATTTTAATACCTTGCTGGAATAGCTACTTGAAGCTAGGAACAAAATGATGGTCTACAGTAAAGGAGATGGAAGTCAGAACTTCCTTGGCAGATGTTTAAGGAAGGGGGTCCAAGGTTGGTCCAAAGGTGGACATGCCAGGATGTGTCTATTATATATAAAATCAGAGGACTCATCAGTTGTATATGTTCCCCAGGAGGCCAGAGAACACTCTTCATTAAAGAAACAGTAATATGCTACTGAGGTGTACAAGACATTTTTGAAAATTTCAGCACTGGATGTTCTCTGTAAACCAGGATTGATGATAGGGTTAATGGTATGCAACTGGACTCCGTGGTATCAATGCGGATGAATGGATTCTAGAAGTGCAGAGGCCAAGTAGCAACACTAACAATAACCATTACAGCAACAAGTCTAAAATGGCATCAGAGAATCCTGACCCACAAAGATCTGTGGCCATGGCTAATATATCACAGTATTCCTTGGATGAGACTGATTCCAGATCCAAGTCAATTCTCAGACCCAAAGCCCACTGGTTGAAGAAGAGTCTGACTTCTTGAGGAAGGACACCGTGATACCATAGCAATTATAAACATAACAGATTCCCCAATCCTTCTAAAAAGGGACCTATGGATATTCATTACAATAAAGATAATGCCCACAGGACTTCCCTGGTGGCGCAAGCGTTAAGAATCCACCTGCAAATGCAGGGGAAACGGGTTTGAGCCCTGGTCTGGGAAGATCCCACATGTCGCGGAGCAACTAAGCCCGTGAGCCACAACTACGAAGCCTGCGCTCTAGAGCCCATGAGCTACAACTACTGAAGCCCACACACCTAGAGCCTGTGCTCTGCAACAAGAGAATCCACCACAATGAAAAGTAACCCCTGCCCGCCGCAACTAGAGAAAGCCCGTGCACAGCAGCGAAGACCCAACACAGCCAAAAATAAATAAATAAATTTATTTTTTTAAAAAAAGATAACGCCCAGATTATTTGAGAACAGTTGGCTACATGGTCTGAGCTGACACTCTTGAGATATTAGGAGATTCAAAACATCGCCATAGTCCCAGTGTTAGAAGGGGAACTTACAGAGGCAAAGCAATAATTGGAGATCTGGACCAAGAATCCTCTTGTGGTCATTTTCCCAGTCTGAGTGCATAATTATGGTAGATACATTTTAGCAGCTGGTATAACCCTCACCTCTGTTCTCTAACCTATGGAATAAGAGCTACAGTAGTAAGAAAGGCAATCTGTAAGTCTCTAAATCTGTCCCTTCCCCATCCAGGACTGTGAATCAAAGTAATACTACATCCCGGAAAGAACGGCAAATTAGAGTCACCCTCAAAGTCCTAAAGGAGGCAGGATGGCGGTCTACAACTAATCTCCCTTTAATTTACCAGTTTAGTCCACACAGAACCCCCATGGGTCACAGAAAATGATAACGGATAATGTAAACTTAACTAAATGGCAATCTTAGTCACTAGAGCAGTGCTGGATGTGGTATCTTTACTAGAAGAAATTAGCACAGACTCTGGAATGAAGCTACAGATTTGAAGGAGTTCTTTTCGATTCCTTGCAGGAAAAAGTATCTGAAGTAGTTTGCATTTGCTTGGATTGGAGAGCAGCTCACATTCATTCCTACCATATACTTCACGCCAAAAGCTATTGGCCTTTCAAGATGTTTGAACAACATCTTAAAGGCACAGCTGAGCTGCCTGCTATGGGATAATAGCCTATGAGGTTAGGATGCAGTACATATTTTGAACGAATGGCCATTATCTGCTGCTCTGTGTCAACAGTTAGGATTGAAGTAGGTCCGGGCACCAAGGAATGAGAGTAAACGTGGCCCTTCTCACCATTAGTCCCAGTAAATTATTCAAAGAGTTTGTGCTTACTGCTCCTTCAGCTTTAAGGTCAACTGGACTAAAGATCCCGGTTCCTGGGTGAATGGAAATACAGTAAAGGACAAAGTAAGGGTCCACTAAACCTAAAGCTATGACTGCCTCCCAGGCATTTTCATCATTCATGCTAATAGATCAGCAGACAAAGTGAGTTATTATACAGGCAAGAGTGACCGACTCTCATGGGGAGCTGGGATTTCTTCTACAAAACAGGCACAGGGGTTAAGTATGTTGGGGACTCAAGGGATTTAGAGGGCACCTGCTGAAAAAAAGAAGTTTAAGAATTGGTGACTGGTCGCCACCTTGAAGAATGAATGACAGAATGGAATGCACTCATCATGGAGCATGAGTGGATCTGAGCAGTGCCAAGGGGCAGACTGTAGCAGAGACTGTCAGTGTACCACCCATATACCCTCAAACTTTACCACTGTAGTGCACAAAGCTGACTTCCAACTGTCTAATGACCCTCTCTGGTGGCCAGAGCCTCTCTGTCCACACACATGGCAGGTCGGAAGTGTCAGAGAATTAACAACCCCCAGGAGAAGCATTCAACCAATGACTGAAGGGAATTGGGGTATAAATGCCACAGTTCCTTTCCCATGGGGGGAGGAGAACTCTGAGGCACACGTTCTGCAGTTTCCTGGAGTTCTTCAGTGAGTTTCCAGTTATCTACAGGGGTTACTTGCTTGACTATGATCCCTTTCTTGGCTGTCATCTCTCCCCTATTTCATCTTCCCACCCTCTTACCAGGGTTTCCTGGAGTCATCCTCATATAAATTACTTGTACTCCAGTCTTCATCTCCGGATTTACTTCTAGAAGAAGACAAACTAAGAAAGACTCCCAGGTCCCTGTTGGAGGGATGTCCACACATGATACTCAAACAGGGACCAAGCGAAGTCTTGTGTCATGGACAGGATCACTTCTGCTGGGCAATGAGTGATAACGCTAGCTACAGACAGAATGCAAACCCTTCTCTGGCCCTGCTGGAAAGGGTTGAAATGCTGTGGGAGGCTACAGGAGGCTGGGTTATCAATGGGCAGAGACTCAGGTCCAGTGCACGTCCTGGTAAGTTCAATAACGCCCCTTACAGCATTCCTTTGTCAGGTTCACTCAGCTGAGACTTCCCAGAAGTCAGGCCCTCTCCTTCCTTGGACAAAATTTCCCACCTTAATAGGTACATCTCTGTTACTCTTCACATCTCCACCACCATCCCATGCCACACATCCCCACAGCCCACCTTTTCTCTTCAGGCTTTCTTGAGCAGCACTTCATCCCTCCTCAAAACTTACACTCCTCTTCTCTTTTATAATATGCCCAGAAGCCCCATTAAACCTGCAATTCATATCTTTAACTATTAAGCAATTAACAAAATTAAACAATTAAAAGCTATTTAACTATATTTAAAAATAGCTTGCCTTTTCTTGAGTGTAGGGAAAGTTTCATCTTCAGCCCCTTCCAGAAGATAAGAAGAAATTGTTGTGCACCATCTTTCATTTGCAGCAAAGAAAAAAGAAATAAATCAGGACAGTCTAAATGGCCACGTTCTGTTACATATGTGTAAACAAAACACACCACAACATTAATAGGTTCTATTTCTTAGTAGTAAATTTACAAAGGGTTCTGATTTCCTTTATTCTTTTCTCTGTTTCCCCAATCTTCTGAAAGATACTACATGTACAATCTCAAGAAAATGCAACCATGTGTATCATTTTAGAGTCCATAGATTGCGGACTCTGTGGTTTTTCAAATAATTTGTCTATATTAGGAGGAAGGAACTAACAGGCCCTTGTTAACTTCGATTTCAATTTATTTCCCATTGACAGTTTTTCAAATTTAAAACACGTACACACAAGTAACTATAACTCAAATTCCGTGAATTAGAATACTACTTACCTATTTACAACTATAACAAAACTTGAAATTCTTTTTCTCATGTGTATGCGTGCAAACATAAAATCAATATCTAATCTTACTGAGTATTGAATCTATACACAATTTTTTAAATTACTATCTGGCAGCCCCAAAACAATTCCAGCTTCAGTTAAATTTAAAGATAAAACTTATAGGTGGAGTCTAATACATGACACAAATGAACCGATCTACAAAACAGAAACAGACATAGAGAACAGACTTGCAGTTGCCAAGAGGGTTGGGTGGGGGAGGGATGGACTGGGAGTTTGGGGTTAGCAGATGCAAACTATTATATATAGAATGGATAAACAACAAGTTCTTACTATATAGCACAGGGAACTGTATTCAATATCCTGTGATAAACCATAATGGAAAAGAATATGAAAAAGAATGTATGTATATGTATAACTGAATCACTTTGCTGTACAGCACAAATTAACACAACATTGTAAATCAACTATACTTCAATAAAAAATCTTTAAAGATAAATTCAGCAATATGAGAGCTGATTCTGACCAAGAATGAAAGACCTTATTAGAGGACCATGGTTAAGCACTGGAAATTTGCTCCCTTATAAAATTTCTCATAAAATAGCTAAAGATCATCTTGCTTGAGAAGAGCAATAAAATAAAAGCTACTATCCTTCAAGACAGCCAAAGGTATCTTTCTGAGCTGTTGCCTTCACTGCTCAAGAACATACTAGAATATAGCTCTGAGGCACAGAATGAGCTTCTATGAAATCTCAACCATTTACATCCTATGCATAAGGAAAGGACTAGAAAAGAATGAGTAAAACTTGAAAGCTTTTCACTACATTCTGGATTAAGTTCCTTCCTTAGAACTGTCTGAAACCATTTAACAAAGAAAGTATGTAAGGAGATAAAAATTCAAAATAAAATAAATTAAATTTAGTACAAGTTAATTTACCATAGCTCACAGTAACTAAGAGAGACTATTTGAACAACAAAAACAAAGAGCCATTTCCGGGATAAGCTGCTAGACACATGTCAAGTATTAGGTTGAACTACATGAAATTGCCCAGGTTTGGCCATTTTTTCATCAAATGACAATTTCATATAATTTCACCTAGTATTTTCTCTTACATTTTGCACAACTACAAAACTCAGAAAAGTAATATTTGGTTGTTATGCTGATTTGAAAAACGACATGCAAAACAAAAAATGACAATACTTTATAATCTTATCTTCATAAAGTATGGTAAGCTAGCCGGGAGTAGAAGGACTCAAGAGAAGTTGATATTCAATTTTCAACTAATGTTCAGATGCACATGGTCAAAGACTTATCTGATTCATATAAATTCACATAAAATCAGTCAGAAAACTTGAGTTAAAAACGAACGTCCTTTTCCCCTACTACTTGTATTAACTATTTCAGTTGTTCTCAGTCTGGTCCAGAGCACCATATTAGACACGAATAGGAGGAGAAATTTCTCTCTTTGAGAAATTCTCCAATGGTATTGTCTTCACAACAATTTTTCAAGTAATATGTTAGCATAATATTTGTTGAGATTATGATGCAGTGATGTTTGAGGTGGGAAGCAGTGTGGAGGAGGGGGAGGCACTAGATAAGCCAGATCCTTGACACACATTTCTTTGCTTGGTCTCCCATTAACTAGTGACGCACACCACCAAGACCGCCTGCCCAGCTCCACTCCCAGAATCTCTCCCGGGCTTTAGAATGTGGTTTCATCTCTGTCTGAATCCTTTACAGGAAAAGGGTAATATGGATCCTTGAACATACAAGGTATTAGGAATATTTTAAAGGGGTAACCATTTATATCCTCCTTCTTAAAATACTCTATTTTCTTGGAAACCTTGACATCAACTCATTTGGTTTTCCTTCAACCTCTTTGGCTCTTTTCAAATTCTCAGAGCAGCTTCTCCTCTCTATCCAACCTCTGAATGTTGAGGTTCCTTGGGGTTTAGTCGTGTGGTTTTTCTCTTTTTCTTTTTCTCCCTGATACCTTCCACTCCTGTGGCATTAAATAATATCTATATGATGACAATTCCCAAATTTATATCTCTAGCCAAGATCTCTCTTCTGAGATCCAGATCCACTGACTTCTTAGCATTTCTACTTGGATTTGTCTCCCTCCCAAGTAAAAATTAGAAACTGAACTCTTAATTTTTCTCCCCAAAATTCATCCTTATTCTATATCCTTCATCTCAGTAAATGGCACTTCAATCCCACCAGTTGCCCAAATCAGAAACCTGGAAGTTATTCAGCTTCCCTTTAAGCCTATCACAACCATCACTAAGTTCTATCAATTCAATACAATGTGTGAGTGTGTGTGTGTGTCTCCAATTTTATCTACCTTTTTCAATGGCCATGGACATTTTCTAGCCATGCCACCATCAGCTCTCACCTATACTACTGCAGTAGTACCACCTTACCAAATTGTTCTTCACAAAGCTAAAAAGAGCAAACCTTTAAAAGTACAGACAAGGTCAAATCAATGCCAAGGGTAAAACCTTTTGACAGCTTTTAGGGTATTAATCCAAGACTCTGCAGGATTTTGATTTGGTCTCTGCCCTTCTCTCCAGCCTCATCTTGGGCCTCTCTCCCCCATTCTTGGCCCATTCCTAGCCCACTGAGCAACTGACCTGCTGTTCCATCACCTCCAATACTCCCCTTGCTATTCTGTTAGCTAATATCTTAGGCTTCTGCTTAAATGTCACTTTCCAAAGAGGATTTTTCCTGATCCTCCAAACTAAATTAGGCTCCTCCTACTATGCTTCCTCATAGTAACCTACATTTTTCCTTTAAAAGACCACAATTTTATTTAGACTTATGTGTATTTAATATCTCTCACACTATTCCACAAATGCCTTGAGGGCATTTTATTCACCAATACACCCAGAGTCTAGTAGAGTGCATAAAACGTAACTATTGTTTGATAAATATTTGGAATATCTGAATCAGCTTTTGACATTAATAATTTATTTTCTGACACAACAGCTGTGTTAAAAAATATTAAATTTCTTGCTCTTGCCAGGAATTGCATCAATTCAGTTTGATGTCATAGTTTACTTTTGCTGATTGGAAGCTCTGTTTGGCCCTTAGAAATAATGATTTTTTAAGGGGAAAAATACGTTTTTATCATCACAATTAATTTATTATCATAAACGCAGTTTGAGAAATGAAGATCTTTCAAATGTCCATAAGGAAAGCAATAACAAAGTAAGGGTCCTGGCAATTTATTTATTTTTTTAACATCTTTATTGGAGTATAATTGCTTTACAATGGTGTGTTAGTTTCTGCTCGATAACAAAGTGAGTTGCCCGCCAGTGCAAGATGGTAGATTGAATACATATGTTTACCATCCCTTCCTGCAAAGATCTAACTGAAATGACAATAATTTATGCCAAAAACAAAGAGAACAAATTCATAGCAGCCCCAAGAAGAAGGAGTGACATTAACAGATTTGAATGACTTCTAGAAAACAGAAAGCAGGTGGAATTATGCAGATGGAAAAGAGGGGCTGGGGGGACAGACTGCGGTCAAGAACATGTGGAGGAGAAGGCAGCAGGGGAAGGGGAAGCCACTCTTCCCAGCTCAGCTCCAGAGAAGCTCCAAACCCCGAACTGAGTGGGAAGGGGGCAGAAATCAGGTGATCAATCAAAGGACTGTCTCTAGAGCATGATACAGCCCCCTCCCCCAACTTGCCTCCACGCCCACGTGTGCAAAGTGACTGGCAGCAGCAGCATTTTGCCCTAGACTAAAATCAAAGAAATGCTCTCTAAAGAAATTGAACAACATGCCTGGAAAGGGCAGGGTTCCTAGAGTGGATGGGATACCACAGAATTAGGTGCTTCTTATTTAATCATCCAGTGGCTATATACTTCCTGCTCACACATTCCAGCTGACGCCTACACCCACATACTATACACTCACAGCCAGCCTTCCAAAGCAGGGGAGAGCCTTGTAGGAAAAACCACCCTACAAAACATACCAGCTAGCTGAATTCATCCATTGAATCCTTTACTTAATTCTTATCACGTCCAAGCACAAATTATATAGTATTATGCTGGGCACTGTATAAACATTTCTGGAATGGGGTAAACAAATTAACGAAAGATAAAATAAATCCCTCAAAGAGATTGTTGCCTAGCTTTGGGCTTACAATCATCATTCTCCTAAAACTTTGTTTTGCAGTTGACAAAACTTGCAGCATTTGCATGTTTACTACCTGTTCTTTCCCACAGCTTCAGGAACATTACTTTCTCCTCCTTTGATCCTTTTCATTTTATTCTCTAGTTGTGCTTCCTCTTTACATCAACTATGGAAATTCCTCCAAAACATATGGTTATTCCCTCTCTCTCTCTCTCTCTCTCTCTCTCCCCCCTCCAACCCTCCTCATTCATTCTTTATCAATTTGTTCTCTTTCTTTCATTTGCCTAAGCTCCTCTCTAATGCCCCATCTTCTGGGTATTTCACTCAGATGTCCCTTGTTCACTTGAAAACCATCACCTGCCATCTGTGAGATGGTGACGTCTCACAGCAATGCCACCTTCTTATAGTCATTTATGTGAGATTTTGACTCACTTCTAATTAACTTCTCTCCTTCATTTTCTATACCCAGCCAATCTTTCAGGTCTGTCAACATATCATGGAAGTATTATATGATTTAAACTTGGCCTAATTCCACAGAAATATTTGAGATGGCATGTAGAAAGCACATAAACAAAATAGTTCATCATAAATTTAAAAAATCAGAACTAAAGAAAGTAGAAATTAGAATACAAATACAATATTGGGGAGGGCTAAAACACAGATATGTAGATTATAAAAGCATATACAATTGTTCTAATTTAGTAAAAAATTGGTTTTGAACAATATGATGAAGAAAATGAAATGAAAGATGTACATTCATAGTTTTCAATGTCCAAATATGAACGTTGTTTTCATAAGATGATGGGGTGTGGAAGAAATTCGACAAATAGCAACCCTCTCTCCTACCCAGGTTTTCTATCAGCTGAGAAATTCGAAGAAAGGAACAAGCCAGTGAAGCTAAAATAACAAGATTACCACTGATAAAGCTGCAGTTTGAGAATGTGACCTATATCTGTAGACGAATAGGCTTAACACACTGAACCCAGAATTAGGTCGACTCCCTCTGCCAGTCCCTGCCGTGGCCCCCAGTAAAGGCAGCAGGGCCCCCCTTTACCACTCAGCTTCCAGAACAGCGGAGGACAGTTGAGAGCACACTCTGTGGACAGACACACTCCCAAAAAGAAGAGCGGAGAGAGGGAATGAGCTACCCTTGCCCAGTTCTTCCTTCCAAAATCACCCATCCGATTAACTCACACCTCCCCAAAGGAGGAGCAGGTGAGGGGCAAAGAGATATACAGTTTGCAGCTTCCTCCATGTGGAATCAAGAACATGGGAGAAAAATTCCTTGTTCCCAACATCAGGGTCCCTGAGGGATGTGGCAAGCAAGGTATTTGACAACTTCCCTTCAGTGAATACAGTTAAAAAAAAATATATATATATATATAAAGTATGTATATATGTATACATATATATATGTATATATGTCTTATTGAAACCTGTGATTGTAACACAAAAAACCCAATTCACTGAAAGGAGTTCTGATGGCGGCCTCAACAATAAAAAGTAGAGCATGAAGATTTTCAAAAAGAAAGCTTCATCATGCGCACCTCTGATAAATATAACCTTAGTTTATTTTTTCTTGTAATTTTTTCTATTACAAGAAATTCCACCTTAGAATTTATATCTTCCAATCCAACTCATCACACTATTAAACACCCTTTCTGTACAAATCCTTTCTATCAGGCTGCATCATTGATCCATGAACACAAAATACTCATGTGTCGCAGCTTATATTGTTTCCATCTGCAATGTCCTTTCCTAAACTTTCAAATCTTAACCATCTTTCAAAGAGATTCTAAGATTGCCTTCCTCATGAAACATTCTCTAATTACCCCAGACCACATCGGTATCTGTCTTTTCACTTCTTAGAGCACTTAGAGTCTGCATCAAAATTCTGCTCATATATTTGTGTTGGTGTTGGTCATTCTTGTTTGTCATGTATCATCATGTCTACTTAACCAGACTCCAAACTCTTTAAAAGATAGATATTTTGAACTCTTGAACTTTTCTGTATTAGCTACATCGACCACAGGACTGAATGTAGAGTAGGTGATTAATAAATACTCGTTGAATGACAATCAGTCAAATTGAGCACATATCAGAAAACAGATACAAAACAGGATTACAAGTCAGCTGCTCCAAGGTCCAAACTGAATATAATCTTTAAAAATATTCAACTGAAGCTACGAGAGAATTATGACATTTCAGTCGGTTTACATATTATATGTTGTTCCTGCTTCCTCATATAAAATGATACATATGCCTGAGAATGGAGAGATTACATCAAGATGGCAGTAGCTGAGCACTTAAGTACATGAGTTTGGGTGTTAGATTTGCATTTGACTCCCAACTCTTACCAGTTGTGTAACCTTCCTTTTAATTTTGAAATTTTTTATTCCCACAGTAAATTTGAAAGAAAAGTACAATGAGCAGCACAGTTAATAGCTTGCCATCCTGATAATATAGAGAGATGGATACCGATACACACACACACACAGAGACACACACTGCCCTTTGACCAAACCATCTGAAAAGAGGCTGCAGACCCCATGACACTTTGGCACATAAACTGTGTAATCTTGAGCAACTTACTACAACCTCGATAAGCCTTGGTTTCCTCGTAAGTGAAACCTGGGGAGGGGGTGATTATTAGGCACTCTTAATAAAGTTACTGTGAGGATTACATCTTTAAATACTTGGCATATAACTGTTATTAAGTCCCATAAAATCTGTACATTCACTATTTCAGTCCAGTACTTCCCACACTTGTAATTGTTCATTTAATGGCCTTGTCCACTGGACTCTTAGACTCCACGAAGGTAGAACTGTGATAACTTACTCATCGTTGTATCCACAGCAAGAAGCATTTGGTCTGTGTTAGGGCCACAATTTAAAGATTAAAGACAACACTTATTCCCTACCTAAAAGGGCCATGGTAATTGCTTGTTGAATACTTAAACAATAATAATCCATTTTAATGATTATTAACAGAATTCAGAAAATATGTTTTATTACAGAAAATATGTTTTAAAGAGACAAAAAAAGAAAGTAAAATTCACACATGATCATCCCACCACCCAGAAGTAACCACTCAGTTAATATTTTTGTATATTCTTTCAAACCTCATTAAAATGTAGGCTTTATAAAGCTATATATATGTTTATTAACTGGGTCTTATCGTGTCAAGTGCACAAATACAAATCAGAAAGCACCTTCTTTGCCCCTAATGTGTCATAAAATTTGCAGCTTAATTGCTTCTTTGTGATTTGCCGGATTGTAAGCAAACAAAAGGCAGAGGACGTGTCTTATTTACCTTGGAATTCCTTGGGACCTAGCACATGGTTTTTACACAACTGTTACTGTCAAATAAAAATGAGACCCATTAAAATCTAAAAACCAGCTACAGAATGGTGATTAGCGCTTTGGAAAGACCACTTCTGGCAGGCTGTGCCATAATTCTTCTCAAGAACTAAGGCCTCGATATATTTTGAGAATTTGTTTTGGGTGAAAGAAAAACTACATTTTAGACTCCTAGATTATGAGCCTTCTCTTTTCATACCAATGCATGGTTTCATTGTGATTTTTCATTTTTGATTTTATTGAGTATAATAGAAAATTTAACTTCAGTAGAAAGAAGATTTTTATTTTAAAGCCTTATGGAGGTGATTATTTTATAGGAACTGATGATATTTTGTAAATATTCAAATATAAAATACTTTAGTAGTTTTACTGAAGTTTTCAATCTGCCATTTGATGTGAGCTGGCTTGATTCCCAGAATGAAGTCTATGTGTATTTATTCAGTCGAGTGAGCCCAGACCCATCTCTGAGGACACTGCCCATTCCCTCGAGTTGGTCTCAGAATTCACTATATTCTTGAACTTACCCAGTTCGTTGGGTGGCTCAGTGCCTTGGAAATATACCTGGGTGTGGGGGGGGGGTGTTCTTCTTTTTATACATATAATCCAAGCCTTCTTGTGATCCTCAGTTTCATCTAATCCTCAGTTTCATCTAATAATCTTATCTTCCTATTTCCAGATGTTCCCTTTCCTCTTTAATGTCATTTTATGTAATAAGTGCTCACCCAAAGCACTGCAAAATACTCGTAAACAATCAGGCTGAGCACGTTAAAGTTTTCTGTGAGGTCACTGACAAACAATTCTTTCTACATCTCCTTTCAATACTATGTACCCATTTTTTTAGGTAAATGAAATATCTGGTATATACAAAAGAATATAAATAAGTTATGACACAAAATAATAAAACAAATATTGAATATTTACTTTTGAAACCTGTTTCAGATTTAACAGATAATATTATCATTTAAAACATTAATAAAACAGTGAGAGAGATAATAGATAGAAAGAAAGAAAGATAGGTAGATACATAGATAGATGTCATTTATTTAACATATACTCCTCCAAACAACTATATATACTCACGAATGATAAGGCAAAACATGCTCAGGTTGCTTGTGAAGTGTGTGTATACATGACAAGTAATAACAGGTTTCTGCTTCCAACGATATGCCTGACTAGAAGGTTCAAGGAAACATACCTCTATAGAACAACTGAAGTTTGGAAACAACATATTGTGTGAAATATTGCTAACCTCAAAGGAACAGGAACATTTCCCAGGGACATACTCTCTTTTTAAAAAGTCACTGGATCCAGACTGGTAGCAGACATCCAGGAGGAGCAGAGTTCCCAGAAGGCAGCTGCTAAACTAGCAACGCTGTCTGGAAACTCAGCCTTACGCCAGCCTTGGGCCAGTACGAGTCTCAGAACAAGGACCTACAACTCACATGCAGAGCTTAGGTAGTTCCAGGTTGGAGGGTACCACCAGCATGAAAAAAAAAAGGAAATTCTCTACAGAATAGTTTCTCAAATTTTCAATTTAGGCAAAGGATCAAAGCAAGAAACTCACAATATTTGATGCCAAACATAGTTGAAAACATGCCACCAGTGAGAGAGAGGGGAAAGAACAGATCCAGAGGCTGTAGAGATTACAAATGTAGCTACAGAATACAGAACAATGACATACAAAATGATTAAAGAAATAGAGGATAAAATCAGAGATCACCTATCAAAATGAGACTGTTAAAGACTGACAGATATATCTGCAATAAAACTTGTAGAAAGGAAACATATAATGTTGAAGTCAAGATCTCAGTCAATGGGCTAAACTGAAAATAAAACACAGCTGAAGAGAAAATTAATAACTAATATACACACAGACACGCACACACACACAAAGAAATTACCCAGAATGAAGCAGAGAAGACAGAGAGATGCAAAATATACAGACATATATGGAAAGCCGAATAATGACTAACATAATTCTAATTAAAATTACTGAAGAAGAGAATAGAAAACGAATAAAAATATTGTGCCTGACCTAGAAAACAATCTGGTGAAATTGATTCTAAAAATAAAAGCCTTTGGGAAAAAAAGTGTGTTAATACTGATGTATAGTCACATGCTTTAAAGCTTTAAACATGCAATACTCAGCTGAGGCACATTTTACATTTTTTCAGAGATCATTTTCCATGATGCACAGTGTTGAGTATAAAAATTACCTAATAGAATTCTGGTATTTTTAGATTTAAAAAAATTGGCATTCCTGAGAGCAAAATTTAGTTGTCCAAATTTGTGACTGATTTCAAGTTCTCAAAGTCAAAATCTGCAGGGGAACCGTATCTATAGGGGAAGAGGAGAACAGATTGGTTATTGTGATGGACAGGAAAAAGAAAGGGAGGTAAATGACATGAAAGCAGCCTTAGCACTTTATGCTATAGTCCTAGAAAGAAATCTCCCGAAACTCTGTCTCCTACTAAAATTTTAAATTGCTTAGACCTGAAACTTGGAGCATTTAACAAATCTTTAAATTAAAATCTAACAGCATAAAGATTCAGCACCTTTTTGTTTATTTAAAAGGTTATACTTTTTTGTTACTCTTCTCTATCTTGTAAATCTTTAAATCATGTATTATATTTATATTTAATATGCACAAGTACCACTATACGCATGTTTTATAACTTAGTTCATCTTCCCCATCATCCTATGAAGTAGGTGCTATTTTTATAAATGAGGAGACTAAAGCCAAGTGAGTTAAGTATCTTGCCCAGAATCACAATGTTAGCAAAACGAACATTGTCTGCTAACATTTTTGAGTAGTGTGATTTTTTTTAAAATGGGTCATTGTGAAAAATACTCTTCTTATGTGAACATTCAAAGCTAATCCTGCAATGCCAATGGTAGATGAAATCAAATGTAAATTTCTAGTTTCTGGATCATTTCTAAAACTTCCTCTCCATCAACCTTTTCCAAAACTCCCCAGATATTAAAATTAGCCTGCCTTCGTTCGGCCACCTATGTGTTCCTCAAGTCTGAGTCTGCTGAGGCCCTAACGCAACAGGGGAGCTGGAAAAGTCAGGCAGAAACAAAGAGGAAGGGTAGCCGCTACAGGATTCACTTGCAGTCACAGGGCCATCAATAACCGAGCCACCTCTTATTAGCGGTTAGGATAGCCAACCCTACTGACTTTGCATTTTTAGAAAATTCTGAGGAGCGGTTAGGGCTCTATTGACGTGGAAGCAAATAAACTATGATCTAAGACTGTCGGGTAAATCTGACAGACTTTGAATGTGGTCTGGCATGTTTCAGGCAATAGATTGCTAACTGAAATTGGGAAATAAATTGATAAAAAAGAGATGAGTTTACATTGAATTGTCAGGCACATCACTGGCCAAAATAACTGGTTTCAATAAATGGGATTTGATGCAGGATCATCTCCTTCATTTTCATCTAGGTTTCAAAGGCTATAGTCCCACTAAATAATATTATATCTCACCACAAACACCAATGTTAATGTGATCCTTTCCTTCTGGATGACCTGATCCAAGTACCATATAAAAAATACACCACTGAGTACTAAAAATAAATCCAGCATGAGGCAGAGTTCTTCCCTTTCATCTTCCACATTGGGGTATTATTACAATTTTAATGATCTGCCTAGGATTTTTCATACACTCTGCTTCTTTTGAAGGAAGGACAGGACACCTATTGAAAAACACCAATCTCCTTGAAATGTCTGCAGCAATGGAGCAGTGGGAATATATGCTTTGCTATATATAAAGAAAGAAAAAGACTAAAGCAATCAGAAGTGTATCACTTTGGTCTTTTATGATACACTGATTTTCCTTTAGAGAGAACAGGTACTTGTGTTCTAATATTGTATTTTCAGTTACTACATTATTCCTTTAAGGTACTCAGAGTATTAACATCCCCACCAAAAGTCTTCTCTCTAAATATTATTTCTGCTTTAGAATCTTGTAGTCAACCCAATGCAATCATTTGATTATATATCTGGTCAAGCTTCTTTCATTTCTTCCCAAAGGGAAATTTAACAATTTTTTTAAATGATTGAAACCTCATCTATACACTTAGGAAGTCTTATATGCTTATTAAAATACAAGTTTTGCTGATAAGTACTTAGAAATGCTAGGAGTTGGGGTAGGAATAACGAAGGAACTAATAATGTTTGAGCAATTACTATACAGTAGGTGTTCCATAGTGGGTGTATTACTGTATAGTGGGTACCTTCAAATGTTATCACATTTAAACTTCTCAACAAACTCCAAATCTCAGCTAACCCTGTGTGGAAGGAAAATATTACAAACATTAGGGTCAAATCAATTCACTTTTCTTATCATGAATTACTCAAAGCCATGTCACATTTTAGTTTGCTCAACATTTGGATTATGATTTAAAAAAACAAAAACAAAAAACAGTTCCTTTGCCCAGAGCTGCTAATTGTCCCTCCTTCTTGTGACTGGTAAAACAAATCATTCTCTTATCAACAAGATGACATAACTTCTTGATAAAATTTTGTAGTATAATTTGCTTTCTTCTTGAAGACACCCTTTCTGAATACCTTGGGCTTCATCTTAATTTGGATCATCCAAGGATTTTATCATATTACTAGATTAGTTTTATTGTTTCATGGATTCCATATCCTCTTTTCTCTTAGATTCATTTTTACTTCTCTTGACATATCTGCAAATACATTTTTCAGAAAAAGTTAATAAGAGACAAAATTTCTGGACCTCTTGCTAGAATTTCTGGAAATGGGTTTTTGGCCAGGTCTAGAATTCTAGAATAAAATCTTTCCCTTCAGAACTTGAAATCATTGAACCATTATCTTCCTGCATCTAGTGCTGTTGATGAAAAGTCTGAAACCAATGTAACTCCTTTTCCTTTGAAGGTAAATAGCTTTTCCTCTGAATAATTTTCAGAATGTCCATTTTATTCATCTGAATAAATCTAGTCTTCTGAAATTTATCAGGGATATAGCTAATGTAAGATGCTAAAAACTATTATTCAGTATGGCACTCCATAGGCCCTTTCAATCTGATCACTCATATATTTCATCTATCCTGAGATATATTTATATTGTTTTCTCCTTTCTTTTTTTTCCCCTCAATTTTCTATTTTTAGAACCCCTATTAGATGTTTGTTGGAGCTCATGGATGGATTCTCCATTTGTCTTAATTTGTCCCTAATCAGCAACCATATTTGTAACTACCAAAAACTTCTTTTTCTCTAATAGCTCCTTTCCTAGGGTAGCTTATTAATTTCAGTGTTTTCTTGTCTCTGGCCACTCACCATGGTTCTGACATGCCACTCCCACCCCTATATATGCTCCAACCTGAGCAGGTCTGACCACCCCCCAACACAGGGTGGGAGGGAGGCTTCCTTGGCAGCAATACTGGCATCCTTCAAGTAAATGACAAGTTCCTACCTGGGCCCCCAAGGCTATGACCAACTGCCACCAGGCAGGTGTTGCCCTTAGAAGATTGCTGTGGGGTCTATACCTCCATAGGACTTTGGTTCTGAGAGCACAGAGGAGAGAAGGAGAGAGCAGATATGTAAGTAATGAGACCATTTTGCACAAAATGGCTGAGTGCTTTGGCTCTGGTGGCCTGGCTTCGAGAGGAGAAAATGGAAAGAGCCTGAAGACAGTTTGGGGCCAGGAAACACCTGGAATACATGAAGGTTACCCTTTTCAGAACCTCAGTTAAATTTCACCTTCATTTAGTGGGATAAGTTCATTAAAATGGACCAAATGCCCGCTTGTCACAAGAGTTACAAGCATTAAAATTTTTAGCAAAAATGACAGTATGTCTGAAGCACATAACAATAATACTGAAAAGAAAAAAAGCTAGACATATACATCCTGTTTGATTTCAGTGATATAAAATTCTAAATCAGACATAAATGGTGGTGTAGAATTACATGAGAAGAAATGGTGAAACTCTACAGAAAGGTGAGTAAAAGATTATTAAGTCAGGAGAAGGGTTTCCTCAATCTGGAGAGAGGCAACTAGGAGTTTCTGAGGTGCTGATCATGTCCCATTTCTTGACCTGGGTAGTGGTTTCATGGGTATTTACTACAAATTAGTTATTAAACTATACATTTATGTTTCCGTACTTTTTTGGATGTATGCTATATTAAACAGTATTTTTTTTAAAAGAAAAAGATTTCATTAGAATAGGTTGGAAGCCAGTTTCTGGTATAGAGTGATATATGTAAAAACATGAGATGTCCCCTTCTAACCACTGAAGAAGGACAGCCACTGAAGTAAACAACCATTGCCATGTTCTGTTGAGTGGCTGTTAGCTACCTATGGTACAGATATGACAGACATAATAACCTCAACACATAGGTGATACTGAATTGCAGAAGTATCATTAGGAAGTGATGGGTTTTGAGTATTTATTACCTCTGTTTTAAAAATAAATTATTAATCTTAAGTTCCTAGAACTTAATCCTTAATTATGGCCTCGTTTAATAACCAGCTCACAAAAACCCTGAAAATTTCACAAGTTACTGGTAAGCCAGTGCAAGCCAGCTTCAGCACACCACTGACTACAGTTCACAACACAGGACTTAATGAGGGTGAAAAGGAGTGTAAGCAAACCAAAGCCTGGTCTCGGAAACCGAGTACATGTAGGGCACAATTTATTTATTTATACATTTAGGAATAGCATAGCACTTACTACCCGCCAGGTGCTGTTCTCAGCACTGTACAAATATTCACTCTGATGGCTGTGGCTGTGCCTGAAGCAGAGGCATGCACTGGAATTAACTACTCAAGGTCTTCAAAGACGAACAGCATCACAAGCTCATCCAGAAATGGGTCAAGACTCACACACTGGCCAATGACAGAGGAAGTTGAACATCATGGAGGGAAATTGCTGTGATTAAGCATGGCCATTAATGAAGCATTTACAAAAGAGTTAATGAATGGCTCCAGTTGGGAACAGGAAGAAAAGGGGTCAAGTGAAAGAAACAAGAGGAAGTAACCAAGGAGAACGGGAGGGCGTGGTTAAGTGTCTTTATGTAAGACTAAGAACAAGGAGACAATCAAATGTGAGGAGGAAAGGGTGATACAGACAAGCAGTCCTACCTAGACTGCTTTGGAGCCCAACAGATGGCCCTAAAGCCACAAGAAACTCTTCAGAGCTTCCAACACAACCTGAAAAGCAAGCGTGAAGGATAAAATTGCCGCTAACTGTAATTAAAAGTATCATGTTCTTGGAAGGGCTTTATATTACAATGTGATGTAGAGACGAAACCAGTTTCATACAGAAAACAGTAAATGGATGAATGATACAGGCAGTTGTCAGTTCTATTCAATATAATATTAAAACTTTTAAATTACTGTGTAATTTTAAATGATGTTATGAATGCCTGCACCTGCCAGATACTAGAATTCTAGAACTAGGTAATTATGAGTGCTTATTTTTTTCCAGTTTTATTGAGATAACTGACATATGGCACTGTATAGGTTTAAGGCATACAACATAATGATTTGACTTCCATACCTCATGAAATAATGACAGTAAGTTTAGTGAACGTTCATCATCCCATAAAGACGGAGTAGATACCAGCAGTACTGGGTAGGAAGCTACAGGTGTTGAAAACTAATTGGACACAGGTGTCAAATGATAGGTGTTGGTCAAAGTCTAGAAGCTACTGCCACATTTTTTTTTTTTTTTTTTTTTTTTTGCGGTACGCGGGCCTTTCACTGACGCGGCCTCTCCCGTTGCGGAGCACAGGCTCCGGACGCGCAGGCTCAGCGGCCGTGGCTCACGGGCCCAGCCGCTCCGCGGCATGTGGGATCTTCCCGGACCGGGGCACGAACCCGTGTCCCCTGCATCGGCAGGCGGACTCTCAACCACGGAGACACCAGGGAAGCCCTACTGCCACATTTTTATTCTGAGCTAAGCAGTAGTCTACTAGAATGACACATTAATTTAAAACGAGAGGTTCATAGGGTGTTTTATTTTTGTGTTTCAATTTTAAATTCACTTACGGAGTTAAGCAGGATTTTTCTTAAATTTCTCAATTTTTTATATATAGTGGTTGAGGTGACACATTAAATCATATACTATATTAAATCATATCAAATATTAAATCATATACTAAATCACATATTTGTGGTTTCTCAAGGGCCCATACTGAGTTTGAAGTAATATAAAACAGAAGAGAAGACCTAGCCCGTGCCCTGGAGGTTTGTAATCTCAGCACGACAGGCAGCTGTAATGGTCTGACTAATACGATTCAGGGATGACTGGGTTACCACTGTGGCTTTGGTTTGCTCTAGGAACTCTTCCAATTATACAAAGAATCATGGAACCAAGAGAAAACTGGCATTTTGAAAAGATGGATGCTTAATGCCTTTACCTCCACCCCACTCTCAATCTCGCCTGGGGAAGGAGAGGAGGAAAATGCAGAATGGCAAGGTTGTCTTACCCCTTGGGAGGTGGTGGTTTTTGCTCTCCAAGGTATGCGTGTCACGTGCATCTACAGTAGTGCACTAATGCAAAGTGAAATCGAAGCTGGGAAAGCTTCCTTTTACTCTGTTCCGAAAGTGAAGCTCAGAATAGTATACAGCTTATTGTTTGGATAAGATCTAGCCTCAGAACAGTGCCTTGATTGGAGAACCAATAAAAGTATATCGAGACTCTTGCGAAGACTCTTGACACACGTGCTGGCCTCCTCACCTGTCAGCACTCACATCTGTTTGTAGAAGTGCTGGAACCTGTTATCATAACATCAAAACCTACCCATACATAAGCAGTCTTACTTTTCTGAAACCTTGTTAAAGTCACAGCCGCCATGCATCTCAGTTCCTTCATCTGCCAAAAAAAGATCATAAAGTTGCCTCTTCCCTGTCTTTCCAAACCTATCCTTTCATAATCCCTGAAGCTGACCTCACCTGGCTTCTTCCATCCCTCACAATGCCACGTTGGTCTCTTTCTAAGTCCCACCACCCTTTTCCCCTCTTTAAAATAATTATTGCTGCAGATTTCCTGAGAGATGACTCCATCATTGCTGTTCAGAAGCCTCTCTCTGTCTTTTCCACATTCCAGTATCATGGGATGACTTCAAGTGGCATTTCTGCCCCTCTCCTTTCTCCTATCAAGCCGAGAAGGCAAAGAACCAGAGTAAAGACAGGGGCCTGTGCGTCTTGGAAATCAGGGGTCAGTCACATTTGAATTTTGAGAAATCAAGTAATAGCTCAGTCGCTCCTGCTGCCTTTTCTGTCCTGGCACACAGCCAGGAGAGGCAGAGCAGGGGACAGCAGAAGTGAGTTTTCAAGGGTGTCAGCTCTTGGGACTGTTCCAGCCTGCCTGGCCATATCCACAGGAGAGGGGACAGAGCCTTCAAACTCTGCTTTCATTGCCTGGACTCTACTGTGTCAGTCATCAGCTCTCCAACCTGAGAAGAAGGCAAGTGGTAATAAAATCAAATTCTTTTATTTTTTCAGACAGAATCTGAAATTAGAGTTGAAATAATTTTGTGTGCACCTTCTTAATGAAGCACTGTTTCCTGCAGAGAGTTTCTGAATTTAGAACTCTTACCTCCTTGCCATCTTTATCACGTCAGCTCTGTGGCACTTAACTTCTTGTTTTTCCCCTTTGGGAGGGGTAAAAAAACGAATGAATAAAATTACAGGTCACTATTGTTTGCAGGCTGCAAACAAACGATGGTAGAAGAAAACCCATAGTTGTTTGAAGCTGAAAATAATACCAATTGTACTGGCTGTGACACACTCGCATGTTGCAGCTCTCAGATCTTCAGGACTATCATACTTTTTCAATCAGTTCCTTTCACCACAGGCTCTAACTCGTGAGCACGGTAGGCCTAAGGGACCTCGTGAGGAAAGGATTATTATTAGAAATATTCATTTCTGCACCAGGGCTTAAGGAAATATGCAGTGACATATGGATCAGCACTGAAATTTTAAACCTTTAATTGACTTTTTACGGGTCCATACACTGAATATTAAACACATGGATTTTTTTCTGTTATATTTCCAAACTAATTTTGCATTCTGTTTAGTTCAGTAACATTATCTCTTTGTTTTTAAATTTGTTTTCCGCTAACTAATTTTATCACGCTGCTTTAGACCAAGCTACCATCATCACCCAAATCTGCCATTTCACACTGTGTCATCTTGCTGTGTCCTGACATGGTAACGCATACACGGCACATTTCCAATTATCTACGGTAGTGCATGATTGGAAGGGCGTAGATAAGCAAAGCCCGCAAATAATCCTAAAATCTCTTTGTAGCCAGCACTACATTTTCAGGACTTTTCTTCACAAAACATTCCAAAAAATTTGCTAATAAAATTGACTGGATTTCCAATTTCTGCTCCTGACCGTGTTAACTCATTGGTGAAAGTGAGGATAATAAGTAGATAAATTATTAAATGACAACAACGGGAGAGTCAAAATCGACATACAAATTAGCCTGTTCTCCACTGCAGCAATGAGAGTTGGCTAAATCTCAATAGGCCTTTTTAAAAGAAATAATGCTCTGCAGTGGGGGAAGGAGGTTTCCGAACTTGAGTCTGTGGTTTTGGCTAGGACTCAAACAGTTGGCCTGCCTGGAGGTGATAGAGCAACTTTGGGAGCCTGGAGCAGCAATTAGCTCTCTGGATGCCAGTCACTGGCAGCTAGTAGCAATGGCCAGTGCACCTCGTCCAGCGTGGTGGGCAGGCAAGACTTCTGCATCAGACATTACTGAGAGCAGCCAATGCAGCAACTAGGGAAATGGACTGCCCAACGCATGAAAGCAGAGAGGACCTGAATCTGAGTGTGCATGAGCTGCACCAGGAGTGGATCTGAGTGGATAAGAACCAGGGAAATATTACTACCCTTAATATCACTCTTAAAAACATTACTCCCAGCGAAGTGAGAGAGTGGCATGGACATATATACACTACCAAATGTAAAATAGATAGCTAGTGGGAAGCAGCCACATAGCACAGGGAGATCAGCTCGGTGCTTTGTGTCCACCTAGAGGGGTGGGATAGGGAGGGTGGGAGGGAGACGCAAGAGGGAGGAGATATGGGGATATATGTATACGTATAACTGATTCACTTTGTTATAAAGCAGAAACTAACACACCATTGTAAAGCAACTATACTCCAATAAAGATGTTAAAAATATATATTACTCCCAGGAAAATGTGAGAAAGAGGAATTACAGATACATGGGTGATCACACACTTTTTTAAAGATGTAATTGTAGTGTGTAACTATGTGTTTGACTTTTTAACTTTTGTAGCCAAACATATTTCCTCTTTTCCTACCTCTAGGGTCTCTTCTGTTTCCCAGGTTCTTGGGAAATCTCTTCATTCATGTAACAGTAGTCAGGTGGGCACTATGTTTTCTCTGATAAAAGACTGGGGTGATCTGTCTAGATTGACTCAACCCAGAGTTGTAACATACTCAAACAGTGGCTTTATAAACACCAAAAATTTGCTCAGAAAACAGAGTATCTCAGATGGGGATTGACACATACACACTACTATATATAAAATAGATAACTAATAAGGACCTACTGTATAGCACAAGGAACTCTACCCAGTGCTCTGTAATGACCTATATGGGAAAAGAATCTAAAAAACAGTGGATATATGTATTTGTATAACAGATTCACTGTGCTGTACACCTGAAACTAACACAACTTTGTAAATCAATTATACCCCAATAAAAATTAAAAAAAGAAAACAGAGTATCTCGTAAGTCTTGCTTTGTTTCTAGGCCACAAGGGGATGTATTCAAACAAGAGGATAAAACAAGAAGGAAATGTATTCTTTTTTCCTATCTTGCCAACCCTTCTCCCTTCCCCTGATGGGCAACATACATGTTTTGTGCTTTGTGAAAGGAGGGGCAGATAGAGCAGCAGTGGTGGGCTACCCCTGAAACTCTGCCCAAAGGCCTGGCAGAGTGGGAATTTACATGTCCTGCTCTGTAGACATAGTTCGTTCCTGTTAGAAGTAGTTCAAACCATGTTCAGTGATCTTTAAGAATCCAGGAAAAGGGGGGAAAGGCTGAGAGACTGGAGACAGAAAACAAAAAATTGACATTTTTTCTAAATCCAAGCTGGATACTGTAAGGTGCAGATTAGCAATTACATTTGTTAGGCCAATTGTGGCCACCAATAGCAGAGAGCAACTTGAGCTTCTTAAACAAATAATGGAAATTCACTATAAAGCTGACCTGAAGTCAAATTCCAATACAGTCATGTTCAAGTCTCAGTTCTGTGGCTTCTTAACTCCGTGACTTTACGCCAATCACTTAACATCTCTAAGCCTCAGGGTTTTATCTGTGACATGAAGATCATGGTGGCACCTGACATGCAGGTTTACTGTGATGGTTAAGTGAGATGATGCCTGTAAAGTACTAACCACAGGGCCTGGCTATTTGTAAATGGCAGCTATCGTTATTATTATTAAAAGACTCACGTGAGGTTATGAATGGTGTCAGCGAACATGTAAAGAGTGGCCATGTGGAAGACAGAAAATAGGTAGAACTCAGAAACAGTTTTCAGCTCAGTTGGGGGAAAAGCTCTTGAACAATCTGAGTCATTCACGAGGAGAATGATTTGTTGCAAGAACTGAGAGGCTGCTTCCAGCTCCCTGGAGCAAGACAAATACCAGCAGGGCAACTTGGTGGGATGTAAAAGTTTCTCCAGCATTAAAGAGATGGTTGGACAACGAGACAACCATTAAGATTCTTTCAAGCCCATAAGATCCTATGATTCTATTAGTCCTTTCCCTTTGAATTACAATAGAAATGAGAAGAAAGTCACATTTAAGGAATGGCAGAGAGGAGAAGAAAACAGAAGAAGACTGCTGCTCCATACTTACTGAATAGCCACTATTTCTCCAGAAAAGACGTCATCCCCATTACCATGAATGACGATAATTTCCAGAGCTCCAGAAGGTGGGTATTATGGATGTTCATTTTGCAGTTTGTAAAAACATACTTGTGTTTCCAGCATTTTACTATATACAAGGGCCTGCTTAGGACTGTAAGAGGGTTTCAAAATGACTCTTTCTGCACCTTCTAAAATTTAGTGGCCATCTCATCAAATTGGTACTTACCCCACACTGAACAGAAACTGCCCCAGTTGGGTTGCCTCAAGGAGACACTCTGAGAATAGAGGTGTGCTTACAGAGCCACTTGTCATCCTGCATCAGAAAAGAATGCTCTTGCCTACTAACTATTCAAGGCAACTGCAGACCGCAGTAAAGGATGCTGCTTTTAAAAAGTTTCTCACTATTGACTCAAGGTTCTTTAGTCATGGGATGGTAGCACAATTCCACTTAGAATTAACTAGGAAGTCTATGGCCACCACACTCTGTGGATATAGATGCACTGGAACTTGGAGAGCAAAGGTGGAAATACTTGTGTAAAAACCCCTGCTTAAAATCAGATTCTAAATAGTGCCCCATTTGGGTGACCAAGGATTCAGAATCTTAGAAGAAGAAGAGATTTTCAGTTCAGATGTTTAATAAAGTCTCCAAAAAAAAAAGTCTCCACATGTCTGCTTGTCAGAGGCCCTGACTATTTTTATCCTATTATGGGCTCTGGCTTTAACTTGAACTCTTCAAAGCCAGAGAAAGTTTAGAGAGTTTCAATACACAGACCATTACTTTCCCTGCTCCCATGAGTGAAAAAGAAAGAAAAGGAAAATATTCTGATACCAAGAATCTAGAGATGAAAGGACTATAAAAAGTAAAATAGCCATCGCTGATAGAGTGCAGAACCCACAACGCTGAGGTAGTGATTGCTGTCAACTACTGTCAATTCTGCTTCAGGACTGGAGTGTAAGGTAGGACAGCTAGGACAGTGCCCATAGTCATGAAACGATTTCCTCTTGGGCGGAAGTAGTTGCCATCAGGTAGTGAGTCTGGAACCAGAGAGAAAATATTTTATGCTATCTTTCGACTCACTGTCAAAGAACAAAGATGTGTCCCTCGAGGTGCACACAGTGGACAGTGGCGCAGTCATCTCGGCTCTTCCACGGCAGAGGAAGAGGTTAAGAAGCCACTGGGTGGTGATCGGCAGCCACCCCGCCTAGCACTTGGAGTGGAGGACCCCTTGAAGGAGGATGCTGCCTTGCCCTTTAGCACAGTGGATGAAGTCTCTCACTGTGCAGTGTTTTTCAAACTCCCCTGATGATAAGAAGCACCTAGAGTCCTTGTTAAACACACAGAGCCCCAAGCCCCACCTTGAACCAATGAATCAGAACCTCTAGGCGAGGGGGCTGGAAAGTTAAATATTGAATAAGTGGCCCCGGGGGAGTCTTATTTTCGAAGAGGCTAGGGAACAGTACAGTTTAAGCCCTTGTTCATAATTCTCTGAAACTTCTGGGCTCTAACCAATGGGATGGCAGGCCCTGTGCACTGGCCTGATTGGCACCTTGCCACCAAGCTTCCAGAGGCATCACGAACCCTTCATATTAGTCAACACTTTCAGCAGCTCAGCCTACATGTCACAGAATAACAGAACTTCTATGATATAAACCAAATTATACAATTAAGCAGCACAGAAGGAAACAGTGTTTCATTAGAGAAGTTTTTTCCATTAAGTCTCTCAAAGTGTTTTTGGATTCAAAAGTCAAAACATTGTATATATGTGCCACATCTTCTCAGCCATAAAAAGGAACAAAACTGAGTTATTTGTAGTGAGGTGGATGAACCTAGAATCTGTCATACAGAGTGAAGTAAGTCAGAAAGAAAAACATATACCGTATGCTAACGCACACATATAGAATCTAAAAAAAAAACAGTACTGATGAACCTAGTGGCAGGGCAGGAATAAAGACGCAGATGTAGAGAACGGACTTGAAGGCACGGGGGTAAGGGGAAGCTGGGATGAAGTGAGAGAGTAGCATGGACATATATACACTACCAAATGTAAAATAGATAGCTAGTGGGAAGCAGCTGCATAGCACAGGGAGATCAGCTCCGTGCTTCGTGTCCACCTAGAGGGGTGGGATAGGGAAGGTGGGAGGGAGATGCAAGAGGGAGGGGATATGGGGATATAATGTATACATGTAGCTGATTCACTTTGTTGTACAGCAGAAACTAACGTAACATTGTAAAGCATTTATACTCCAATAAAGATGTGAAAAAAAAGTCAAAACAAATGCTTTAGTTGGCATAATATTTGAAAACTACTTTCAGTATCAGACTTCTGAAAACAGAAAGTTCCACATTAAATCATAAATCCAATAGAAACATAAGCATGTAAACCCCCATCTAGGATTAAACCTAGATATTAGCTTATTTTCCATTTACGGTGACAATTATACTTTTCTAACAATTATACTTTTCTAACTCCATCCTACATGGAGTTCATAATTACTGCAAAAATATCCAGATGAACAGATACTATTTATAATGTCACATAATAAGAATTAATTTTATTATTACCTTAAGTGAAAGTTAATCAAGATAAGATTATTTTATTAGAAAGTAAAAGACATTAAAACAAAAAGGAGTTTCTGCTTAAAAAAAACTCACTGCTTATTTTGTCAACACCTGTTAGTTAAATAAATCAGAAAACAACACTTTGAGATGGCCCCAGATATTTCACAGTGTTTCATGTGACTAGTGTGACCATTTGATTAAGTTCTGTTCAGTGGAACGTCAGCAAAAATAATGTGTGTCACTTCTGGGTCTTGCTCTCAACACATTTGAACATGAATCTCCTGGTTCCTTTGTTCCTTTCCACTGGTTGAGAGAAACAGCCAGCTTGGACCCAAACATGGAGGTTACAGGTTGAGAAAAGGAAAAGTGCCTGCCAGTCCAGGACATTTAGGCCTGTGTGTGTGTGCGTGTGTGTCTGTGTGTGTGTGTGTGTCTGTGTGTGTGTGTGTGTGTGTCTGTGTGAGAGAATGAAAGAGACCTCTATTTTGTTTAAGTCACTTTAATTTTGAGTCTATTTGTTAGAGCAGCCTAGCCTGTACCCTAATTAATGCCACAAACCAAAAAACAACGACCTTGAATATAGGAAAATAATAGGACTTTCAGAAAAGACAGAAACAAAAACAACCACTTTGCAATACATATTAACCCTGATTGAACTCCCTTTTTTTAATTTCCAAATTTTTTAAATCAATGGATTGTTTTATAAGTAATTGTCAACTCTTATACTCTCAGTATCTACTCTTTGGATGTTATTGTAGAATACTGAATGACCTTTTAGGTTATTTATGATGTAAAACGAACTATCCTTAAAATTGTAATCTTTTAACTGTCAGCAAATCCTTGCAAAGTTCAACAGATTCATAAATAATGGAAGTTAATATTCTGCTACAATATTTATGAAAAATTTAAGGCAGAGGCATATAGATTTAAAAATAAAAGCATAATATTTTTGCATTAGCAATTCAGATCGATAGAGACTGTATTTCTAAGGCTAAAGTTTTCAAGGCACTATTTCTATTTTCATATCTCTCTATGGGAAAAGTATTTTCTGTCATTTTATATAAATCCACAGAGTCTTAGTTCAGAATTTTTCAACATAGAATATTAGAACTCAGGAGATAGAACTGTTAACATCAGAATTGCCTGGATGCTCTTCTCATAGGTTTCCTGTTTTGTTTGCTTAAGCGTTAACTTTAGGTAAATCCTTCTTATACAGGTCACACCTGTTTTGAGCAATAACCAAGAACATGGGTAATATCCCAGAGGTCTCTGTTCCCAAACCTCTGTTGAAAAATGTCCAAGATCTCCAAGCTCCTCAGACCACTCTCTCTCTGTTGAAGCCAGGCCTCCCAGTCTTACCCTGCCTATCTCCCCCATCTCTACTTTCCAATGCAGGGTTCTCAGCTTTGGGAAAGAAACTGATTATGACAGCCAACTCTCCAAATTTTGAGCTTGGGTTTCTAAAACTCTTTTGTAGAGGGATTTTGGCTAAAGGAAATCTTACAGAAAAAAAAAAAAAAACAACTGGATCAACATCCATCATGATCATAAAAAGCTTCTTAAGTATTTTATAATCATGAAAATAAGGTAATAAACACTAGAGTTGCCAGATCTAGCAAATTAAAATACAGAACACCTAGTTCAATTTGAATTTCAGATAAACAACAAATACTTTTTAGTATAAGTATGTCCCATGCAACATTTGGAACATACTTATACTTTAAAAAATATTTGTGGGTCATCTGAAATTTTAATTTAACTGGGCATCCTGTATTTTATCTGGCAACTCTAAATATAGACCGCATAGTTGAATGAATATAGCAACGAAACACATTGTTAGTATAGCAGGGGTCCCAAATGCTAAAATTTTACTGGTCAAGGCATATACATGAGAAAAGGGGGCAGGTGGTCAGCAAGCATCTATTTGCAAGAATTGATCTACATGTGGGGAAAAGACACATACAGAGAGGGAGAAGATGGGGAAAAGAGAAGAACACAGCATCTGTAGCCAGTTGGATTCCCAGGCCTGGCCCCAGGGACTCACAATGAGCCATTTTATAGGGACTGACTATAGGCCCCAGGCTGAATGAGAGATTCTACAAATCACCCAGTAGAAGCCTACACTGCACTTGTATCCAAGTAACACGTAACAGTGAGTAACAGTGTGACTTAGAGGACGGGACAGAAGCCTCCCTCCACTTCTCACCTTGCTGTTTGAAGACTTCAGAGGTAGCCCTCTGGGAGCACTGAATGCCCCTCACTGACCATGCCTGGAGCACCCTCGCTGATTCTAGCCACAGCAGCCAGACAGCAGTGACCCCCCACGGTGATCACAATGAGCAAAAGGACCAGAGAGAGAAAGAAGAATACAGTAAGTCCCCTATATACGAGCCTTCAAGTTGCGAACTTTCAAAGATACGAACATGCATTCTCATGTCCAATCACGAAAGCTAGTTCACGTGTCTGGTGTACATTGTCACATATGTGTGTGAATCCTCGGTAAGCGATTGTGCTGTTGTGTACTTTACTGTATAGTATGGTATAGAATACAGTAGTACAGTATCTTTATTTCAAGTCAGGATGTCTGGAAGCAAGCGTAAAAGCAGCAGTGATGTAGCTGGTGCTGCTAAGAAGTGCCAGGAATTGGAGGCCCACAGAAAGGATGAAGAGAGACAAAAGGAAGAAGAAGTAACTGAAAGACCGAAGAGATTCAAGACACAGGAAATGGCAAGGGGATTTTCTTTATCTGAGGAGGCACTGTTAGTATTTGAGGCACAGGACCCAAACACAGAACTGTACATGAAGGTTGCAGCAGCCGTTCAGAATGCAATCCAGTGCTACCGTGTCATCTATGACGAGAAAAAAAGAGCTACTACCCAGACATCACTGGATCCTTTTTTCAAGAGGGTGGATAGAATTGATTCCAGCGAGGAACCAGACCCTGTGCCATCAGCGTCAGGCGTGAGTGAAAGTGCAGCCTGCCCTCCGTCTCCTGTTGCTAATGATCCTTCAGCTCTACCATCTCCCACCTCCTCTCCCTCCTCCAGTCAGTAACTCTTCTTGCCTGTTCACTTGATGCCAGCCCCTGTATGCCAGCTGTTGGACTGTACTGCTGTACTTTTCAAGGTACTGTACTGTAAGATTAAAAATGTTTTATTTTTTGTGTTTGTTTTTTATGTATTATTTGTGTGAAAAGTATTATAAACCTATTACAGTACAGTACTATATAGTCGATTGTGTTAGTTGGGTACCTAGGCTAACTTTGGTGGACTTAGGAACAAATTGGATTTACGAACGTGCTCTCGGAACAGAACTCGTTCGTATGTAGGGGACTTACTGTATGGCAGATTTGGCAACATCTTTAGCCAACAGAATTGCTCTTAAGCACAAGAGATACATGTCAGATATGGCCGGAAATAAGTGGATGAGTAGTTGAGGAGCACCAGAGAGCTGGCCGTGGCCCAGTGAAGGCAAGAACCAGAGAACCAGAGACAAGACGGCCAGCCTGAGCCCATGTGTGTGCACAGGTGGGGAGGCCCAGGGAACATGTGTCCAGTGTATCAGTAAAGACAGGGATGCCCTCTGCTCTACCACCAACGCCTTGCTCATCAGAAACTAATGAGAATCTCTCTAGGGAAGAGTTCATTCTCAGATCGTATTTTTTCTTCTGCAATCTTCTTTTCTCCAAATATTACATGATTTTTATGAGCAGGGATTCTCAACTCTCCATGCTCCCAGCAAGTCCTCAAGGTTATCAGGAAGGTATTCAGAAATGGATTTACATATTCTATAATTTTATGTCAGGTGACCTTTCAATGGGGAAGGTATTTATTCTACTGCCCTTCATTTGTTTGCCTTTTATCTCCTGAGAAACCCTTCATGGTTTTCAAACTCTGCTCCTGCCAAACCACGAACTGGAGGCTGACACAGAGCACCTGTGCCCTTCTTTGCAGCCTCGTGCCACTGCAAGCACTGCTGCCAGACGCTGGGGCCACAGTGAGTCCCTTCTCCTTAGAACTTCTCCATCCTGCTGTTCCCAAGGCCTTGCCTTCAGCCTCCGAGGTCTTTGCATCTGTTCTCCCAGGAGGCCTGGAGGCTTCGATGCAAGCAAGCCTCTTGGGTAACTTGTTCTGACATCATAGAAGCAGATGAGGCTTCCACCTTTATTTTCACGCCCTTTTAAGTAAATAAATGAAAAAGAAAAAAGAAACCCCTCACACTCTGGGCTCCCTAAAAGCCTAAATAAGACGTTTAGGATTTGGGAGGTGGCAGATATGTCGAGAGTTTATCTTTCCATCAGAAAAATATCAAAGGTAGTAATATCTTAGATTACAGATCAGAGAACTTGAGCGAATTGCCTAAAGTCAAGTGGTGGCAAGTAGCAGGAGGGGAACAAGTTGCCTGCCTTTCAGCTGCATCCTCTCTGTAGTCACCCCAGTGCCTTAGTTAAGAGGGTCACACAAATGCCGACAGCCAGCATTTCAGGAGTGAGGTCTAATCCACTAATATCAGTCTGTGCAGAGTGCAAGGAAAAAGCAAGTACAGAACGATTCATGGTTATTAGGAAACGCTCACCATCTCTAAACTGTGCTCTTGGAAGGGAGACAAATCTTAAAGACACATTGAAGGATTTGCTGTCCCACAAGGCAGCAGGGCCAGAGCCTCCTGGGAGAGTAGGGACACTTGCCATCTCTCTTGCCATCTGTCTCTCTGGCTCCATCTTCTAGGAGCTGGTGAGTATGTTAACGGGCCTTTTATTATATAGCAGGAAGATTCAAGGTTTGAGTGTAGGCTGAAGGAGAGGAAAGCTCCGTGGTCCTCCAGCTTCAGCCACCAAGTCCACCCTCCCTCACCAGGTTCTCTCCTAGCATAAGTGGGAAAAGCATTTTCTTCCTTTACTTTGCAATGCTTGCATTCTCCTTTGGGAACTTGGAGAAAAAGGGTGCCGGAAAGCCTGGCAGGATTCAAGTATTACTGTGTTCCTAACCATAATATCATCTTAACACCAACTAAGACTTATCATAACTGGTAGAAGGGGTAATTCAGGAATAGAGCACACTGTGAGAGTAGAGCTAGACAGGGAGCGAATAATGAGACCCTTTGGAGCCCCAGAGGGATAGTACTCAGGGAATGAGCTGTGCAGAAACTTGACCAGAAAGAACAGGAACAGGAGGCAAGGAAGGAATCCCAAAAGGTAACTGAGCAAGTACCAAGGACCGGCCGGCTTTGCCACCCCATGTTTCTGGTGATGGCAACAACCATGAATCTCCAATTTTTACTGAGCAAAAGCTGTTATGCAACAGATTTCTGAGAGACTTAGCGAACTAATATTCTAGAAACACTTATCTTATCCTAGATAACAAATAACACATACCAACATTCCCAAACTATTTACTATAATGTGCCACACAGTGGGCTTTTGTATTTAAGATTTGTTCAACCAATGAATGGTTTCTCTTTCACTGTCTCTTTTGTCTTTGATCTTAAAGGACATTTTGCTTTAAAAAGTTGCTAACATAACCTATATTTTTTAGTCTGCTAAAAATATTTTAAAACCTCCACAACTTTTCAGTGAAAGGTACTCAAATATAATCACTCTATCATTGCAACTACTGATAATAAAGCTTTTTTTGGAAGGGAGGTTAATACATACTCAAGGAAGTAAAGTCACAGAATTTTTATTGGAAACATCACTGGAAAACTCTAGCAAAACTGATGCTTTTAATTTTGGAAAGAAATCAATTTCCAAAGACCACTTATCACTTCAAACAGATCCTTTAAGGAAGGACTGGGTGTAAAAGGAAATGAAATAATGATTTACTCATTATTTGGGAGTGGAGCAAGCCCTAAAGAGACATGTTAGACTACCAGATATAAAATAACGAAGTTACAGGGATGTAAAGTACAGCATAGGGAATACAGTCAATAATATAATAACGTTGTATGGTGCATAATCTATAAAAATGTCAAATCACTCTACTGTACACCTGAAACTAATATAATACTGTAAGTCAACTATACTCCAATTTAAAAAAAAAAAGAAGAGGCTTGTTATAGTTGCCCTGGAAGCCATGTCCTTCTTCTGTTCAATTGCAATGGAAAATGAGAAGCATGGTCAATTTCAGCTTTGATTTTTAGCTGTCAATGTACAGGAAATTTCCAGGAAAATGCCACACCAGGGTTGTGTATACATTTTTATTTTTTTAATTTTTTTTCACATCTTTATTCGAGTATAAATGTTTTACAATGTTGTGTTAGTTTCTACTGTACAACAAAGTGAATCAGCTATATGTATACATATATCCCCATATCCTCTCCCTCTTGAGCCTCCCTCTCACCCGCACTATTCCGTCCCTCTAGGTCGTCTCAAAGCACCGAGCTGATCTCCCTGTGCTATGCAGCAGCTTCCCACGAGTGATCCATTTTACATTTGGTAGTGTATATACGTCAATGCTACTCTCTCACTTCATCCCAGATTCTCCTCCCCTCCCGCATGCCCTCAAGTCCGTTCTCTACGTCTGCATCTTTATTCCTGCCTTGACATGAGGTTCATTAGCACCACTTTTTGAAATTCCATATATATGTGTTAGCATACGGTATTTGTTTTTCTCTTTCTGACTTACTTCACTCTGTATGACAGATTCTAGGTCCATCCACTTACTACAAATAACTCAATGTTCCTTTTTATGGCTGAGTAATATTCCATTGTATATATGTGCCACATCTTCTTTATCCATTCATCTGTTGATGGACATTTAGGTTGCTTCCATGTCCTGGTTATTGTAAATAGAGCTGCAATGAACATTTTGGTACATGTCTCTTTTTGAATTATGGTTTTCCCAGGGTATATGCCCAGTAGTGGGACTGTTGGGTCATATGGTAGTTCTATTTTTAGGTTTTTTGTTTGTTTGTTTGTTGTTGTTTTGCTGTACGCGGGCCTCTCACTGCCGTGGCCTCTCCCGTTGCCAAACACAGGCTCCGGATGCGCAGGCTCAGCAGCCATGGCTCATGGGCCCAGCCGCTCCATGGCACGTGGGATCTTCCCGGACCGGGGCACGAACCCGTGTCCCCTGCATCGGCAGGCGGACTCTCAACAACTGCATCACCAGGGAAGCCCTATTTTTAGTCTTTTAAGGAACCTCTATACTGCTCTCCATAGGGCTGTATCAAGTTACATTCCCACCAACAGTGCAAGAGGGTTCCCTTTTCTCCACACGCTCTCCACTATGTATTGTTTGTAGATTTTTTGATGATGGCCATTCTGACCAGTGTGAGGTGATACCTCATTGTGGTTTTGATTTGTATTTCTCTAATGATTAGTGATGTTGAGCATCCTTTCATGTGTTTGTTGGCAATCTGTATGCCTTATTTGGAGAAATGTCTATTTAGGTCTTCTGCCCATTTTTGGATTGGGCTGTTAGTTTTTGTGATATTGAGCTGCATGGGCTGCTTGTATATTTTGGAAATTAATCCTTTGTCCGTTGCTTCGTTTGCAAATACTTTCTCCCATTCTAAGGGTTGTCTTTTCATCTTGTTTATGGTTTCCTTTGCTGTGCAAAAGCTTTGAAGTTTCATTAGGTCCCATTTGTTTATTTTTGTTTTTATTTCTCTTACTCGAGGAGGTGGGTCAAAAAGGATCTTGCTGTGATTTATGTCATAGCGTGTTCTGCCTATGTTTTCCTCTAAGAGTTTTAGAGTGTCTGGCCTTACATTTAGATCTTTAATCCATTTTGAGTTTGTTTTTGTGTATGGTGTTAGGGTGTGTTCTAGTTTCATCCTTTTACATGTAGCTGTCCAGTTTTTCCAGCACCACTTATTGAAGAGGCTGTCTTTTCTCCATTGTATATTCTTGCCTCCTCTGTCACAGATATGGTGACCATATGTGCGTGGGTTTATCTCTGGGCTTTCTATCCTGTTTCATTGATCTATATTTCTGTTTTTGTGTCAGTACCATACTGTCTTGATTACTGTAGCTTTGTAGTATAGTCTGAAGTCAGGGCGCCTCATTCCTCCAGCTCCGTTTTTCTTTCTCAAGATTGCTTTGGCTATTCGGGATCTTTTGTGTTTCCATACAAATAGTGAAACTTTTTGCTCTAGTTCTGTGAAAAATGTCATTGGTAGTTTGATAGGGATTGCATTGAATTTGTAGATAGCTTTGGGTATTATAGTCATTTTCACAATGTTGATTCTTCCAATCCAAGAACATGGTATATCTCTCCATCTGTTGGTATCGTCTTCGATTTCTTTCATCAGTGTCTTAAAGCTTTCTGAGTACAGGTCTTTTGCCTCCCTAGGTAGATTTATTCCTAGGTATTCTATTCTTTTAGTTACAATGATAAATGGGATTGTCTCCTTAATTTCTCTTTCTGATCTTTTGCTGTTAGTATATAGGAATGCAAGAGATTTCTGTGCATTAATTTTGTATCCTGCAACCTTACTGAATTCATTGATTAGTTCTAGTAGTTTTCTGGTGGTATCTTTAGGACTTTCTATGTATAGTATGTCATCTGCAAACAGTGACAGTTTTACTTCTTCTTTTCCAGTTTGTATTCCTTTTATTTCTTTTTCTTCTCTGATTGCTGTGGCTAAGACTTCCAAAACTATGTTGAATAATAGTGACGAGAGTGGACATCCTTGTCTCATTCCTGATCTTAGAGGAAATGCTTTCAGTTTTTCACCATTGACAGTGATGTTTGCTGTGGGTTTGTCGTATATGGCTTTTATTATGTTGAGGTAGCTTCCCTCTATGCCCACTTTCTGTAGAGCTTTTATCATAAATGGGTGTTGAATTTTGTCAAAAGCTTTTTCTGCATCTATTGAGATGAATCATATGGTTTTTATTCTTTAATTTGTTAATATGGTGTATCACACTGATTGTTTTGCATATATTGAAGAATCCTTGCATAAATCCCACTTGATCATGGTTTATGACCCTTTTAATGTGTTGTTGGATTCTGTTTGCTAGTATTTTGTTGAGGATTTTTGCACCTATATTCATCAGTGATACTGGTCTGTAATTTTCTTTTTTTGTAGTATCTTTGTCTGGTTTTGGTATCAGGGTGATGGTGGCCTCATAAAATGAGTTTGGGATTGTTCCACCCTCTTTTATATTTTGGAAGAGTTTGAGAAGGATAGGTGTTAGCTCTTCTCTAAATGTTTGATAGAATTCGCCTATGAAGCCATCTGGTCATGGACTTTTGTTTGTTGGAAGATATTTAATTATAGTTTCAATTTCATTACCTGTGATTGGTCTGTTTATTTTTTCTAATTCTTCCTGGTTCAATCTTGGAAGGTTGTACTTTTTCAGGAATTTGTCCATTTCTTCCAGGTTTTCCATTTTATTGGCATATAGTTGCTTGTAGTAATCTCTCATGGTCTTTTGTATTTCTGCGGTGTCAGTTGTAATCTCTCCTTTTTCATTTCTAATTTTATTGATTTGAGTCTTCTCTCTTTTTCTCTTGATGAGTCTGGCTAAAGGTTTATCAATTTTGTTTATCTTCTCAAAGAACCAGCTTTTAGTTTTATTGATCTTTGCTTTTGTTTTCTTTGTCTCTATTTCATTTATTTCTGCTCTCATCTTTATGATTTCTTTCCTTCTACTAATTTTTCTAGTTGCTTTAGGTGTAAGGTTACATTGTTTACTTGAGAATTTTCTTGTTTCTTGAGGTAAGCTTGAATTGCTATGAAATTCCCTCTTAGAACTGTTTTTGCTGAATCCCATAGGTTTTGGATCATCGTGTTTCATTGTCATTTGTTTCTAGGTACTTTTTGATTTCCTCTTTGATTTCTTCAGTGATCTCTTGGTTATTTAGCAACACACTGTTTAGCCTCCATGTATTTGTGTTTTTTACTGGTTTTTTTTCCTGTAATTCATTTCTAATCTCATAGCTTTATGGTCAGAAAAGATGCTTGATACAATTTCAATTTTCTTAAATTTTCCAAGGCTTGATTTGTGACCCAAGATGTGATCTATTCTGGAGAACGTTGCATGTGCACTTGAGAAGAAAGTGTATTCTTCTGCTTTTGGGTGGAGTGTCCTAAAAATATCAATTAAGTCTATCTGGTCTCTTGTGTCATTAAAGCTTGTGTTTCCTTATTTATTTTCTGTCTGGATGAGCTGTCTATTGGTGTACATGAGGTGTTAAAGTCCCCCACTATTATTGTGTTGCTGTCGATTTCTCCTTTTATGGCTGTTAGCATTTGCCTTATGTATTGAGGTGCTCCTATGTTGGGTGCATAAATATTTATAATTGTTATGTTTTCTTCTTGGATTGATCCCTTGATCATTATGTAGTGTCCTTCCTTATCTCTTATAATTATCTTTATTTTAAAGTCTATTTTATCTCATATGAGTATTGCTACTCCAGCTTTCTTGTGATTTCCATTTGCATGGATTATCTTTTTCCATCCCCTCACTTTCAGTCTGTATGTGTCTCTAGGTCTGAAGTGGGTTTCTTGTAGACAGAATATATAAGAGTCTTGTTTTGTATCCATTCAGCCAGTCTGTGTCTTTGGGTTGGAGTATTTAATCCATTTACATTCAAGGTGATTATTGATATGTATGTTCCTATTACCATTTTCTTAATTGATTTGGGTTTGTTTTTGTGGGTCTTTTTCTTCTCTTGTGTTTCCCACTTAGAGAAGTTGCTTTAGCATTTGTTGTAAAGCTGGTTTGGTGGTACTGAATTCTTGTAGTGTTTGCTTGTCTCTAAAGCTTTTGATTTCTCCATTGAATCTGAACGAGATCCTTGCTGTAAAGTAATCTTGGTTGTAGGTTTTTCCCTTTCATCATTTTAAATATGTCCTGCCACTCCCTTCTGGCTTGCAGAGTTTCTGCTGAAAGATCAGCTGTTAACCTTATGCGGATTCCCCTGTATGTAATTTGTTGTTTTTCCCTTGCTGCTTTTAATATTTTTTATTGTTATTTAATTTTTGATAGTTTGATTAATATGTGTCTTGGCATGTTTGTCTTTGAGTTTATCCTATATGGGACTCTCTGTGCTTCCTGGACTTGATTATTTCCTTTCCCATGTTAGGGAAGTTTTCAAGTATAATGTCTTCAAAGATTTTCTCAGACCCTTTCTTTTTCTCTTCTTCTTCTTGGGTGCCTATAATCCGAATATTGGTGTTTTTAATGTTGTCCCAGAGGTCTCTGAGACTGTTCTCAATTCTTCTCATTCTTTTTTCTTTATTCTGTTTCCTGTCAGTTATTTCCACCATTTTATCTTCCAGTTCATTTATCTGTTCTTCTGCCTCAGTTATTCTACTATTGATTCCTTCTAGAGTATTTTTAATTTCAGTTATTGTGTTGTTCATCACTGTTTGTTTGCTCTTTAGTTCTTCTAGATCCTTGCTAAATGTTTATTGTATTTTCTCCATTCTGTTTCCGAGATTTTGGATCATCTTTACTATCATTACTCTGAATTCTTTTTCAGGTGGCTTGCCTATTTCATCTTCATTTATTTGGTCTTGTAGGTTTTTACCTTGCTCCTTCATCTGTAACATTTTTGTTGTTGTTGTTGTTGTTGTTGTTTTTTGGTGGGTGGGGCTGTATTCCTGTCTTACTGGTTGTTTACCCTGAGGTGTCCAGCACTGGAGTTTGCAGGCAGTTGGTTAGAGCCTGGTTCTGGTGCCAACATGAGGACCTCCAGGAGGCCTCACTCTGATTAAGATTCCCTGGGGTCTGAGGTTCTGTGTTAGTCCAGTGGTTTGGACTCAGAGCTCCCACCACAGGAGCTTGGACCCGACCTCCAGCCTGGGAACGCAAGACGTGTGGTGAGGCAAAAGAAAAAAAAAAAAAAAAAAGGAGCACTATGACAACAAAGAATAAAAAATAAAATTAAATTAAAAAGACAAAAAATATATTAGGAGAAATAAAAATATAATTGAAACAACTGCAGCAAGTTAAAATGAAACCCTAACAGAAGAAAGAAAAAAAGCGGGGGGGGGGGGGGGGGGGCGGACAAGGCAAAAGGAGCAGAACAATAACAAAGAATAAAATAAAGTTAGAAAAATAAAAGATTTATTAGAAAAAATGAAAATATAAATGAATCAATAACAATGAATCAACAAGGTAAAACAGAACCCCAATCTAAAAGAGATAAAAAGGAGGAAAAAAAGGCCTTGGCTATGGAGGTGGAGTTTAGGCAGGGGTGGAACTTAGGCAAGGGCAGGGTTTAGGGTGAGGTGGGATTTTGGCAGGTGGGAGGTGACATTTGAGCATGGGCGGGGCCTAGGCTCAGGACCCAGCAGCCAGAAAAGGCCTTGGGGGTGGGGCCTAGTTAGGGGGACGTTCAAGCTTGGGGTGTGGCCTCTTCTTAGGACCTGCATGGAAGGGGAGAGGTAGCACGTCCAAATGAGGGCCTCTGGAGTGTGGAGTTCCAGAGCTTGCAGGGAAGGCCCTGGGTGAGTTTCAGAGCTTGCAGGAAAGGTCCTGGGTCTCCTAGTGTAGAGGTAGGGCCCTGGGTGGGGGTGTAGGGGCAGGGCTTGGGTTCTGCGTGGCAGGAGGGAGTTGTGTGGAGACGCAAATTCCACATCCTCCTAGTACACCAACTTGACTCCGCCCTCCTACATTTTTAATGTATTAAGTATTTTACAATACTTAACTTTATCTGTAATATTTTAAGCAGTTAATCTTACAATTTATGCAAAGTCTTAAATATGGCACAAAATAACAGGAAAGTAATAATGACAGTGTGTGACAGTACAGTAGTGACCGACCTAAATCACTTTCTCCCCAGCTCTAGATCTCTCTCCCCATGCCCTTTTCTTATATCACCACTCTTTTCTTTGAAGAATCCTGCCTCTCCTCTCCAGGAGGTGCACGTGACTGCCAGTCACTTATCATAAAACACCACCACCTGGGCAGGCAGGTGACTCATGCTGGCCAATCACTGCCTTCCCTGAGAATGAAGCAGCAGTCAGGGAAGTGGAATCCACACATTATTTAAGCCCTTGAATCTTTCCAGTATTTGTCAGCCAGTAGATCCCACCCCCCAAATTATTTTGCTTAAACTAGTGTGAGCTGGTCTCTGGTCACATGCATCTGAAAAAGTCCTGAATAATATGTGTACTATCCTTTATTTTACTTGAACTCCATTTACTCCGATTTATTTTTTCTCACACAGTCTGGTATTTACACCTACCTTTAAACAAACTCTCCTTGATGATTTTTTTGTTGTTGTTAAACTCTTTTTCTAACATCTATTTAAAATACATGTCTCTGTTAGATTCTGGGAGTTGAGAATACTGATCCATCCTTTTTAAGCAATGTTTTCTAAACTTGCCTGATCACAGACTAAACTAAACTCTTGGGAGGAGGAGTCCTTGTTAAAATACAGATTGCTGGGTCCCACGTAAACCTTGCTGAATCAGATTCTCTAAGGGAGAAGGCTAAGAATCTATATTTTTTACCAAGCGTCACAAGTGAGCCTTCTAATAAGGTAGATTTAGGCCACACTTCCCTACAGCAACATTTGTCCTAAACTTAAATCCTTACTTTTGAAGGAAAGCCTCCTTCCTATGGGTCTTTGAACTTCTGAACCCTTTGAATTTTTCCATGGAGTAAATCTGTTTTCTTCTGAACACCTCTGATGAAGCAAGTCTCTTTGACTACTTTTCTTTTTATAAGTATTCTGTAGTAAAAGTCATTCAGCTTAGCTAATTCCAATATAATCAATGAAGCTAAAGTTGTGTGAGCTCATTATTTAGGAAATTCATGGAAAGAATGCCAGCCTTGGAATTAGGTAAACTTGAGTTTAAATTTCCCATTTAGACAAGCCTGGGTATAATCCCCTCAATATACTTAATAACTACATAACCTTGCGTGAATTCCCTAAACCCACTTACCCTCAATTTTGTTAACCTGTAAAGTTGGAACAGAACATATGGTATAATGCCAATCCTACAATGATTGCTAATAGAATACAGAGTAGAATGAACACTTTTGCTTAGTACTTTACTTTCATATAGTATTTTTTAAATATTTTTCTTATTTTTTATGAATGATGCAAAGCATATCAAGGTTACATAGAAAATTTTGCTCAAGTGGAACTTCAAGACAGTTTGTGATGTTGCTCCCATTAAAAAGATATAGTAATGCTTCATAAGTAGTAGCTTTACTTATTTTAAAATACAGTTTGGCTTTAATGAGCCCTTATTTACTACTTTCATGCAAAAACAACAGGGAAAAAGAACGTTAACACCAAGCTGTCAAAGAGAATCAAGTTGAGTCATTGCTCTTCCTACTTTAGTCTCCTATGTAAATAGTAAGAGCTTTTTTTTTTTCCAATTTCATTCTTTTCTTAGTTCATGAACCACAAACCTAATGACAGGATCAATAAATCCCCAAAACTGAAGCGATAAAAGAAGATTGCTTTTTACCTGTTGTATTGCTTTTTATCACTCAGTCATAGTCGCCTAAAAACCATTTTGTTGATCTTATTAATTACTTTGATCCTCTGCTTTCTCTGGCCTACCGAGGCTCTTTCCCAAATGTTCTGGCTTGCAAGAAGTAGCAGGGACTCTTCTAGGGGAGGATGTGTTTAGCTACTGGAATACAAGTTCATCACCACTGTAGGTCCCCCTTTTGCCCACCATGACAGCCCTGAAAGGTTCTTCAATGCCCAGTCGAGCGTTCTGGAAAATATCTAACCTACTCATACAGAGGGTAAGAATTTACGACAAGAATGCTGAACCATTTGACTCAGATTATCATTATAGGGGAGTAGATAAAATTCTCCTGAGAAGTAGAAAATAATTTTTTTATTGCTATAACATTTTAATATTCAAGGCACCAACTGTGAAACCTGGAATCGTAAACTGTTTTCAACCTTGCTTCCAATTTTAAAATCCCTCCTTGTCTGCAGATTCCTGTATATCCCAGAGCACGTCTATATACGAGCTTTGCAATCTCTTTCTGAGAGGTAGTCTGAATATATAGCTTACTATATTATATTATTATATAATTACACAGATTTAGAGAGAATATTTTTACATAAAGTGTTTATATAATTATCTTGGTTGCTATGCTTCTTGCTGGTGAATGGTAAAAAGCATCTCAAGATAACATCAAAACCTTGCTCAAGTAGAAATGCTAGATATTTTATGCTGGCCCTCCAATTAAAAACACAAGTATAATTCTAGCTGGAGAAAAGCCTCCATATCCTATGAAGGAAGTTGACTAGTGCGAATTGAGAGAACCATAGGAAGTACAAAGAAAATTGCACTTAACAATAAGAACAAAATGTTTACTATGTACAGAGGGTTTAGCTCTACCCACCCCAGAAATTTTATCTTGATGTAACACATCATAAAGCTCTGTGTAACCAGTTGTCTTATTTCCAACTTAAACAGGATACTTACAAAGACAAATGCCTACATTTTTTTGAGTTTACTGCAAATTTCTATTCACTGGTACTTCCCTGTCTAAAATTGTTCTGTTCTGACTGATATTGACAACTGTTGTTTCTTTAGCATTGTGTTTAGAGGCATGTTGGATTTTTTGCTGTTACTGCAATTTCCATCTTTCCCTGGGAGTTTCAAACCATGCTGACAGCTAGTATCTAAACACCTTTTTAGCCACAATTGGCTAACATAATGTCTTAGAGTCAAGGTGGGAAGTTTTATGTGGCGTCTCACAGAACCGCGTGGTGAATGACGTGTTCAAAACATACAGCACAAGCACAAATTATCATAGTGCAAGAGTACCCTAAAGTTTTCAGGCTTGAGTTAAAAGTAGGCAGCTTTTAATCCATGTGGTGAGCAGAACAACAATCTAGAAAACAAAAGCCACAACAAGACAGGATCCATATACAGTATTTACAGACCTTTAGATAAGTAAGGCAGCACAATGTGGGATGTATAAACTAAATGGGTGGGTCAGAGAGGTAGGTACATTATAAATCAGGGTTAAATTATCTCATTGAGAGATATCACATCAGCCATTCATTCCAGAAGATGAATGTGAACATTTTCTCTGCAAGCATTTATTCCTGAAAAATTAAACTTAGTTATGCCTTACTTTATTACATTACCAAAATGATACATATTTTGACCACAGGAGTTCTGCACCTCCCAGCATTGCTTTGATTGAAATATGCTTTAATGATGCCTTAAGCTTCTATGCAATGTTGTAATAAGAAACATTCAAAAGAAATTTGCCTTTGCATTTGTTGTTTAAAAAAATAATTGGGTAGATAATCGAACCTATCATTCAATGTCTCCTATAAAGAAAAGCCCTTAGGGCTTCCCTGGTGGCGCAGTGGTTGAGTGTGTGCCTGCCGAAGCAGGGGACACGGGTTCGTGCCCCGGTCCGGGAAGATCCCACATGCCGCAGAGCAGTGGGCCCGTGAGCCGTGGCCGCTGAGCCTGCGCGTCCGGAGCCTATGCTCCGCAACGGGAGAGGCCACAGCAGTGAGAGGCCCGCGTACCGCAAAAAAAAAAAAAAAAGAAAAAAGAAAAGCCCTTGGACAAAATTTATTCTAGAAAATGCTACCAGGAAAAACTTTATCTTTTCTAAGACCTGTGCTTTTTGCTTTTAAATAAGAAGAAACAGGTAGTTTATCTTATTTCCCCTTTTGCACTGACTGTCAGGAATCTCATAAGTAAGTATGAAGCTCAATATGTTAATAAGTTAATCCATATGGCATCATTTTGCATTCTCCATTTTTCCATAGTTCTGATTTTCTATTTTATTATGTTTGTATTAACGTTGCAAAAGCTACTTCATATTCTTCTGGGGAAAGGACTGGAATCAGCATATTAAATTATCCAGAGAGCATATACATGGCAACACTGACTCTCTAAAACATAGTTCTGATCATCAAAGAAAGTAAAATTAAAAAAAAAACTCTAAACAGTTTGAATCTAGTTACAAAAGCTCTGCACAAAAGACCACACATGTTGCACCAGGAGAATGCCTCTGTCCCTCACTTAAAGATTGTTTTAATTCATTTATACACAATGCTAACAAATTTGGTTATCATGTTCCTTAGGGCACAGAAAATATGAAGTAGGAGTGAGAAGCTGCTAGAAGCCGTTACACTGTTAACAACAATTTGCAATGACAGCAAGGGAAAAAGGTACACAATTATAACATGCCGTCAAAAGAGGTGAAACCCTAGCAAATCCAGAGCGATTTCACGAGTTTCTCAAAGTAATGAAGCACTTACATTAGAATCACCTGGGGAGCTATTAAGCCGGTAAGGTCCTAAGCCCCGTATTAGCATCTTTGGTGGTGTGGGAAAGTGCAATGTTCACACGCGTTTCGGGTGATTCTTTCCTAAAGGTAAGTTTGAGAATCACAGGTGTAGACACAGACAACCCTACCTAACTCAGTAGGCCTTCAGGGCCGGACCATACACCAACCCCCCAAAAGTCAAAGATTATTTCAGAACCTCTTTTAGAAGGTGGTAAGGTATGTGATCAAATGAGAAAGGTTATCCTCGAAAATTGTTAATATACAAACATTTTAGCGTTTTATTATCTTCGTGTGTGGCAGGATAATTATCAGTACATCCAGATAATGGAAGAATTGTGACTGTCCCACACTGTGAATGGGCTGAGGTTTTAGCCTAGTTGCAACTGCTACAGTTTCATGCTGGCAGAAGACTGGAGATTCCTGGGTCAGAGAAGAAGAACCTGTTAGTCACAGCACAGCAGGAAGTATGAGCTTCTTATTTGTGTCAGTTTCCTTCTATCCCAAGTCCCTTGAGGGCTGGGCAGAGGGGGCCTAGATGGGTTTGTGTCATAGTTGAGGAAACTTAAGCATAGGAATCCCCAACCTTTCATAATGAGAGTTAGCAAACTGGCCTGAACTTAGCTCTGGAAGGAGGAGGCATTATCCCTGTTATACTGGACAGTAAATAAAACTGTTCTCTGCTCCAGAGGGAGACACCGTATCTTCCAAAGCTGTTCACTCCACAAATATCTTTATAAACACAGCCTGGAATAAAGACTGTCAGTGCCTCTGCTCACAAAATGTACAAAAACAAAAGACTCGTGGAGATGTGTCCCCCAAATGTCCCCTCTCTCCTTGGGTTCTGGACTAGTGTGTGTTTTTTTAAATACAAGGGTTTATTGTCACTTGGACAAGAAAATGTTTTCTTTTCCTCCTGTCTCACTCGTGTTTCTTCTTCGTTTTCATCTGTGGTCCCTCTTCTCCCAGACCTTTGAACATCGGTGTGCTCCAGGTCTTAATACTTCTCTTCCCTGCCTGCCATGACCCCATCAGCGATCTCATCCAATCTCATCACTTAAATAGCATTTATATTGCCAACAACTCCCAAATTTGTATTTCCATCCCAGAACATCCTCGGAACTCCAAACCTGTATATTTTAGTGCCCATTCAATATTTCCACTTGGGTGTCTAATCCAGACTCAAACTTTAGATCCACGTTCTACCTGTGGCTTCCTCCGCATAGTCGACTGGCAATTCTATCCTTCCAATTGCTCAGGCCAAGTATCTTGAAGCCATCCTTGACCCTTCTCTCTCTCTCATATCCAACACCCAATCTGTCAGGACGTATTGTTGGAATTATCTTTAAAGCAAATCTCACCACTTCCACTGCTACTTCCCTGATCTGACCCACCGTCATCTCTCTGCTTGACTACTGAACGAGGCTACTAAACTGGTCTCCTTCTACCACCTTAGGCTCCCCTAACCTCCTTCCAACACACACACACACACACACACACACACACACACACACACACACACACACACACACACGAGTCTATTGTAAAAGACAGATCACTTCACCCCTCTGAACAAAACCTCAGTTAAACTCATGAGAGCTGCCCCACCCCGTTATCTCTCTAGCCTTTCCTACTACCATTCTCTCTCTCCAGTCACACTGCCCTTTCTGTTGCTTGAACAATCACTGGCACACTCACACTGCATTAATCTCCTTTGCCACTGTAACGAATTACCACAAATGTAGTGGCTTAAAACAACACAAATTCATTCTCTTACAGTCTAGAGGTCAAAAGTGTGAAATCAGTTTCACTGGGCTAAAGCCAAGTTGTCAGCAGGACTGGTTCCTTCTGGAAGCTCTGAGGGAAAAGTCCATTTCCTTATCTTTTTCAGCTTCTAAGTGGTCACTTGTGTTTCTTGGCTCATGGCCCCTTCCTCCAACTTTAAATTGCATCACTCCAACCTCTGCTCCCCTCATCACTTCACCTCTGACTCTGACTCCTCAGTGTGCTTCTTGTAAGAAGAGTTGTGATTACATTGGGTCCATTTTAATAATCCAGATAAGTTCCCCATTTCATGATCCTTAATCACATCTGCAAAGTCCCTTTTGCCATATAAGGTAACATTCACAGACTTGGGGCATTGTGACATGAACATATTTGGGGGGTGCATTATTTAGCCTACCATGCTGACCTCAGGGCCTTTGCACTGGCTATTGTCTCTGCATGGAACACACTTCTTCTAGATAATTACATGGCAGATTCCCTCACCCCCTTCAAGTTTCTTCTCAGGTGTCCCCTTCTCAACAAGGCCAACCCTGATTACCCTATTTAAACTAAAGCAGTGAACAACTCCTCACCCCTGTATTCCTGATTCCCTTTACCTCCCCCTTACCTCACCTGCTCTACCTTTTCCTCATAGCATTTATCACCTTCCAACATACTACATAATTTACTTATTTACTGTCTGTCTCATGAGGTGAGCCACTGTGCCTGCTTTGTTCATGGGTGTATCTCAAACACATAAACAGTACCTGGCACACATCAGGAGGTCAATAAATGTTTGGTGAATAAGTAAATATGTCATAGACCTCACAAACCTAGCACACCAGAAGCAGGTCACGTTTTTCAATGTCAAGTAATAATAGCTCATGCTCCCACAAGTCTCAGTTTCAGAAATTAAATCCTCACCACGTCTGGTTCAACCATAGGTGCCAATTCCTCAATGAGAAGGCTGCTCTGCGGGACACATCTGTCCCCCACTGTGACTATGATACTTCTGTCCCTCCTTCCTAAGCACAGTTTTCCACAGCTCAAAACCAGACCAACATATTTAACAGAGACTTAGAATAACTAAGGGACAAACCAAACAAAGAGTGGCTTAAACTGCTACCAGCAGTGCCCACTCTTCTTAGAACCTAAAAACACAAGCTCAGGTTCAGAATCTCTTGCCTAGTTTCCGTAACTCCTCCAGGTAACAGAGGCCAGTTCACCCCTGCCGCCACATGGGAGGTTTAGGAACTCCGTTTATAACCCAGAGTCCAAACAAAACTGTTGCTTGACTCAGAGAGAGCAGGAACCTAAAATTTGCCTCCAAGAATTTTTATTTCTCTGCCCTAGAACTGGCTTCGTCCCACAGTAAATTATAAGGGATATAAGGTCTCCAACCAATATGCCCTAAGAGTTGTAACAGAACAATGCACTACTGTTCAATAACTGCACATTTTCTAAAGTCTAAAGCTATTCAATTTTTAATAACATCCTTTGTGGGGCTTCAACAGAACAGTCCATAATAATAAGCTTCAACAACTTCAGTCAACTCATTTTTAGGGTCCCCCCTCCCAGTTTGTGGTGTCCATTTGCATCCTTTCTCCTATAATTGTATCTTCCCTCTAATCTTTGGCAAATGCTTGGACAAAGCATTTGGACAAAGCATGAATGAGGATATACACTCAATCCTCACAAGAAAAAATAATTTTCAGAGACTATGGGGTCTACATGTAGAGGAGAAAAAATTCTCTAAAGAAAACATGAAGGATACTCTTGATTTTTATGACTATACAGAACTCTCACCATCTCCCTCTGAAACATCTGCTTCCAGTTACTGCACCACCTTTAGGCCTTCCCAGACACTAACAGGGGAGAAAAAAGAACAACTTTTGAAAGAAGCCTTTCATTTGCATATCTAAAAGCCTTAGTCAAGAGATGTTCTTAAAACAAAAGAGCAGTTTACCCTCAAAGCTGAGCTCAAATTGCTCCCCGCTCCAAGGCTCTGAGGCTTTGAGATTGGCAGGTTTTTTTAGCTCAAGGAAAAAAAAAAAAAAGTTGAGGTTGAGGTCCAGCTACAGAGATCAAGTTTTACTAAAAGATGAGTCGTACCCTTTGCAAGGTGTCAAAACAACGTTTCAAAAGGCAACAAGAATTCTGAAATAGCAGAACCTTTCTGAAAGATGTTAAAGTCATTTCCTGCAGAACTCTGAGCACCTATCTGATGAAATGGGTACCCAGAGAATAGCCACCTCTGAAGGAATATGTTCCACGTGCAGAAGTGACAAATAGAAGAGGGATCCAGAAGCAGTCTAAACCTGAAGGTAGTTAAATGTCACCTTCTAGCTGAGGCCTTCTGTAGCCACCTTATCAAAGCATCTCAACCACCACTCTCCACTTACACACACACACACACACACACACACACACACACACACACACACTTCCTAACCTCATTCTTTGTAGTTTTTTTCTCCTTTACACACATCACTATCTGATCTTTTATATATTTTACATAGGCATTTTCTTTTAAGGCCTTAGCCATCAGAATGTGAGCACCATAGGAGCAGGGCTTTTTCTATTTCATTCACGACTTGTATCATGAGGGCCCAGAACAGTACTTAGTACATGGAAGGCACTGAATAAATATTTGTTAATTAAATAGATGTATGTATGGATGGATGGATGGATGGATGGAAAATCCTGAAGTTCTAAAGAGCAAACTGTCAGATTCTAAATAAATTGACTATGCTATAATAACAGCACATTTTATAGCAGGTGGATACACAACACATGATATTTGCCCATTTAAAGGTTTTTCACAATTTTTCCTTATAATGCACAACATATAACAGTAATGAAACATTTCAAAATAACACCATCACAGATGTCTATCGGTCTCTCCATGCTAGTTCCTAAGACCCCGGTAGCAAAAACTGGGTCTCAAGCCTTGGTGACACAGTGCTTAGTAAGCATTAAGTTCTTCATGTGCAGCTAATGAATAAATGAAGTAAAGTAAGATTTCCAGTTCCCACTATGGGGCTTACAGTTTTCTACAAATTTCCCTACAAAGCATCTGCTTCAGTTTCTTGGATATAAAATAGTCTTTAAGGTAAGTCATTATTTGTTAGAATTTTAAGTTTTTTGAAGACAGGAAAAAAAAAACTGTCATGGGAGTATTTCTTATTTCCAGGGAATGTATACTTTGGGACAAGTGACCTATAAGCTAGGTTTTTTAATAACTGCAAATTATATAATAGTTTTTAAACTCTTATGAGAAACAAATAAACATTTTGAGACATTTACTTTTAGACCTGATGTTCCTTCCCTATCAGATGAGATAAGGCGAGACAAAGTGCTTTGTAAAATACCGACCCTATAAACATAGTATATGATATTGTTGTCATTTTTTTACAGTGTTAAAGGCCATAAAGCAAAGAAGTCTGTGCCTTTTCTTTTTGGCCCCTTCCACTAGCTTCCATGCAGAATTTAACAGAATTTCAAGCCATCCTTTCCTCCTCCTCTAAGAGGGAGTATTATATGAGAAGCCTTAAAAGCACATAGGAAAAGGCTCACTGCTGAAAGACTTCACTGATTGAACTTGCTCCAAAATTCCACTTCTCCCTCCCTCCTTCACCCTCCAACCCCTTCCAAAACAAGGGGGGGGGGAATCAATGTTTTATTTTTTAATGCTGTCAAAGGCTATAATTAAATAGCTAAAAGCAGATGAGAGTGATATGGACATATATTGCCTCTTGAAATAGTAATCCAGAGATCTTTTCCTACATGAGTTTGTAATGGTCAAATAGTACAGTGTAAGCAACAGACTGTCTTCTTGAGGGTTTAAGAATTCTACAGGTAGGACAGGAATAAAGACGCAGACGTAGAGAATGGACTTGAGAACACGGGGAGTGGGAAGGGTAAGCTGGGACGAAGTGAGAGAGTGGCACGGACATGTATACACTACCAAAAGTAAAATAGATAGCTAGTGGGAAGCAGCCACATAGCACAGTGAGATCAGCTCTGTGCTTTGTGACCACCTAGAGGGGTGGGATAGGGAGGGTGGGAGGGAGACGCAAGAGGGAAGAGATATGGGGATATATGTATAGCTGATTCACTTTGTTATAAAGCAAAAACTAACACACCATTGTAAAGCAATTATACTCCAATAAACATGTTAAAAAAAAAGAATTCTACAGTATTAGAAAAATGATTTAACATTAAAATTGAGATGAAAAATCTACGGAAATCTATGAATTCCCCCCAAAAAATGGAAGGAAAAGTGAGATCTCAAAGTTAAATACTCCGTTCCTAGGAAAAAAAACATAATCTAGCAGTTTTTCACCACCCTAGTCGAGTTTTCATTAAGTGCTGGCGATATTTCTAACGGAAAAAGCTGGACCGACAAGGTTTCTAAAATACCACTCTAAAAGAAGCTTTAAAATGAAGGTTAGTTTGTCTTATCCTTCCCCAAATCTCCTTCTTTGGGCTACATAGCTAACAAGAGTGGTTCAGAGCTATTGTATTCACTTATCCTTTCACTAATGTCTTTCTTCTGAGAATAAAATACCAGAAAACTATGTGTATAGAGTTGTAACCTTAACTCTCTAGCTGACATGCACACTCTGGAAGGAATAAACAGAAATTTTAGTAATAACCACTATGGCTGAAGAGTGCCCTGTGGGCAAAAAGACAAGAAAACATTTCCCAAAGGAGCAGGGAAATTTTTTAAGAAAAATGTAGGATTTAGCTAGACAAACAAGTTTAAGGGAAGCCCCTTGGAAAAAGGAAGCCAGAATCATAAGGCAGAGGCCAAGCCACGCAGAGCCTTTCTGGCTGTGCGAAATAGTTTAAACCTCATCCTACCAGAACAGACCTCGTAGGGCCATTTTGAAGAGTTTATCACCAGGGTAGACAATGAGCTAATTGCATAGTATCACCTTTTCTGAAATTCGTATATATTTCAGCCAAACTGTACAAGTTATTTTAAAGTGAGATATTTCTCACTAGAAACTTGACAAATATGAACATCAGATAATTATGCTGTAAACGATTGCTCTGTGGCTTATTACACGCAGACCTGCTTGCTCTGTTTTATATAGATGCTTAACTGTTTTTGCCTTTGTTGTTTTGTATGCCTGTTTATGTTTAGCAGTCCAGAGTTACCCTCTGTTAAGTTACTACATTTATAAAAACCGATCTGGGAGCTAATCATCTGACACCAATTATCTTGTTTGTGCCATACAGATTATTCATTATGTACAGATGTTGTTTTCATCCAAATAAATTTTAGCCAGATACAAGTTATGGCTTTAAAAAGTGGCCTTCTATAAACAGGAAGCAGCTACATAGGTAAACAAAAACACCAAAGCTTCTTCCTTAATACAAAGAGCCGGAAATTGATTACAATCTAGATATATGCTGGGAATCTGACCAGTCTTGGTTCCTAGGTCAACTGATGATATTTGCTCAACAATTATTTAGAAGAGGGTGAATCATCAACCACAACTGGCCCAGCCTCTTAAGGTGTACTCTAGCATAGTTCTAATCACATTTAGACCATAGCAGGGCCCGAGCTCTAGTTTAAGAGTTTCTGATTATGTGAAAGTCTTGCTAACAGAATTACTCCGGAACCAACATTTACCTCATGTAAATTGTTCCTACTTCATCGCAAGACTGTTTTACTCTAAACTTTCAGTCCAAAAGCTACCTTAAGGAAAAGAGAAAATGCTCAGAAGCTCTCTCATTTATGAGATAAAGCAAAGTCTAACTACATACTCTATTGCACCTGCAAATTTTGGTTTTATTTTGATCACAAAACAAAGAAGTCATAGTTTCACTACTTGAAAGTGCCTCAAAGATGAATTCCCATTAAAGTCACAGAAACAATCCACTCCTGACATTCTCTTAAACAACATTCATTAGGTAATAAACTCATTCATTTGCGCTTGTTACCCAAAGAACTATTATTTTTCTTTATCTTACTCTTCTTACACTGAGCTATAACATCTCACTGCAAATACAGGTGTATTAGCAGTGTTTCACTGAAATTTAGAAGTGAGTTCTAAGGAAAGAAAAGACAAAGACCTCACTATTTTCAGCGAAAACTACTGTTCGGGCAAAGCCTTTTATGCTAAGCTCTTTTAGATTTGCTTTTTAGACTTTTTGTCATCCGCCAGTTCTAAGTGGAGTCAATACCAGCCAGTAGAGATTTCAGGCGGGAAGGTCTGTTGTGGTCAAATTTTGACTCTTTCCCTTTAAATCATAAGCTTTCTTCCTAATACTCTTTTGATGCACTTAGTATAAAGGATACAGTATTAAAAGTTATGAAGCTTTGTCTGATTTCATTTTCCTCTTAAGCTTATTTCAGCATTTTATTTGCAATTAGTTTAGCAACTTCTCATTTTTCTACACTGAACACTGACTACTTTTATAATCAGGAAAAATAAACTAATAACAAAGAAATTATAGTCAAGGCAGTGTAGTTATCAAACTCTTCTTAAACTGCTCATTATAGGAAACAAGGAAAGACATTCATCTTCCTGGCTGTATTTCAAAGTTTTCACCAAAACTTCTTTTCAAGATTACTTTCTGCCAATTATTTTAATGTCATTGAGACTGCATGACCCCTTTTAAATGTTTTTACTCAATAGCCTAGACTGACCTTTTCCCCCAAGGCCTGGGCTTAATGAACATTTTCCTATCACAAATTTCTCAGACTTGTTAAAAGGGCCCTTGGATATACAAGTTCATACTTCAGAAATAGCGATGATGCCCTCAGAGCTCCCCATTCAGAACAAAATTACTTCAAATACATCAATTCTCAATCTTTCAAGTACATGAGGAGAAAATTGGCAATTATTATCCTAAAGCAAAATTAATGCTATGTCAAATTTAGACATGTATTCCCAGTTCCACCTTAAATCAGTAACAAGGTGGCTATATATAAATAAACAAACTAATGTATCCATGATAAATATTTAAAATTTCAACTGAGGATATTAGTTAACGAGCTGTTTCAGGACAATGATATAAATATAGTTTGAAATACACAGGAGGCAAATAAATAATAGAAGGTTTTTTTCAAATCCATTTAACTCAGACCAGGTGCCTGGTCCCTTATGTGGGCTTCTACCCTCTGACTTGGAGGTAAGTTGTGATTTGGCCCTCTGACAGCTCTGGACTGTCTCCCATGAATAGACAAAGCAATAGATTACAGACAAGTCAGCCATGGCCCTCCGCATCAGGTACCTTCCTAGCCCAGAGCGTGAGCCCATTAACTTTAAAGCACTGCCATGTCAATACTATCACAAAGTCCCCCAGCAAAGCCGCTCTTCACAGTTGTGGCTCAAGACTGGCCCCAAGCCAACATGACCAAGCTGCAGCTGCTTTCAAGTTTGCCCCACCGAAAGCTTGCAAGTTAGGGCTTTGGAGAAGTTTCTTGCTGCACTGGACCACTTTGGGGCATTTAGGCAGTTTCTTCAAAAATTTTAAAGTCCCACTGAGTAGTTGTCTGGCATTTTTTGAAGTGGGCAAAGTGCAAAACATCACATGAAGGTGTCTTTCTTATGTATTTCAAAGGCTCAATCTGCTCCATTGCTTTTAATTAGCCTATTCTGACCCAATTAAATTCATTCATTCAAAATTGCATTTATTAATTCCACTGTTCAATTTAAACCAGTTGTCCAAGCTCAATAGGCAACTAATTTTCACCTCTGCCATATACAAAGGGAAAAACATGAGCCTGGTTAAAACTTATCTATATTTTTGTCTTTGTGGACAATTTACAGCGTTGGGCCAGAAAGCCCAACTGATTAGAACAAGGTGCTAATGAGGCCATGGTTGTGGATTCAATCTCGGCATGAGCCAATTAACTTCACTTACACAAAACCACCATTCCACAGATACAGATTAAACCTCTAAACCCAGCCAGCCATGTGAAAAACATGCCAGTGAGCTCAAGAGACTATTAAGAGAAAGAGTGCGCTAGCTCAAGGAAAGTCACGATCACTGCTTAGAGAATGGGGAGAAATTAGTGGGTCATTCATTCAGCAATAAATATCCCACATCTGCCCTGTGCAATGTAATATGCCAGGTAAGTGGTGGATCGGAAGAAAACTAAGGTGGGTAGAGCAGTTTACAATCTGCCACTCAATTTCAGAAGAGGTTCTGCCCAACAAAGAAATAAAGTCAAATATTGAGGCTGAGACATATAAAAAGAAACTACAATACAAGCAAGAAGTAATTAATAGGCATAATAAGGTATATGATAAACCATGAAATTTGAAAAGCTTCATAGTCTTACAAAAGACAGAGAGTTCATATTCAGCTAGCATGACCAAAAGTGACTTAATGAAAAAAATAAAATTTGGTCTGCGGCTTACAGGAAAAATTGAGAGAAAAGTCTAGAAGATAGGTCAAAACTAGATACTAGAGGGCCTTGAATACCAAATAAATAATTTACACTCTATCTTCTAAGAAACAGAAATATTAGAATTTTTTTAATATAGCAACAACCTGATTAGAACTCTGAGACTACATTGGTGGTGGCATGGGACACCTTGGATAGAGGGGATTGGGACAAAAGCAGAGAAAATGAGGCTTTTTTGACTGTTGTATCCAAGATCTTAGTGAGAATGGAAACAGATTCAGAAAATACTAGGAAAATAGAAATAGCCAGGATTTGGCAATGGGTCAGATGGAAGAAATAAATGAAGGAAAGGAAATTAAAAATATATGAGGATTCAAAATCCAGTGGTGGAGGAATGGTAGTACCACAAACAGAAATAAAGAATAGAAATAAAAAGGATGGAATTAGCCAGGAAGAGTCAGAAAGGCCAATGATGATGATGAATTTGTGCCTATATATACTGAGCTTGAAGTACTGGGAAAATAGTCGGATTCATACAGCAGGCTTTAAATATGCCCCCAACTTACGATATTTTTCTACTTTATGATGGTGCGGAAGCAGTTTGCATCAATCGAGACCGTACTTTGAATTTTCATTATCGATCTTCTCCCAGGCTAGCGACATGCGGTACGATACTCTCTCGTGATGCTGGGCAGCGGCGGCGAACCTCAGCTGCCAGTCAGCCATGTGATCACAAGGATAAATAACTGATACATTTATAACCCTCTGTACCCAGACAATCATTCTGTTTCTCACTTTCAGTAGAGTATTCAATAAATTACATGAAATATCCAACACTTTATTATGAAATGGGCTTTGTGTTAGATTTTGCCCAACTGCAGGCTGATGTAAGTGCTGAACACATTTAAGGTAGGCTAGCTAAGCCATGATGTCCGGTAGATTAGGTGTATTAAAATGCATTTTCAACTTAAAATATTTTCAATTTATGATGAATTTATCGGGAGGTAATCCCTTCGTAAGTTGAGGAAGATCCATAATTGTAAGAAGGGGTAAGTCAATAATATCAAATGCTGCAGAAAAAAAGGAGAACGAAGAAAGAGAAAAATCTATTTGATTTGATAATAAGGAGACCTGGTAGTTCACTGAATACATTTCCATTCTTCCTTCTGAGCACATGTGAGTTTGTACTTCCTCAATTGACCCCTTTAGTTAGATGGGGCCATGTGACTAGTTCTGGCCAATCAGTTTGAGCAAAAGTGACGTCTCATTTCCAGGTGAGAAAATGTAATTTGCGAGTACAAAACCCTGTAGAATTCTCTTCCTTTGCCAAGGCAACCTGCAACGTTCCAGATACCGGCTGCTTCATCAGCCTGGATCTCAGAGTGAAGCTGTCATGGGGCAGCATCCCCAGGCCACCCCCAATGTTGCAGCAGTCATGGGAGGCTAACCTTCGTGGTTTTAAGTGGCTAAGATTGAGCCCATACTGACTGATAGACCAGGATTCTGGGGAACCATCAAGAAAGCAGCTTCGGGGACTTCCTTGGTGGTCCAGTGGTTAAGACTTTGCCTTCCAGTGCAAGGGGTGTGGGTTTGATCCCTGGTGGGGGGCTAAGATCCCACATGTCTCGTGGCCAAAAAACCAAAACATAAAAACAGAAGCAATATTGTAACAAATTCAATAAAGACTTTAAAAATGGTCCACATCAAAAAAAAAAAAAAAAAAGAAAGAAAGAAAGAAAGCAGCTTCAACAAAGTGGTGAGGAAAAAAATCTGTCTTGCAAGGTGCCGTATTCTGCAAGATCACTGTGTTAGTAAATCTGGTCATGAAAAGACAGAAAGTATTCAGCAACTTTGAAGGTAATAGAAGAGAGAACTAGATTGTGAGAGCTTTTGTTGTTGTTTTAGTACAAGAAAGCAGTCCCAAGGAAAAAAGAATATAGGCGAGAAACAGATTAATAGAATAACATTTCAAAAAAGTTGGAAGAGGGTCAAGGTAAAAAGAGTCGCACTTCTTTCTCTGAGGCAAGAATAATGAGAAGAAAGATTAGCCTTCAGGAAATATTGTGATGGGGAGGGAAGAAACTGAACATGCTTATGTCAGATGGTTTCAATCAGTCAATGACAGCACAAAGGCTGTCATATTTTAACATTATCCTGGGTATTATCGTTACTTATGAAATACTAAATAAAAGCAGTCTTTCATGAATTTCATCCTCCTTTTAAGACATCGTGAATGACTACAATGTTCTGAACACAGTGCTAAATAAGCAAGAGGAGGGATACAGGCGTCTGGGGCATGCATTGTAGTCTCTTCAGTAAACAATGAAATTTAATATATATTTAAAATTAGTGAAGACCAGAAACCTGTATATAACCTAGGGCTAAGATGTGAACTATAGAGGAGAGAATGATTATTCAGGTCTAGGAAAGTCAGGAAAAAAATCTCTTTGAAACAGTGGAGCATGGAGGTATGCAAGATTTAAACAGAGACACAGGAAAATGGAGGAATTCCTAGTGATTACAATGACCCCGGCAGAGCAGGCAGACCAGGAGGAGCCTAGCATGCTCTTGGGATGGGAAGATTGACCTGTCTAGGGTAGAGTATGTTATATGTGTTCAGTCAAAATTCTTAGCCATATGCAGTGAAAAAAAACAAATTTGGCTATTTTAAGGATTCAGACACATCACAAAAATCTACAGAGCTAGGTTTAAAGGTTAAGTGGCCAGAATCAATGACCAAAATTGTAATGCAGGACTGGTCTACAAGATTCTAGTGCAGCCACTGATGGACACAGACACCTCAGTTTGCATTGTTGACCCCAGATACTGTCGCTGATGCCTCTGGAAAGTGGGTGGGTGCTGCCACTACCATGACATATCACAGTGCATTCTGTGAGGGCCCTATCACTCTGTGTCTCTATCTTATGATTCAAAGTCTGGGAGAAGTGTGTCCAAAGGAGAGAACCTAGATCGTATGCTATGACATATGATGACACTGCAAGGAAGTCAGGAAAAGTGACTGTCTGGCATCTGCAGTTTCTACAGCAGGGGTATAGCCCTGCTTCATAAGGTGGGGGATTGCCCATAGTTAAGAGCGTTCCATTAGTGGTTGGCCAAAAGTCTACCACAGTGTTTATGACAAGCAGAAATATGACTGGAATGATTAATGGAGGATGAAGAAGTGAATATAGAGGATCCTGAAATCCCAAAGAATTTAGCTTCCTATTGAAGGAAAATTGGAACTATTAAAGATTTCAGAACAGAATAGAGATGCATATCAGAAGCACATAAGGTGTTTTATAAAAATTTGTTGAATGACTAAACAATTAAAGCAGTAAGACTAGATGGACTGAAAAATGGACTAAAAGGATTAGAGACCAGAATGTTAGGCTATAGCAGTAATCTAGACACAAGAGTATGATACCTTGAACTAGGGAAGGAGAAATAGAAATAAAGAGACAAGGGCCCATAAGAAAAATATTGTAAAGAAAAGATCAATAGGCCCTAGAGACTGACTGAGTACAATTAATAAAAGAGTAAATTACCTCCAAAAAATTCCAAACTTTTTAGCATAGATCACTGAGGAAATTTCAACCAAAGCTGATTTGGGTAAATTTTCATTTTGAAGATAAACTTTCTTCTGCCATCTCCAATCTGCTGCTAAGACCATCCAGTGAATTTTCCATTGAAAATTTAGTTTTCAGTTCAAGAATTTCCATTTGGTTCCTCTTTAAGTTTAAAATCCTCTGCTAAGATTTCCTATCTGCTGTTAATAAGATAATATTTTCCCTTCCTTGTTTGAATATATTCATAATAATCAATTTAAAGTCTTTGTCTATTAAATTCAACATATGAGCCATCTTGGAGTTGGCTTTTATTAAACTTTTTTCCTGGTTATGGACCACATTTGGGGTTTTTTTTAAAATTTATAATAATGGGGTTTTTTTATCACTCGATATTGTGGATAAATCACTGTAAAGACTCTGAATTGTCATCTTCCCTTGAAGAGTTAACTTGTTTTCTTAGGCAGTTCAATTACTTAATGATTACCTTGAACCTTATATGAAAACCTTGTGGGCTTTGGTTTTATGCTTCATTAGGAAGGATCTGTAGAAGGCACAAGGTGTTTTTCAAGCCCCTTTAAGTTGGCAAAATTCAACTTCCAAACACTGTCTCCCATAGGTTTTACTCTAGGATGTGGTCCTTAGGGGTTTTCTAGTATCTTAACTGGATTTTAACAAATATTAGTGAGATGTTAACTAGATTTCTCCCCACAGCTGGGTTGGAATTCCAATGTTTCCAGCACTGCTCAACCTCCAGCATCTCTGTTCCACTTTCATCCCCACAACTGCAAGTCTCAGCTCTTTCGTAAGCCTTGAGTAGTCTCTCCTGACACAGATGCAGCTCAGTCCTCAGCCGAGGTATGTATGGGGAACTTCCGTACGCATTTTAAGGTTCACTTTTTCCTCTCCAGTACCCACATATTCTACCTGCTTCTGCTGTCTTGAACTCTAATCTTTAGCTCTTCAGCAAATAACCACTGCGAATTCCAGCATCCTCTGCTGTGACTGGGAAATGTTTCCCAGGCAGACATCCAGGTCAAGCACGGGGCTTATCTTGTGAGTGTCCCTTCTTTCAGGGATCATGGTCTTGCATTACCTGTTGTCCAAAGCCTAAAAAGCAATGGCATATAGATCTTGTCCGGTTTCATGACTGTTTATGGCATGAGGCTATCCTTGTACCAATAACTCTACCACAGCCAGAAGCAGAAAACTAGACATTAACCTTAAAGGGATGCTGAAACAACAAAGTGAAAATTCAATACACTCCCGACATCTGCTTTGTCTCAGACCCTTATTATGAGGCCAGGTACCCACATTCATTCCTCAAGAAGCCCATACGTGCTGGCTGCAGCCAACCCCCTCTCTCTGGCACTTGTCCAGACTGCCAGTTGGACATTTAACCTCTCTCCTCAATCCTTCAACTTCATTCTCATTGGGTTGGAGAGAGGGGAAGGCAGTTTCTCCCCCTAGCTGTACACTTTTGCCAGCCTTGAAACTGGGAGCTGTTACACTGACTGAATTTTAAGGAGAAATTTCTTCCCTTCTCTCTACCTCTCACTGGCTTCCCCACATAGGAAGAAAAGTGACACAACTAGGGGTTCCGATTGCAAGAGGAGGTATTCTAAGTAGGTAGGTGGCCTGTCCTCCTCTGTGCATCTTGTTCTCTTATAATCAGCCTGTTTCCAGGCTGCATGAAGTACAGGGGTTGCCCTGCAGGTAGGTCCCCAGCTGCTCTGCCTGCCCTAAACCGAACCAGTCTGATTCACTGGGAGAAAGAGCAGGAAGCTACTTAGACCTTGGGGACAGTCACATTTCAGGTTCATATTTACTAGTAAAACTGAACCCAGAGTAGAAAGGTGTGTGGTTCATTGACCCCCTCAAACTTCAACAATGCCCTGGCTTAAGCCCTTCTCCTCATGTTGGTGACTCACTTAGACTTTTTCCTTTAACTTTGAAGCTCAGCTCTTGAGTTGTGCCTGCTTCCTCAGTTTTATCAAACCTAACTCTACATAAGAGAGAATCTTTCTGCCAGTTCCTGCCCTATGGGACATACAACTACCCTGATTCCCCCTCCCTATTTCTTGCTGAAGATAGGAGATTAGAATCCCCAAGAAAAATATCACTTTTGTTTCTAAAATAAGCTTTATTTGGTGCTCATCTTTGTCTGTTGATTAAAGTACGATATACATCATACCAAGAACAAGGGATCAGTCCCCACGTGGGCTAATTTAACCTGGCTCGTCATCACCTTAGCTAACATCTTACTTCTCCTAGCTCTCCAACCAAGTGGAACCTAAAGGGAAAACATAATGATTAACAGGACTCCAAGACCTTTAGTGGGACAACAGCCTAAGATTCGTGCTGAACTACTGATCAGTAGCAGACTTTTTTGTGTATCAAGGACAGCATTATCATTACATATATTATCACTAGAAGACTCCTCAAAAACCAAAGAAATTTCCTTCTTTGATGTTAGACACATGGATGAAAAGGTTAAATGCTGGAAGAAAGCACAGTATAAATTTTTTATCTTCAGAGCAGTCAGGTCAATAACTATGAATTATTCTTTATTATTAGCATCATAAAAAAATTACCCAGCAAATATTATGTGGAATGCATAAATCCAGGTACCATAGTAGAGAATAGACAATGAACATCTTCAAGGAATATACAAAATACTTGTGAAAGCAAGACGCATTCATATGAAAGTATTGCCAACAATAAAAAATATTATACAAGAAGTGTCCAAATAAATGGTACAGGTAATGCGGCATGAAAAAATGTCTGTGTCCCGGCGGCTTTCCTTCTCTAATCTCACATTGGTTGCTGGGATCTTAGTTGGACTTTATAGTCTGAGTAGAATTATAAGATAGGATCATATGAAACTGTCGTTTTTTTAATAGGTCAAAAGTGTAGAATATCAGCAGTTTCATACGGTTCAACCTAATACCTGGGAAGTCTCTTTTATTATGTGAAAAAGAAAGTTTGGACTCCATAGCAACAGGGCACATGGGGAATAGAAATCCATGAACAAGGTTCCAGTGCTGGCACGAAGTAGGCTGTTTAATTAAAGCTTCTGCTAAGTCAAGTTATTTAGCATTTCTGTTTTCAGTTATTTACTTTAAAAGGAAATAAATGCTCACCAACATGGTGAGCTTTGAGTCAGGAGCCACACGTTTTCTCATTTACTCTTCACAACCATCCTGTGAGATGCACATTTCCTCATTTTTTACATGTAGAAACTGATGGTCAGAAAAGAACCTTGCCAGGTCACAGTGTAGTAAAGAGGGTACCTGATGTCCTTACTAACAATTTCCTGCACCAGTGTAGCATACTGGAGGAAAAAGCCAATCCCTGCCTCCCTGTCAAAATAATTAAGTGATTAATTGATATTTTAAGATATCTGTCATCTCTGTGTGATAGGGCAATGCAAATGTTTCCGAATTAAGTATACTCAAAATCCTGTAGATTTTGGACTGCAAATTCATGGGGAATGACATTTTTCATATCTATTCAGTGCTTTGAATTAGTCCTTAGAGAAAAAAAAAGATTAATATGAGTACTATAGCTTTCTCACATGCTATAAAGTTCAAGAGTGAGACTATTTTTGCTTTAAAATTGTTCTTGAAGGATTCTCAGACTGTTTCCAGCTAGGTTCTCTCTCCATGTGATGTCAGTCTAAAAAAATAGTCTTGCCCTCTGCAACGCTTGACCTACTCTTAATTGCAGTATTAGAATTCACAAGGAGGATTTTAAAGACATCAAAACTAGTTCACTAAAATCAATATTCCCTATACATGAGGTTGATATGTGTTCCTATGTTTTAAATTAGTTTATATTTTTCCTAGAGCTATGTTAAGTGTCTTCTAACTAATTATGACAAATTAGATTCTTCTCATGAAGTTATATTTGCAATTCAACTTGAAGACCTAGAAGAACAGCTAAACATTTAGGACCTTTTTCTAATTAAGTTTCTTTTACATTAGTCTTCTAATTGTTTCCAGAAATCTAAGGTATTTGAGAAAAAAAAAAAAGACCTCATTTATACCAAGATCTATTTCTTAATAAGTGTTAAGACCTTGGAAACCTACTCTCTAAAATATAATTCTGGAAAAGGAATAGTTTAACTAGCTGATTTGGGATTAAGGAACTGGATATCAAAACTACCTTTTTATCCCTGTTATAATATAAAATTACTTTCCCCTAAAGGTATAGCACATACCTTTGAGATCTCAGAGCAATTCAGATAAGGTACATACAGGATCAAGACACCATTGCCTTATTTTTTAAAAATGTTCTGCATACATTGATCACTACTTGACCTTACACAAATTATTTAACCTTTCTCTCTCCACACAAAGAATTCTGACTCCAACTGTCTTCTGATAGACAAATTATTGTTTACAGCTTTTAAGAACCTTTTTATTTGCACCCCTTGCTTCACTGGTGAGCTTTGAAATATAGATAATACGAACTTTTAACATCCGCCTTCATACAAGATATTCATTCTTGCAACAATCCTTTTGAAATCTGCACTCACTCCTTCTACTTCCTTTCTATTCATCACTCCTTATTCCAACCCAATCTGGTTCCATTTTCCCATCCACTCTTCCGATACCAATAACCTCGTCATCAAGTCTAATGGACTTTCCTGAACACTCACCCCTTTGAACTTCTCAGCCACATTTCACACAATCGATTCCTTCCCTCTTCTCTCTCTCTTTTCTCATTTGGCTTTGGTAAAACTTTATTTGTTCTTTTATGTTTCAATTGTAGCTTTTCCTCCTCCTCTAACCTGCTAAACATAATGGTCAGCCCCTTCTCTGCGGTAACACCATCCACTATCCTAATCAGAGCTCAGGTTCCACCATATTCAGTAACACCAAATCCATGCCTCTGGCTCAGAACACTCTTTTGATCTCCATACTCAAACGTTTAGATGCCGTCCTGTATCTCCACCAATCTGTCCCTTCATTCCTTCAACTCAACACTTCCCTAGTGGAGATCCTCTTGCTCTCCCCCCAGACACCGACTCACTAACTATTAGCAACATCACTAACTTTCAGATCAACCTGATACAAAACTTTAGAGTTGTTTTAATTACTCCTTCCCCTTGACCCGTACTTCAAATCAGTCAAGCTCACAACATTTTCAAATCTCTGCCTTCTTTTTCAACACTGTTCCTAGCATACAACAGAAGTTAACAAGGGTTACTTTCTGATTTTATTTTAGCTATTTCAGCTGTATTTCACCTGTCATTTCTTTCTTCTAAATTATTTGTTCCTGAAAGGAAGGGGCTGTGTTTTATTCATACCGTGTAATCCTTTAGCTGTGCCATTGAATGCTGGAAGGGCAAGAGCAGTAGGCTCCAGAATTTCTATAAAGAAGGGGTTTAGAAATCTGGCTGTGGGCGCAGGGAGGACATAGGAGACTTCGTTGGAAGCAGCATTTGCATGGTTAGCACACTGTTTTCACTTAGGCTGCTTAGGTGGCTTTGGGATCCTGATGGAGATTTTGATGGCTCTAAAGACCCCTAAGATCCCTTAGCACTGTCTCAGCTGATAAGCACATTGCCCCAAAATAAATTGTATTAAGGAAAGAGCAGGAATAAATCCAGCTTCTAGAGATGGTGAAAAGAGCCTTTTACATTTCCCTGGAGTCACAGCCTGTCCCTACTGAGTCCAGCTCAGAAGAATGTCAAGCAGTCCCTTTTTCTTGCCTCCTTCTCCCCTTCTCTCTTCCTCCCATGATTCCTTACCCACCTGCCCCTCCTCTCTAATTCCACTTCTCCATCCCCTCAGCCTGGTCTTGTGTGCAGAAAGAAGGAACAAAGGGAAATTATCTCTCTCTCTGACTAGAATCAGATGAAGCCACTTCATCTGATTGCATAGCTCTGATTCTAAAGAATTTCTGTCTTTTTTTCCCATTTTTACCATTTCCTATTATTCTAGTATGGAATAAACCAGAACCCCCAGGAAGGAAGGGTAAGCACTCTACCTATGAAAGGGTGAGGATTTTAAAATCCCATCCTGCAATTCACATAGTCCTACAAAACTCAACACAGAGACTAGCACAAATAAATATTTGGTAAGTAAACTAATAAATGTGTTCTCTGTAAGATTCATAGATGAAATGGAAGTAGTCTCAAAACCAAACATACTAAATTCTGATTAATGTGTAATGCTTTATAAAATACAATAAAAGGATTTAATCTTTTTTATTTTCCTTGGATTAATGGTGCCTTCCTAATGAATCCAGGCTGTTAATGAATTTGGCTCAGCGCTAGTAAAATCAGTGAAGCATTTCTATCAAATCAGTATTCAGAGTATGTCTCCACTGATTGCAGCATAATAGTTAATAAGTGAACTACCAAAACGCAGTTGTTTACAATCCAGTACTCAAAGATCCCTCCCTTGAAAAAAATAAGAAAAACGCTGATGTTATAGAGGTACCCCAAAATAGAGTTCTAAATGTCATCAAACAGGATGTGAAGCCACATTTTGGTAAATCATGTTCTATATTTCCACTAAATAAATAGAATAAATGTTACATAGCTGAGATCAGATGTGTTGGGTTGGCAACACCCATCCCTACACCGCCCAGCTTCAGCATCCATTTGTGGGAGCCAGATGGAAAATAGGGATAGAAAAGAATGGTTTTATATGTGGATTCCAGGGTCCAGAGGGGAACAAAGACACAGGATAATATCTAGTCCTTTTTACAGCCTGCCCCCAAGATTCAGTCTGAGCTATCATAGAGAAAAGGGCTGCAGAGAAAAGTTGAAGTGGCTGTTTGCAGAAGGAATTTCATGAGATTGGTGCCAGGTTAACAATGTCCAAGGCAGAGCTGGGGAAAGGGCATTTTATCATTTCTGTAAATAACACAACATGGCTCCAATGTGGCCGTAAAAATGGAAAGGAATTCAGTCAGATTTGGCAGAGATGTTACAGCTTTGGGAGCACAGTAAGAAAGTATGCTGGGTAGAGAAGCAGCCTTCCCACAGAGGCCACTGGAAAGCATCTTGCAACCAGCGGCTCTCAACAGGGAGAATTAAATGGAATAGCACCAGAGGGGTGTTAGGAACACAAGTGAATCCCAAGAATGACTGGGGAGTTTTAGAGGTTGTGCAAATGGAAATCACCTAGCTAACAAAATAAATATATAAGCAAGCATGGCCTCATTTAGAACCAAAAACACTGAAGTTTGGGGATATTTGGTCTATAGTCATAATGTATAAATTGATGTCCTTCTTATTCAAAGTTAACCATTCTAGTATGTGTGAGTGTGTGTGTGTATTTCACTTATCAGTCTGAAGTTTTCAGCTACTTGGACACCAGAATAGAATCCTTAATTTAATCCAACTCTCTTTTCTCTTGATTATTCATTTTACCCAAATAGAAAACAGCAATATGCTTTTTTTTTTTTTTTTTTGCAAAAGTACATTGAGCAGTGTGGAAAAAAAATTTTAATAGTCTTCCATTAATGAACACAAAATGTATTTGGGGACATGAAATGACACATAAAGAACAATTAAGAAATAAATCAAGAATATATGCTAACGTGCTCACAGAATAATTCTGGAAGAATACATAAAGACAGTGGTTTCTTCTGCAGAGGCGGACTGAAAGATAGGCATGGTTGGGGCACCTTCATTTCATGCTTAGCCATTTGTACAGTTTGAACTTTTTACCGTGTGTGTATTACCCTTTCAAAAACAAAATAAATGAGTTGTCTTTTTCTAAAGAAGTACAGAATAAAGTATTATAACCTAGTTATAATCTGTACAAGAGCATAAGTCATTGGAGTCAGACAAACCTGGCATTGCTAACTGATCTAAGCCTGTTAAGACTTTCAGAATTCTCTGGTTCTTTATGGTAGATGTCTATAATATTTGGAAATTAATAGTAGATGAGAGCTCTACCTACAGCCTTGTTAACAGGTAGGATACTATAATGAAAGTAAATCTTGGGCCAAATATTGTAACAAATACAAATATTTATTAGTAAGTAGGCACTAAAAATGCCATACAATCTTGGAGATTGGTGGAAGTCCTTTAGACATTCAAACATGTATCTCACAAGCATTACAGACATGAAAATATTTTAGCAACAGAATCAGCTTATCTTCTACTTGGAGCAGACAACAGAATCTTCCCTTAAGTGGTAGAGTGCTGAACTAAATGGACTGAGTGCTTTTTTAAAGAGTTTTAGGTTGATGGGCTTCCCAATTCTTATTAATATATAATATTATGATATAATATTCTTATGTAACATTTATAGAGGTATCTGCGTATCATTTCTAGTCAACAAACATATCTTAAATACTGCTTATTTCGCCAACAAAAATTTACTTCTAACAGATGCAGCACAGTATAGTCTTAGAGGATGTAGGCTCTGGAGTCAGACCGCCTGGGCTCAAATCTGGCTGTGCCACTTGCTAGCCACATAACCTTGAGCAAGTTATTTAAGTTCTCTGTGCCTCTTTTCCTTCATCTATAAAATAGGGATGCTAAATATGCCTACCTTGAAGGTCATTATAAGAAATAAATGAGTTCATGTTTACAAAGTGCTAAAATCAGTGTCTGGCAACTAATAAGGGCTATATTAGTACTTACTAAATATATTAAATTGGCACCTTTTAGGCTAATTAATGAACTCTCTAATGATGGGTTAGGATTGGTTAGGGTCAGGGTTACGGTTAGGGATTTCTTGCAGCCTTGGAAGATACAGATAGTGATTCCCTCTGGAACAAAGGGCAGGTATGATTACCACTCAAGAAAAAATGTTTGGATTTCCTAAAACTGGTGTTTGATTCCTGTAATACAACACATTGCATGTGCAAGTGTCATCCAGCCTTCTTTACGTCACCCTATGGGAACTAGACTTTAGAAACTGGTAAAGAAGTATTAATACTCTAATTACTGCTACTGCTATAACTAATAAACTATCCTTCATCTCTGACCCAAGGGTCTTGTGTCTTCTGCCAGCATCCATGCAGCTGTAGCAGGCAACTCATTAACTTACAAGTAGAGTACAAGCTTAGCCCTTCACAGTTTTTAATGATATTAAAGATGTATTTTCAGCAACCTTAGGCCAATAAACCTGAAAACTTAGATGAAATCAACAAATGTCTTGAAAGACACAACTTACCAGACCTCTTCATGACATTGGTGAAGGCAAATTTTTCTTAGGCCGGACACAAAAAACACTACCTATAAGAAGAAAATAAATAAATTAGATTTCAACAAATTAAAGTTTTTGCTCTTTGGAAAATATCATTGAGAAAATTAAAAGGTAAGCCACAGTCTGGGAGAAAATATTCATAATTGATATATCTTACAAAGTACTTGTACCAGAATATATAAAGAACTCTTCCAGCTCAATATGAAGTCAAACAACTTAGTTTTTTTAACGAGCCAAATATTTAAACAGAAACTTCTAAAAACAAGATATAGAAATGGTCAAGAAGCATATAAAAAATTCTCCACATCACTAGACAGCAGGAAAATGAAAAATAAAACTATAATGAGATATCACAACATACCCACTACATGATGGCTAAAATTTAAAAGACTGGCAATACCAAGTGTTGACAAGGATGTGGAACAACTACAACTTTGGTATGCTGTTGGTGGAAATGTGAAATAGTATACTGTAAACACTTTGGAAAATAGTTTGGCAGTTTCTTATTGAGTTAAATGTATACTTATCATATGACCAAGCATTTCTACTCCTAGATATTTCCCCAAGAGAAAAATATATGTAAACACAAATACTTCAATAAAAATTTTCATAGCAGCTATGTTCAAAATAGTCAAAAATGAGGCCATATATGACAAACCCATAGCAAACATCATTCTCAATGGTGAAAAGTTGAAAGCATCCCCTCTAAGACCAGGAACAAGACAAGGATGTTCACTGTCACCACTTTTACTTAACATAGTTTTGGAAGTCATAGCCATGGCAATCAGAGAAGAAAAAGAAATAAAAGAAATCCAAAATGGTAAAGAAGAAGTAAAACTGTCACTGTTTGCAGATGACATGATACTATACATAGAAAATCCTAAAGATGCTACCAGAAAACTACTAGAGCTCATCAATGAATTCAGTAGTTGCAGGATACAAAATTAATACACAGAAATCTCTTGCATTCCTATACACTAACAACGAAAGATCAGAAGGAGAAATTAAGGAAACAATCCAATTTACCATCACATCAAAAAGAATAAAATATTTAGGAATAAATCTACCTAAGGAGACAAGAGACTGGTACTCTGAAAACTATAAGACACTGATGAAAGAACTCAAAGATGACACAAATAGACAGAAAGGTATACCATGTTCTTGGATAGGAAGAATCAATACTGTCAAAATGACTATACTACCCAAAGCAATCTACAGGTTCAATGCAATCCCTATCAAATTACCACTGGCATTTTTCACACAACTAGAACAACAAATCTGTAAATTTATATGGAAACACAAAAGACCCCAAATAGTCAAAGCAATTCTGAGGAATAAAAATGGAGCTGGAGGAATCAGACACCCTGGCTTCAGACTATACTACACAGCTACGGTAATAAAAACAGTATGGTACTGGCACAAAAACAGAAATAAAGATCAGTGGAGCAGGATAGAAACCATAGAAATAAACCCACACACCTATGGTCAATTAATCTACAACAAAAGAAGCAAGAATATACAATGGAGAAAAGACAGTCTCTTCAATAAGTGGTGCTGGGAAAACTGGACAACTACATGTAAAAGAATTAAATTAGAACGTTCTCTAACACCATACACAAAGATAAACTCAAAATTGCTTAAAGACCTAAATGTAAGACTGGATACTATAAAACTCGTAGAGGAAAATATAGGCAAAACACTCTTTGACATAAATCACAGGAATATCTTTTTTGATACACCTCCTAGAGTAACGAAAATAAAAATAAACAAATGGGACCTAATTAAACTTAAAAGCTTCTGCACAGCAAAGGAAAGCATAAACAAGATGAAAAGACAACGCTCAGAATGGGAGAAAATATTTGCAAACAATGCAACCAACAAGCAATTAATCCCCAAAGTATAAAAACGGCTCATGCAGCTCTATGTCAAAAAAAAAAAAAAAATCAAAAATATCGGCATAAGATCTAAACAAACATTCCTCCAAAGAAGACATACAGGTAGCCCAAAAGCACATGAAAAGATGCTGAACATCACTAATTATCAGAGAAATGCTAATCAAAACTACAATGTGGTGTTACCTCACACCGGTCAGAATAGCCATCATCAAAAAGTCTACAAACAATAAATGCTGGAGAGGGTGTGGAGAAAAGGGAATCCTTCTACACTGTTGGTGGGAATGTAAATTGGTACAACTATAAGAACAGTATGGAGGTTCCTTAAAAAACTAAAAATAGAGCTACCATATGATCCAGCAATCCCACTCCTGGGCATGTATCCAGAGAAAACCATAATCCAAAAAGATACATGCACGCCAATATTCATTTCAGCACTACTTACAATAGCCAAGACATGGAAGTAGCCTAAATGTCCATCGACAGAGGAATGGATAAAGAAGATGTGGTATACATATATACAATGGAATATTAGCCATAAAAAATAATGAAATAAGGCCATTTGCACCAACATGGATGGACCTAGAAATTATCATACTAAGTGAAGTAAGTCAGAGAAAGACAAATACCACATGGTATCACTCATATATGGCATCTAATTTTAAAAAATGATACAAATGAACACATATACAAAACAGAAACAGACTTACAGATATAGAAAACAAAGGTATGGTTACCAAAGGGGAAATGTGAAGGGGGGATAAATCAGGAGCTTGGGATGCACATACTCACACTACTATATATAAGATAGATAACCAACAAGGACCTACCATATAGCACAGGGAACTCTACTCAATATTCTATGATAACCTATATCAGAAAAGAATCTGAAAAAGAATGAATAAATGTATAACTGAATCACTTTGCTGTACACCTGAAACTAACACAACATTGTAAATCAACTATACTCCAATAAAAGTCAAATTTTTAAAAATAATCAAAAATGGAAACAAAAGCATTCAACAGGTGAATAAGTAAAGAAATTGTGGCATGTCATATAATGGAACGTTACTCATCATTAAAAGGAAAAAACTACTAATGCATACACAAAATGAATGAATCTTAAAACCATAACACTGAGCAAAAGAAGCCAAAAACTGAAGTGAATATACTGCATGGTTCCATTTACATGCAGTTCTAGAAAAAGCAAAACTAACCAATAGTGACAGAAATCAGATCATGAGCCTGGAGATGGAGAATTGGATTCAAAGCAGTATGAGAAAAGCATTTGAGGCTATAAAAATATTCTATATATTGTTTGGAGTGATGATTATAGGGAATATACACACACATATGCCAAAGCTCATCAAACCATACTGTTAAAATTGGTGCATTTTATTTTATGTAAATTATAGCTGAAGTGAGTTTTTTTAAATCATGACCACTTTCACTAGTTATAAAAGATTCAGTGGGTTTCAACCTCACTGAAACTTTGTCTAAAAGATATGAATGATACTATCTATTGTACTGGCAAGAAAATTATATTAAATAATTCATATAGACCATTTAGCACCATGCTTGGATCAAAGTAATAATAATAATATACCCCAAATAACTGCTGAGAAGGTTAAGAGTAGTATCGATGGTATTATCCATTAAGTTTCCCTGGGGAGATGATTTCTGAGAAAACCATTAATGAAAGACATGAATTATTGGGGAGAACATTCCATATAGAAAATGTCAGACAAAAGCACTGAGGTAAAATTGCCAAGATGAATATAGTAATGGGTATCCATCAGGTATATTCTTCTGGGTTAGACAGAAAATTGAGAAAGAAGTTATGGAGGAAGAGAAGGTAATAAGTTATAAGTCCAGAGATGTAAAAACTAGACTAGGAAATAACGGGACACATTAGACCAAGTACAGCAATGATATAGAGAGACTGGTGTTCAAAGTAGGCTATTCTGAAAACTATATGTAAAGTGAATAGAAGTAGGGCATGACTTCAGACAAGTAGAGGTAGAAACCTATCACTTCTCCATGCAAGAGGCAACAAGGCTTAGGTTAAAAGAGAGAAAACTAAGAATGTGCAAGAAACATTGTGGAGAAATATTTTCAGAAACTGATTCTAATTAGAAGCAAAAAAGAAAAAGGAGTTGCAAATAACTTCAAAGTCTTAAATTGGAAAAATGGGTTGTTCATTAATACTAATGCCCAAGTGCACAATATGTGCAGAAGGAGAACAAAAAGGAAAACTCAGAAGAGAAAGTTAGTATTTTAAAGAGAAAATAGAGGCTTCCAGGAAGATGGCGGAAGAGTAAAACGCGGAGATCACCTTCCTCCCCACAGATACACCAGAAATACATCTACACGTGGAACAACTCCTACAGAACACCTACTGAACGCTGGCAGAAGACCTCAGACCTCCCAAAAGGCAAGAAACCCCCCACGTACCTGGGTAGGGCAAAAGAAAAAGGAATAAACAGAGACAAAAGGATAGGGACGGGACCTGCACCAGTGGGAGGGAGCTGTGAAGGAGGAACGGTTTCCACACACTAGGAAGCCCCTTCGCGGGCGGAGACTGCGGGTGGCAGAGGGGGAAAGCTTCGGGGCCGCGGAGGAGAGCACAGCAACAGGGGTGCGGAGGGCAAAGCGGCCAGATTCCCACACAGAGAATCAGGGCCGAACGGCACTCACCAGGCCGAGAGGCTTGTCTGCTCACCCGCCGGAGTGGGCGAGGCTGGGAGCTGAGGCTCGGGCTTCGGTCGGGATGGGGACGTGAATATAGCCTGCAGGGGGTTAGTGCGCCACGGCTAGCCGGGAGGGAGTCCGGGGAAAAGTCTGTATCTGCCAAAGAGGCAGGAGACTTTTTCTTCCCTTTGTTTCCTGGTGCGCGAGGAGACGGGATTAAGAGCGCTGCTTAAAGGAGCTCCAGAGACAGGCGCGAGCCGCGGCTAAAAGCGCAGACTCCAGAGACGGGCATGAGACGCTCAGGCTGCTGCTGCCGCCAACAAAAAGCCTTTGTGCGACCACAGGTCACCATCCACACCGCCCCTCCTGAGAACCTGTGCAGCCCGCCACTGCCAGGGTCTCGGGATCCAGGGACAGCTCCCCCGGGAAAACGCACGGCGCGCCTCAGGATGGTGCAACGTCACGCCGGCGTCTGCCGCCGCAGGCTCCTCCCGCACTACGTGCCCCGCCCTCCCACCGGCCTGAGTGAGCCAGAGCACCCGAATCAGCGGCTCCTTTAACCCAGTCCTGTCAGAGAGAAGAACAGACGCCCTCTGGCGACCTACACGCAGAGGTGGGGCCAAATCCAAAGCTGAGCCCCGGGAGCTGTGAGAACAAAGAAGAGAAAGGGAAATCTCTCCCAGCAGCTTCACAAGCAGCGGATTAAAGCTCCACAATCAACTTGATGTACCCTGCCTCTGTGGAATACATGAATAGACAACGAATCATCCTAAATTAAGGAGGTGGACTTTGAGAGCGAGGTTTATGATTTTTTCCCCTTTTGCTCTTTTTGTGTGTATGTGTATGCTTCTGTGTGAGATTTTGTGTGTATAGTTTTGCTTCCACCATTTGTCCTAGGGTTCTATCCATCCGTTTTTTTAAATAATTTTTTTCTTAATAATTATTTTTTTATTTTAATAACTTTATTATATTTTAACTTAGTTTATTTTATTTTACTTTATCTTCGTTCTTTCTGTTTTCCTTCCTTCCCTCCTTCCTTCCTCCCTCCCTCCTTTCTTTCTTTCTATCCTTTCTTTCTTTCTTCTTCTACTAATTCTTTCTTTCTACTTTTTCTCCCTTTTACTCTGAGCCGTGTGAATGAAAGGCTCTTGGTGCTGCAGCCAGGAGTCAGTGCTGTGCCTCTGAGGTGGGAGAGCCAACTTCAGGACACCGGTCCACAAGAGAACACCCAGCTCCACATAATATCAAACGGCGAAAATCTCCCAGAGATCTCCATCTCAACACCAGCACCCAGCTTCATTCAACAAACAGCAAGCTACAGTGCTGGACATCCTATGCCAAACAACTAGCAAGACAGGAACACAACACCACCCATTAGCAGAGAGGCTGCCTAAAATCATAAGTCCACAGACACCCCAAAACACACCACCAGACGTGGACCTGCCCACCAGAAAGACAAGATCCAGCCTCATCCACCAAAACACAGGCACTAGTCCCCTCCACCAGGAATCCTACACAACCCACTGAACCAACCTTAGCCACTGGGGACAGACACCAAAAACAACGGGAACTACGAACCTGCAGCCTGCAAAAAGAAGACCCTAAACACAGTAAGATAAGCAAAATGAGAAGACAGAAAAACACACAGCAGATGAAGGAGCAAGATAAAAACCCACCAGACCTAACAAATGAAGAGGAAATAGGCAGTCTACCTGAAAAAGAATTCAGAATAATGATAGTAAAGATGATCCAAAATCTTGGAAATAGAATAGACAAAATGCAAGAAACATTTAACAAGGACCTAGAAGAACTAAAGGTGAAACAAACAACGATGAACAACACAATAAATGAAATTAAAAATACTCTAGATGGGATCAATAGCAGAATAACTGAGGCAGGAGAACAGATAAGTGACCTGGAAGATAAAATAGTGGAAATAACTACTGCAGAGCAGAATAAAGAAAAAAGAATGAAAAGAACTGAGGACAGTCTCAGAGACCTCTGGGACAACATTAAACGCACCAACATTCGAATTATAGGGGTTCAAGAAGAATAAGAGAAAAAGAAAGGGACTCAGAAAATATTTGAAGAGATTATAGTTGAAAACTTCCCTAATATGGGAAAGAAAATAGTTAATCAAGTCCAGGAAGCACAGAGAGTCCCATACAGGATAAATCCAAGGAGAAATACGCCAAGACACATATTAATCAAATTGTCAAAAATTCAATACAAAGAAAACATATTAAAAGCAGCAAGGGAAAAACAACAAATAACACACAAGGGAATCCCCATAAGGTTAACAGCTGATCTTTCAGCAGAAACTCTGCAAGCCAGAAGGGACTGGCAGGACATATTTAAAGTGATGAAGGAGAAAAACCTGCAGCCAAGATTACTCTACCCAGGAAGGATCTCATTCAAATTTGATGGAGAAATTAAAACCTTTAAAGACAAGCAAAAGCTGAGAGAGTTCAGCACCACCAAACCAGCTTTCCAACAACTGCTAAAGGAACTTCTCTAGGCAAGAAACACAAGAGAAGGAAAAGACCTACAATAACGAACCCAAAACAATTAAGAAAATGGGAATAGGAACAAACATATCGATAATTACCTTAAATGTAAACGGACTAAATGCTCCCACCAAAAGACACAGATTGGCTGAATGGATACAAAAACAAGACCCATATATTTGCTGTATACAACAGACCCGCTTCAGACCTAGAGACACATACAGACAGAAAGTAAGGGGATGGAAAAAGATATTTCATGCAAATGGAAACCGAAAGAAAGCTGGAGTAACAATTCTCATATCAGACAAAATAGACTTTAAAATAAAGAATGTTACAAGAGACAAGGAAGGACACTACATAATGATAAAGGGATCAATCCAAGAAGAAGATATAACAATTATAAATATATATGCACCCAACGTAGGACCACCTCAATACATAAGGCAACTGCTAACAGCTCTAAAAGAGGAAATTGACGGTAACACAATAATAGTGGGGGACTTTAACACCTCACTTACACCAATGGACAGATCATCCAAATAGAAAATTACTAAGGAAACACAAGCTTTACATGACACAAGAGACCAGATAGATTTAATTGATATTTATAGGACATTCCATCCAAAAACAGCATATTATACTTTCTTCTCAAGTGTGCACAGAATATTCTCCAGGATAGATCATATCTTGGGTCACAAATCAAGCCTCAGTAAATTTAAGAATATTGAAATCATATCAAGCATCTTTCTGACCACAACACTATGAGATTAGAAATGAATTACAGGGGAATAACCATAACAAACACAAACACATGGAGACAAAACAATACATTACTAAATAAACAAGAGATCACTGAAAAATCGAAGTGGAAATCAAAAAATACCTGGAGACAAATGACAATGAAAACACGATGATCCAAAACCTATGATATGCAGCAAAAGCAGTTCTAAGAGGGAAGTTTATAGCTATACAACCTACCTCAAGAAACAAGAAAAATTTCAAATAAAAAATCTAACCTTATACCTAAAGGAACTATAGAAAGAAGAACAAACAAAACCCAAAGTTAGCAGAAGGAAATAAATCATCAAGATCAGAGCAGAAATAAATGAAATAGAAACAAGGAAAACAAGAGCAAGGATCAATAATACTAAAACTGGTTCTTTGAGAAGATAAACAAAATTGATAAATCATTAGCCAGACTCATCAAGAAAAAGAGGGAGAGGACTCAAATCAATAAAGTTAGAAAAGAAAAAGAAGAAGTTACAACAGACACTGCAGAAATACAAAGCATCCTAAGAGACTACTACAAGAAACTCTATGCCAATAAAATTGACAACCTAGAAGAAATGGACAAATTCTTAGAAAGTTATAACCTTCCAAGACTGAACCAGGAAGAAATAGAAAATATGAACAGACCAATCACAAGTAATGAAATTGAAACTGTGATTAAAAATATTCCAACAGGGCTTCCCTGGTGGCGCAGTGGTTGAGAGTCCGCCTGCCGATGCAGGGGACACGGGTTCGTGCCCTGGTCCGGGAAGATCCCACATGCCGCAGAGTAGCTGGGCTCGTGAGCCATGGCCACTTAGTCTGCATGTTTGGAGCCTGTGCTCCGCAACGGGAGAGGCCACAACAGTGAGAGACCCGCGTACCGAGAAAAAAAAAAAAAAACTTCCAACAAACAAAAGTTCAGGACCAGATGGCTTCACAGGTGAATTCTATCAAACATTTAGAGAAGAGCTAACACCCATCCTTCTCAAACTCTTCCAAAAAATTGCAGAGGAAGGAAAACTCCCAAAACTCATTCTATGAGGCCACCATCACCCTGATACCAAAACCAGACAATGATACTGCAAAAATAGAAAATTCCAGACCAATATCACGGATGAATATAGATGCAAAAATCCTCAACAAAATACTAGCAAACAGAATCCAACAACACGTTAGAAGCATCATACACCATGATCAAGTGGGATTTATCCCAGGGATGCAATGATTCTTCACTACACACAAATCAATCAATATGATACACCATATTAACAACTTGAAGAATACAAACCATATGATCATCTCAATAGATGCAGAAAAAGCTTTTGACAAAATTCAACACCCATTTATGGTAAACAGTCTCCAGAAAGTGGGCATAGAGGGAGCCTACCTCAACATAATAAAGGCCATATATGACAAACCCACAGCAAACATCATTCTTAACAGTGAAAAACTGAAAGCATCTCCTCTAAGATCAGTAACAAGACAAGGATGTCCACTATCACCACTATTATTCAACATAGTTTTGGAAGTCCTAGCCACAGCAATCAGAGGAGAAAAAGAAATAAAAGGAAAACATATTGGAAAGAAGCAGTAAAACTGTCACTGTTTGCAGATGACATGATACTGTTCATAGAGAATACTAAAGATGCCACCAGAAAACTACTAGAGCTAATCAATGAATTTTGTAAAGTTTTAGGATACAAAATTAATGCACAGAAATCTCTTGCATTCCTATACACTAATGATGAAAAATCTGAAAGAGAAATTAAGGAAACACTCCCATTTACCATTGCAACAAAAGAATAAAATACCTAGGAATAAACCTACATAGGGAGACAAAAGACCTGTATGCAGAAAACTATAAGACACTGATGAAAGAAATTAAAGGTGACACAAACAGATGGAGAGATATACCATGTTCTTGGATTGGAAGAATCAATATTGTGAAAATGATACCCAAAGCAATCTACATATTCAGTGCAATCCCTATCAAATTACCACTGGCATTTTTTACAGAACTAGAACAAAAAATCTTAAAATTTGTATGGAGACACAAAAGATCCTGAATAGCCAAAGAGTCTTGAGGGAAAAAAATGGAGCTGGAGGAATCAGACTCCCTGACTTCAGACTATACTACAAAGCTATAGTAATCAAGACAATATGGTACTGGCACAAAAACAGAAATATAGATCAATGGAACAGGATAGAAAGCCCAGAGATAAACCCACGCACTATGGTCAACTAATCTATAACAAAGGAGGCAAGGATATACAATGGAGAAAAGACAGTCTCTTCAATAAGAGGTGCTGGGAAAACTGGACAGCTACATGTAAAAGAATGAAATTAGACCACTCCCTAACACTGTACACAAAAGTAAACTCAAAATGGATTAGAGACCTAAATGTAAGACTGGGCACTATAAAACTCTTAGAGGAAAGCATAGGAAGAACACTCTTTGACATAAATCACAGCAAGATATTTTTTGACCCACCTCCTAGAGAAATGGAAATAAAAACAAAAATAAACAGATGGGACCTAATGAAACTTAAAAGCTTTTGCACAGCAAAGGAAACCATGAACAAGACGAAAAGACAATCCACAGAATGGGAGAAAATATTTGCAAACGAATCAACGGACAATGGATTAATCTCCAAAATATATAAACAGCTCATGCAGCTCAATAACAGAAAAACAAACAACCCAATCCAAAAATGGGCAGAAGACCTAAATAGACATTTCTCCAAAGAAGACATACAGATGGCCAAGAAGCACATGAAAAGCTGCTCAACATCACTAATTGTTAGAGGAATGCAAATCAAAACCACAATGAGGTATCACCTCACACCGGTGAGAATGGGTATCATCAGAAAATCTACAAATATCAAATGCTGGAGAGGGTATGGAGAAAAGGGAACCCTCTTGCACTGTTGGTAGGAATGTAAATTGATACAGCCACTATGGAGAACAGTATGGAGGTTCCTTAAAAAATGAAAAATAGAATTACCATATGACCCAGCAATCCCACTACTGGGCATATACCCAGAGAAAACCATAATTCAAAAAGACACATGCACCCCAGTGTTCATTGAAGCACTATTTACAATAGCCAAGTCATGGAAGCAACCTAAATGCTCATTGACAGAAGAATGGATAAAGAAGATGTGGTACATATATACAATGGAATGTTAGTCAGCCATAAAAAGGAACGAAATTGGGTCATTTGTAGAGATGTGGATGCATCTTGAGACTGTCATACAGAGTGAAGTAAGTCAGAAAGAGAAAAACAAATATTGTATATTAATGCATATGTGTGGAACCTAGGAAATAGTACAGATGAACCAGTTTTCAGAGCAGAAATTGACCCAGAAGTAGAGAACAAACGTATGGACACCACAGGGGGTAAGCAGCGGGGGGGGGGTGTTGGGATGAATTGGGAGACTGGGATTGACATGTATACACTGATGTGTATAAAATGGATGACTAATAAGAACCTGCTGTATAAAAAAAGAAATTAAATTTTTAAAAAATCTGTGAACCTCAGTTTCTTCTTTCACACAGCAAGCATAGAAAGGACCTCCCAAGTTTATTGTGAAATTAGAGACAATTATTACATATAAAGTACCAGAAACAAAGTCTGCACTCAATAAATGGTAATATTGTTATTATATTTTGTTTAATTATTAATCATTCATCAACTGTTGATGGAGCATCAGCTATGTGACAAGCATATGATGGGTGGCAAGGATACAACGATAAGCATATCCCTGCACTGCACTTTCTGAGATCTTATAGCCTATTAACTGTACTATATTAAGTTCATCAGAGGAAAGCTACAGCCTTAGTAAGAAAGCCTAACAAGGACACCTTATTGAAATGCATGGCTGGGGTTCCCTGGTGACTCAGTGGTTAAGAATCTGCCTGCCAATGCAGGGCACACAGGTTGAAGCCCTGGTGCGGGACGATCCCACATGCTGCGGAGCAACTAAGCCCGTGCGCAACAACTACTGAGCCTGCGCTCTACAGCCCGTGAGCCACAACTAGTGAGCCCGTGTGCCACAACTACTGAAGCCCATGCACCTAGAGCATTGCGGTGGCTACCGCAATAAGAAGCCCACGCGCCGCAACGAAGCGTAGCCCCCACTCACTGCAACTAGAGAAAGCCGCGTGCAGCAACAAAGACCCAATACAGCCAAAAATAAATAAATTAAACAAATAAATAAAATTTATTAAAAAAAAGAAATGCGTGGTCTAGGATAGTTTTTCTGATAAACATTTAAACTGAGTCTGAAAAAGATAAGGAGGTATTAACCAGGTGAAGAATGCTGGAGAGATGGGTATGGACAGAGGAACAGCAGCATGAGCCTGAAGCAGGAGAGGACTTGTACATTCTTAGAGCTGAAAGAAGGCTGCTGTGGCCTGGTCAGCAAGCAGGAGGGGTGTATAATAAGAGACTAAGAGATAAGCTTTGTGTTTTTCTTAATAGCTAGCCTAGAACCCCTATCCTGAGAGGCTAGGTATACAGTACTATGGCCGTGGTATGACCAATTGCCAACAATGTGCAAATACTACCTAGGAAATAGAAGTTAATGACCCATGAAGCAAATCATTTCCAAAAGGTGGTCCACAGGTTCGTGCCATGCTGTGAATAATACATTTTAGTGCTTCGAGGTAAGGCAAGAAAAATGGGACAATGTAGAGAATTGTTAATAAATTCATTTGATTTTGAATTTTATAATTATGTCCTTACTAGTTTTTTGTGAATAACAGTGATGATAGTCGGTTTTATTTTCAATGCCTTTACCTTGAAAAGTAGAAAGGTAGCAACTCTATTGCACCCCAGAAACTATTTTCATCTGACTTTGGGGTTTCTTCCTGTGTTCTGTGATATATACAAGTCTAGGAACAATTGACTCAAAAGGCAACAGTGTCTAGATTGATTCTTACCTTCAATAGTTGACTATTTTGTAAGAGGCAACAGTACAGAACAAGCACAAGTAGAGCCTCCTGCATCCTCAAGGTGAAGCTATTGAATCTTTGTTTGAAATTTTTGCTTATTAAAAAAAAAGGTAATACATCAGGGACTGAAAATTCATATTCACACACATATAATATTCTTTATGTAGAAAATGCATCAAGGAAACAGCACTGTAATTTTTCTGTGAAATATAAATGTCAAAGACATGCATAATTTATACAACATAAAACCAACAGACCATGTAGGTTTGGTGTTTAATTACGATCCCTTGGTTCTTCCTGATGAGCACCATTAATCAGTCCAATCAGTGTCTGAAACGTCCTATTTCTGTCTACAGACACCCAACTGGAGGTATTAAAAAAATTTTAATTGAAATGTACTTTTGTAGAAAGCATTACTCAGCCTAAATGTAATAACTGGAATTTAAAAGCAAATAATCAAATGATTCACAAAAACAGGAATATTTTTTTCTGAGATTTTTAGAGATACATGGAAAAGTATAATTTTAAGCATCTTGACCTTTTGCTCAAGCAAAACTTCCTCCTGTTTAATGTCTGTGATTCTTTTCTTTAAAAAAAAAAAAACCTCTAAAGTTGCTGCTTTAATACTGATAAACTTAGAAGGGACCTTCATGCTTTAATGTGATTGTGTATTAGAATATTCGACCTGATGGATATCCAAAGGCTAGAACAATCTCTCAATGGTTTCACATTTTCTAACTTACATTTTCTAACTCCAATGGTTTCACATTTTCTAACTTACATTTTCTAACTCCCTCCATGTTTTCAAAGAGAAATAAAATCGACTGATATGACGGGCTGTAAGCATTAAGACTTAGATCTGTTTTTCCTTTACAAATCTCCGTCTACAGCTGCTCCACTGCATCGCCATAACAACATGGATCTACCGAACATTTGCAAATGGCCTGAAGGGACATTTCCTGCATGGAGGCTACCAACATTTATAAGGTAAACATTGCCATTTGTTTCCTCAAAAGTAGATTGAAAACCTGATTTCAGCTCTACTCCTATCACACTAGAAGCAGCCTTGTCATTTGTTAAGATAGCCATTGTCTCCTCTCTAGTAGAAGAACAAGCTCAGTCACAGGCTTCTCCAAGTCTCATCCATCACGTTCCTCATGGCAGAGCCTGCTTCTAACAATCACTGTGCGCTCTCAATTCTCTCTACCCTATAATCCTTCTGGACAGTGCATTGCAGTACTGTGCTGGATTCCAGGCTGCCTTACAAACATCATCTGGTAATTTCATCCATACGTATGTTTCAAATGCCAAGTCGTTTATAAATTTGAAACAAAGCACTACTACAACCATTGCTCCTTATTTCCTAGTAGTTTTATTCACTTTATATCCTTACTAACTGCTTGCAGGATAAATGGATAGACATCAATATAGCATGGTGGTTAACAGCATGAACTTTAAGTTTGAATTAAGGTGGAGTCCTAGCTTCATCATCTATTAGCTGTGAAACTTTGGACAAGTTATTTAAACTCTCTAAACCTTGGGTTCTTCATCCGCAAACTAGGGATGTTAGTACCTATTTTATAAGTTTCTTGTAAGGATGAAATGTTAGGATCATGGTAGGACAGGTGTCTAATGCAAAATAAGGGCCTAAGAGATGTTTGTTATTGTAGTCACTGTTTGTCCCACTCACTCGACAACTATTTTCTAAGCACCTACTATGTTCCCAGCATGTTCTAAAGGTTGAGTAATGAGTGGTGAATAAAAGAGACATGGTCTATGTACTCTATGGAGCTTACACCCTGGTGAGGGAGAGGCACAATAAACACATCAGCATATAATTACAAACAGTGACAAAGGCTGAGAGAAAGACAGATGCTGTGATAGAGAACACCAGAGAAAGATGGGATAATCAGGAAGGGCTTCCCGGAGAAGGTTATCTTTAAACTGAGACCTGAAAGATGAGGAAAATACCCAGTGAAGAGTGGGAGAAGGCAGAGGACAGAGGCTGAGTGGGAAAGCACTATGAAGTAGGTCGAGGGTCTGGAGCACGCTTAGTAAGAAGTATTGACCAGACTGAAAGAGTTTCAGAAGCCAGAAAAGGCAGAATCTTGTAGGACATGGGAAGAAGCTTGGATTTTACTCTAAATTCAATAGGAAGCTATTGAGAAGTTTTAAGGACGAGAGTGGCATGATCTGATTTCTGTTTTTAGGAAATTACTCTGGTTATCATGTGATAATTTGGAAAAATGCAACAGAAGTGGATGGACAAGTTAGGAAGCTGTTGCAATAGTCCAGGAAGGAGATGATGGCGACTTGGACTTAGTAGCAGGGGTGCCAGTAGAATCAAATCTCACCATGATGTTGACTGGGGGAGGCAGGTGTTGTGGTTGACTTCAATTTCTTCCTGTTTATTTCACTCCTATAACTATCACCAGCCAGCCTTTAGGTTCCCAAAACAGGGTGTAGCAGAATAATAATTTTAGTTGTTTACATTAAATATTCTCTTGTAGTTATGCGGTTATTTTCTAGCAACCTTCTCAGAAATTTACTCAACACATTTCCCCGTTTACATCAGTATTCCCCAAATCCTGCAATAAGACTTAGAGAAAAGTAAAAATTCTTCATCATCATGAAAACTTTACTCTTTAGCACCAAGATGCTGGTGCTGGTGATGAGATGCTGGTAATCTGTGAAGCCTTGTTTTAATCCCATCCAACACAACAAAAATTACTGAGCCTCCCCTCTATGAAATTTGTTTTTTGCCTTACCTGGAAGCCTCAAGGATTCTCTACATAACTTACTTTGCTTCAAATTTATATGTGCCTACTTTCATTCCCTTATAAACAACACCAACAGGTGGTATGGAATATTTGGTTGCATAATGATTAAGCCTGAATTTGGTGAGAACTCAAAGATTAAGGTTATTCTTAGCAAAACAAGTAATCCACTGCCAGGACTTTAAAGTGTTTAATGATTTATATCAAAAGAACACCTATGGAAGCACACCATGTGACTTGCAGATCTCCGTTTAAAACCATATATACCTGGGCTTCCCTGGTGGCGCAGCGGTTGGGAGTCCGCCTGCCAGTGCAGGGGACGCAGGTTCGTGCCCCGGGCCGGGAGGGTCCTGCGTGCTGCGGAGCAGCTGGGCCCGTGAGCCATGGCCACTGAGCCTGTGCGTCGGAGCCTATGCTCCGCGGCGGGAGAGGCCGCAACAGTGGGAGGCCCATATGCCGCAAAAAAAAAAAAACAAAAAAAACATATATACCTGAAATAAGAATCCGTGTACATTCACCCACAAACTATCTCAACACCATGAAAGAAATGAGTGACTCCATCTTTGTGTGTTAGGGAGTAGATTCTGAAACTAATCTCAATCACCACTTGATACATGTTCCGTCAAAATGCAGGCCACCAAGGTATGCAATACATTCTGGCTATTTAAACATCTTTATGGGATTTTTCTCAACAAGTGGGAGCAATGCAATTCTTCTACTCTTACTATGTGCAGAAAATAGTTAACAGGAGGATAACTGAGAAAATATCACAGGGTCATTTCATTGTCCCATAGCTCAGCATGTTGTAGTTTGAAACAACCAAAGATCCAATTCATCCTATCTGTTGTAGTCCCAGAACTACCTTTTTAAGGAAAATTTTATATCTAAAATCAGAAAACTCAGCCTTAAAGTAATTCAACCCAGATTAGGCAATTTTGATAGCAGAGAAAACAAAAACACTGAAGACAGCATAGCATGTCATCCAGAAAGATGAGATGTGGGTGTGGAACCAGACTAGGGGCAGCAACACAGAATGACGAAGCATTTGGAAGAGGAGATGGAGTGGGAGAATCCCAGAATTCCAAAGAAAAGTTTTATCTAATAATTAAAATGGCATCCACCAGTTATCAAGCATATGCCAAGGGCCAGACACTATACTAGACACTTCATGAATCTTATCTCTAATTCTTGCAGCAACTCTACAAGGCAGGTCTTAAGTATTCTCATTTTTTGACGAGGAGCCAAATCTTCATAAGGTTATATACCAGGCTTAACATTCCTCAGCTAGGACCTGCAGAGCCAGAATTTGATGTCATTTCTATCCATCTGTAAAGAGCAGAGCTGCCTGGTAGGGTTGTTCAACCTACACAACCCTATACAATGGTCCTGTTAAAGCCCACCTCTTTCCACAAAAATACATTTTCCAAAGTTTGATTAAGTTTTAAACACTGACATTTAGGAGCCCTAAGCTAAAAGCTGCAGTCCTAAGGTGAATTTGAGAAGCCCCAAGCATTTTTGATGGAAGGAAGACCATATTGACACATTTTCAGAAATATGGCAGAGTAGTTCAGGGAAACTCTGACAGGGAGACCAAGGTGGCACATGACAAATAGTTTCTGGGTGATCTATTTTGAGCAAAAGTCGGAGAGAAGAGGATGTGGAATTGCACATGGTGGCTGACTTTATGAAGAGCGTGGCAGATATTGGCAACTGCCCTCTAATATCTATTACCCTCTTATTTCTTTTAGGAACAGAACCCCTGAGTTTTAGCTGGGTTTAGCTGTTCAGCTAGATACTTTCCCAGGCTCCTTGGCAGCTAGGTTCCAACCAATGGAGTTTCTGGTTGACATCCGTCAGATTAAAAACAAATCTGGGGCTTCCCTGGTGGCGCAGTGGTTGGGAGGCTGCCTGCCGATGCAGGGGACGCGGGTTCGTGCCCTGATCTGGGAAGATCCCACATGCCACGGAGTGGCTGGGCCCGTGAGCCATGGCCGCTGAGCCTGCACGTCCGGAGCCTGTGCTCTGCAACGGGAGAGGCCACAACAGTGAGAGGCCCGCATACCACTAAAAAAAAAAAAAAAAAAAAAAATCTGGACTTTATTAGAAAGGATTATTGAGAAGCATTGGGGAAGGATGATGGCAATGGGAGGGAAGAGAACTATTACAGCAGGGAGAACACTGACCACATGATCTGCACATGTCAGGCAAAATGGGTTTCTTCCACCAAGAGGAGGAAACAAGGCTAGACAGAACCAGGTGCAGAAAAGTGGGATGAAAGGGTGGCAAAGTCAGACAGTAGACCAAAGAATGTTTCACCCTGAGTCCAGCCCATTTTCTGGGAGACCCTTAAGGAGGGGCTGTACCCCGGTTCAGGTTGAGGGCAGGCCAAATTTCAAGGGACTCAAGGGAAGGAGAAAATCTTAACCAAAGCCTGGTTAATAAATATTTTGTTCCCAGTGATCAGTGGGGACCAAACAGTTCTGCTAATCAGGTAGGAAGCAAAGAATGGGAATTTGGAGGGTCTGCGTCTGGCCTTGTCATACACAAACAAGAGCGGCATCTTGAGTCTTTTCTAAATCATGGGTAAGTGTGGTTCTTTGCAGTAAGTTGTTTCTCAGAACACAAAGAGTGGGAGGGATTTCTTTAACCATTTTGGGTTTCCGGAATCACAGGGCTCTGTAAAGTTCGACATGGTCATAATCTTAAGAGGAACCTGCTTGCCTGTACTTCCTCTTTGGCCTGTTAGTGGTTGGAGCTTAGACGTGGTGGTGATGAGTCACCCTAAGGGAGGGTATAACCTAAGATGGGAGGAACCTGGGTGCCTGAATGACTTTGTGGAACAGAGCTGTCAGCTTGCCCTGGTCAGCTCACCTACCTTTGGACTATTAGGAAAGAGAAAAATAAGCTTCTATCTAGTTTGCAACGTTTTATTTTTAAGTCTCCAAGCTATAGCCACTTAGCGCATACCCTCATGATTAAAAATAGTCCCTGCAAACAAGAAATTATTTGTGCGTTTTTGGCATCATGGTCAACCTGTAAGCAATATCTTCAAATATGAGAGATAATACTAAATGCAGAGCTCCCTTGCAATTATTCATATTCTCATTAATGTATGAACACCTGAAGCATCAAAAGTTCAATTTTGCTCTTCTTTTTCTATGTCACATAGGAAAAGAGTTCTGTTTCAGTTCCTGAAATGCATTTTAAAACTTTCCATTCACCTAGCATTGGAACATAAAAAAAGGAAAATGCACTTATTTCTAACTAAATAATATATATTAATGTATGAATTTGTTATGCTATTGTTGGGGCTCTTAAAAAGTTGCTTAAAATGGCATAATGTTCTACCATTTGATTCAAATGGCCTTTAGGTCAGTAATGTACTCCTTAATTGGAAATGTGGACATAGGAAGACACAGAAGTTTGACCAGTAGTGTTTAAAAGAACGAACTAATCGCTATCAACTATGTATCACTTCCTGTTAGACACTATAATGCACCCATCAAAGGTTGTTCCCAAATGTAGCACCCACATGATGTACTTTGCTAATTGAACAATTACATGTATGCCTATTGCTAGTGTCACAGCTTGTCAAATAACGTAAATAAGAATTATCGATTAGTCTATGTTCCTCTAGTGAAAAAATAGTCCCATAACAAAACTGCCTAGGAAGGCTGTTTGTTCAATTTAATCTAAACAAAGAATTGGGTAAGAGCACTCACTGCAGCCTCTTTGATTCACTGGATCATTGAATTCACTGTCTCAGTTGAGTTCTTAATGATTTTCAAATACATTTTGGAGAAGTTACCTATCCTAGCAAAAAATGAGCCTTTATGGTTTTAATTTCCTGCATCTCCTCTGTATTTTATGTGTGATTTTAATATGCTGTGAAATTATTCCAAATCTTTATTGTCCATTGTTCCCTTTTTAAAAACAGGTCCAGAACAGACATGAGACAAGCAACCAAATATATGGCATCGTTTTTCACCTAAATACTCAGAGTTTCAAAAGCATTCTTTCCTCTCCCAAACCACCCCTTCTCCTTGTGGCTTCTGAAAAGTTCTACTTAAATGGATAAGCTCCCCACTGGGGACATTATCAATTAAGAACTTCGGCTCCATCCTTTGCACTTTGCAGTAATTCAACAATCTTTTATATGTTAAAAACAATCTCACTTCCAAGATTTGGTGTTCCTTGCTAATGCAAAACATCACTGGAAAAGGTCATCCTTTTTTCTATAGTGGAACCAACAAAAGAGAAGGGCACTAAGCCCAAAGAAATTCACTAAAACATTTTTCCTTTTTATTCAAGCTTAAAACCTTACCTATCATTACAAAATGAAACAGAAATTTACCAGTCATTAGACTGAATTTGCTGATAAGTACTTTTCTGCTTTTGAAAATCCTTTACAAAAAAGATTAACAAAAGCAGTTCCTATCAAGGTGATTATTGTACATGCTTTTACTTTTTAAAAGAAACCAATTTCCCATGTTCTTACTTTGATGGGCTAATGCTAAACTCCACAAGAAGAAATCTTTTGGAAATGTGGACATAACCTGGGTTAGACGTACTCCAGTGCTTTTCTCAGATGTTCTGGGTCCTTTCTTAAACATTCTAGGTTTGGTATGCAATATGAAACGCAATTGGGTAAAGGACAGTTCGAAGTTCCTTTGTATGTGCTGTTCAAAAAATAAGTTTACAAAGTCAAAAGTCAGTGTAGTGTGTGTATGCAATAATTTTGTATGTGTGTGTGACAAACCTGTACAATTGGTCGGCTACTGTTAATTGCTTTCTCTCCAGCACCTGTTTAACACAGCATGACGTAGCAGATACTCAATAAAAGATTACTGAATTGAAAGGATGGTTGACGTGTAACAAAGATTACATATAACCCTTAGTTTAAAATGCCTACTTTTTTAAACAATTGATTCTCAAAAAAAAGTGAATACGAGATTGATTGCTAAATTACTGAATACCTATAAAGGTGTGTTTAACCTACTCCAACCTACACAATATGTCGATGGGATGTGAACACTTTTTTTTTTTTTTGCGATACGCGGGCCTCTCACTGTTGTGGCCTCTCCCGTTGCGGAGCACAGGCTCCGGACGCGCAGGCTCAGCGGCCATGGCTCACGGGCCCAGGTGCTCCGCGGCACGTGGGATCTTCCCGGACCGGGGCACAAACCCCTGTCCCCTGCATCGGCAGGCGGACTCTCAACCACTGCGCCACCAGGGAAGCCCATGAACACTCTTACTTAGCTGCATCCATTGGACGTTTCCTTACCTCACTGAGATCATTGTCTCCCTTTTAAAATAAAATACTGGATGCTCCGGGGGCTGCGGAGATAGGTCGAAGCTCGCCCTCGCGATAACTTCCGGAGATAGGGCGAAGCTCGCCCTCGCGATAACTTCCAGCTGGTGTGCCTCACGACAGTGTCGTGCGGGGCGGGACCTACCGGGCGGAGCAGAGCGCGCGATGGCTGCGGTCGTGGCCGAAGCGTGCTGGAAGGCCTTAGAGCGAAGACCCCTCACCAAACGCTCAGTTTTGCAAACTGCTATAGTTTAGCCTGCGACGCTTATGATTAGAGTCAACAATTTGCAATGGCCAGCTCACCTGATGCATTCTTAAGGTATGGCTTCTCCACCAGCTTTCTTTAAAAGTCTGGCTCACTTTGAACCTCTTAAAAGCATTAATCTTCCGAGACCTGATAATAAAACTATGGGATAAATTGGATCACTATTACAGAGTTGTCAAGTAACATTGCTGCCCTATCAAAGTCCAGCCACAGGTCTCTTTCCCACTAAAACATGTGGCGATCATCAGGCCAAGATCCACAACAGTCTCTACTGTGCTGAGGGGCCTGGCTCTTGTATACAAGCGTATAGACGAGGGCAAGGGAAGGACCCATGAGCTGGAGCGCTCGGCCGTAAAATGTATGAGAGGAATTCTCTACTGCTATGTGCATCCGGCCCATAAGGTCCAGCAGTTTAAGCAGGATCTACTCCCACCATGTCTTTACTCTATCTTCAAGGTACAGACAGGGGATGAGATCCTTTCCTATGAGGAATATGGTCATCTTCAGATAAATGCAGTGTCACTCTATCTCCTTTACCTTGTGGAAATGATTTCCTCAGAACTCCAGATTATCAATAACACTGATGAGGTCTCTTTTATTCAGAACCTTTTATTTTGTGTAGAAAGCATTTACTGTGTACCTGACTTTGGTGTCTGGGAAAGAGGAAGCATATATAATAATGGCAGCACAGAGTTGCATTCGAGGTAATTTGCTGATTTATCAGTGTTTTGGTTTTTGTTTTTGTTTTAATTTCAATGTGTGGAATTTGAATATGAATAAAAAATCAAAGTACTAGATTGGAAAACATAAAAATAAAAAATAAAACGGAACTAATATTAATGATGACAATTAAATCAGACAACACACACATTGTGCCCAGCATTGCACCAGGCATGTAGTAGATACCCATTAGATGGTAATAATTATTTTATTTTACAAGAGTGAAAAGAAAAGTTTATTCTACCTGGTGACTCTGTTCTGATTCTGAGGGAAAGTAGCAAATTTTTATAATATGTATGAACTTTTCATCTTATATATAAACGTTGCCTTCTCTCTCCTCTTTTTTTAGAAGAATGGGATAGAGGGCAGACCAATACCTGGGGAAAAAACAGCTGCATCCTTACACCTGACCTTCCAGGATACCCCCTCCCTCATCATTGCCACCTCTATTGCTTTTGTCTGATTTCTGCATGTTGATCTCTATTTGTCTTGGGTCTGCATGGAGCCACCTGCAGGGCTTTTGTTTCTCCACCTATTGAGTCTCCCTTTGAGTAGAAAAAAGAAAAGATTTCCAGAGTCTGGACAAGAACATTTTCTTAAGTACCTAACAATAAAAGGGGCATGAAACTATTTACCAACCTCACTTAAATCCAGTAAAATTACCATTTACAGGGTGTTGCGTTAAGTTGATTGCTTTCCTTTCTCTAAATAAAGACTTAAATTTCAGCTCACAGGAAAAACTGATACCAAGAGAAGCTGCTCGTGAAATGATACAAGCAGCGCCGGAAGGGGGAATGTTAGAGGCAGGGTGGGGAGGAAAACAAAACTTGAACCAAAACCTTCACCGCATGTTTCATTTTAGAGTAATAATCAAAAACAAACTAAACATCAAGTTTCCTTGGATTATTATTCTCCCGGTCACGAGGCCACTTTTCATTGTTTGTCAGGGTGATCCTGAATAGAGATATTGTACAGCCTACATTAGGGAGAGAAACTGGTTGCTCTCAACTCTGACCACAGATGTAAAATAACAGGCTCTGATATTCTTTCAGAAGTTTTGACTTCATTTTTTCTGGAGACTATAAAAAGAAATCTTTTTTGTTGCTACAGCTTTGCTGTACTAGATGCTTTGTATTGCTTCCCTTCAGTCTGGTCTTAAGAGAAGAGCTTTATCCTGCATACCTATTAGCAAAGAAAAGTGTCTTAGAATCCCTACACAAAAGAATTATTTTGTAGAGGTGCCCGGCCATAGGTTTATATTCATTCCTGGTTTCTCAGGTGACCTATCACGCATAACAAATTTTTTGAAGAGGTTAGAAAAAAGATGGTGGGACTAAAGAAGAATTTGAAAGTTCACTGTATCCAATAACCCAAGAAGAACTTTAAAAGAAAAAAAATAAACATTAAGAGAGACAAAGTTTCTAAAATAAACAAACAAGGATCTGCCTTAATAAAGTAGTTGACAGCTTCTCTCCCTCTTTTCCAGGCTCAGCCACCAGCAACAGACAAAAGGCCTCGTTTGCACAGCTGTTGCCCAAAGAACTGAACAAAGCGCTGAAACTTTAACTTGAATTTGAAAAAAAAAAAAAGTCAACTGACAAAAAAAAGCACAGATATCAGGGAAGTCAACAACGAGGCAAAAAACTTTGTGAGGTCAGGAAGAAGAATTTTCTAAAAGGTGAATTTCCTGGGAGCCCGAAAGAAACTGGAAATCGGAGTCTGATAAAGGCACGGAGGCTGAGCTCTGGAAGCTCCCATCCCCGCACAACCACCAGAGTGAAAATCACAACAGCAGGGAGAAATCCATTGCCCAAGATGGTGGAGCAGAAAAGGCAACAGTTTCTTCAGAGCTCGGAAGCTGGAGCCAAGTGAGGGCTAACTTCAAGAAAGAGCCTGCCTCATATCGTTTCTTCTAACTTCTGGACTCTGCCTTAGAATGAGTCTCTGTCATGGGGAGAGGGAAGATTCGGGTAAGACAGAAGAAGGTAGTAATGTTTTTACATCCCCTTCATTTTAAATATTTTTCTTGTCCTTTTTTTTTTTTTTTTTTTTTTTGGTGGTACGCGGGTCTCTCACTGCTGTGGCCTCTCCCGTTGCGGGGCACAGGCTCCGGACGCACAGGCTCAGCGGCCATGGCTCACGGGCCCAGCTGCTGCGCGGCACGTGGCATCTTCCCGGACCAGGGCACGAACCCACGTCCCCTGCATCGGCAGGCGGACTCTCAACCGCTGCGCCACCAGGGAAGCCCCCTGTCCTTTATTTTTTTTTAACAATATATAAAGCCTCACAAAAGAAGAGGCAACTAGTGTTTTACAAGTAAAGCTTCTTAGGAAAATAAGAAATATACTGGTTTAGGCTATTTATTATTTATAGACTATCAGTTTCAATAAAAAAGCTTGAAGCATCCATACAATAGAAACTATGAAAACAATTAGAACATTAAACCAGGAGTCAAAGAACAAGATGGCAGGATATAATGGGGACAGGGAGAGGGAGTAATTGTACCGGAAAATATAGAAATAGTCTTCTCCTTTGCTCTATCAGCTGTGATATACAGAACTAAAATTTAAGTTCAACTGCAGTGAATTCAGTTCTTTTTTTTTTTTTTCAGTCCTTTTCCAGCTGCAATAAGAAATGCTGAAGGAATTTCAAGTACAGTCCCAGAAATAGTAATTAAATGTTCACAACATATGCATTGGGTTTGCCCAAAAGTTCATTTGGGTTTTTCCATAAGAGGGTATGGAAACCCGAATGAACTTTTTGGCCAGCCCAATACTAGACACCCCACCCCCACCCCCCCTTGAAGAGTCTTGGAGTCTTATGAGAAAGAGAAACAAAAACAAATAATCTCAATGCAATATGATCAATTTGGGTTGCATTTCTTTTCATATATACTATAGGAGAGGTTTTGTAGGGCTAGGGAAGGAAAGCCTTCACTTGTTGGGAAAGAGAAAAAGCATTACTAACATTTCATATGAGTGATATATATTGGCAGGGACTTAAAAGAAGAACAATTTTCCAAATGGAAAAGAGGGAGAAGGACAGTCCCCAAAGAAACCATGCATGCAAAAGGACAGAGGAGGAAAGACCACAGCGTGTTCAGGAAGATTTCACCATTGAGGGGCTGGGGATAAAGTGGAAAAGTAGCTTGGAACTGTGAAAAACTATAAAGAAGACACTGAAGAGCTTTTCAACAGGTAAGGGAAAGTATCCTATTTCAGTTTTAGATGCCAGTTGCATGTTGCAACTTGGAGAGTGGATAAGAGTAAGAGTGAAATTAAAGTAAGGAAGGAGGCTGTTTTAGGGTTCTTCAGAGAAACAGAACCAATAGGATGTGTATATATATATATATATATTTGTATAACAATGGGTTTCTTTTAAGGAATTGGCTCACACAGTCACAGAGGATGGCAAGTCTAAAATCTGCCAGCTGGGCTGGCAGGCTGGAGACCCAAGAGAGCCGATGCCACAGTTCTAGCTGAAGGCTCTGTGCTGTAGTGACAGAAAGAGCCAATCAGTGTTGTAGTTGAAGTCCAAAAGCAGTGAGCTGAGAATTCTCTCTTGCTTGGGGGAAGTCAGTCATTTTTTTTTTTTTTTTTAATTTATTTATTTTGGCTGTGTTGGGTCTTCGTTGCTGTGCACAGGCTTTCTCTAGTTGCGGCGAGCGGGGGCTACTCTTTGTTGCAGTGCGCAGGCTTCTCATTGCAGTGGCCTCTCCCGTTGCCATAAGGAACTCAACTGCCATAAATCCCTTCCCAGGAGTTTCATAACCAGGGAAGACTGATTCTTATCACAGGAGAAGAGACTAGAAATGGACACCTTAACCAGACAGACTTTGTCACAAACTATCATACCTCCCATCTATTCTTCTAAGGGCCTATTCATCATTCCTAAAAATCATTTACCTAAGAGGTGTACATCCCCCCCTCACCTTTAACCTATTGAGATGGCATTTAAGTCTGAATTCTAAGCCACCTGGGGGAGTTACTCATTTTTCCCTGGGTCTCTCTCATGGACACATAAGGTATACACGTTAATAAACTGCTGTTTGCTTTTCTCTTGTCAATCTGTCCCTTACTACAGGAATCTCAGCCAAGAACTCAGAAGGGTAGAGGGAAAATTACATTTCCTTCCCTCCAAAGACAAAATGGGAGAAGCTCAAAGGGGTACACACGCTAAATTGTCCTCCTCCATATTAGGAAGTTAATCACTCATGCCTAAAACTGAAAAAATAGGAAATAAGAGTATAAACATGGTAATAGCTAAAAGAGTTAAAACTGGTTGCCCCTTTAGAGGAAGGATCGAGAGAAAAGAGAGGTAAGAGAGGAGACTTTTCGGTTTTATTGTAAGCCTCATACAACTATTTGACCTTTTAAATTACTCCTGCATAGTTTGAGAAAAAAAATAAAATCAAGTTAAGAAAATAAACTTAGTACAATGTAGGAGTCAAAATTTAGTAAATGTTTCTAAATTTCTTCTGACAGACAATTTCTGCCCTACTCTGTTTTCTGACACTCAAAGAGGAGCAAAAGCCTTCTTGGGGCTTTCCTCTTGTCCCCACAACCCCTCTCTGTCCCCAGCAAAATGCCTCAGACCCTGAGACTCTGGGCTTCAAGTTCAAAGGGACAGACGGGAGAGTCACTGGGGATGCCTCATCCTAATTCTCCCGTGAGATTTGGGCAGAGTTGTTTTCTCTAAGATCGTGTCTGCAGAAAAAACTCGGTCATCTAGAAGTTTCTACTATGTGTAAGGTTGCCGTGTCTTTGCCTGTGTTTTGATAACATACCCCTGAGCTTTTTGGCATCATGCTTTCACTTATTCAGTCATTCATTCATTCAAAAACAAATGTTTAATGAGGCCCTCCTATGTGCTAGATACTTACTATTAAGTTTCTTAAAATTATTTTTCCTCAATGTATGGTTTGCATACTTAGGGATTAAGATATTTCAAGGTTCTTTATAATTCCTGCCTTTTTGTGTGTTAATTAGAAAAGGCAACCTTCTGTGATGTAATGATTAATTAAAATAAGGATAAACTAGATTATCTTAAGAAAAGAAAAGCTCCAAGATTTACTTTCTAAATTTAGATCAGGTCAGTTTAAATTTTCTCTTAACCAACATGTCAGTGGTCTCTCTTCTCACAAAAAAATTAAAATGTTAACATTTATCTAAAAGCATTATCCACCTCCTGCTGCTGGTTTATGAGCAAACAGACTTCTGCATTTCCTCTCAAGAGAGAAAAGTACATTTACAGGGTAGAATAGTATTTTGAAGTACTAATCCATGTATCTTCACTCCTTCCCACATCACTCCCACCTCTTAGTTTCCAGTTATGGACTAAATGTTTGTGTCTCCCAAAAATTCATATGTTGAAGCCCTAATGTGGTGGCCTTTGAAGGTGGGGCCTCTGGGGGTAATTCGATCATGAAGATGGAGCCTCCATGGGGGAACTAGTGCCCTTAGAAAAAGAGAAAGAGAGCTGCCCTTTTTCTCTCCTCTCCATCATGGGAGGATACAAGAAGACGTGTATCTAAAAGCCAGGAAGAGGGGTCTCACCAGACACTGAATCTGCTAGTGCCTTGATATTGGACTTCCCAGCCTCCGAAACTGAGAGAAATAAATGTTTGTGGTTTAAGTCACCCAGTCTATATTTTTGTGATAGCAGCCTGAACTAAGGTTACCCAAAGCAGGAATTGAAATCCCAGGAGTAGCCACCTGCCATGAAAATCAGGAGCCCACACTCCAGAGACAGCCCATAGGAATATACACCTTCTGTTATCCACATCTCCATCAATACTAGCTTTTCTAACTAGCATAATGAATGTTAGAAACAAGGTCTCATTGTGGAAACGAGTGGAATTTCAGATATGTTGTTCAATGAACAGAATACGAAAGTCCACCCAGGGCTTCCCTGGTGGTGCAGTGGTTAAGGATCCGCCTGCCAATGCAGGGAGACACGGTTTTGAGCCCTGGTCTGGGAAGATCCCACATGCCGTAGAGCAACTAAGCCTGTGCACCACAACTACTGAGCCTGCGCTCTACAGCCCGCGAGCCACAACTGCTGAAGCCCGTGTGCCTGGAGCCTATGCTCCGCAACAAGAGAAGCCACCGCAATGAGAAGCCCGCGCAGCGCAACGAAGAGTAGCCCCCGCTCACCGCAACTAGAGAAAGCCCGCGCGCAGCAACAAAGACGCTACGCAGCCAAAAAATTTTTTTAAAGTCCACCCAGGCCTGTAACCTGTACCCTCAAGGATAACGCCCAAGGCTTGACCCACAACAGAACCTGTGTCCAATCATTGAGTCAGAGGACTTCTGGTTGCCTCATGCGACTCCAAGGGTACAGAATTCTGCCTCTGGATATGGTTGCATCTGCTTCAAGTAAACATTTCATGAAAGAGGTAGTTGGAGCACTTCAAAAGAACAGAGAGCTGGGACTTCATCGATCTTACGGAACAGTTTGTATAAATGTTTTTGAGCCTGCTTGCCAATGAATTTTTTTAATAAGGTCTGTATTTGTGGCATAATTTATGGAGAGTAAGTCAGTTTTGTGGTGGTTACTATTATTTACTAAAATAACCTAAAGTTGTATGAGACTAAACTGGCTTAGGTTTACAGAATTAGTTGAGAGAGTGAAGAGCCCTGAATGAAATTTGTAGTCTTGACCAGGGAACAGTGCAGCATAAGAAAGCTTGGATCATATAGCTGAGAATTACTAGGAGCATGAACATCTCAACAGAAGCTACTGTAGTGTAGTGACTACATCTGGAAACCATACACGATGACCTCAGCAAATGACAGCATGGACAACTACTAACCAAGGCCCAGATACTTCCTCCTTCCCTGGAGCCAAGAGGCTACTTAAATGCAATCAGAGAATTGTCTGCATTAAAATTTGAAGTGACTGAGTTTGCCAGGAATTGACTAAAACTATGGTTACTGCCATCAGGAAGAATCGAGTCTCTAAATAGATATTAAACTGGAATTTAGAAAAAAAAAATCTAAGACTTTTCCTTTCTTGCACATCTGAGTTTTGGATTTTGAGAAATTCATACCCACTATATGCCACACGAGGAAAAACAATTCTGGGTCTCTCTCAATTTTTCTCTCCAAGATCTTTTAAGACTTGACACCTCTGTTACATTTTCTCCTCTATTTAGGTCTTCAGGAGTGACCCATGATCCCCCTAGACTCTTCTTTGTAATCCAAAGTCTGGTTCAAAGCCCAGAAAAGGGATATTCACGTCTTGCTGAAAATCAGGAAGAAAAGAAAGGCAGCATCTTAAGTATGTAGGTATGTGTCTTAGCTTGCGCTTCTGTAACAAATACCATAGATTGGATGTTCTAAACATTTATTTCTTACAGTTCTGAAGGCTGAGAAGTCCAAGGTCAAGGTGTCAGCAGATTTGGTGTCTGGCAAGAGCCTTCTTCTTGGCTTATAGGCAGCCAGCTTCTCACTGTATCCTCACATGGCAGAGAGAGAGATCATCTTTCTCACATCTCTTCTTATAAGGGCACTAATCCAATGCACTGGGGCTCAACACTCACAACCTAATTACCTCCCAAAAGTCCCACCTCCAAATATCATCACATTGGGAATTAGGACTCCAACATATAAATTGGGAATCCATAGCAGTATATATTGTGGCAGGGAGGAAAGTGATGATGAGGGAAAAGTTATGTTGAATTCACCTCCCAGGAATTTTACTTCCTGAGGGAAGAAGGTAGAATCATCTTGCATTCAGCAAAAACTTAACTATCAGCCAGCATTAGGAAAGCACTAGTTTCACCAGGATGAGTAAAATATTTTCTGAAATCAAATAAGGAGACAGACCATATAATGTGCTAAGTGCTGTGATGGGGTTAGGTACAGAACCAGCGTTGGGGGATGGAGAGAGCCCAGCTCTGACTGGAGGCATCTGAAAAGCCTTTCAGAAGTGATGAGATTGAAACTGGGTCCTAAGTTTCACCAGCAGAGAATGGCCTTGCCAGTGAGCAGTAACAGAAAATGTCAAGGCAAAAATTAAAGAAAAAGCATGGCGTGTTAGAAATGGTGACAAGTCCAGGAGTCAGAAAGTATGTGGATGGACTAGCAAGACTATGCTAGAGGGTGAAAGTGTGGTCAGATTGTGAAGACTCGTGAATGCTTTTCTGAAGAGATTGGCCTTGATGAGGTCAGCCAGGTCATCCAATGAGCCTGCAGGTCCCAAAGAAGTGCCCTAATGGGAGCACAAAAAACCAGAGCTCTGGGCCCCTCCACTCCACCCCAGACCAATTTGTATCTTTTATATCTCTCTTATATTTCTAATTTGAAAGTAGAACTCCGCTGTTATTTTTAAGTTTTAAAATTGCTCATATAAGCAAATGAAAGTCATGAAAGCTCTTTAATTAGGGAAGTTAAATGACCGTGTTTACATTTCAGACAGCTAATTCTGGTTGCAGGGCAGGAGGAAAGATTAGAGAAAGGAGACATAAGAGGCAGAAAAGTCATTAGTTAGACTGTTAAAATAGCCCATACAAGGAATGACAAAAGGTCCAAACTAAGGTAGTGATAGTACGAGTGTGAACAGATGCAGGAAGAGGGAACACATTCTAGAGACATTTTAGAAATTGAATGAACAGCCTTTTACAAGTCCTATTACACATGTAGCAGATTTCAACAGCATTTGGGCCTAGCAGGCAGGTAATCCACTTTACCTTTACGTTGGTGGATTCATGTAATATCAGTTGCTTCACTTCAACTTCAGTGTATTACCACAGGGAGGTGAGATAAGGACCTCTGGCAACATTCCAAAGTCTAGGTTGTTGAAGATATTACAGTTTGTAGACTGATGTGACTTTGGAAAACAACATTAAATTTAGTGGCTTATGGACGAACATAGGAAAAGTCACCAATGCAGAGTGTCCATTTGACTTATCAATTCCAGAAGACTGATGTGGTATTTTGTTGGCTCTTTTCTTCTCTCTCTTTCACTTTCTACAAGTAATATTTTTTCCAACTCTAAAAAAAGGAATCTGAAAAAAAATAAATTTAGTAGTAAATAAAGTAAGCCATAGATATGGTTCATTTTGTTGTTGTTGTGTTATACTATTTGTCATGATATCACATGATAGAATGGTTTACTAAGATGGATCCTTACAGTATGCTGGCCTTATAGGCAGGCAGAACAGACTTGACTCTATTATGATTTGAGATATGGTGATGAGTTGCTCAACCCTTATTCACACATTCAATCATTCAGTAACTACTTACTAAGCATCTACTTCGAAAAAGTCTTATGACAGGTAAGCACAGTGGAATACAACACAGATGTAGTCTTAGGCTAGTAGAGTTTTCAGCCAGCCAGAGAGACAAACATTAAACAACCAGTTGCACACTTAATTCTTTGACCATTATTGTGATAACTGCTTTGAAGATGAAAGAAAAGCTACAAGAGAGTCTAGAACAGGGGACCTCACCTAGTCTGCACTTCAACGAGGGAGTGACCCTTGATGGGTGAGCTGAAGAACAGGCTGCTGCTTCTGCAAGAAAATGGAGAAGAGATATTCAGGCAGAGTAGGTGGTGCAAAGCAGGCATATATGCACTGAGCAGCTGGAAAAGGCCATGGTGGCTGGAGGGCGGAAATCAACAGGAAGACTGGCCGGATGCACAGATTTGTACGCCTCGTTGGGGTTTGGTTTTAGCCAGAAGGCCAAAGGAACACCTTCAATGGAATTTAAACAGAGGGTGTGGTCATCAGACATTTTTTTTTTTTATAGCAGCGTTATTTTTTTTTCACATCTTTATTGGAGTATAATTGCTTTACGATGGTGTGTTAGTTTTTGCTTTATAACAAAGTGAATCAGTTATACATATACATATATTGCCATATCTCTTCCCTCTTCCCACCCTACCTATCACACCCCTCCAGGAGGTCACAAAGCACCAAGCTGATCTCCCTGGGCTATGCGGCTGCTTCCCACCAGCTATCTACCTTACGTTTGGTAGTGTATATATGTCCATGCCTCTCTCTCGCTTTGTCACAGCTTACCCTTCCCCCTCCCCATATCCTCAAGTCCATTCTCTAGTAGGTCTGTGTCTTTATTCCTGTCTTACCCCTAGGTACTTCATGACATTTTTTTCCTTAAATTCCATATATATGTGTTAGCATACGGTATTTGTCTCTCTCTTTCTGACTAACTTCACTCTGTATGACAGACTCTAGGTCTATCTACCTCATTACAAATAGCTCAATTTCGTTTCTTTTTATGGCTGAGTAATATTCCATTGTATATATGTGCCACATCTTCTTTATCCATTCATCCAATGATGGACACTTAGGTTGTTTCCATCTCTGGGCTATTGTAAATAGAGCTGCAATGAACATTTTGGTACATGACTCTTTTTGAATTATGGTTTTCTCAGGGTATATGCCCAGTAGTGGGATTGCTGGGTCATATGGTAGTTCTATTTGTAGTTTTTTAAGGAACCTCCATACTGTTCTCCACAGTGGCTGTATCAATTTACATTCCCACCAACAGTGCAAGAGGGTTCCCTTTTCTCCACACTCTCTCCAGCATTCTTTCTAGATTTTTTGATGATGGCCATTCTGACTGGTGTGAGATGATATCTCATTGTAGTTTTGATTTGCATTTCTCTAATGATTAATGAAGTTGAGCATTCTTTCATGTGTTTGTTGGCAGTCTGTATATCTTCTTTGGAGAAATGTCTGTTTAGGTCTTCAGCCCGTTTTTGGATTGGGTTGTTTGTTATTTTGTTATTGAGCTGCGTGAGCTGCTTATAAACTTTGGAGATTAATCCTTTGTCAGTTGCTTCATTTGCAAATATTTCCTCCCATTCTGAGTGTTGTCTTTTGGTCTTGTTTATGGTTTCCTTTGCTGTGCAAAAGCTTTGAAGTTTCATTAGGTCCCATTTGTTTATTTTTGTTTTTATTTCCATTTCTCTAGGAAGTGGGTCAAAAAGGAACTTGCTGTGATTTATGTCATAGAGTGTTCTGCCTATGTTTTCCTCTAAGAGTTTGATAGTGTCTGGCCTTACATTTAGGTCTTTAATCCATTTTGAGCTTATTTTTGTGTATGGTGTTAGGGAGTGATCTAATCTCATTCTTTTACATGTACCTGTCCAGTTTTCCCAGCACCATTTATTGAAGAGGCTGTCCTTTGTCCACTGTACATTCCTGCCTCCTTTATCAAAGATAAGGTGACCATATGTGCGTGGGTTTATCTCTGGGCTTTCTATCCTGTTCCATTGATCTATCTTTCTGTTTTTGTGCCAGTACCATACTGTCTTGATTATTGTAACTTTGTAGTATAGTCTGAAGTCAGGGAGCCTGATTCCTCCAGCTCCGTTTTTCATTCTCAAGATTGCTTTGGTTATTCGGGGTCTTTTGTGTTTCCATACAAATTGTGAAATTTTTTGTTCTAGTTTTGTGAAAAATACCAGTGGTAGTTTGATAGGGATTGCATTGAATCTGTAGATTGCTTTGGGTAGTAGAGTCATTTTCACAACGTTGATTCTTCCAATCCAAGAACATGGTATATCTCTCCATCTATTTGTATCATCTTTAATTTCTTTCATCAGTGTCTTATAATTTTCTGCATAGAGGTCTTTTGTCTCCTTAGGTAGGTTTATTCCTAGATATTTTATTCTTTTTGTTGCAATGGTAAATGGGAGTGTTTTCTTGATTTCACGTTCAGATTTTTCATCATTAGTGTATAAGAATGCCAGAGATTTCTGTGCATTAGTTTTGTATCCTGCTACTTACCAAATTCATTGATTAGCTTAGTAGTTTTCTGGTAGCATCTTTAGGATTCTCTATGTATAGTATAATGTCATCTGCAAACAGTGACAGCTTTACTCTTCTTTTCCGATTTGGATTCCTTTTATTTCCTTTTCTTCTCTGATTCCTGTGGCTAAAACTTCCAAAACTATGTTGAATAAGAGCAGTGAGAGTGGGCAACCTTGTCTCGTTCCGGATCTTAGTGGAAATGCTTTCAGTTTTTCACCATTGAGGACGATGTTGGCTGTGGGTTTGTCATATATGGCCTTTATTATGTTGAGGAAAGTTCCCTCTATGCCTAATTTCTGCAGGGTTTTTATCATAAATGGGTGTTGAATCTTGTCGAAAGCTTTCTCTGCATCTATTGAGATGATCATATGGTTTTTCTCCTTCAATTTGTTAATATGGTTTATCACATTGTTTTGCATATATTGAAGAATCCTTGCATTCCTGGAATAAACCCCACTTGATCATGTTGTGTGATCCTTTTAATGTGCTGTTGGATTCTGTTTGCTAGTATTTTGTTGAGGATTTTTGCATCTATGTTCATCAGTGATATTGGCCTGTAGTTTTCTTTCTTTGTGACATCCTTGTCTGGTTTTGGTATCAAGGTGATGGTGGCCTCGTAGAATGAGTTTGGGAGTGTTCCTCCCTCTGCTATATTTTGGATGATTTTCAGAAGGATTGGTGTTAGCTCTTCTCTAAATGTTTGATAGAATTTGCCTGTGAAGCCATCTGGTCCTGGGCTTTTGTTTGTTGGAAGCTTTTAAATCACAGTTTCAATTTCAGTGCTTGTGATTGGTCTGTTCATATTTTCTATTTCTTCCTGATTCAGTCTTGGCAGGTTGTGCATTTCTAAGAATTTGTCCATTTCTTCCAGGTTGTCCATTTTATTGGCATAGAGTTGCTTGTAGTAATCTCTCATGATCTTTTGTATTTTTGCAGTGTCAGTTGTTACTTCTCCTTTTTCATTTCTAATTCTACTGATTTGAGTCTTCTCCCTTTTTTTCTTGATGAGTCTGGCTAATGGTTTAACAATTTTGTTTATATTCTCAAAGAACCAGCTTTTAGTTTTACTGATCTTTGCTATCGTTTCCTTCATTTCTTTTCCATTTATTTCTGATCTGATTTTTATGATTTCTTTCCTTTTGCTAAATTTGGTTTTTTTTTTTTTTTTTCTTCTTTCTGTAATGCTTTAGGTGCAAGGTTAGGTTGTTTATTCGAGATGTTTCCTGTTTCTTAAAGTAGGATTGTATTGCTATAAACTTCGCTCTTAGAACTGCTATTGCTGCATCCCATAGATTTGGGGTTGTCATGTCTCCATTGTCATTTTTTTCTAGGTATTTTTTTGATTTCCTCTTTGATTTCTTCAGTGATCACTTCGTTATTAAGTAGTGTATTGTTTAGCCTCCATGTGTTTGTATTTTTTACAGATCTTTACCTGTAATTGATATCTAGTCTCATAGCGCTGTGGTCGGAAAAGACACTTGAAATAATTTCAATTTTCTTAAATTTACCAAGGCTTGACTTGTGACCCAAGATATGATCTATCCTGGAGAATGTTCCATGAGCACTTGAGAAAAATGTGTATTCTGTTGTTTTTGGATGGAATGTCCTATAAATATCAATTAAGTTCATCTTGTTTAATATAAATATCAATTAAGTCCATCTTGTTTAATGTATCATTTAAAGCTTGTGTTTCCTTATTTATTTTCATTTTGGATGATATGTCCATTGGTGAAAGGGGGGTGTTAAAGTCCCCTACTATGAATGTGTTACTGTCGATTTCTCCTTTTATGGCTGTTAGTATTTGCCTTATGTATTGAGGTGCTCCTATGTTTCGTGCATAAATATTTACAATTGTTATATCTTCTTCTTGGATCGATCCCTTGATCATTATGTAGTGTCCTTCTTTGTCTCTTCTAATAGTCTTTATTTTTAAGTCTATTTTGTCTGATATGAGAATTGCTACTCCAGCTTTGTTTTGGTTTCCATTTGCATGAAATATCTTTTTCCATCCCCTTACCTTCTGTCTGTATGTGTCTCTAGGTCTGAAATGGGTCTCTTGTAGACAGCATATATAAGGGTCTTGGTTTTGTATCCATTCAGCCAATCTGTGTCTTTTGGTGAGAGCATTTAGTCCATTTACATTTAAGATAATTATCGATATGTATGTTCCTATTCCCATTTTCTTAATTGTTTTGGGTTCGTTATTGTAGGTCTTTTCCTTCTCTTGTGTTTCTTGCCTAGAGAAGTTTCTTTAGCAGTTGTTGTAAAGCTGGTTTGGTGGTGCTGAACTCTCTCAGCTTTTGCTTGTCTGTAAAGGCTTTAATTTCTCCATCAAATCTGTATGAGATCCTTGCTGGGTAGAGTAATCTTGGTTTTAGGTTTTTCTCCTTCATCACTTTAAATATGTCCTGCCAGTCCCTTCTGGCTTGCAGAGTTTCTGCTGAAAGATCAGCTGTTAACCTTATGGGGATTCCCTTGTGTGTTATTTGTTGTTTTTCCATTGCTGCTTTTAATATGTTTTCTTTGTATTTAATTTTTGACAATTTGATTAATAAGTGTCATGGCTTTTTTCTCCTTGGATTTATCCTGTATGGGACTCTCTGTGCTTCCTGGACTTGATTAACTATTTCCTTTCCCATATTAGGGAAGTTTTCAACTATAATCTCTTCAAATATTTTCTCAGTCCCTTTCTTTTCCTCTTCTTCTTCTGGAACCCCTATAAGTCGAATGTTGGTGCATTTGATGTTGTCCCAGAGGTCTCTAAGACTGTCCTCAGTTCTTTTCATTCTTTTTTCTTTCCTGTGCTCTGCAGTAGTTATTTCCACTATTTTATCTTCCAGGTCACTTATCCGTTCTCCTGCCTCAGTTATTCTGCTATTGATCCCATCTAGAGTATTTTTAATTTCATTTATTGTGTTGTTCATCGTTGTTTGTTTCATCTTTAGTTCTTCTAGGTCCTTGTTAAATGTTTCTTGTATTTTGTCTATTCTATTTCCAAGATTTTGGATCATCTTTACTATCTTTATTCTGAATTCTTTTTCAGGTACACTGCCAATTTCCCCTTCATTCGTTAGGTCTGGTGGATTTTTATCTTGCTCCTTCATCTGCTGTGTGTTTTTCTGTCTTCTCATTTTGCTTATCTTACTGTGTTTGGGGTCTCCTTTTTGCAGGCTGCAGGTTCGTAGTTCCCGTTGTTTTTGGTGTCTGTCCCCAGTGGCTAAGGTTGGTTCAGTGGGTTGTGTAGGCTTCCTGGTGGAGGGGACTAGTGCCTGTGTTCTGGTGGATGAGGCTGGATCTTGTCTTTCTGGTGGGCAGGTCCACATCTAGTGGTGTGCTTTGGGGTGTCTGTGGACTTATTATGATTTTAGGCAGCCTCTCTGCTAATGTGTGGGGTTGTGTTCCCGTCTTGCTAGTTGTTTGGCATAGGATGTCCAGCACTGTAGCTTGCTGGTCGTTGAGTGAAGCTGGGTGCTGGTGTTGAGATGGAGATCTCTGGGAGATTTTCGCCATTTGATATTATGTGGAGTTAGGTGTTCTCTTGTGGACCGGTGTCCTGAAGTTGGCTCTCCCACCTCAGAGGCACAGCACTGACTCCTGGCTGCAGCACTAAGAGTCTTTCATCCACGCGGCTCAGAATAAAAGGGAGACAAAGTAGAAAGAAAGAATTAGTAGAAGGAGAAAGAAAGAAAGAAAGAAAGAAAGAAAGAAAGGAGGGAGGGAGGAGGGAAGGAAGAAAAAAGAAAGAAGATAAAGTAAAATAAAATATAATAAAGTTATTAAATAAAAAAATAATTATTAAAAAAAGAAAAAAAATTTAAAAAACGGACGGATAGAACCCTAGGACAAATGGTGGAAGCAAAGCTATACAGACAAAATCTCACACAGAAGCATACACATACACACTCACAAAAAGAGCAAAAGGGGAAAAAAATCATAAATCTTGCTCTCAAAGGCCACCTCCTTAATTTGAGATGATTCGTTGTCTATTCATGTATTCCACAGAGGCAGGGTACATCAAGTTGATTGTGGAGCTTTAATCCGCTGCTTCTGAGGCTGCTGGGAGAGATTTCCCTTTCTCTTCTTTGTTCTCACAGCTTCCAGGGGCTCAGCTTTGGATTTGGCCCCGCCTCTGCGTGCAGGTCGGCTCACTCAAGCCGGGGGGAGGGAGGGGTACGGAGGCGGGGCGAGCTTGCGGCGGCAGAGGCCAGCGTGACGTTGCGCCAGCCTGAGGCGTGCCGTGCGTTCTCCTGGGGGAGTTGTCCCTGGATCACGGGACCCTGGTAGTGGCAGGCTGCACAGGCTCCCCGGAAGGGGGATGTGTATAGTAATCTGTGGTCGCACACAGGCTTCTTGGTGGCGGCAGCAGCAGCCTGAGCGTCTCATGCCCGTCTCTGGGGTCCGCGCTTTTAGCCGCGGATCGCACCCTTCTCTGGAGCTCCTTTAAGCAGCGCTCTTAATCCCCTCTCCTCGCGCACCAGGAAACAAAGAGGGAAGAAAAAGTCTCCTGCCTCTTCGGCAGGTCCAGACATTTTCCCGGGCTCCCTCCCGGCTAGCCGTGGCGCACTAACCCCCTTCAGGCCGTGTTGACGCCGCCAGTCCTCTCCCTGGATCCGACCGAAGCCCGAGCCTCAGCTCCCAGCCCCGCCCGCCCCGGCGGGTGAGCAGAGAAGCCTCTCGGCCTGGTGAGTGCTGCTCAGCCCTGATCCTCTGTGCGGGAATCTGGCCGCTTTGCCCTCCGCACCCCTGTTGCTGTGCTCTCCTCCGCGGCCCCGAAGCTTTCCCCCTCTGCCACCCGCAGTCTCTGCCCGCGAAGGGGCTTCTAGTGTGTGGAAATCTTTCCTCCTTCACGGCTCCCTCCCACTGGTGCAGGTGCCGTCCCTATCCTTTTGTCTCTGTTTATTCTTTTTTCTTTTGCCCTACCCAGGTACTTGGGGTGTTTCTTGCCTTTTGGGAGGTCTGAGGTCTTCTGCCAGCGTTCAGTAGGTGTTCTGTAGGAGTTGTTCCACGTGTAGATGTATTTCTGGTGTATCTGTGGGGAGGAAGGTGATCTCCGCGTCTTACTCTTCCGCCATCTTCCCGGAAGCCTATATCCATCAGACTTTTTTTTAAGGACTTCTCCAACTTCTGGGTGAAAAATAGATTGGAGTGAGACAGAAGTGGCTTCAGGGAGACACATAAGTGGCTCTTGTCAGAAACTTCACCAGATTTCTCATCTGCAGACCCTGATGCCAACAACCTGAGTTCCGGGAACAATTTTAACCAGAGTGTACATACAGTTAGACCCAGATACACCCAGCAACAGAGTCTAGAGTGTATCTTGCTGTTGAGTTTGATGTCCTGTGCCTCTAGGCCACAGCCTTTGCCACTGCAGATGTGTGGGCCTGGGCCATGTGCCAGCCACTGTTTCAGGGTTTCCTTCTTCCTCATTTGCTAAAGCCTCTTCCTAAAACCTGCCCCTGACCTCTGCCTGGCTTAACCAGTCCTTCACTTCTGTAGTCATTCATCACACACTGGATGGGCCTCTTAGAATAGCACTGTCTTCCAGATAGAGTTCTGTTCTACCAGCTGCTTCTACCTCAGCTATTGGTTCCCTCACTGGTTTCAGCCCTGCCCTAGGTCAAGGTCCTCACCTGGTCCCTCCCTTCCCCCAAAGTTCCTCTGAGGCGAGGCTGTCAGAATGATACAAAATAAACTACAATAAATAGCACACAATGGTGGGTTACCTATCTAGAAGCGTTTTCCTTTAGCAGAAGACAGCTTTATTTCTTATTCTTCTGAGAGAGCAAGGTAAGATTTATTATTTGTTAACAGTTGCACCAGAAATTCCAGCGTGGCTGAAGCACTGTTGCATACGGTTATCAAAAGAATCAGGAACATGTTTTATAGCAATAAATATCACTCAGATTTTTTTCTCAAACATGTTTCATTGTTTAGGTCTTTTTGCTTTTAACTGGCCTGAGTGTCTGACTCCCATGTTTCTCTGGATTTCCTGCAGTACAAATGATACACCTCAGTGAAGAAAGATACTGGCATGTGAAAAGAAGAGAGTCAATTTAATCTGCATTTAATCTGTAGCAGGTGTGCTGTTGGATTTAGTAAGCATTTCTGGGTAAGCAGTGTTTTTTTTTTCTTTCTTTCCTTAGGAAGAGGCCTTGAATCACATGAGCAAATTTTAAATCAAAACATGAAATATAATCTGAGCAGGATACAACAAATAATTCTCCACCCTTACACTTTCTCTACACCTAAAAGAAAAAAAGTTAGAGGGAAAAAGTTTTCTCTGAGCTTGCTAGGATACATTTCTTTTTCTTTTGTTTCCTTTTTCCTTTTTCAGTCCAGGCAAGATGGGACCACCCATAGAAATTAACTAACATCTCATTTCCTGAGTCTGAAATCTGAAAAACATTCATAAGTTTCAGGATAACATCTTTTTACATCTGTGTTTATGGTTCCGTTTTAAACACCTTTTTCTAAAAATAGAATTCTCAGTATGACCAGAACAAACACGGACTGGGTGAAAAATGTTTCTGCCAGATTGTGAGATTGATGTGAATTAAAGTAGCTGAAATGTAAGCCCATGTTATTGTAATCTGAAGTGTTAGAGCGTGCCCTTCAGCTAAGAAATGCAAAATATTTTCAAAACAAGCATCATGTGACACTCAGCAGATTGAGTCATATTATTGCAGCTCTCCAGAGGAGGTAATTTGTTGTGCAGAGACTTTGGGATGTTTTGCTAAAATATTGACCTTTTATTTCCTAATGCGGCTCAGAATTCTCAAATTTTTGATGCACTTGTTTTACATTTTGTTCTGTTAACCAGATTGCTGTCAAAAATTCTAATAATCTTACTATCTTTTAAGATAGAAGAGATAGCAAAAAAGATGTACAAAAAAGAACAACAAAGTTTCAGGTGTTTTGATTTAACGCTTTTTATGCAGTTTTGAAGTTCCCAACCATAGTATTAACTTTACTTCAGCACTTTGTAACCTGTCCTCAAATTTGGGATTTTCTTTATCCTTTCTTCCATGTACTCTGATAGCACATATGTTATAATCTGTAGATTAGTTTAATTTTCTGCAATGATGAAAACATCAAAGAGTTTTAGTCACTTGAGCTGCCAGTTAGAAATTGAAGCTTCCAGCTCCACCTGAGCAGAAATAAACAAGCCCCAAAAGGAAAGGTGAGTAGGAGCCAGAAAGAGATCCAGTGGCAAAGCTTTTGTGGGAAATATGGAAGAACAATGTTATTTCTGCTTACTAGATATGTGAGCACAGTGCAAGGGACACCAAAAGCTGAGGCTGGACAAAAACAAGAAGCAGAGGCTTTGACTTATATCAAAATTGGTCAGGAGAGAGGCAATTGTCCTTTGCAAATAATTTCCAAAAGAGCTTCCTACCTAACAATACACCCTCCATTCAGTTCATCTTTTGTCTTCTATTCCTTTTATTTCCTTTGGGGTTTTTTGTTTGCTTTGTTTTGTTTACATAGATGCTTAGCTTCTGGCTCTCATCATTTCTCAAACTCCAGCTCAGTGACTTTTTTTTTTTAAATAACAAAGGACGTTCCCAATTTAATGAATGAAATTAATTTTCAGATTTAAGAAATCCAGTAAATCTCAAGAAGAATAAATATGAGCAGAAACATGCTTAGGCCCATAATAGATAGAAGGCTGAAAACCAAAGAGAAAAAAACTTGAAAGCAGACAGACAAAAAATGGCAACTCTACATAAAGCAGCACACAGTTTGAATGATGTTGATTTCCTATCAGAAACTATGGAGATGAAAAACAACATCAAAGAGGTTTAAAAAAAATCTGCCAAGACAAAATTCTGCATCCAGCATAAGTGTTCTTCAGGAACAAAGGCAAATAAAGACATTTCAGGTAAATGAAAACAAAAAAAAAACTCAGCACAAGCAAACCTGAACCATAACAAATGGAAAAAACAAGTTTTTCAAGTTGAAGGAAAATTATACCAGACGGAATTATATATATATATTTATATATATAATCATAAATAATTTGTATATTAAGTAATACATAATTACAAATAGATAATTTATATGCACATTTGATAATTTTCATATCTTTCCTCCATATTTTTTAGCTGGGAGAATTAAAGAGGAAAATTGTTTCGTCAGTTTTGAATAAAAGATTCTTTAAATTCTATAGTGCTCAACAATTTTCAGAAGTTTCACACACGTGATTTCATACAATCCCACAATAACCTTTTTATTTTCAAATTCCAACTCAGTGACTTTTTTGATTTCTTTGTATTCAGTAGGTTATTCCTAGGCATCTGATATCTTGTGGCTATATTTTTAGCACCCATAGTAAGATTTTAGATATGTTCACTTATTTTTTTAATTAGTCCTCTGTCCAGAGCCAGCTCCCTCTGTTATTCTGTGCTGGCTCAAAGCTCTGACTCATCTTCCTGGGAAGATGCTGCCTATCTTTGCCAAAGAAAAAAAGACCCATCTCTGAAGGAGGCAGAGTTAAAAGTTCTCCAAGGGCCCAATTTCTGTGAATTCATAATCCAAACATATACAATGTAAGTGAAAGCTGAACAATTACCTCATAAATGTTGGAGAACATATTTGAGGTAGGGCCGTATGTGTCTGTGTTTAATTATCTTTATGATTAACAGAAAAACACTTTCGAAGGACCAAAACATTTTTAGTTCGTCTAACCAAAGGAAGATCAAATTTGTATAGGGCCTTTCAACTTAAAGGGGTACTCGTTAAGAAAAAGAACACAGAATTAAAACTAGAAAATTAGGAACAAAAGTGAATATATGTTTGGAAAGAAAAATAAATCACAATAAAATACATTTTAAAAAATAGATAAATACATTAAACATCATACAATACAGAAAATAACTATTTTATTAATTAATTGCCTGTTAAGCCTCTCAGATACAAGTTTCTATTTTTTGGCTTCATACTCTGAAAAATATATACAAAATTAATTGTAACACAAGAGGAATTAAAATACAGTTTTAAATTGTTGCTACATTATATTGAGCTGCATAAATATGTAATCATATTACTCTAATACTACATACATTAACTAAGTTGATGAATATGCATAGGTATCTTGTCATCAGAGCGCTTATTTTTTCAGTCTATATTTCTTTATTGTTGACAATTTTGTGTACTATTTCATCTGGAACTGCTCAACTTTCCAAGGACAAAGCATGTCAGATACTATAAGAAGTGATCTGACATATTAGAATGAAATGCACAGTCTGTCAAGAGACTTATTGTTACTTAATATTACTGTTTGTAATATTCCTAAAGTTTGTAACCTATAAACACAAGAATTATTAGATAGATTTTACTTTGTGTGATTCTCATCCAAAAAAGAAAAAAATATCGCGCATTTATCCTTGTACATTCTACATTATTAAGTATGTTACTGACAGGAGAGAATGACCATTTTGATTAGGTGATAATAGGAAGGGGGATGTTTTGCTTACAATTCTACACTTCTGACGCTTAGAAGAATTTTCCACAGACTAGCTTCTGGCTTCTTGATTTCTAAGTCCTTTTTCTCTTCCACAATCCACATACTTCAGTGCCTGGTGCTATAGGACACATTCATATCACAACATGACTCCACTCTTGCACTTTCATGTTGTAATGCCAGATAGTCCACAGAAGTTTCCTGGAAGCAATTCTTCCAAAGAGTTGGCAATTATACATGGAAGTGATTGTCAATTTCTGCATCCCCAAAATGCCTGACACCAGAAGAAGGGTGCAGGAAAGAAAGTATGAGTGGAGACAGGAGTCTTAACCAATTGTAGTTAAAAGTTTGTAAATTTTACAAAATCATATGACCATGTGAACACATGGCTAGGACCTTCCCAAGGCCTGGGAGGGAGCCATGCAAGGAAAGGCCTTGAAATGCAAGCTCCATCAGCTTCACAGTAGAGTTGCTTCTGCATCTAACCTCATTGACCTTTTAAAACAGGATGGTTAGACTCCTGGTTTCCTGCACATAAGGAGCTTAGAGGTTGTCTCGCTATCCTAACCATGAGTAAAAAGCTAAACAACTCTTCTCAGATCCATCAGAAGTCACAGGGTAAACTGCTGTCCCAAAAGTTGGAGAGACAAACAGGTGGATACAGAGAATCACAACTTACCGGAGCAGAAACCCACAAGCACAAACTTCCGTAGGAACCAGTAGGAAAACATAAACCATAAATTGACGAATCCCTGTAGGTTCAGTGTGGATGTGTCTGAGAGCTAAAAACTGTTAGGGGCCCATTCATTGGGGACGGGGGAGGAGTATTTCCATACTTTTGTGAGTTTTACCTCCAGGAACTCTATCAGGTCCTCACAGTAAAGAGTGGATAAAAGTATCCTCATGCTTTCAGCAGGGAAAAGGGAAAAGGAAACTTTTTAAATATACCAGAGCATTCTGTTCTTCTTACAAGATCTACCCTCAAGAGAAACGATTTTACAAGAGCCTAACCTATAGGGGTTTTATCAGAGCCTAACTGAGCTGAGGGAAGGGGAATACCCACCTCCAACCCCCTCTAACCATCCTGTCCCACCTAAGCGGGGAGGGGACTGAGAAGTACTGCTGAAGTTCACAGTCCAGGGGCACAAGCTCACCAAAGACTGAGACCTAATCATGGGACTATAGAGTGCTTCCCCTCTCCCCACACCTTACCACTACATTACTAAAGATCTGTTTACTTAAGTTTCTTTTACCAAGTACATCATGTCCACCTCTCAACAAAAACTTCCAAGACATACTAAATAGCAAAAAACATAGTTTGAGGAGCCTGAGCAATATCAGAATCAAAGTCAGATATGGCAGGAATGTTGGAATTATCAGACCAAGAATTTTAATAACTAAGATTAATATGTAGACAACTTATAAGTAAACAACATTAAGAACACGTAGATAGTATAAGCAGAAAGATGGAAATTCTAAGAAACAATCAAAAAGAAATTCCGGAAATCAAAAACATTGTAACAGGGCTTCCCTGGTGGCACAGTGGTTGAGAGTCCGCCTGCCGATGCAGGGGACACGGGTTCGTGCCCCGGTCCAGGAAGATCCCACATGCCGCGAAGCAGCTGGGCCCGTGAGCCATGGCCGCTGAGCCTGTGCGTCCAGAGCCTGTGCTCCACAACGAGAGAGGCCACAACAGTGAGAGCCCTGCCTACCGCAAAAAAAAAAGAAAACAGAGGTATTACATGATGATAAAAACAACAATACTCCAAGAAGACATAGCAATCCATATGTGCCTAACAACAGAATCACAAAATACATGAAGCAAAAACAATAGAACTCCAAGGAGAAAATGATGTATATACTATTATATTTGGAGACTTAAACACTCCTTTATAAGAAATGGACAGATTCAGCAAGCAGAAAATTTGTAAGACATAACTAAACTCAACAATACCTCAATCAAATGGATATAATTGACATCTATGGACAGCATCCATAACAGCAGATTATACATTCTCCTCAACTTTGCATGGAACATTCACCAATATAGACAACTTCTGAGCCATAAAACACGTCTTAACAAATTTAAAGGAATAGAAATCACACAATGCTTGCTCTCAGACCACAATAGAATTAAACTAAGTATCAATAACACAAAGAGCTGGAAATCCCAAAATACATGGGGAACACCAACACAATTCTAAACATACAAGGTCAAGGAATAAAATCTCAAGAGAAATTTAAAAGTATTTTTAACTAAGTAAAAATGAAAATACAACATCAAAATTTATGGATGCTGTGAAAGCACTGCAAAGAGGAAACTTTATAGCATTGAATGCATTTTTTTTTTTAAGAAATATCTAGGGCTTCCCAGGTTGTGCAGTTGTTAAGAATCCGCCTACCAGTGCAGGGGACACGGGTTCGAGCCCTGGTCCAGGAAGATCCCACATGCTGAGGAGCAACTAAGCCCGCGAGCCACAACTACTGAGACCGTGTGCCACAACTACTGAAGCCCGTGCGCCTAGAGCCTGTGCTCTGTAACAAGAGAAGCCAACGCATGAGAAGCCCATGCACCACAACAAAGAGTAGCCCCTGCTCACTGCCTGCATGCAGCAACGAAGACCCAATGCAGCCAAAAATAAATTTATTTTAAAAAAAAGAAAAGAAATATCTAAAATCAATAATCAAAGCTTCCACATTAGGAAATTAGAAAAAAAGAAGAGAAAATTAAATCCAAAGTAAACAGAAGAAAAGAAATAAGAATTAGAGCAGAAATCAATAAGAGAGCAAATAGGAAATCAATAGAAAACAATGAAATCAAAAGCTAGTTCTTTAATAAAATCAGTAAGCCTCTAGCAAAGCTAACTAAGAAAAAGAGAGAAAGGATACCAATTAGTAATATCAGAAATGAAAGAGGGGGGCTTCCCTGGTGGCGCAGTGGTTAAGAATCTGCCTGCCAATGCAGGGGACACAGGTTTGAGCCCTGGTCCGAGAAGATCCCACATGCCGCGGAGCAACTAAGCCCATGAGCCACAACTACTGAAGCCTGCATGCCTAGAGCCCATGCTCCACAGCAAGGAGAAGACTGTGCACCTCAATGAAGAGTAGCCCCCACTCACCACGACTAGAGGAAGTCCATGCACAGCAACGAAGACCCAACTCAGCCAAAAATAAATTAATTTTTTAAAATAGAAATGAAAGAGGGAACGTCAATACAGGTCTTATGAACATTACAAGGGTAATAAAGGAATACTATGAACAAATCTGCCCACACATTTCATAACCTGGATGGAGGATCATTTCCTTGAGGGACACAATTTGCCAAAACTCTCACAAGCAGAAATAGACAATCTGAATAGGCTTGTATCTATTTTTGTATCAAAAAATTAAATCAAAAATTAGTAACTGTCCAAACAGAAAACACCAGGTCCAGATGGGTTCACTGGTGAATTCTACCAAATAGTTTAAGAAGAAATCATACCAATTCTCTACAATGTCTTCCAGAAGATATAAGCAGAGAAAATACTTTCTAAACGATTTTATGGGGCCAGCACTACCCTAATAACAAATGCTGACTAGGATGTGGAGCAACAGGAACTCTCATTCACTGCTGGTGGGAACACAAAATGGTATGGCACCTTTGGAAGGCAGTTGGATGGCTTCTTATAAAAATAAACATACTTTTCCCATCAGGTTTAACAATCACACTCCTGGGTATTTTCCCAAAGGAGTGGAAATCTTAGATACTCAAATACCTGTATATATCATAATTGCTGAAACTTGGAGGCAAACAAGATGTCCTTCAGTAGGTGAATGGGTAAATAAACTGGTATATCCAGACAATGGAATATTATTCAATGCTAAAATAAAAGAGCTATCAGGCTATGAAAAGACGTGGAGGAACCTTAAATACATATTACTAAGTGAGAGAAGTCAACCAAAAAATACCACATACTGTGTGATTCCAACTATAAGACATTCAGGAAAAGGCAAAACTATGCAGACAGTGGATGCCTCAGGTTTGGGGGGAAGAAGGGATAAGTAGGTAGAGTGCAGAGAATTTTTAGAGCAATGAAACCACTCTATATGATATCAGAATCATGCATGCATGTCATTATAAAATTGTCCAAACCCATAGAATGTACAATAATTAATCCTAGTGTAAAAAATGGACATCCAATGATAATAACATGTCAGAGTAGGTTCATAAATTGTTACAAATAATCTACACTGGATTGATAACAGGAAAGGCTATGGATGTTTGTGCCAAAAAGTAAGAAAGGACATTGCAGGTAGAGGGCATGGTGTGTGAGAGGTTCATTAGAAAACAAGGAGCATAATCACTCAAAAGACTAAAAGCGTATGTGCCTGGAGCACAGTGAGCAAGGATTATCACAGGATGAAGCTAGAAATTAGGCAGAAGCCAGATCATGTAGGGCCTTCCCAGATATTAGACTAAGTGATTAAAAGGTTTTAAGCAAAAAGGAGCACTGTCAGATTTAACCTTAAAAAAAATAATTCTGAGATAGACACAATATAGAAAAGTTAGGGGGAATGATACTTCTCTAAGGATATCATTTTTATCACTTTGACTTTGAACCATGTTATTGTTTAATACTCATAAAATAATAATGAATATATTTTATTCCTAAAAGGGAATACAAACTAAAGCAAATGAACCTTATTATAATCCAAAAGAATAACATAACCATATTTGAGGTGGGGGAGGTAGGAGGAGGACCAGGAAGGGCTATTCAAGTAACTTTTTTAAAATTGAGACTTAATTGACATATAACATTATATTAGTTACAGGTTCAAGTAACTTTTGAACACAGCATTTTAATACTATACGTTCATTCTAAAGAGAAAGAACTGTAAGTAAATATTAAACATATGATTTTTAATATATATATTATAAAAGAGGGAGAGAGTTCAAGAAATAGATAAGGGATATTTGTGTATGCATGTACATATGTATGTGTATGCACATACATATTTCTTAGCAATGTCTGTTGAGAAAACCCAGAGGTAATCACTCCCCAATAGCAATGAGAAAAATTAATGACCAAATTTTGACTTCTAAATATATTTTGTACTAAAAGGAACCGTGACTCCTTAGAGAAATGGTTGATTTCAGCCTAGGACAGAAAAAATAGAAGAGGAACTGTGAACATCTTGTGCCAAAAAGTAAGGAAGGGCTTCAAAAATGTCGGGGATGACAATAAATTAACACAGGAACAATTTTTTTTTTAATAGTCACAAAATTTATTATGTTAAAAAGGCAGATTAGAAAATGGCATTACGGTATTATCTAATTTTTTTTAATTTTTATGAATATGTTGCTTTTATAAGTAGCTTGAATAAACATACACTAAAACATTACCATTAAATCCAAGGAAGAAGGGATATATGTATATGTGCGACCGATTCACTCTGCTGTACAGCAGAAACCAACACAACATCGCAAAGCAACTATACCCTGACAAAAAAAATTTTTTTAATTAAAAAATGTTACCATTAACTATCTTCATGTGTAAGAACTATGGAATTTTCTTACATATGTGTATGTGTGTGTGTGTGTATATATATACTTTTTTTTTTTTGGCCGTGCCATGTGGCATGTGGGATATTAGTTTCCTGACTGGGGATGGAACCCGCGCCCCCTGCATTGGAAGCTCAGAGTCTTAACCACTAGACTGCCAGGGAAGTCTGATCATGGAAATTATAGTTCATTAATTAACTAAACACAGGACCATTTTGAAAAAGATCTTACCTAGCCAAATCTAAAAATCACTATATTAAGATTAAAATAATTATATTATTATTTTAGGAAAATAAATATACTAACAGATTAAAACTCATTAAAGGAAATAAGAATCCATGAAGTTATACTAATATAGAAAATATATGAATGAATGAATGAATGAGTGAATGGGAAGAGAAAAAGCTTTTATATGACAAATATCATAATTGATTTAGGCAAAAATCATCTATCATTAAACTACAGGATGAAAGTTTGGTGATGAATCGAGAGACTTGTGTAGACTTACAAAATATTATCTCCCCTGAAAATACTTGTTAATTAAAAGGAGAAAAGTAGAAACTTTACAACGGAGAGAACTCTAACCAAATGATCAAAGTGAACATCACTGGTGTTCAGACAAGTCAACATCATGTGCCTCACGATACAGGGCATTGAGAAGCATACAACATCCCTTCTGTGGTATTCCTGCCCAAAATACATAACCTCAAACTAATCACAAGGAAACATCAGACAAATCCAAACTGAGAAACGTTCTACAACAATAACTGGCCTGTGTTCTACAAATATGTCAAGGATATGATCAACAAAAGCAGACTGAAGAACTTTTCCAGATTAAATTAGACTGAAGAGATGTGACCAGTGCAACATGTGATCCTGGAGGAACACTGGACCCCATTTTTTTCTTTTTTTTTTCTTTTTTCTTTTAAACTTAAGAACTTCAGTTCCTTCAAAGATATTAAGAGAATAAAAGATATTGTTAAGACATATTGTTAACAAAATATTTTCTCCACTGGGAAATCACATATTTGATAATCAGCTTGCATCCACATTATGTGAAGAATTCTCAAAACTCAACAATAAGACAACAAACGATCCAATTTTTTTAAGTGGGCAAAAGATTTGAACTGACACTTCATCAAAGAGGTTATATGCATGGCAAATAAGCACCATGAAAAGACACTCAACGTTACTAGTTATGAGAGAAATGCCTGTGAAAACCACAGTGAGATACCACTACCTACCTATTAGAATGACTAAATTAAAGAGTGTAAAAAGTGTTAGCAAGACTGTGGAGCAACTGGAGGTCTTACACAGTACTGAGGGAATGTAAAATGGACCAACCACTTTGGAAGACAGTTTGGCAGTTTCTTAAAATGTTAAATATACACTTATCATGTGACCAAGCCATTCCACTCCAAGGTATTTATTTACCCAAGAGAAATGTAAGCATATGTCCACACAAAGATTTGTACATAAATGTTCATAGACGTTTCATTTGTAATAGCCAACCACTTTCTACTACCTCAACTGATATAAAATCTAATCCAAGTCACATCATCTCTAGCTTTAATTATTATAATAACCCCTGCACTGGACTAAATGTTTATGTCCCCCAAAATTCATATTTTGAAATCTTAGCTCCCAGTGTGATGGTACTTAGAGGTGGGACCTTTGAGAGGTAATTAGATCATGAGGGTGGAGCCCTCATGAATGGGATTAGTGCTCTTATAAAAGGGACCCCAGAGAGCCTCCTCTCCCTTTCTGCCCTTTGAGGATACAACGAGACAGTCGGAGGAGGCTGGACATCTGAGGTCAGAGGGCCAGCATGGTCAGGTTCTGGTGAGAACCCTCCTCCTTCTGTTGGTTATAAGCCATTTATAAGCGACCCAGTCTAAGGTGCTTTGTTATAGCAGCCCAAACTAAGACACCCCATAATTGGTCTCCCTATGGCTGCCCTGACCCCAACCCCAGCAGTGTATTCTCAACATACAGCAAAGTATCTCTCAAAGCATTAAGTCCTACAGGAGTACTTACATAATCCTAACTGCCTGCCCCACCTGTCTGTCTGACTTTATCCCTTATCACTCTCCGTTTTTTTGTTTGTTTGGTTTTTTTCTCTTCTTTTTTTTGGCTGTGTTGGGTCTTCGTTGCTGTGCCCAGGCTTTCTCTAGTTGCAGTGAGCAGGGGCTACTCTTCGTTGTGGTGCACGGGCTTCTCACTGTGGTGGCTTCTCTTGTTGCAGAGCATGGGCTCTAGACGTGGGGGCTTCAGTAGTTGTGGTGCACTGGCTTAGCTGCTCCATGGCATTCACTCTCCTTCTTACTTCTCAGTTCCAACCACATTATCTCCTTGCTTTTCCTCAAACACAGTAAGCATGTTCCTTCTTCAGAGATTTTTGCACTTACTGCCTAGAAACTCTTTGTCCAAATATCCACAACGACGACTCCCTTACCTCCTACAGGTCTCTGTTCAAATACCATCTTCTCACTGGAGATTCTTTCGGATAAACCCATAGAAAATAGCTAGTTCCTCACTGATACCCCCATTCCTCTCCCCTTTCTCTGTACTACTACTCACCGTCCAACATGGTGTGTATTTACTTTTTTAGTTATTGTCTCCATGTTCTCACAACCACTAGAATATAAGCTCTGTGAGAGCAAGAACTTTGTTCACTGCTGGATTCCCTAACAACTGGAATAGTACCTGGTAGGTAGATATTCAATAAATTCTTGTTGATTGGATGCATCAATATTGTAACTGCATTATCTTTAATCTTTTGTTTGACATCTACAAATTGGTAACGGTTTCCTGACCTATTAGAAGTAACTTAAGTGAGAACTTTTATGTTAAATTTACTTTGTTCCATATTTTATGGGCTTTTTTCTTTAAGTGACTTGTCATTGTCTATTCTTCCTTCCCTCATCCCTACCACATTAGTTCATTTAATTTCAGATGTGGCAATACTCTCTGATCATACATTCAAAGTGTTATGCTATTTTCTCTTCTTCATTTCTCAAGGTCTGTAATAGCTGAGTAGGGGAAGAAGGATCAGACCTAGTGCTAAAATATATGGTAGACATTTTCCTAATGCTTGGGAAGGAATGAGTACTTTTAAAAGGTAGAGAAAAAGAGGAAAGAAAAGAAAAATGGCTCTTCCTGCAGCACTATTTCCTAACCCTGATTCTTTGGTTACTCAGTACATAGCATTTGAGAGCTGCTGCTCTTACAATGTCCCTCTACATTATCATGATGATTGAAAGGCATAATTTGATCACCTGCAGTTTACTGTTAAGGATGCATAGTAGTTATCACAATGCATAACTGAATTAATAGAGCAAGAATTTGTCCAGAATAGCTGCCACTGTTGTTTAGTCTCTAGTTTCTGCTCATATACCACTGGTCATTCCCCACACTTAACTAGCACAATGTAAGTTTCTTGCTGTGATGCCATTTTCTAACCCCATCCTGCTGAGGTAACCTAGTTGCTTACAGAAAGAAAGCTGCCTTGGGAGTGGCTGAGATTCTTTGCTGCTTACAAAAAAGAAAAAAAAATTATTCTATGACCAATGTGAATAATGTGAGATAACTTGAAAAGGGCCAAAGAATTAAAAACAAGAATAAATCCTGAGGAAGGCTATTTGACAAGCTTTTGGCATTATAAAAGAAGAAAATCTAAGAAATTATAGAGGGAAGACTATTTTGATCTTCCAACTGGGGGTGGAGAAAAAGGAAGAAAAATGAAAACTACTAAGTAGAAAAAGGACTCACATTTGGTTAGTTATTTCCTTAACTTAGAATGAACAGGGTTGAAATTAAATAGATACTGCTGACAAAAAATGATTCCACTGGTAGATATCTTTGATATCAAGCCTCACTATAGATGGGAATGTTAATCCAGCTCATTTCCAGTCTTCCCCACCTTGGATTAACCTCCCCTAGTTGCCATATACCTCTCTTCGTGACCTAAATACCTAAAAATGAAAGTCTGTCTCAATTGTTATTGCTTCCCTAAATGGGTCATAACACTGCATATTCTGACTACAAAATAGAGTGTCAGAACCCAACAAATGTTTGCCACAGGTGTTTTTAATCCTAAAAAATTACCATTTCACACAAAATACTATAAACCACTCTTATACTCAGAGATCGTTCTGCAAGATATATGCCCTCTATCCAGAGTACCAGAAACAAAGCACAACACTTTTTCCCTTTGATCCTCTTCCCTCTTCCTACACAGACTTAATGAAGATATCTGCCTGACAATAGTAAGCCTGTCAAATTAGACAAGAAACAGCCCAATTTTCCTTGTTATCTGCAAAAAAAAAAAAAAGGAAAACAAAAAGGATTTCAGAAATATATACACGTTATTTGGCTTTCAGCCCGTTCCTTGCTGATTACAAGAAGAATGAGTGATGCTGAATGGTTTTACAATTCTCTTACTTTTGATGCTCCCTCCTGAAAAATGAAACTTTATTACTACTAAAGCCCATAAGCAGCATGCATAAAACAGGGAGAGAAGCTGCCACAGAGGAAAGTGGATAGTAAACATATGTGGCTCAAATGCTTGATCCACTGTGCAGAAAACTCCACCTGTTAGAATGGAAGAAGGTAGTTGAATAGAAAAAAGGAAAGCAGGTTCCCAAAGGGCTTGAAAATCAATTCCAAGTTTCCACAAATAACTAGACCTGCTGATGACATATGTAAAAAGCTGACACAGTCATGTCTATTCCCCGTGTAGCCTCTCTTGTCTTTTTCCACCATTCAAATTGATTCCTTCTCTCCTTTTCTATAACATTTCAAGAGCAGCCCTACATATAATGCAAAAACAATGACAAAATAGAGATCATCTTTTGTGTCCATTTGGGAATTTCTTGTTTGCATATGCTATTGTATATTCTTATTAGACAGATATACTTAGATATGTGTTATCTAGGATTATTTCCTGTGACAAATAAGTACATAATTGATACTATTTGATGGATTCATAAAGTTGTCTTTATTTTTTTTTCACATCTCTATTGGAGTATAATTGCTTTACAATGGTGTGTTAGTTTCTGCTTTATAACAAAGTGAATCAGCTATATGTATACATATATCCCCATATCTCTTTCCTCTTGTGTCTCCCTCCCTCCCACCCTCCCTATCCCATCCCTCTAGGTGGTCACAAAGCACCGAGCTGATCTCCCTGTGCTATGCGGCTGCTTCCCACTAGCTATCTATTTTACATTTGGTAGTGTATATATGTCCATGCCACTCTCTCTCTTCATCCCAGCTTACCTTTCCCCCTTCCCGTGTCCTCAAGTCCATTCTCTACATCTGCATCTTTATTCCTGTCCTGCCCCTAGGTTCTTCAGAACCATTTTTTTTTTTTAGATTCTATATATATGTGTTAGCATATGGCATTTGTTTTTCTCTTTCTGCCTTACTTGACTCTGTATGACAGACTCTAGGTCCATCCACCTCACTACAAATAAATCAATTTCGTTTCTTTTTATGGCTGAGTAATATTCCATTGTATATAATAAAGTTGTCTTTAGACTCAATTTCCCTACGACATTTCAACTGATAAGCAACCCAATCCAAAATATTAGTTCCTTTATGGACATTGGTCTTTATTGGCTGCCCAATCCATTCACCTTCCCCTGATTCTTTTGGGAAACTGCCTCTCCCCTGTTGTATGTTGCTATGGTGGAAAGGCAGTTGCATGGCTTTGGAGGCCAAGGGACCCAGGTCCTTTTTCTGGTAGACCCAAGGGTCAGACATGTGACAACCTCAGCCGAGGTTCTCTCTCCTGGGCCTATAAATCTTGAGGGTGTGATGCAAGAATGAAGAAACCATTGTAGAGATGATTCCATTTCACTGGCAGCGAAAGAGAAGAGGTGTGCAAAGCAGGTGTCTTTTGCCATGGGGTTGTTGCTGTCCTTCCTGGTCCTCTAAAGCTCTCTTTGCTCCTCTGTTTCCACGCTTAGCTTCTCAGCCTCCTTGCCTGTTATCCCTACATACACAAGCACCATATCTATCCCCATCCCTGCCATCATAGTCTTAAATAAATTCCCTTTTAAGTTAACAGCATTCAGTTTCTATTGATCATAATTAGAGAAACTGATAGACTACCCTAGAGATAAAAGTGAATCTTCAAAAAGTAATTTGCAAACTCTTTCTGATTTCAGTGGAACTACATGTGAGAGGAAAATTTGATAGGATGTTTCTCTGCTACATGGGGAAATAGAACACACAAATTATTCACATTTAAATACTCTCAGGATGTTCTGGGAAAATAGGAGCCAAACGTTAAGAGAAAAGGGGCCAGTATTGATGTAAGAGACTGTTTCTACATGTTAGGTCAGAGTCAGTGAGATATTAACAGATAAAAACAGGGGTATTTATCTTGACATATTGTGAAGACTGAAACATTCTAAAATTTCTCTAGGTTAGGGAGAGTTCGGGATAAAAGGCCAAAAGATCAGAGTAATGGCAATGGAGTGAGTGGATGTGACAAGAGGACATGTCATCAATAGCCCCAGCTAATACTTTTGCTGACAGGCAGCTGAGTCATGAAATGACAGTGAGCAAAGAACTGTGAATGAGTGGAGAGAAGCCCATGGATGAGCAAAGATCACATAAGAAAACAAAATTGCACATTCCCAGACAAAAGTTGATAATGGCTCCACTTGCTTAATACTAGTTATTAATTTTACTGAGAAACTTCAGTATTTATCACTAATTTTATTCAGAATTTACTTTGATATCTGTCTTTATCTCTAATTTTTATAAATATTATTGGGAAAAAACTCAAAAATTGTGATTGCTGTGAGATAGTGATTTACCATAGTGTGGGTAATACAGAGCTTGCCACTAAATGCAGTGCTTGTGTGTGTATGTGTGTGTGTGTGTGAGAGAGAGAGACAGAGACAGAGAGAGAGAGAAAAAGAAGCGTAAGTATACAGAAAAGCAATGGGGCGAGGAGAATGAAAGAAAACTCAATCCTGAATTGCCTGAATCAAGTTTCATACTGGAAAGAAATAAAAGCAGACATGAAAATTGCAAATGCTTAAGAAGTAATGGGAAAGAAAAACATAACAGAATTCTTATGTAAAAGCTCTGTTAAAAGAAAGAAGAGCAGGAAAAAAGTAACAGAACTGACTGAAGAAGGAGCAAGAGAACTAAAAATATATTACAATGTAAGAATAGAGAGATTCAGGAAAAATGCTATATATATGTCAAGGAAATTGCTGATAAAGAAAAGGCCTCTGGGCTTCCCTGGTGGCTCAGTGGTTAAGAATCCACCTGCCAATGCAGGGGACACAGGTTTGAGCCCTGATGCGGGAAGATCCCACATGCCTCGGAGCAACTAAGCCCGTGCACTACAACTACTGAGCCTGCGCTCTAGAGCCCGCAAGCCACAACTACTGAAGCCCGTGTGCCTAGAGCCTGCACTCCGCAACAAGAGAAGCCACTGCAAGGAGAGGCACATGCACCCCAATGAAGACCCAACGCAGCCTTTTTAAAAAAAGGCCTTTGGATTGAGTCATACATATGCATATTACTACAGCATTCATTTTTTTCTGATTTTTAGTGAAAACACATTCATCATTAAATTTGATGAAATACTGAAGAGCATTTAGAAGTTACCATAGATCTATTGATGATATTTCACCACCACGTAATTATTTCGGAGAGCAGGCTGAATATATATGCATGTCTATTTCAGTGGCAAGAATTACAGAGCCAGGGATGTGAAGCCCTATAGCATCAAAAGATGTGTGCTTGACCAGCATGAATGAAACAAAAGGAGGTGAGTCCAAAGTCAATCATAAGGGCAGTTCTACAAATTACGATTTGTTTCATTATTGTACACGGTAAGAAAAACACTTTGGAGACAAACCAGCTTGCGTTCAAATTTGAGCTCAACTCGACTCTTTTCTGGGTGTGTGACCTCAGTTATTCAATCTCTTCAAGCTTCACTACTCTCATCTGTTTAAAAAAAAAAAGGACAAATACTATTTACTTCAGTGAGGGTTGCATTTGATATAGTAAAAGTATGGTTGGTGATATAGAAAGTGTTTAATACTAGAGTTATTGTTTAATACCTGGACCTATGTAGTAAGATTTCACAAGCTCCAACTTGTTATTTCCCTCCTTTCCTCACCCCTACCACCATCAGAAGGGAAAAAAAAACAACAGAAAAACCTCACCTGATACTCAGATGGAAACCTGAAAATTCCATTTTAGATTAAACCACTAGGCTAAAGATTGTGTACCATTTTCAAGTTTAAAACATACTTAAAAAAATGTAACATATTAGCTTTGTCAGTCATTTCTACCTCAAATGATACATTTATGAAATCCTTGGCTGAGAGTGTATTTTAACGGAGGTAGAAGGTCCATGAAAGGCCTGAACCCATTTGCAATGGTGGCATGGATGAGAAGAAAAAGGGGAACCTGGGAGCACAGAGACAAATTTTACCTTCTTTATGGTTATTTTCTAAGGACAAAGAGAGTTTAGATGTGTTAGTTTGGAGGGGAAAAAAAAAAGATCTGTTTGATATTAAACAGTTATGACTTCGTAGTGTGCCATGAGGGTAAAATGTAAAAGCTTTTATTAATATTCAGGCATTCATAATACATTTTTATTTATACATAGCCTTTATTTCCAGAGCTCTTGGGACTTTGCAGACACATTACGTTTCAGCCTCCATTAATCTTCACAAGTGTGTCACTAAAGTGTGTAAGGTAACTCTATTATCTTCAGATTACAGATACAGAAAAGAGCAGACACAGATAAAGCAATTTGTCTATGGCCTCACTACATGTAAGTTGTTGAGCAAGGCATAGAACCAGTCACGTAATAGATACCTCTCCTGTCAGATAAGGACATCAGGGCCCCATCCCAGCTGGGACGTGCCTTTTTCTGAACGTTTAGTATCAACAGATGGAAGGAAGCAAGGTGGCGTCCTGTTCAGGGAAATCAAAATGAACAGTTCAGTCTCCAACAAATCATTGCAGGTATGGTTTCTGTGGATTTGGTGGCTGTTTGGTGGAGGTAGGAGTCAAGAATGGTCTAAAGTTCAGAGCAGCTTTTTGTCCATTAGATGAGCGTCTGTATAAGGCCATTGGGGCCCTCCCTTGCTACCCCTCCCATCATACCCTCCTTTCACTGGCTTCAAACCTGGTGTTGTTGAGTAAGTCCCTCTGCAGCTCTGCCACAGCTGAATGCGTCCTGAATCTTAACCTGGCGTCTCCAGCCACCAAACCAGAATCACACTGCAGCCACGCTTCAAGGTACAACTTAGCACATACAGAGCTCTGGCTGTGAGCCAGTTCTGAGGCAAGACTTTCACTTTGTCTTTCCATCAGTTATTTTTATCTCAAAGGTCACCACCATTCAGAAGAAAATAAAGGAACACCCAACATGAATATTTTCACATAGGGGTAATAAACAAGTACTCATTTTTGTTTATAAAAATCTACTTCCCTTGTTTCTTGAGAAAAAATGAAATGAGCTGGTAGAATAATTTTTAAAACTGAATCTTTAAGAGTAAATGGTTAAGATCATTTATTTTGGGTAAAAGTATGAAAAGATGTCTAAAGCTTTAAATCAAAGTCTTTCTTACTGCTTACGATTGTGAACAGCTTAAATTTAGGTAAGAAAAATGACATTCCAAAATTTGGAATGAGGGACTTCCCTGGTTGTCCAGTGGTTAGGACTCTGAGCTTCCAGCGCAGGGGGCGTGGGTTCGGACCACCTTCTTCCAATTCCTCCTCCTCCCAACTCTTTTTTTTTTTTAATTAAGAAAACTGCTCTTTTAGAGCAGTTATAGCTTTACAGCGAAATTGAGGGGAAGGTACAGTGATTTCCCATAAAACCCCTGTCCCCACACATGCACGGCCTCCCCCATTATCCACATCCTCCACCAGAGTGGGCCATTTGTTACAACTGATGGACCTACACTGACACATCATAAGCACCCAAAGTCCACAGTTTACATTACAGTTCACTCTGCGGTGCACATTCTGTGGGTTTGGACAAATGTATAATGACACGTATCCTTCACTCTGGTATCATAATAGAGTATTTTCACTGCACTAAATATCCTCTGTAATCAGCCTGTTCATCCCTACCCACTTCGCCAATCCCAGCAAACACTCATTGCTGATCACTGATTTTACTGTCCCCATAGTTTTGCCTTTTCCAGGATGTTATACACTTGGAACCATATAATTTAAGACTGGCTTCTTTCACTCAGTAATACACATTTAAGTTTCCTCCGTGTCTTTTCATGGCTTGATAGCTACTTTCTTTTTAGTTCTGGATAATGCTCCACTGTCAGGATGTACCAGAGTTTTTTTTATGCATTCAGCTACTGAAGGACATCTCGGTTGCTTCCAAGTTTGGGCAATTTTGAATAAAGCTGCTATAAACATTCATGTGCAGGTTTTTTGTGGACATATATTTCCCACTCCTTTGGGTAATACCAAGGAGTGCAATTGCTGGATCACATGGTAAAATATGTTTAGTTTTGTAAAAAAACACAAAATTGCTCCAAAGTGTTTGTACCATTTTGCATTCCCACCAGCAATCAACAAGAGTTCCTGTTTTTCCACATCTTTGTCAGCAATTGGTGTTATCAGTGTTTTGGATTTTGGCTGTTCTAATAGCTTGGTAGTCTAACTCACTGTTGTTTTAATTTGCAGTTCCCTAATAACATATGATCTAAAACATCTTATCATCTGCTTATTTGCCATCTGTATACCTTCTTTGGTGAGGTCTCTGTTCAGCCTTTTGCCTATTTTTTAATCTGGTTGTTTGTTTTCTCATTTTTGACTTTTAAAAGTTCTTTGTATGTTTTGGATAATAGTCCTTTATCAAATGTGTTTGCAGGTATTTTCTCCCACTCTGTGGCTTGTCTTCTCATTCTCTTGACAGTGCCTTTTGCAGGGAAGAATTTTTAATTTTAATGAAGTCTAGCTTATCAATCATTTCTTTAATGGATCATTCCTATGGGTATCTAAAAATCCATCACATACCCAAGGTTATCTAGGTTTTCTCGATGTTATCTTCTATTCGTATGTTTTTTGAATTTTATTTTATTTATTTTTTATACAGCAGGTTCTTGTTAGTCATCAATTTTATACATATTAGTGTATACATGTCAATCGCAATCTCCCAGTTCATCACACCATGCCACCCCCCAGTCGCTTTCCCCCCTTGGTGTCCATACGTTTGTTTTCTACTTCTGTGTCTCAATTTCTGCCCTGCAAACCGGTTCATCTGTACCATTTTTCAAGGTTCCATGTATATGCATTAATATACAATATTTGTTTTTCTCTTTCTGACTTACTTCACTCTGTATGACAGTCTCTAGATCCATCCACGTCTCTACAAATGACCCAATTTCGTTCCTTTTTATGGCTGAGTAATATTCCATTGTATATATGTACCACATCTTTTTTATACATTTGTCTGTCGATGGGCATTTTGTTTGCTTCAATGACCTGGCTATTGTAAATAGTGCTGCAGTGAACACTGGGGTGCATGTGTCTTTTTGAATTATGGTTTCTTTTGGGTATATGCCCAGTAGTGGGATTGCTGGGTCATATGGTAATTCTATTTTTCATTTTTTAAGGAACCTCCATACTGTTCTCCATAATGGCTGTATCAATTTACATTCCCACCAACGGTGCAAGAGGGTTCCCATTTCTCCACACCCTCTCCAGCATTTGTTGTTTGTAGATTTTCTGATGATGCCCATTCTGACTGGTGTGAGGTAATACCTCATTGTAGTTTTGATTTGCATTTCTCTAATAATTAGTTGACCATAGGTGTGTGGGTTTATCTCTGGGCTTTCTATCCTGTTCCATTGATCTATATTTCTGGTTTTGTGCAGGTACCATATTGTCTTGATTACTGTAGCTTTGTAGTATAGTCTGAAGTCAGGGAGTCTGATTCCTCCAGCTCCACTTTTTTCCCTCAAGACTGCTTTGGCTATTCAGGGTCTCTTCTGTCTCCATACAAATTTTAGGATTTTTTGTTCTACATCTGTAAAAAATGCCATTGGTAATTTGATAGGGATTGTATTGAATCTGTAGATTGCTTTGAGTAGCATAGTCATTTTCACAATATTGATTCTTCCAATCCAAGAACATGGTATACCTCTCCATCTTTTGGTATCATCTTTAATTACTTTCATCAGTGTCATAGATTTCTGCATACAGGTCTTTTGTCTCCGTAGGTAGGTTTATTCCTAGGTATTTTATTCTTTTTGTTGCCATGGTAAATGGGACTGTTTCCTTAATTTCTCTTTCAGATATTTCATCATTAGTGTATAGGAATGCAAGAGATTTCTGTGCATTAATTTTGTAGCCTGCAACTTTACCAAATTCATTGATTAGCTCTAGTAGTTTTCTGGTGGCATCTTTAGGATTCTCTATGTATAGTATCATGTCATCTGCAAACAGTGACGGTTTTACTTCTTCTTTTCCAATTTGTATTCCTTTTATTTCTTTTTCTTCTCTGATTGCCATGGCTAGGACTTCCAAAACTATGTTGAATAATAGTGGCGAGAGTGGACATCCTTGTCTCGTTCCTGATCTTAGAGGAAATGCTTTCAGTTTTTCACCATTGAGAATGATGTTTGCTGTGGGTTTGTCATATATGGCCTTTATTATGTTGAGGTAGGGTCCCTCTATGCCCACTTTTGGGAGAGTTTTTATCGTAAATGGGTGTTGAATTTTGTTGAAAGCTTTTTCTGCATCAACTGAGATGATCATATGGTTTTTCTTCTTCAGTTTGTTAATATGGTGTATCACATTGATGGATTTGCATATATTGAAGAATTCTTGCATCCCTGGGATAAATCACACTTGATCATGGTGTATGATCCTTTTTATGTGTTATTATATTCTGTTTGCTAGTATTTTGTTGAGAATTTTTGCATCTGTATTCATCCGTGATATTGGTCTGTAATTTTCTTTTTTGTGTAGTATCTTTGTCTGGTTTTGGTATCAGGGTGATGGTGGCCTCATAGAATGAGTTTGGGAGTGTTCCTCCCTCTGTTATATTTTGGAAGAGTTTGAGAAGGATGGGTATTAGCTTTTCTCTAAGTGCTTGATAGAATTCACCTGTGAAGCCATCTGGCCTGGACTTTTGTTTGTTGGAAGATTTTTAATCACAGTTTCAATTTCAGTGCTTGTGATTGGTCTGTTCATATTTTCTATTTCTTCCTGGTTCAGTCTTGGAAGGTTATACCTTTCTAAGAATTTGTCCATTTCGTCCATTTTGTCCATTTTGTTGGCATAGAGCTGCTTGTAGTAGTCTCTTAGGAGACTGCTTTGTATTTCCGCAGTGTCTGTTGTAACTTCTCCTTTTTCATTTCTAATTTTATTGATTTGAGTCCTCTCCCTCTTTTTCTTGATGAGTCTGGCTAATGGTTTATCAATTTTGTTTATCTTCTCAAAGAACCAGGTTTTAGTTTTATTGATCTTTGCTATTGTTTTCTTTGTTTCTATTTCATTTATTTCTTCTCTGATCTTTATGATTTCTTTCCTTCTACTAACTTTGCATTTTGTTTGTTCTTCTTTCTCTAGTTCCTTTAGGTGTAAGGTTAGATTTTTTATTTGAGATTTTTCTTGTTTCTTGAGGTAGGCTTGTATAGCTATAAACTTCCCTCTTAGAACTGCTTTTGCTGCATCCCATAGATTTTGGATCATTATGTTTTCCTTGTAACTTGTCTCTAGGATTTTTTGATTTCCTCTTTGATTTCTTTAGTGATCTCTTGGTTATTTAGTAACATATTGTTTACCCTCCATGTGTTTGTGTTTTTTACATTTTTTTCCCTCTAATTGATTTCTAATCTCATGGTATTGTGGTCAAAAAAGGTGCTTGATATGATTTCAATTTTGTTAAATTTACTGAGGCTTGATTTGTGACCCACGATGTGATCTATCCTGGAGAATGTTCCATGTGCACTTGAGAAGAAAGTGTAATCTACTTTTTTGGATGGAATGTCCTATAAATATCAATTAAATATATCTGGCCTATTGTGTCTTTTAAAGCTTGTTTTTTCTTATTAGTTTTCTGTTTGGATGATCTATCCATTGGCGTGAGGTGTTAAAGTCCCCCACTATTATTGTGATATTGTCAATTTCCTCTTTTATAGCTGTTAGCAGTTGCCTTATGTATTGAGGTGTTCCTATGTTGGGTGCATATATATTTATAATTGTTATATTTTCTTCTTGTATTGATCCCTTGATCATTATGTTGTGTCCTTCCTTGTCACTTGTAACATTCTTTATTTTAAGTCTATTTTGTCTGATATGAGTATTGCTACTCCAGCTTTCTTGTGATTTTCATTTTCATGGAATATCATTTTCCAACCTGTCACTTTCAGTCTGAATGTGTCCCTAGGTCTGAAGTGGGTTTCTTGTAGACAGCATGTATAATAGTCTTGTTTTTGTATCCATTCAGCAAGCCTGTGTCTTTTGGTGGGAGCATTTAATCCATTCACGTTTAAAGTTGTTATTGATATATATGTTCCTGTTACCACTTTTTTAATTGTTATGGGTTTGTTTTTGTAGGTCCTTTTCTTCTCTTGTGTTTCCCAGTTAGAGAAGTTCCTTTAGCATTTGTTGTAGAGCTGGTTTGGTGGTGCTGAATTCTCTTAGCTTGTGCTTGTCTGTAGAGCTTTTGATATCTCCATCGAATCTGAATGAGATCCTTGCCAGGTAGAGTAATCTTGGTTGTACGTTCTTCCCTTTCATCATGTTAAATATATCATGCCACTGCCTTCCAGCCTTTAGAGTTTCTGCTGAGAAATCAGCTGTTAACCTTATGGGAGTTCCCTTGTATGTTATTTGTTGTTTTTCCCTTGTTGCTTTTAACAATTTTTCTTTTTCTTTGATTTTTGTCAGTTTGATTACTATGTGTCTCAGTGTGTTTCTCCTTGGGTTTATCCTGCCTTGAACTCTCTGCACTTCCTGGACTTGGGTGGCTATTTCCTTTCCCATGTTAGGGGAAGTTTTCGACTATAATTTCTTCAAATATTTTCTCGGGTCCTCTCTCTCTCCTCTCCTTCTGGGACCTTAATAACACAAATACTGTTGCATTTAATGTTGTCCCAGAAGTCTCTTAGGCTGTCTTCATTTCTTTTCATTCTTTTTTTCTTTTTCTGTTCCACAGCAGTGAATTCCACCATTCTGTCTTCCAGGTCACTTATCTGTTCTTCTTCCTCAGTTATTCTGCTATTGATTCCTCCTAGTGTAGTTTTCATTTCAGTTATTGTATTGTTCATCTCTGTTTGTTCTTTAATTCTCAGTGTTTGTTCTTTAATTCTTCCAGGTCTTTGTTAAACATTTTTTGCATCTTCTCCATCTTTGTCTCCTTTCTTTTTCCGAGGTCCTGGATAATATTCACTATCATTATTCTGAATTCTTTATTTGGAAGGTTTCCTTTCTCCACTTCATTTAGTTGTTTTTCTGGGGTTTTATCTTGTTCCTTCATCTGGTACAAAGCCCTCTGCCTTTTCATCTTGTCTGTCTTTCTGTGAATGTGGTTTTTGTTCCACAGGCTGCAAGATTGTAGTTCTTCTTGCTTCTGCTCTCTGCCCTCTGGTGGATGAGGCTATCTAAGAGACTTGTGCAAGTTTCCTGATGGGAGGGACTGGTGGTGGGTAGAGCTGGGTTTTGCTCTGGTGGGCAGAGCTCAGTAAAACTTTAATCCACTTGTCTGCTGATGGGTGGGGCTGGGTTCCCTCCCTGTTGGTGATTTAGCCTGTGGCGACCCAACAGTGGAGCCTACCTGGGCTCTTTGGTGCAGCTAATGGCAGTCTCTGGCAGGGCTCATGCCAAGGAGTACTTCCCAGATCTTCTTCTGCCAGTGTCCTTTTCTCATGGTGAGCCACAGCCACTCCCTGCCTCTCCAGGAGCCCCCCTGACAGTAGCAGGTAGGTCTGGTTCAGTGTCCTATGGGGTCACCGCTCCTTCCCCTGGGTCCCAATTCTCACACTTCTTTGTGTGTGCCTTCCAAGTGTGGATTCTCTGTTACCCCCAGTCTTGTTGAAGTCCTGCAATCAAATCCCGCTAGCCTTCAAAGTCTGATTCTCTTGGAGTTCCTCCTCTCATTGCCAGACCCCCAGGTTGGGAAGCCTAACGTGGGACTCAGAACCTTCACTCCAGTGGGTGGACTTCTGTGGTATAAGTGTTCTTCAGTTTGTGAGTCACCCACCTAGCATTTATGGAATTTTATTTTATTGTGATTGTGCCCCTCATACTGTCTCATTGCAGCTTCTCCTTTGTCTTTGGATGTGGGATACCTTTTTTGGTGAGTTCCAGTGTCTTGCTGTCGATGATTGTTCAGCAGTTAGTTGTGGTTCTGGTGCTCTCACAAGAGGGAGTGAGTGTATGTCCTCTACTCCACCATGTTCAGCCAATCTCCTCTACTAGTTTTATAGTTTTATGTTTTATAATACATTTAGGTCTCTGATCCCTTTTGAGTTAATTTTTGTTAAAGGTGAAAGATCATCTCTAGTTTCATTTTTTGCATGTGGCTGTCCAGTTGTTCCGTTGCCATTTGTTGATAAGATTATTTTTGCTCCATTGTATTGCTTTTTCTCCTTTATCAAAGGTCAGTTGACTGTATTTATGGGTCTATTTTTGGCCTCTTTATTCTGTTCCATTGATCAATTTGTCTATTCTTTCACCAATACCACACCATCTTGATTACTGTAGCTCTGTATACGTTTTGAAGTCAGGTAGTGTCAGTCCCTTAACTGTTCTTCTCCTTCGATATTGTGTTGGCTATTTGGGGTCTTTTGTCTCTGCATATAACCTTTAGAATCAGTTTGTTGATGTCCAAAATATAACTTGACGGTATATTGTTTGGTATTGTTGAATCTCTATATCAATTTGGGAAGAAATGACGTCTTAATATTGAGTCTTCCTATCCATGAACATGGAATACTTCTCCATTTCTTTAGTTCTTTTTCGATTTTGTTAATCAGAGCTTTGTACATTTTCTCATGTAAATCTTGTACATATTTTGTTATTTTGTACCTAAGTAATTTATTTTGGGGGTGCTAATGTAAATGGTATTGTGTTTTTTAATTCAAGTTCCATTTATTCATTGCTGGTATATAGGAAAATAATTGACTTTTGTATATTAACGTTGTATCCTGCAACATAATCACTTACAAGTTCCAGGAATTTTTTTTTATCAATTCTTTTGGATGCTCTATATAGATGACCATGTCATCCTTGAACAAAGACAGTTTTATTTCCCTTTTCTCATTTATATACCTTTTATTTCCTGTTCATGAGCTGTTGCATTAGCTATAGCTTCCAGTATAATATTGAATGTGAGTCATGAGAGGGGACATCCTTGCCTTGTACTTGATTTTACTGTGAAAGCTTCAAGTTTCTATTAAATATGATGTTAGCTATAGGGTTTTCGTAGATGTCCTTTATCAAGTTGGGAAAGTTCCCATCTATTAAAAGAGAGTTTTTATTATAAATGAGTTTTGGATTTTATCAAAAGCTTTTTTCTGCATCTATGATAAGATCATGTGATTTTTCTATTTTAACCTGTTGATGTGATGAATTATATTAATTGATTTTTAAATGTTGAACCAGCCTTGCATACCTGGGATAAATTGCACTTGGTCAGGGTGTATAATTCTTTTTATACATTGCTGGATTTGATTTGCTGCTATTTTGTTTATGATTTTTACATCTATGTTCATGAGAGATATAGGTCCATAGTTTTCTTTTCTTACAATGTCTTTGTTTGCTTTGGTATTAGGGTAATGCTGACTTTACAGAATGAATTATAAAGTCTTTCCTCTGTTCATATCTTCTGGAACACATTGTAGAGAACTGGTAAAATTTCTTCCTAAAATGTTTGGTTGAATTCACCAATGAACCCATCTGGACTTGGTGCTTACTGTTTAGAAGGTAATTAATTCAATTTCTTTAATAGATTCAGGCCTATTCAGATAGTCTATTTCTTCTTGTGTGAGTTTCAGCAAATTGTGTCTCTCAGGGAATTGGCCAACTTCATCCAGGTTATCAAATGTGTGGGCATAAAGTTGTTGATAGTATTCCTTTATTATTCTTATAATCTAATAACATCACCTCAAAATATGTAGAGCAAAATTTGATCCGAGCTACAAGGGTAAATATTCAAATCCACAATAAAAGAAAAAGTTTTTTACACAACTTTCATTAACTTATTAGAATAAGGAGACAAGAATTCAGGAAGGATATAGAAGAATCAAATAATATTATAGCACACCTGACCTTTTCCAATGCACATGGATTATTTACAAAAATTGTCCTCTCACGAAGATAGCTGAGAATAGGAAATTAAATAAAATAATTTAAAATGAAGGAAAGCAGACAGCTGCATGCAAAGCAATAAAGTTAAAACACACCCTCACGCCATACACAAAATTAACTCAAAATGGCTTAAAGACTTAAATATGTGACAGGACACCATAAAACTCCTAGAAAAGAACATATACAAAACATTCTCTGACATAATCATACCAATGTTTTCTTATGTCAGTCTCCCAAGCAATAGAAATAAAAGCAAAAATAAGCAGATGGGACCTAATAAAACTTATAAGCTTTTGTTTTTGCAGCAGAGGAAAACATAAACAAAATGAAAAGACAACCTACAGACTGAGAGAATATATTTGCAAATGATGTGACTGATAAGAGCTTAATCTCCAAAATGTACAAACAACTCTTACAACTCAATAACAACAACAAAAAAAACCCAATCAAAAAATGGGCAGAAGACCTAAATAGACATTTCTCCAAAGAAGACATACAGATGGCCATTAGGCACATAAAAAGATGCTCATCATCACTAATTATTACAGAAATGCAAATCAAAACTACAATGAGGTACCACCTCACACCAGTCAGAATGGCCATCAGTAAAACGTCTACAAATAACAAAAGCTGGAGGGGATGTGGAGAAAAGGAAACCCTCCTACACTGTTGGTGGGAATACAAATTGATGCAGCCCCTATGAAAAACAGTATGGAGGTTCCTCAGAAAACTAAAAATAGAGTTGCCATATGATCCAGAAATCCCAGTCCTGGGTATATATCCAAACAAAACTATAATTTGAAAAGATACATGCACCCTATGTTTGTAGCAGCGCTATTTACAATAGCCAAGACGTGGAAACAACCTAAGTGTCCATCAATGGATATTATCCAGGTGAATGGATAATGAAGATATGGGGTGTGTGTGTGTGTGTGTGTGTGTGTGTGTGTGTGTGTATTTATTACTCAGCCATAAAAAAGAAGGAAATAATGGTATTTACAGAAACACAGATGAACCTAGACATTATCATACGAAGCGAAGTAAGTCAGAAAGAGAAAGACAAATACCATATTATATCACTTACACATGGAGTCTAAAATACAACACAAATGAACATATCTACGAAACAGAAACAGACTCACAGATATAGAGAACAGATTTGTGATCGCCAAGGGTGAGGGGGATAGGGAAGGGAAGGATTGGAAATTTGGGATTAGCAGATGCAAACTATTATATACAGAATGGATAAACAAAAAGTTCCTATTGTATAGCACAGGGAAATATATTCAGTATCCTGTGATAAACCATAATGAAAACAAATATGAAAAAGAATATGTATGTATAGCTGAATCACTTTGCTGTACAGCAGAAATTAACACAACATAGTAAATCAACTATACTTCAATAAAATTTTTAAAAATAAATAAAATGAAGGGAATATAAAGGTAAGAACAGGGCTTAAGGACTCTGTCACATATTCTTGTGTGTATGCTTGTTGTTTTGTTTTGTTCTGTTTTGTTTCATTTTGTTTTTAACAACATTTAAAAATGTAAAAATTATTCTTAGCTTGCTGAGCCAAACAAAAACAGGCCATGGGTCAGATTTGGCCAGAGAGTTTTCATTTTGCTGACTCCTGCACTAGATCATACAGACATTAAAATGATCATAAAAGGATATTATGAAAAGCTTCATGCCAATAAACTTAAAAATTCAGATGACATGGACAAAAACACAAGTTACCAAATAAACAGAAGAATAGAAAGCCTAAGTTGTTTTACAACTATCAAAGAAACTAGATTGTTAATGTAATTCCTTTCCACAGAGAATAACAACAGGTCCAGATGGCTTTGCTGGTGAATTCTACCAAACACTTAAACAGACTTTTCTAGAGAACAGTAAACGAGGGACTATTTCCCATCATATTTGAGGGAGCTTAATAACCTTGATATCAAAACATGACAAAAACATCCTGAGAAAGAAAAATTCCAAGCCAATGTCACCCAGAACAGATTGAAAAAAATCCAAATAAAATATTAACAAATAAAATTTAGCAAAATATAAAAATTTGGGTTTATTTCAGGAATACAAAATTGATTGAACAGTTAAAAATCAAGCAATATAATTTATCACATTAATGGAATAAGAGAAAAATCATATGACTATCTTAATAAATGGAGAAAATATTGTGATAAAATTCACTATTTATAATAAAGATTCTTAGCAAACTAGAAAGAGAAGGTAATTTCTTTATTTCAAAAACAGTATCAACAAGATAATACACAGCAAGCATTAAGCTTAGTGATGAAACGGTGAAAGCTCTCTTACCTGGAACAAGACAAGTATGTCTGCTATCACCACTCCCATTTAATAATGAACTGAAGGTTCCAGACAGTACAGAAAGGCAGCATAGCTATTACAGAAAAAAGAGAGAGAGAGAGAGAAGGAAAAAGAGAGAAAGAAAATTGGAGAAGGAGGAAGAGATTGGAGAGGAAGAAATAATACTTTCATTATTCACAGATGATATGTGTGTATATGTTCATAGAAATTCTGAAGAAGGAATGTAAAATGGTACAGCCACTGTGGAAAACAGTATGGAGGTTCCACACACATAAACATACACACACACACACACACACACACACACACACACACACACACACACAAAAATAGAACTACCATATGATCTAGCAAATTCTACTTCTGAGTATATATCTGAAGGAAATTAAATCACTGTCTCAAAGAAATACCTGCAGAGTATTGAGTTCCCTGTGCTATACAGTAGGTTCTTATTAGTTATCTATTTTACCTGAAACTAATATAATATTGTATGTTAATTATAATTCAATTAAATAAATAATGTAAATAATTTTAAAATAGATATCTTCACCCCCTATTTCATTAAAGCATTATTTGCAATAGCCAAGACATGGAAACAACCTAGGTGTCCATGAAAGTATGAATAAATTAAAAAACGTGAGATAGATATATAATTCGGTCATAATAAAGAAGAAAATCCTGCCACTTGCAACAATATGTATGAACCCTGAAGGCATTATGCTAAGTAAACTAAGTCAGGCAGAGAAAGACAAATACTGTATGATCTCACTTACATATGGAATCTAGAAAAACCAAATTCATAGAAACATAATAGATTGGTGGTTGCCAAGGGGTAGGGTGAGGGATGAGTGAAGGTGGTCATTTATAAGATGAATAAATTCTGAGATTATAATCTACATGGTCACTTCAGTTAATAAGATTGTACTGCATATTTGAGAGCAGCTAAGAGAGTCGATCTTAAGAGTTCTCAACACAACACAAAGATTGTAACTATGTGAGGTAATGGTTATGTTAACTAACCTTATTGTGCTAGTCATTTATATATATATATTTATATATTATATATATATATAGAAAATCATCACATTTGTACACCTTAAATTTACACAATGTTTTATGTCAATTATATTTCAGTAAAGCTAGCGGGGGTAAGAAAGAAATTCCAAAAGAATTACAGGTATTTAGCATTAACAAGAGAGTTCAACACAGTTGCTATTTAAAATACACAAACGCATTTCTTCTCCTATCCCAGGTCATGAAGGCATGTCTCCTATTATCTTCTAGAAGCTTCAGATACACACAAACACATTTCTTTATATCAGGAATAAACAGCTAGAAAATAAGATTTTTAAACGATACCATTTATAACAAAACTGAAAACATCCAATTACCAAATATCAAATCTAACACAAGATACACAGGACCAGCAGTGTCATGAAAGGGCAGCAAAGACCCGCGAATTGAAGGCTCCGCTGTTTGCGTGCGAGGCGTTTCTTCCCAGAGCAGTTGGGAAGTGAGAGGCGTAAAGATAAATTTTTAGAAGATAATTCCAGAATACTGTTGACCAGGAGTGTGGTTCACTTCGACTGGAGCAGTAACTGTTGATCAGCCATCTCCAGGGGACTGTGGGTCTGAAGCAGTGGCAGGAAAAATCTGGCCCTTGGACCTGGGCGAGGTGGAAGCTCTGGAGGAGGTGGACACGCTGGAGCCGGAGGTGGATTTGGAGCAGTTCCTGCTCCCGGGTATCAACCAGATGCTGGAGGACATCACGGAGCTCACCCGAAAAGCCGGGAGCATGTGTCTGAGGACCAGGGGCAAACTGTGGGAGATGGACCTTCTGCTCATCCGGATAAAAACACAGGTGGAGGCCTCAGAGGACGGCGCCTTGAATGGACGTCCCGGTGGGGAGGCTGACAACAGAGTATCAGAATTGTGCGAGAAGGCCAAGGAAATTGAAAAGGTGGCAGAGATGTTGGTCGAGCTGGTCTGGCGGATGGAGAAAAGTGAAGCGTCCTGAACGAGGGTCTCCAGTTCACTGCTAATGGACTCTGGTCAACTGATAAGAATGGGCCGACATCTCGGGGAAACTAAAACAGCTTGTCATTTTCTCTGTTTTGTTTTGTTTTGTATGTTTTTTAACCCCCATGTAACAATCTCCCTTAGGGTCAGTGGTTGGTGACCTCCATAGAGGTTTAGATTGTCAAATATATTTGGTTCTTGAAAAACAAGTTTTGTTTGAGAAATACTCAAATAAGGGATATGGGGCTAAATCAAAAGTTGCTTTAGTGGTCAGGTTTATTTTGTTCCTTTGCTGTGTTTTTTAAATGTTGGGCAAGGCCCAACACTTGCTGTTACCCATGTGACAGCATTGTTTTCTGGAACCTTGGAACATTTGAAGACTTGGGGTCAGAATCTCCCCACTTTAGAGGTGCAGTAGAAGGCACCACTTGGATGCAGCTGATCAAGAATATAGGGGTGAGGGACTTCCCTGGTGGTCCAGTGGTTAAGAATCCCCCTTCCAATGCATGGGACATGGGTGTGATCCCTGGGTGGGGAACTAAGATCCCACATGCCTCGGGGCAGCTAAGCCTGCATGCTCTAGAGCCCACAGGCCACAACTAGGGAGCCCGTGTGCCACAACTACTGAACCTGAGAGCTCTGGAGCCAGTGTGCCACAACTAAAGAGAAGCCCGTGCGCTGCAATGAAGAGCCCTGCATGCTGTGACTAAGACCGAGTGCAGCCAAATAAGTAAATAAATATACTTTTTAAAAAAACAAGAATGTAGGGGTGAGACTGCTTTGGAAAGACTGGAAAGAACCAGAGGATGGTTGGAGATGGAAGATGGGTCTGCATATATTTTGGAACTTTAATTCTTCTGTGAGGCAAAAGAGGAGAGCTGTGTTTTGTGGCAGATTGTCCTGTGTATATTGTGTAACCTGACAGGTGACCCTGAATGACAAGGAAGCTGGAATAGGGAATGACGGGAGTACACTTGACCAACTAATACCCCCCCCAGATTACAGGGGTTTCAGAGTATCACATCAAAGAGACGATCTACAAAGAGCTTTGAGAGGCTGGAGAACAGAGAAGGCATCATGAGGGCCCACAAAGTCCTTTCTAGTTCATCAGGGTAGTAGACCTGACTGGGATTTGAGGACAAAACCAAACATCTACTAAGTGGTCATTTGCCTTGAAAAACAAAGACCTAAAAAACCTTTTTTAAAAAATAATTTTTTTGGTCCAGATGACCAAAGCCTCTATGTGTAATAAAAAAATCATAAATAGATTTCTTTTGAAATGGAAAAAAAATTTTAAAAAAAAGACCAGCACCTGGGGCAGGAGGAGCTGCAGGTGCAGTGCATGGGGGTTGAGGCAGGGGGGAGGGGAGCTGGGGCCCCTGGGGCTGCAGTGGCAGCAATTGGGGACCGCCCCCAGCTCAGGAAGGGGGCCAGGAGACCCTTCCCTTGCCAGTGGCAGTCATGAACTCCAAGGTGGGGAACCTGCCCCCATCCTCCATCATCCATTTGGTGTACAGGAGGTGATGACGCTGACAGCTGACCCACCTGACGGCATCAAGGTCTTTTCCAACGAGGAGGACCTCACAGACCTGCAAGTCACCATCGAGAACCCCAAGCAGACCCCGGCGCTGGAGGCCTATTCCATATGAAACTCCTGTTGGGGAAGGACCGTCCTGCCTCCCCACCCAAGGGTACTTGTTGACCAAGATCTTCCATCCGAAGGTGGACGCCAACGGTGAGACCTGCGTCAACATGCTCAAGAGGAACTGGACACCAGCTGGGCATCCGGCATGTGCTGCTGACCATTGAGGGCCTGCCAATCCACCCTGACCCGGAGTCCACCCTCGGCAAGGAGGCTGGCCTCCTGCTCTTGGAGAATTAGGAGAAGTAGTACAGCTCACAGAGATCCCTCCGGGCACAGGCTGGCTGAGGCCTCCACTGCCGACCCCATGGCCCCTGGGGGCCTGGGAGGGGGCAAGGGTCCCATAACCAAGAAGCACACGCCTCCCCCCTCTCTGTCCCACCCACTCCCCCTACCCCCCCCACCCGCCCACCCCGGCCCCAACTCTGTCTCTAAGTTATTTAAATTACGGCTGGGGTTGGGGAGGGCATGGGGGCACTGGGACCTGGATTTGTTTTTCTAAATACAGTTGGAAAAGCAAAAACAAATAAACAAACAAAAAAAAAAAAACTACAGAAATCTGTAAAACATTACCACGAGACATTAAAGAAGACCAAATTAAATGGAGAGACATACCATGTCAATGAGTATAAAGATTTGCTAATATAACGATGTCAATTTTCTTCAAACAATTCTATAGATTCAGGGCTATCGGAGTAAAACCCCAATCAGTTTTTAAATTTGGTTTATGTGTGTATTTATCATATTAAGTGTATGTTGATGTTTATGTGTGTGTATTTGTTTTGTTGTTGTTGTTATGGAATTCGCAAGCTGATTCTAGAAAATATATTAAAATGCAGTGGACTAGCCTGATTCCAAAATGGAAATCAATGGAAAGGCAATGGACTAAGAATAGTGAGGGTAGTCTTGAAGAAGTTCATGGTGCGAGAACTTACTCTACAAGACATTGATAATTTCCCTGATGTGACAGTAATTGAGACAATATCATATTAATGAAAGGATAGACAAATAAAATAATGGGATAAAATCAAGACTGTACATATATAGATTCCTGAATGACTAAGATGACACTTCCGAACCTTAGGCAAAGCATAACTTTACAATAAATGTTGAGAATATTGGCTATCCCAATAGGGGGTTGCTGGGCGTGGGGGCAGGTGAAAATGGACCTTGAACTCAATTACATATGATTCAGAAAAAACAGCTCCAGATGGACTGCAAGCTTAAATGTGAAATACAGAACCCTGAAGCTTCTAGAAGATAAGATAGGAGAATATTTTCATGACCTACAGTAGGAAAATACTTTATAAACAAGAGACCAAAAGCGTAAAGGAAAGATTTATAAATTTTACTGTATTAAGTTCATCAAGACACCAATAAGAAAGTACAAAGTAAGCCACAGAGTGAGGGACAATATTTTGAATCACCTAAACAATCCTGCGATCAACAACAACAACAGTAATAAAATCTGGCAACCAAAAAGGAAAATGGGCAAGAGATTTGAACAGCAGCTTCACAGAATATGAGAGCCAATAGCCAATGAATGTATGAACATGTGAAAGGAACTCAACTCAGGGGAAACGTAAACTAACACTAAGTGAGATAACACTACTGTGATAAGAAATATATATTTGGTCTCTGCCCTCAGTTCCTGACACAGAGTTCCTAAAACCCTTGTAATTTCCTGAATAATAGGAATAACAGGAGCATTTTTTGTTATAATATTTGGACTAAGTCCCTGGTTCCTGACACAAGAGTTTCTAAGACCCTTGGAATCTCCAGAGTGATAGGAGCATTTTATCACATGCTAATGAGAAGACTGTCACTGGGGTCCCTGGATAGCTTCATGATGGGAGCTAGTCCCCAGAAAGACCAAGGCATGATTAGAAACTTAGAAATTTCAGTCCCACCTCTGCCGACCTCCAGGGAGGGGAGAGAGACTGGAGTTTGAATTAATCACCAATGGCCAGTAATTTAATCCGTGATGCCTATGTAATAAACTTCCATTAAAAACCCTAAACAGGCGACTTCTCTGGCCCCTTTCTCTCGGACCAGTAAACCTCGCCCGGGAGCGTTCCCAAATAAAGCTTGTTTAAGCTCTCAAAAAACACAAAACAAAACAAAAAAACCCTAAACAGCAGAAGGGTTCAGAGAGCTCCCAGGTTGGTGAACAAATGACGGTGCTGAGAAGGTGGCACACCCAGAGAGGACATGGAAGGTCCACACCCCTTTCCCACACCTTGCCCTACGTACCTCTTCATCTGGCTGTTCATTGTATCCTTTATAACATCCTTTATAATGAACTGGTAATAGTAAATAAAGTGTTTGCCTAGGTTCTGTGAGCCACTATAGCAAATTACCAAACCTGATCAGGGGGGTTGTTGGAACCCCCAATTTTTAGCCAAGTAAGACAGAAGTATGGATAACCTGGGACCTTCTACTTGCAGTTAGCATCCGAAGTGGGGGCAGTGTTGTGGGACTGAGCCCTTAAGCTGTAGGGTCTGTACTAAATCCAGGTAGTAGTGTCAGAATTGAATTAAATTGTATAACATCCAGTGGGTATCCACAGAGAATTTCTTGGTTTGAAAAAGCCATACATTTGGTGTCAGAGGAGTTGTGAGTAGAGAAAATTTTCCTTTAACTAGAAAACCTATCAAAACAGCTAAAATTCAAAAGACTGATGATACTAATCATTGAGGCAAGTAGAGAGCAGCAGGAACCCTCATTCACTGCTGCTTGACAAGTGTATTAGTACAGCCCCCTTAGAAAAGGGATTGGCAGTAGCAGCAGAGCTGACTACGAGCACACCCTAGGACCCAGCATTTCCACTCCTAGGAAGAGAGAAAACAGAAATGTGTGTACATGTGCACCAATAGACAGTAGAATAGTGTTCTTAACAGTACTATTTTGGGGGGCTCACACTGGAAATACCCAAATGCACACTAAGTGTAAAATATATAAATAAATTTTAGATATATACAATTGAAGACTATAAAAGAGTGGAAATGATCCAACTACAGCTACAATCAGATCCTGGGTAAATTTCACAAATATCTTGAGCAGAAAAAAGCCGGTCATGAAAGCAGTTATACTGTAGGATTCCATTTACTATAAAATTCAAAACAGAGCTACAGAGTTTGGGGATACACTGGAACTGTAAAGCAAGCGAGGAAGTGATTACCGTAATTGCCAGGAGGAGATGAAGGGGACATGAGAGAGGCTTTGGAAGTGTCGGCAAGATTGTTTCTTGATCTGAGTGGTGTTTACTTGAGGGTTTGCTTTGTGATAAATCATTAGGGCACACATTTTTTTTCATATATATATATATATATATATATATATATTTTTTTTTTTTTTTTTTTTTTTTTTTTGCGGTACGCAGGCCTCTCACTGTTGTGGCCTCTCCCGTTGCGGAGCACAGGCTCCGGACGCTCAGGCTCAGCGGCCATGGCTCACGGGCCCAGCCGCTTCGTGGCATGTGGGATCTTCCCGGACCGGGGCATGAACCCGTGTCCCCTGCATCGGCAGCTAGACTCTCAACCGCTGCGCCACCAGGAAAGCCCCATATATTTTATATATGCTTTTATATATGCTTTTTTCAAACTGTATCTTTTGAAATTTAGTCAATTTAATAATAATGAAATAATTAATATTAATTTAATAATAATAGGAGGTTTTTTTTAATATGTTGGGAGTAGGAGTTTAGTAATTTATTATTTAGTTTTGCTGTGTTGGGTCTTCGTTTCTGTGCGAGGGCTTTCTCTAGTTGTGGCAAACGAGGGCCACTCTTCATAACGGTGCACGGGCCTCTCACTATCGCGGCCTCTCTTGTTGCGGAGCACAGGCTCCAGACGCGCAGCAGGCTCAGTAGTTGTGGCTCACGGGCCTAGTTGCTCCGCGGCATGTGGGCTCCTCCCAGACCAGGGCTCGAACCCGTGTCCCCTGCATTAGCAGGCAGATTCTCAACCACTGCACCACCAGGGAAGCCCAATAATAGCATTTTTAACTGAGATATAATTCATATAATATTGTATTCATTTTAGGTGTACAACATAATGATTTGATTGATACATGTATATATTGCAAGATGATTGCCACAATAAGTTTAGTTAACATCCCTCACCTCAAACAATGAGGGAGAGCTTTTTCTTTTTAATATTTCTTTATTTATTTGGCTGCACTGGGTCTTAGTTGCAGTATGACACGTGCATTATCTTTAGTTGCAGCATGCTAACTCTTAGTTGCAGCACGTGGGATCTAGTTCCCTTGGGAGCGCAGAGTCTTAGCCACTGGGCCACCAGGGAAGTCCTGTGATGAGAACTTTTAAGATCTACTCTCTTAGCAACTTTCAAATAAACAATACATATTGTTAAGTATAGTTGCCATACTATATATCCCCAGGACTTATTTATCTTAAAACTGAAAGCTTGTACCTTTTGACCACCTTCACCTATTTTGCCACGCCCTCCCCCAACCTCTGGGACCATCAATCTGTCCTCTGGATCTATGAGTTCAGCTTTTTTTTAAGATTCCACATATGAGTGATATCATACAGTATTTGCCTTTCTCTATCTGACTTATTTCACTTAGCATAATGCCTTCAAGTTCTGTCCATGTTGTTGTATATAACAGGATCTCCTTGTATTTTTTTAAAATTTTTTATATTGAAGTATAGTTGATTTACAGTGTTATATTAGTTTCAGGTGTACAGGAAAGTGATTCCGTTATATATATACATATATTCTTTTTCAGATTCTTTTCCCTTCTAGGTCATTACAAAATATTGAGTATAGTTCCTTGTGCTATACCGTAGCACAAGGTTATCTCTTTTATAAATAGTAATGTGTATATGTTAATCCCAAACTCCTAATTTATCCTTCCACCTACTTCCCCCTTTGGTAACCATAAGTTTGTTTTCTATGTCTGTGCATCTATTTTTGTTTTGTATATAAGTTCATTTGTATCCTTTTTTTTTTAATTCCACATATAACTGATATCATATGATATTTGTCTTTCTCGTTTGGCTTACTTCATCTAGTATGCTAATCTGTAGGTCCATCCATGTTGCTGCAAATGGCATTATTTCATTCTTTATTATGGCTGAGTAATATTCCATTGTATATGTGTGCCACATCTTCTTTATCCATTCATCTGTTGATGGACACTTAGGTTGCTTCCATGTCTTGGCTATTGTAAATAGTGCTGCAATGAATCCTCATATGTGTTTTAAATTCAACATTTAAAAGCTTAAGGAAACGTTCAGCATGAACCAGTGGGTGGTGTCCAGTGATACTGCTACTTGCAGCCAATGTCCTGTTAAATTCAGCCCTGGTCTTTTTTATTATGCCTTGAATAATCTTACATTACAGCCCAACACAACAATCCTTACTAAAGCCATCATGTCACTGATTTAAATGAAGGACTTTAGAGTTTTCTTTTTACAAAAGGCGAATTGTAAGGTTGTCAGAGAGAAAGAACAGCAACCATTTCAAACCATATGTAAGCTTTAATTTAACTCTCTTTGTTAAAAATATATATATATATTCTCTTGCACTATTCCATCTATGGACCCTCTAGGACCTCCGTTGGAGTGCTCTGCTTCCCATAGAACTGTCAATGTACACACACATTGAAAAAAACGAGGGAGCCAGGTATAAAGATCCCCACCCCTATGGAGCTGACTGAATTATCCTGTACCACAGAGCTCCTAGGCCTTCCTCGACAGTCTTTTAATATATTGGCTTTCACAACTGTCGCCCCCCTTGTCACTCCAACTAAGTTATTAAAATTAAAGTAGAAGTGTTTAAAGCTAAAGATTTTTGGTAGAAGTTTGTAAAGGGGTCGGAAATCTGTGCCTTGACTCCCTAGCAGGATACTCCCCCAGTTTTTTTGTTTTTTGTTTTGTGCAGGGTTTTTTTGGTGTTTTGTTTTGTTTTGTTTGTTTATTTTATTTATTTTTGGCTGTGTCGGGTCTTAGTCGCGGCACGCAGGATTGCCATTGAGGCATGCAGGATCTTTCGTCGGGCTCTTCATTGTGGCGTGCGGGCTTCTCTCTAGTTGTGGTGTGTGGGTTTTCTCTTCTCTAGTTTCTCTTCTCAACTAAGCCCGCGCACCACAACTACTGAGCCTGAGCTCTAGAGCCTGCGAGCCACAACTACTCAGCCCTCATGCCACAACTGCTGAAGCCCGCAGGCCTAGAGCCCGTGCTGCACAACAAAAGAAGCCACTGCAATGAGAAGCCCACGCACCACAACGAAGAGTAGCCCCAGCTCGCTGCAACTAGAGAAAGCCTGCGCACAGCAACAAAGGCCCAATGCAGCCAAAAATAAATAAATAAAAAATAAATAAATTTATTTTTTTAAAAATGTTTAACCTTTCAGTGTTTAAAAACACAAAAACTCTGTTTGTATGAGAAAATTAAAATTTACATTTAAAACTTCTCTCCGCTGGCCTTCATCTTCCTCTAACCAAAGGTCAACTCTTCCTTGACCAAATTCTCAAAACTGGTATCTACAGACAAAGACACATACTTAGAGTGGATGAACTCAAACAGGAATTTTCATGTACTCAGTACAGTTGAACTCAAAGTCACTGATTTTATTTTATCTTTTTTTGGTTTGTTTTTTTTTATACAGCAGATTCTTATTAGTTATCTATTTTATCCACATCAATGTATACATGTCAATCCCAATCTCCCAGTTCATCCCCCCCCACCCCCCACTTTCCCCCCTTGGTGTCCATACATTTGTTCTCTACATCTGAAAGTCACTTATTTTATGAAGAAAAGGGAACCACCCTTCTCATGCCAACATACTAGCTGCTTGTATAAAGTTCAGTGGTCAAGGCTGGGGAGAAAAGGATGTATTTCTGATGCCAGATAAAACAGAATAGAAAAATTCCACGTTAAATACTAGAGAAATCTCTTAATGAAGGTATTTTTCAGGCTAGAGCAACCTCCCAAGGGAAATGATTTGGAGTGACATCCCTTGAGACATTTAAATTATAGTGGATAAAATACTCAAACCCACCACGAAGAAACACTCTTTGTAGAGCTCATGGGAGAATTACTGGGATTTATAATAGGCCTTTTCTAAGAAGGAATTAGCCCAGGAGGCAGACCTGCTGTTGAATAAATATTATTTTTAATAGAGTGTGGCTGTATTGTAACTCTATTCCTTCTTCTTTGGAGAAGACCATGAATGGGTAGGGTAGCCAAAAATTAATAGGTTTTTTTTTTTAAGCGGTAGATTTCTTCACCAAGCCTTCCTAATTATGTGTTTCCTCAAGAAACTCACATTTCTATTCTCATTTTCTTTTAACTATTTTTTTAATGTTATCTACCCCTAGGACTTCCAGCCCCTTTCTCTAACAAATCAGCGTGTAACAGAAGAAAATTTCAGAATTCACACAGCTTTCAATGTCAGATGCTGAAATTTAATCTCACCTTTTTTGAGTAGAATGAATTTAATGATGACCCTCCGCGCTAAGGCTTTCCCACTGCAGGGCTGACCCATCACAGCCCTAATTAAGAATAAAGCCTTCCACAATGAGTACATCACTTGTTTGGAATCAGCCTTTATATGTTAAAACAAACAAACAAACACCCTGCCTTCGGGCTTCCCTGGTAGCGCATTGGTTGAGAGTCCGCCTGCCGATGCAGGGGACGTGGGTTCGTGCCCCGGTCCGGGAAGATCCCACGTGCCGCTGAGCGGCTGGGCCCGTGAGCCATGGCCGCTGAGCCTGCGCATCCGGAGCCTGTGCTCCGCAAAGGGAGAGGCCACAACAGTGAGAGGCCCGCGTACGGCAAAAAAAAAAAAAACAAAACAAACAAACAAACAAAAAACCCTGCCTTCTAAAGAGCCTTCATTTAAAAGTACAATTGCCATATTCTGTAAGCCCATTGATTTTTCTTCATTGTTGAAATGGAGAAAGTAAACAGAATTGCATATTTACTCATTTCATTTTCTGATACCTTTGCTCCAAGAGCTCCGCACTTCGGTCCCACGTGGATGAGAGGCTGCTATTTCCAGAGCTTGTCCGTGGAGATGACTGATGAATGACCAGACAAAATTCTGATTAATGCTCTGTAATTACGAGTTTGCTTCTACTTCAAGAGCTTTTTTTAAGTCCACAATTTTGACCGCACCATGTTTTTTTCCCCCTGGTAATTGCTGAAGTTTGACAGCCACTGTGTTTACTGCCTGTAACATATGGCTAATTGAATCTGACCTGGGGAAAGGATGACCAGATTGCTAATTATGATCCACTCCACAGATCTGAGGCCTGAATAAATAGAAAACAAGGAAAATGCTGCTGAGCCAGAAAACATCATATTAGTGTTGAGTGGTTGTAGCAGGATGCAAGTATTCCCAGAAATGCCTGAAGATCACTTCTTTATGGTTTGCACTTTCTGTCTTTTAATCACAGAAGGCAGATAAAGATTAGACAGAAATTTGCTTTCATCTGTGTGGTTTTTGCAAGTCTGGACACTGGACACCTGATACATAGTTTCCTGAAATTCACAAAATCTTACATTGGAACACTTTGCATTTCTTATAAGACAAAGACTGGATTTGCATCTTGTCGATTCTTCCCCATGCCCACCACTCCAGTAACGAAGATACATGTATGTGGACGGAAAATGTCACCTGCCGTATCAGTAAACAAAGGATGTTGTGACCATCAAGCCATCAACCACTGCAGCCCCCCATGCCCCGACTGTGCACCCTGAGGGGATTCAGGATGGAGAAAAATAGGATACTGGCCCTAGATAGTTAAGGTGTGTATCAAAGGAATGATTTCAATGAGCCCAGACTCTTGCATCTTCCCATACATAGAAAAGTGCTAAATTCATTAATTTAAGTTGTTTGTTTTTCCTTCAATTAGAAGAAATTTTTTGATGTTCAATATCTGGTTTGTTTTTTGCAAAACTTCTATATATCTGGGCTCATCCCTTACCTCTTCGGAGCAGTCCCTCAGAGCTATCTGAGAGGCTACCTCCCAGGCTTAAGTCCTCAACAAGTTCACCAAATAAAGCATAATTCTCAGCTTTTAGGTTATGCATTTTTTTTCGGTCGACACACACATATTTTTTAAAGTGTGCTTCGATTTTAAATGAATTTTTCTATAGCAGTTAACATAATGTAACATACCTCTTCTGTATTGCCTCCCCTAGAGATAGGGGGAAGGCAGTAAATGAAACAAACCAAGAATATTCACTCACCAAACATTTTTGCTGAATATTTAGCAGTGTAAGCCAGTACTAGGTGTCAAAAGTGTATATAGATGATAAGACACTTTTTCAACTTTTTTTTTAACCTTGTGAAGGTAAGCAAGGTGAGCAGTAGAAGTAAAATGTTAGGTAGGTTGTGGTATGTACATAAGAAAATATTATTTTCTTAATGTCCCTCACAAAGATGCATAGTAGGTGTTCAATAAAATCAACTGTAAATTAATAAAGGAAAGAATGTATATAATATACAGTTATACTTGATCTAGAGAGAAGTCACTTCTGATTGTGGGGTTCTAGAAAGGGTTTTGTAAGGAAGTAAATTTTTTGTTTTAAGTCTTAAGTAAAGGAATAGGTTTAGAGTGGATATGATGGGAGTCGCTCTACTGAGATGGCTCAAACATAGAGAAGAAAAGGTATAGGATATATTTGAGTGGCACAATAGATCTAGTTTGTCAGAGAAAGTCATATAATACTTCATATTTTGCAACGTGTCATAAATTTTAAAGATACATGAAAAAGAGTTGTGTAAGCTAGACCTAGAAAGGTACATTGGGAACAGATCTTGGATGACCTTGATTACAGGCTAATGATCATGATAAAAAGCAGTGTTCCATCAATGTCTGTGGGCTAATTCAAATCTTAACCATTCATTCATAACAGGAAATGTTCTCTCCTCCAAAATCTCTCAAGAATTCATATGCTGGAATTAACATATTATGGTGGAAAAGATAAAGTTTGGTTCTAGCTGGAATTCATTTTTGGGGTGAACCTGAAAGATAGTAGAGGTACCACTGAGAATAAACTCCATTGAAAACAAACATGCATGTTAGAAACCTGGTTCCTTCCACCTTTTTCTTAGCAGAAACCTGGTTCCTTCCACCTTTTTCTTATTTTTTCTAAAAATAATTCAGAAATTTAATTTAAGGAATGATATCTATGGTTTCTTTTCTGTTAACAATCATATTTTTGTTGCAAAAATTTAGAAGAAGAAATTATCTGATTTAAAAGCTTGGTAGTGCTGAGAACACAGTTTCTTTGTAATTTTTTTTTAACATCTTTATTGGAGTATAATTGCTTTACAATGGTGTGTTAGTTTCTGCTTTATAACAAAGTGAATCAGCTATATATATACATGTATCCCCATATCTCTTCCCTCTTGTGTCTCCCTCCTTCCCACCCTCCCTATCCCACCCCTCTAGGTGGTCACAAAGCACTGAGCTGATCTCACTGTGCTATGCGGCTGCTTCCCACTAGCTATCGATTTTACATTTGCTAGTGTATATATGTCCATGCCACTCTCTCACTTTGTCCCAGCTTACCCTTCCCCCTCCCCGTGTCCTCAAGTGCATTCTTCAGTATGTCTGCGTCTTTATTCCCGTCCTGCCCCTAGGTTCTTCATAACCTTTTTTTTTTTTTAGATTCCATATATATGTGTTAGCATACAGTATTTGTTTTTCTCTTTCTGACTTACTTCACTCTGTATGACAGACTCTAAGGCCATCCACCTCACTACAAACAACTCAGTTTCGTTTCTTTTTATGTCTGAGTAGGTAAGAATAAGTTTCTTTGTAATTTTGTGGCAAACATGACCAGTTGTTTACACAAACAGCTGTTTTTCCCTAATAGTATATTAACATTCATAAGACCTATTATTTTTCACAGGAAACATGGTCACCTGGAAAGTTTTAAAAATAAAGTGTAAAATTTCATCTTCCCTTGATAGTATAATTATGTGAATAATTTCTGGCCAATAATATGTAAGCAAAAGAATTGTGTGCAACCTCTGGGAAGACAGGAGATGTGACTTTCTTCATCCCATTCTCTATCTTGCCGTCTGGAATGTGGACCTGACGGCTGAAATTTGATCAGCATCTTGGACCAGGAGGTGGCGTAGAAATAGGAACAGAGAGAGAGAGAAGACACTGGGCTCCAGAAGATTATGAAGATACCATGTCGCTTTAGATTGCTTTCCTGTGGACTTCATTTATGGGTACAGGAAAAAAAATTCTATATTTAAGCTACTATTATCTAGCGGTTTTTATCACTTAAAACTGAATCTGAACTTAAGTAATTTAAAGTTTGAGAAAGAATGAAAGTAATATATAAAGCATCCTATGGTAAGTTAAACTGCTGATAAGGAAACATTCACTCTTCCTCTTTCCATCCAAGCCATATGCTTCCGTATCCCATTGATGTTGGATTTGATCGTGTGACTTGCTTTGACCAATGAGAAGAGTAAAGGCTTGAACTGTGCCTATGTGGCTGGGCTTGCCCTTTTGCTCTCCTCATTGCCCTGGAAAAAATTTCCACTGGATAGCCATTACCCCTTTGACCCCAGTCTTATAATGAACACTCATGTAAGAGACCTAAACCCAGCCCTCACCTAAAGCTTGGAGCAGCTGAACTCCAGATGACACCAAATGGGTAACCAAGAAATAAATGCTTGCTGTTTTATGCCATTGGATTTTGTGATTATTTATCATCCAGCATTAATGGACTAATGGACGTCTTCTCCCGTTCAAATTTGTCAGGATTTTATGCATTGAGAACTGCACTCTGTGGTTTTCAACCACCCAAAAATCATCATTACAATTCATTACAGCATTAGACCAGCATATTACCAGCCTTTTATTGCCAGTAAAGTGACTTAAAGGAATGAATATTTAATTCGTATTTACGCTATAGCACACCCCATGTAATTAAGGTCAGAATTGAATTATATGGGATGGCAAGTCCTTTCTATGCCCATTGGCTTTTACAATTGTGACAGTTTCAAATAGAACTCATAGACCCAGTTTGTCTGGAAATGTGACAATTTAGTAACCAACTGCCTTTGGTGTGACCACCAGAGCGTTTGAAGGTTCCTCTTGTATTTATACACTTGGAAACAGAAATCACCTCACACCATTTACTTTCTGATTTCTCTCATTCTTAGCAACTGATGCAACAGTCATTCTTGTTGAGGACATTAATAACTACTTTACTACAGGTAATGACAACAAAAGAGGTGCAAATTATCGCAAGATAGGTAATCCTTCTCAAGAGAGCTTTTATAGTTTTATTACTCTGTCTGTAAAACTTTTCAGCCCCCAGGATCCAGTGTGGATTCTGGAGCTATTTGCTCAGATATCTGAGGAGGCTGTCCCCTCCTGCTCTTCTTAAATAAAACTTTTCTTTATTTGTTCAGCTCTCCTAGCTCTCCCTAGCCACCATCACAATATATGTGGACGTCTTTCTCCTCTAGAGTCCTGACTTATCGACAGTGGCTCCAGACACTTGGCTGTGGACCCACAGGACTAACAGGTTTCCACAGCCCCTCTCTATGAACCCATCGTTTGTGATCTGTGTCCTTTCCTTCTTGGCTTTTCCTGCAGTCCTTGACTTTTCACCCATACAGTAGATTGGTTAGTGATTCTCCCTTCTCTCATTCCCTCCTTCCCTTTTCTATAATAAATCTCTTGTTCTAATACTACTTATAATGGCTTTTATTTCCTGATTGAACACATTTGCGGTTTGGTTTGGTTTGATTTGTTTTTTTATTGAAGTATAGTTAATTTATAGTGTTGTGTTCATTTCAAGTGTACAGCAAAATGATTCAGATATATGTGTGTGTACATTCTTTTTCAGATTCTTTTCCATTATAGGTTATTACAAGATATTGAGTATAGTTCCCGTGCTATATAGTAGACCTTTGTTGTTTACCTATTTTATATATAATAGTGTGTATATGTTAATCCCAAACTCCTAATTTATCTCCCCCCCCACCCTCTGCTAGCCCCTTTGGTAACCATAAGTTTTCTATGTCTGTGAGTTTATTTCTGTTTTGCAAATAAATTCATTAGTATCTTTTTTTTTTAGAGTCCACGTATAAGTGATATATATGATATTTGTCTTTGTCTGACTTATTTCATTTAATATGATAATCTCTAGATCCATCCATGTTGTTGCAAATGGCATTATTTCATTCTTTTTTATGGCTGACTAGTATTCCATTTTATACAGACACACACACACACACACACACACACACACACACACACACCACATCTTCTTTATCCATTCATCTGTCAATGGACATTTAGGTTGTTTCCATGCCTTGGCTATTGTAAATAGTGCTGCAATGAACATTGGGATGCATGTATCTTTTCAAATTATAGCTTTCTCTGGATATATGCCCAGTAGTGGGATTGCAGGATCATATGGTAACTCTAGTTTTAGTTTTTTGAGAAACCACCATACTGTTCTCCACAGTAGCTGTATCAATTTACATCCCAACAGTGCAGGAGGTGCCCATTTGTTTTCATAGCATTTGCTTCCTACTATGTCTTGCTTCCTGGCCACAACCCCACTGCTCACTACTGCCAATCAAACAGTCCTTTTTGAGCTCCTGTGCATACAGAGGCATATAAAATCAAAGAGGGAGTCTTCTTGGATTTTGTGTTTCAGTAACCTACGCCCACAGTTCTTTAAGTGCTACGGTGAATTTATAGGACCATTGTGACATATTTAAATTTTTGAGCTGTCAGACAGTGCACAAAGTACTACTATTAAGTTGTTTGGACCTAACCGTTTAATAAATGGAACTGTTAGGATTTTAGTATTTCATTTGTTTGTTTGCTTGTTGTTTATATGTTTGTTTGTTTAAGCCTACGGATGCCATGAAAAAAATTATTGACACACTAAGGACACCATAAACCCAGAAAGGTGGGGAACCTCTGTAGACTAGTAAGGACTCACAGCATAGGAACAGTTTAGCAAAAAACATAAAGAGTAAGAGCAAGGCTTTTCCCTCGATAAGGCCCCTGACTATTACAGGTCTCCTTGGCACAGGGAGGTGGGGTAATCAGGACCCAGCACTCTTGTCCTAGAACCAAGCTACTGTGAGATAGCAGAACTCCCAGATTAGTTTTGGGGATCTTAAAGCAAAGGAAACTTGAGCCCTATTTTATGACTAGTCCCCTAAGTATTGGCAAGAGAGGGTCTTCGCAGCCTCCAGAGCTTTACAAATGCCAACATGACCTGGGAGCAGCAACATGATTCTCAAAAGCCCTAGAAACGTGTGGATGTAACTGAGAATCCTGCCAGACCTGAAGGCCTCATTTCAGACAGAAATAAAAAACGCACACCTATAACACCTATGTAAGCATATAAAATGGAAGTGATTTCACCACTATTAAGGCAGGTGCCATTTTTAAAAGATTCTGCTTTCTTTTTTAAGAGAAATCTGTTCAAACACGAAGAAGAATTTTTTCAATACACCTGACCAAGCGAGATTGTGGTTCAAACCGAAATCCACTCAAAATCCACCATGCCCACTGTGATACATTTTATAAATATTAGAACTAGAAAGAGATACTAAGAATATTTGTCCAGTGGTTTTCAAACATTTTTAAGTTCAGAAACTATTTCTTAGATAGAATATTCCAAAAAGAATATTAATAGACCCTAAGAGATAAAAGTGGTATTATGCTAGCAAAATGTTTTTCTTAACTCAAATTTGTAATACGTGTTTATTAAGAGAACAACCAATGAAAACAGTAAAGCAATTTTGCAAATGCCAAGATATTGAAAATTGAAGATTATTGGTGTTAGTTGTAGTCTTAAATCAGACACGTGGTCTTAAATCAGATAAGATGCTCAATTTATTTCTGTATTTTGCATTCTCCATTTCTGTTGCTCAGGATAAATAGTTGGAAGTGGTCAGAACTTTCTAATAGCTTATCTGGTTATCTCAGATTATTCTCTAATGTTCTAATTATCTATTGCAATGTAATAAACCATCCTAAAATGCAGTGGCTTAGAAAATCATAGCAATTCCAGAATTCAGGCAGAACTTGGATGGTGGATTCTTCTGCTCCATGTGGCTTTAACTGAGGTCATTCTTTAACAGTACTTAACTGACAGATGACCACTTCTGGAGTGATCAAAATTATTTCACTCACATATCTGATTCTTTGGTGGGCACAGCTAGGCCCTTCCCCTTCCCTGCAGACTCGGGGCCTCTCCATGTGGTCATTCCAGCAAGGCAATCAGATTTCTTTCATAGTAGCTCAAGAATCCAAGAGTGAGTTCCAAGAGGCCTGGGCAGAAGCTGCAAGTCTTCTTGTGAGCTAGAATTTTAGAAAATCCTTTCCAATATATTCTATTGATCAAGCCAGTCACTAAGACCTGCCCAGGTTCAAGTGGAGGGAGGAATGGACTCTAGCTCTCAGTGGAGAAATGGCATATGCATACAAAGAGCTGAAGGAATTGATGGGGGCCCTTTAGAAACCAGCTACCACATTCAGGAAAACCAATCCAAGCATTTGAAAAAAAAGCGAAGTTTTAATATTTAATAAGTAACAAATATCTACAAACATTTCTTAACTGGTAAATGTTCAACGTAGAGAGAATCAATGAACGGATTCTTCAGACCATCATTGTTTGGCAGAAAAATAATTTTCAAACATATATTGTTAAATTATGACATGTTCAATGGCATCTTTTTCAAAACCCCGGGTTCTTAGATAATTTTGTCAGATATTTCTTTAAATTCTCCAAATAATCAGATTGTGTTATTTTGTGTGTCAAGCCTAAAGTTTGTTTTCATTTCTTTACTGACACTCTAATCTGTAGCTGTAATTCATTGGGATCTTGAATTGCCAAACAAAACATGAGCTTCTTCGTGTTCTATAACTGATTACCCATAGCAATACAAATAGTCCTGAAAAACCTGCAGCTGAAAATCTGAGTTGATAAAACTGAGCTTAGTATGGCACTATGTAACACTGTAGGCAAAGATGCTAGACTCCTCTTAGTAGCTAATGTTTGTCTCATACAACGTATGGTGACTAAGTAAGTACATTTTGGCAACGCATTTTCTCTGAGGCAGGAATCCCTTGGTGCTTTTTCCCCCCCACCACTGCTCTTACACAGTCATTGAAGACATTCCTACATTAGTAATATTTGAAAAATGATTTTAACTCTTACCATTTCTTTCTGGTTCCTATGAATCATGTGTTTGACACAGCATTAAATCATCTTCTTATATGCGTGCCAGAACATATCATAAATTAAGCAAAAATGAGAAATCCACAGTATTTGCAGTATCGTCAGTTGAATTGTAAAAAATTTGTATGATCTCGGCTTCCTTACTAATATATCAAGTTCAGTAGATACATTCTAAAATCCTCTCTAGAAAAAGTTATCAGATGTTACAGATCTGCTCCCATATTTGTTACTAGGTTGTATCAGTTATTTGTGGCTATGTAACAAACCACCCCAAAGATCAGTGACTCAAAAAGACAATTGATTATTTTTTCCCAATCTGTGAATTAACTGGTCTGCCCTTCTGCTGGTCTTGACTGGGTTCACTCCTGTGGTTGTGTTGATCAGCTGACTTGCCTTGGGTCAGAACGTCCAAGATGGTCTCACTCATATGTCTTGCGCCTTGGGTCTTGCTGTTATGTAAACAATTCTTTCGTGTGGCTTCTCATCATTCAATAGCTAGACTTCTTGACATGTAGCCAGAACATTCTAAGAGGGAGAGGCAAATGCTCCAACACTTTGGAGGTCTAGCGTCTGCACAGTATAACTTCAGAAACATTCTATTAGTCAAAGCAAGTCAAGAGGCAAGTTCAGGTTCAAGGGGTGGAAAAATAGACTCTACCTCTTGATGGGAGGACCTGCACAATATTGATGAAAGGATCTGGAATCCCTATGTTTACATTCACAAAATTGCATTTCAAATGATGCTGTAACTTGATAGAACGTAAAGGTATCTTGCAAAAGTTCACTATGTATATCACATTGAAGATTTGGGCATTCTTATTACCACAAAGGCAAGTCCCAAAGATAAATAATGGTTAAAAAAAATAACAATGCTTTGAAATTTTCATTTTTCACTGATACTTTAATCTGTAACTATAATTCACTGAGACCCTGAATGGCCAAACAAATACAAACTTGTATCATAGTGACTTTGAAGAGAATATTCTGCACATTGCTTTCATTTTGCACACTGCTGTCAGTATGGTCGATAAAATGGGAAGATGCATTCAGTTCTTTATAGTATGACTCATTTTATTCTGTGCCTAATCAATACTGCATGTCTATCCTAAAATGTGTGCCTGGTCGATATTATCATTTCCCTCATCCCATTTGCTTTTTAAATGTCCTGCTTTTAACTAGCAATCCATTTCTAGTTGCAGGAGAATTTTTCCACCTCACCTAAAATAAACAAACAAACAAAAACAAATATACAAACCCCCCAAAACGTGTAGCAACTTTATCATAAAGCTCAGATAACAAGCATCCAAAATGAAAAATAAGCATTTAAACACACTGCCAATTGCATTCTCAAGCAGAGATACAGAAAGTAGTCACTCTGGACTATTTCACTAATGATTACATGGTGAGTTGGAGGAGGCCAGGCAGAAGTATGTGTTTCTGACTTGTCATTTCTTTGATGACAGTCTCTGTATTCACTTGTATAATTGCATTTGAGAGGACCTGGGCCTGAATTTTCAGGAAAATTTCAGAATTTCCTAGAAAAACTCTATTCTTCTTGATCAAGGACACATATATAAGGCAGTTAAATATAAGCACAGGAATCCTTATTCCAGGGTTAACCAAAAAAAAGAGGTTGATGTGACAGTGGGTGGGTGGTCTCAGATATGTTAAAATTTGGGATTTAACAGCCTTAGTCTGTACCAATTGAATTTTTAATAGTCAAAAATCACCTTTTAAATGTGAAATTTGAATCAAATTTCTTAGAATGGCTGTAGCAGCATGAAAACCACTGATCTGGTTGAAAAGTGTTTTATAAGTAGACAACACAGGCCAAAGTTAAGAATCTTGCCCACAAATTAAGGAACTAGGGCAAAAATCCAGGTCATGAGACTCCCAGTCCATCATCTTACTACACTAGTGGCCTTTAGCTCTGATTTTTATCTAACATTGGTTCTTCTGTGTGCTTTGACCTTGAATATCTAAAGAAGTTTGGAAAGAGAAGAGAAGTTTTGTTAAGATCACACAAAAACACAGTAATTCATATTTCCAAGAACCAAAAATGACATTGAAAAATCACTCTTTTCCTGTCAAGTTTGTGTAGATGTATATAATGTAATATATCACAAAGAAGATGCATCTTATATTCCCCTTAGGCCATGACAAAATAAATCCTCTTTTTAATTTCCATTTACTTTAAGTTCTTAAATAAGTCAGGGTGAAGAGCTCTAGCTAACATAAATTGTCAAAGTCTATTCTTATTTTAGGGCTCCAGTCCTCAGCAAACTATTTATTGATTTCATTGCTCAGATACAATACTACCTGGCTGGGATAGAGACCTAGTTTGCCAAATTTTTCAAAAGGACAATTTCTACTCCCTCAAAACTATAGAATTATTACTTTCCTGGGCACCCCTTGAACACTTTATGCCAAAAACTGAAGAAAAGACAATATGTAGCATTAAGGAGATTTTAGGAAACTAGGTACTGTAAATTGTTTCGGTATTTCTAGAGGGCAATTTGGCAATGAGTATTAAAAAGTCATTTTAAAATTGTGCAGTTCCTTTGAGCAATTTTGCTTCTAGCAATTTAACTTAAAACAATAATCTCCCTATGTATATAAATTTTCCTATAAATATGTTAATCACAGTATTTCTTTTCATATCATCAAATTAGCAACCACCTAAATATCCAAGCATACAAAATTGGTTAAATAAATATACAGATACAAAATAATACAAAATTTGTTAGTTGCTCAAATAAATATATGGCGTTATATCCATACATGAGCCAGTAGGCAATAGTGACTGAGATCTTAGTATTTAGAGTGATACAAATCTGGGTTCAAGTCACATACTACCTGTCTGACAGTGAGTAAGTTATTTAAATTTACTAAGGCTCAGCTTCCTTGTGTTGAAATAACCTTGCAGGGTTATTGTATTAAATAAGTATTTAAAGTATATCTAGCTCTAGTATACAGCAAGTGCTCAGTGGATCTTAACAACTAATATTATTATTGGTTTAATTGAATTGTTTGGGAGCCATTAAACATCATTTTATAAAAGAATCTTTAGTCATGCTGAGAGTAAGAGTTACAAAATTGTATATCTTGATGCTAAATTCATGCATGTATTCATTCTTACACTGAAAAAAAACCCCGCTGGAAGGTAATCACCAAAATGTTAAAAATTACTACCTCTAAATATCGAAATTCTGGATGATTTTAATTTTCTTTTTTCATATATAGTCCAAACTTTATACATTAAACAATTTTTATTTTATGTATATGCAGGGGGAAATACTATTTTAAAACCCTTCATATCAGCTTGCTTAAACTACACACTGCATTTTCTCATTTCCATTTTTACAGGAGGGGAAAGCAGACCTCAGACCGCGTGAGTCCCTAGTGGGATGGGACTGCTCTCTACCCGTGGAGGGATCTTCCGAACTCAGTGTAACACAAGTTGCAGGTTTTCATCTTTTTATTACTGTTTGATTCTATAGCCAGACAAGTTGTTTTTATACTCAGAAACCTGATAGTTTAATAATTTAACAAAATTTGAATAATCAAATAATTTCCAGGGGCAAAAAGCAGGGTTTTGTTCTGCCCTCCCCCATCCTTTTTTCCACTATAAATAAACACATGTTGCTTATTGTGGTGAGGAGATGGGATGTTGAACCTCGGAAATAAATAAGATATAGTTCTTACCATCAAAGAGCTCATAATTTTAAAGAAATAACATTTGTATTGCAGTTTACAAAGCACTTTGCATGTATACCTTTAATTCCCATAGCAACACGGTAGGGGGTAGGATAGTATTATTATAGTGATGATCAATTAAGACAGAGAGGCAGACTTCCCTGGTGGCACAGTAGTTAAGAACCTGCCTGCCAATGCAGGGGACGCGGGTTCGAGCCCTGGTCTGGGAAGATCCCACATGCCGCAGAGCAACTAAACCTATGCACCACAACTACTGAGCCTGAACTCTAGAGCCTGCGAGCCACAACTACTGAAGCCTACGCGCCTGGAGCCCGTGCTCCGCAACAAGAGAAGCCACCGCAGTGAGAAGCCTGGGCACCGCAACGAAGAGTAGCCCCCACTAGCCGCAACCAGAGAAAAGCCCACACGCAGCAAAGAAAACCCAACACAACCAAAAATAAATAAATAAATAAATAGATTTATTTAAAAAAAAAAAAAAGACGTAAAGAGACACAAGTAATTTACTCAGTTATTGGCGAGCCTGGGACAGACCCTAGATCTCCTTATTTCAAGTCTGCTGTTCTCTCCTCTAAACTACCACTAAATGTGTTAGTATATATGTAAGTTATATGCGACCCAGTCTCTGGTCTTCTTAAAACCTGCTCGAAGGGTCCCTTCTATCTGTGTAGTTCACATAACAGAACATATAAATTCACCTCTATAAGTTGTTGAAGACATTGTCTTCTGACGCATTGTCCACTACACCAAAGGCTATGTAAGCTTTTGTTTTTTTCGAATTTAATACCAGAGAAAGCTTTACTTCCCTAGAGGAAACTATGTAATTCCCTCTATCTATAAGAATTCCTTCTGTCTATAAGAATTATGTAATTGATCATATCTCCCTTGTTGACTTGGCTTCCAAGAAACTCAAAGCCAAACCTGAACCTAATATATGGATCATAATAGTAGGTATCCACTAAATATTTAGTGGATAAGTGAAAGAATGAATAATTGAATGAATGAGTAAAGCAACTATGTTGGCCCATATGATTTCATATTTGTATTATTTTCCTTAGTCCTATTTCTGTTTATGTTATTTTTTTTATTGAGGTAACCTTGGTTTATGACATTATATAGGTTTCACGTGTACAACATTATATTTCTACTTCTGTATACACTACAGTATACAGTGTACTCACCACCAAACATGTAGTTTCCATTTATCACCATAGAGTTGATCTCCTTTACCCATTTTGCACCACCTTCCCCCACCCCGACCCTGCCACATCCCTTCTCCTCTGGTAACCACTACTCTGTTCTCTATATCTACGTGTTTGTTTTTGTTTGGTTTGGTTTGTTCATTTATTTTGTTTGTTTTTTATATTCCACATATGAGTGAAGCCATATGATATTTTTCTTTCTCTGTCTGATTCATTTCACTTAACATAATACCCTCAAGGTCCATCCATGTTGTTGTAAATGGCGAAATTTCATCTTTTTATGGATGAGTAGTATTCCACTGTATACCCTGTACTACATCTTATTTATCCATTGATTCATTGATAGGCACTTAGGTTGTTTCCATAATCCTGGTGAGGATATGAAGAAAAGGGAACCCGTACAGCCTGTTGGCAAGAATGTAAATTGGTGCAGCCACTGTGGAAAACAGTATGGAGATTCCTCAAAAAATTAAGAATAGAACTAACATATGATACAGCTATTTGACTTCTGGATGTTTATCCAAAAAATACAGAAACACTAATTAGAAAATATACATGCACCCCTATAATCATCCCAGCATTATTATTCTTTTATATATATATTCTTATTGTAATCAGCCTCAATTCATTGGCAGAATGAGCCAGGAAATAAATAAATCAATAAACAAATGTCTACTGCACATACTGAATCTTATGGTCTTTACCTTTTACCCAAGAATTTTAATGCAGGATTCCTAAAAATAAGACAGTCCCTGAGAGCACGGAGACATTCACTCATTATGCTCCCATGAGGCAGTAAATCAGGATGTAATTTGATGGGAAGAAAGCAGTGGCCCTGTCAACAGACGCTAAAGAAACTAAAAGCTTATACACATTTCAAAGGCCCATTTGCTCCAGTTCTCAGTCTCCCCAAAGCAAAGATGTGAATTTGCCCTTCAAACCTTCACAATCATATGCCTCAAGCTGTCCTTGATGTCTTTCTTCCTTCTATTTGTTTTCATATACACACACACACACACACACACACACACACACACACACACACACACATTTTGACCTGATTTCACCTTTGTAAAAATAGTAATGAGAACTGTAGGAATGAAAATAAAGAATTGCTTGTCTAGGTTCTAGGGCCTCCCAGGCACCTGACCACCCTCTTCATAATAATAACCTTCACTATGCATGTATATATCAGATCCTGTGTAACAGGGTTTTGTGACATGGTCACCATCTACAAGGAATTCACAGTCTTGGTTATATAATACTAATGTGGAAAATGCAAAGAGAAATATTTTCATCTATTTAGGAATCATAGCAACAAGGTATTTAAGGGAGATGACAGGAAGACTTCCTGGAGGAATAGACATCTGAGATAACTTTGAAGGATGATAGAAGTTAGCCAGGTTGGGTTGAGGGGCAGGGCGGGAGTAAAGGCACAGATAGGAAAGAGTATAGTGTGCGTAGCTAGTACACACCAGTCAGCTACACAGGTTTCTAAACTACAGAAATTGCTGGTAGCCATTCTTTGAGCCCATGAGTCCCCCTCGTATACTCTGGTTGCCCAGTTCTCAAGGATCCCCAGATTTTAAGTCCCCAGTGGGCATGAAGCAGGAGACAGTGTATTTGGACGTGTGTTTTAGGTAGATAATTGGCTTTCTCTGTAAGGACTGTTCAAATAAATAAAACTAGAACAAGACCACTAACAGTGATTATAGTATTTATAAGTTTTTCGTTTAATACCGAGAAAATTACAAAAGTCTTTCACTCCCATCCACAAAAGCAGAGAAGCAATTTTAATATCAAGATGATTGAATAACTGATTTTTTTTTTTTTTTTTTGCGGTACGCGGGCCTCTCACTGTTGTGGCCTCTTCCGTTGCGGAGCACAGGCTCCGGACGCGCAGGCTCAGCGGCCATGGCTCACGGGCCCAGCCCCTCCGCGGCATGTGAGATCTTCCCGGACCGGGGCACGAACCCGTGTGCCCTGCATCGGCAGGCGGACTCTCAACCACTGCACCACCAGGGAAGCCCCTGAATAACTGATTTTTATGATTTAAACTCCAGTTTAATAGCTGAAGTGATTTTTTTTAATATTAGGACAGAGCAATAAAAACTAACCAAAGATCAATATTATACCACGCTTCTCTTCATTTCCCCTTTTTTTTGAGAATTGTAACTGGTCTGTATTCACTATGCTTTAAAATTACCACATAGTGTAAAGTGGAAGCTATATTAAACTCCAAAGAAAAAAAGATTTTAAGAAAATATTACAAAATTTTCCAAGCTTATCTTTAAAAGCAACAACAATAACAAAAAACCCAGAAACAAGGAGAGGGTTTCAAGGCTTTTCAGAATTTCAGATAAGAGAGGATGAAGGCCTGAACTAAGTAGGTGATGGCAGACATAGAGAGGTATGGACAAATACAAGAAAGTTAGGAAATTAAAATCAGTAGAATTGGTGAATGAGCAGATGTAGAGAGCAAGAAAAAAAGAGTCGTTCTAGATGACTCCCGCACCTTTGGTGTGGGTTAACGTAAGATTCTTAGTGTTACCAGCTGAGGGAAATAATAGGTGAGAATATAGAGTTTCGTTTTCGGTAAGTTGAGTTTGAGGTTTCCCATAGGATCGTAGGGTAAAGATGGCCATCAGGATACGCATCGCCAAGGCTTGGAGCAAACATGCGCAGATGTAGTAGCAGAAATCAGTTCTGATATAACCACTCAGGGAGAGAGTAGGAGAGTGAGAGTGAGACCACTGGGTTTTGTGAGACCACCAACATTTACTGGATGGGTAGAAAAACAGGAGTTTCTGATGGAAATAGAGGACAGTAAAGGAATAGAAGGAAAATCGAGAGACAAAAAGTTTCAAGAGGAAAGGCTTCTTCATCAATGTGAAATGCAGCAGAAGATCCCGTAAGGTAAAGACAGGAAAGCATGCTAAGTGTTTGCACTTAAGAGGTCAGAGGTAACCCAGAAAAATTGCTTCAGAAAGTATTGAATTGTTCCACTTACTGTCTTAGCCCACTTTATTAACTTGTTAACTTCCTTTCACGTGCCCTACCCAAACAGTTGACGGCCTGATCATCGTGGCCCAGATTTTTAAGGAGTGATACATTCCAGGGCCTTCTTTTTGAGACAAAGTTTTCTGGTTTGTCAAGTGGTGCTAATGGTATTTCTGGGTAGTTGCATTAATAATGGTACTCCATTCTTTTAGCTATTTTATGAACACTAATATTTATTCAAAAGAAAATTTGAGGGCCTATAGGTTTTATTTTTACTTCGATAAAAAGTTGTAAACCTTCTGTTGATACTGTGTTATTTTTGAATTACATTCTTTGATATTTACAGGTAGTTCTTTAGAGTTAAAAGTGATGTAGGATAAGTCAATTATATCTCAATTTAAAAAATAATTTTTACAGTGATGTATGTGTGAGAAGACCATTTCTAAAGCATGATCCACTTAATTCAACAAAGCAAAGAGAAATAGGAAAATATTCCCTAAAATTTTTAGAATTTTTAGAGGGGATATGGGGATATATGTATACATATAGCTGATTCACTTTGTTGTACAGCAGAAACTAACACAACATTGTAAAGCAATTATATGCCAGTAAAGATGTTTAAAAAATTGCTTTATAGCACTTGCTTTATAAATCATTCATGTCGGGATTCCCTGGTGGCACAGTGGTTGAAAGTCCACCTGCCAATGCAGGGGACACGGGTTCGTGCCCCGGTCCGGGAAGATCCCATGTGCCGCGGAGCGGCTGGGCCCGTGAGCCATGGCCGCTGAGCCTGCGTCTCTGGACCCTGTGCTCTGCAACGGGAGAGGCCACAACAGTGAGAGGCCCGCGTACCGCAAAAAAAAAAAAAAAAAAAAAAAAACCTTCATGTAGTTAATTCAAATACACATTCAAATACTTACAGAGTGCCAAATGCTTGCCATAGGTATGCACGATGTTATACGGGGGTAAAGAGGAATTAGTATACCTAACTTTGCCCAGGAATATCACAGAAGCATTGGAGATGAGAATGTTTGATCTGAGATTTGAAGAGTGAATGGGAGTTTGCCAGTTAGACCACCTGGTGAAGGGCCTTCTTTAATGAGGGAGCAGCTTTGTGTAAGATGAATCAGAATGGCTCAACCAAAAGTGGAGGAAGCAGGGAGTAAAATTAGAAGGCTGTTGCAGTTACGAGTTCAAGGGAGATAGGACTACTCTACTTTGTGACAGGTCCTGTGCCAGAAGCTGAACAGATTAAAATAGTGTAGTCTCTGATTTTAAGAAGCTCAATGTCTAGGGGGGGAAAAAAAAAGCCATGCAAACACTTCTGTAAGAGGCCACACAAAAGAAAGAAAACAGGGACAAATAGGTACGATGGGCGAAACAATCTTCTCCTTTGATATGTGCTGTTAAGAGTTGAATTATGTCCCCCAAAATTCATATGTTAAAGTCTTAAATCCCCAGTACCTCAGCATGTGACCTAACTTGGAAACGGGGTCATTGCAGATGTTATTAGTTAAGATGAGGTCATCCTGGAGTAGGGTGGGCTTCTAATCCAATATGACTGGTGTCCTTATAAAATAGGGAAATTTGGAGAATGCACACACACAGGGAGAGCACCATATGAGATGAAGGCAGCCATTGGGATGATGTTTCTACAAGCCAAGGAATGTCAAAGATTGCCAGAAAACCATCAGCAGAAGGTAGGGGAGAAGCATGTAATAGATTTTTCCTCACAGACTTCAGAAGGGACCAACCCTGCTAACACCTTGATCTCGAATTTCTACCCTTCAAAACTAAGACAATAAATTTCTGTTGTTTTAGCCACTTAGTTTTTTGGGAATTCCCTGGCAGTGCAGTGGTTAGGACTCTGAGCTTCCACTGCAGGAGCCACAGGTTTGATCCGCTGTTGAAAAACTAAGATCCCATATTCCGCGAGTTGCAGTCAAAACAGAAAACAAAAACAAAAACAAAAAACCAAACAAATAAGCCACTTAGCCCTCTTTTAATTTTATTACAACCCTACAGAGTGAGAAATAAGGTGTTACAATTGAGTTTTATCTGCTTAATAGTTTCTGAAAAGATGTCATAAGGAGGGACTTCCCTGGTGGTGCAATGGTTAAGAATCTGCCTGCCAATTCAGGGGACATCGGTTTGAGCCTGGTTGGGGAAGATCGCACATGCTGCGGAGCAACTAAGCCCATGCGCCACAACCACTGAGCCTGCACTGTAGAGCCCACAAGACACAACTACTGAAGCCTGTGTGCCTAGAGTGCATGCTCCGCAACAAAGAGAAGCCATAGCAATGAGAAGCCCGCACACTGCAACGAAGAGTAGCCTCCGCTCTCAGCAACTAGAGAAAGCCTGCACGCAGTAACAAAGACCCAACACAACCATAAATAAATAAATTTATATTTTTAAAAAAAGATATCATAGGGACTTCCCTAGTGGCACAGTGGTTGGGAGTCCGCCTGCCAATGCAGGGGACACGGGTTCGTGCCCCGGTCCGGGAAGATCCCACATGCCGCGGAGCAGCTGGGCCCGTGAGCCATGGCCGCTGAGCCTGCGCGTCCGGAGCCTGTGCTCCGCGACGGGAGAGGCCGCAAAAGTGAGAGGCCCGCGTACTGCAAAAAAAAAAAAAAGTTAAAATAGTAAATTTTATGTTCTGTATATTTTACCATAATAAAAATATGTTAAACATAAAAATTAAAACAGGGCTTCCCTGGTGGCGCAGTGGTTGAGAGTCTGCCTGCCGATGCAGGGGACACGGGTTCGTGCCCCGGTCTGGGAGGATCCCACGTGCTGCGGAGCGGCTGGGCCCGTGAGCCGTGGCCGCTGAGCCTGCGCGTCCGGAGCCTGTGCTCCGCAACGGGAGAGGCCACAGCAGTGAGAGGCCCACGTACCACAAAAAAATAAATAAATAAAAATAAAACAGCGTTTAACTACCACAGAAATTTTGAAAAATGGCACAGCTTCAGACCAGAAATGGCTCTTGTTTTTGAATGTGCATTATACTTAATCTTTCGAGCCTATAATTCAATTTTAGCTTTATGTGTTTCTCAAACTTTGAGATTATTCAGTTCTTCAAATTTCTCAGCAATCAGAGCCAGACGACTGAACACGCTACAGAGGAAAAACGTTCCATGCTATTAACCACACAAAGCTAAACAAAGCCCTTAATAAGCTAATGCTCATTTTTAAAAATCTCCATGGTATAGTTTGCTGCCTTTTTCAAATGTAAATGATTATGGACCTTTCAGCATGTCCCTGACCCAGTGTTCCTTGGGACACGGTTTGGAAGATACCGCTAGCCAGTCACCTACATGGTGCAGGTTGTGGATTGGCCCCCGCAACTGATTGATTCATTTACTCCCTTTTCATTCTTTCATTATTTTATTCTTTCTGTCATTTGTGGATCAATGCAACACTTATTTATTGAGTACCAACACTGTGCCAATCAGTATGCTAAATGCTATTCAGTGTCCCTGGTGAACTTCCTGCATGTAGATATGACTAATCTGAAATACCTCTGTTTAACATTTACAATTATCCCTGAGTCCATCCAATTAAAGACTTGCCCAGTTTCACGAGGGTCCATCTCACTTTATTATATGAAGGAGATGAGAGAGAAGAGGAGCTTCTTAATGGAGATTAGTCACGGTTTAGGATGTGAAAGGAAGATCTTCGTCTCCTATCCAAGGACATTTTCTCCTTTGCCCTCAGACTCTGGTGAGTTTGCTTTCTCCTTCAGCTCCACAGGTTCACGCCCTCTGCCCATCTCCACTTTTGCATCTCTACTTTTCATGTAAGTGGATCTGGGGTTTCCAGGCCAGAAACAGGGGATACAGTATTCTTTGGGGCCTCTCTCCCTCTGCAACACTGTTTTCCCAAAGGAGGAATCTCCTTGGCCTCCAAGTGCTAGAGGCTTATTCATTTAGTCATCAAAAATATACCGAGTAGGGGCTTCCCTGGTGGCGCAGTGGTTGAGAATCTGCCTGCCAATGCAGGGGACACGGGTTCAAGCCCTGGTCTGGGAGGATCCCACATGCCGCGGAGCAACTGGGCCCGTGAGCCACAACTACTGATCCTGTGCATCTGGAGCCTGTGCTCCACAACAAGAGAGGCCACGATAGTGAGGGGCCCACGCACCGTGATGAAGAGTGGCCCCCACTTGCCACAACTAGAGAAAGCCCTCGCACAGAAATGAAGACCCAAAACAGCCAAAAATAAATAAATAAAAAGATATCATAAGGGAGAAGAATCAAATTGTTAGTTTTGATCACCTATAATTCAATTATTTATCATTTATTTCTCACAGATCATTCAGACTTTGTAGTGACCATATTTTTAGAAAAGTTGATAATGTTAAATTGCATAATACATGAATTCCCACAAAGTCAAATATTTGTTCAAATTGCCAATAGTCTTCTAAAAGTAGTTCTTTGTAAAAGTGTTATCAATGGAGGTGACAATTTTTGATGAGTTTCAACTTGGAAAATTTATTTCTTCTTTGCCTTTCCTTTATAATCTTATTTTAATTCTAAAATCAGCTTCAAAGAATAGCTTTTTAGAAGAACATATTATAAATTAACTGCATTTAGTCCATATGTTTTTCTATTATTAGGCATAATTATTTATTGCAAATGACTGTGACTTCACTTAAGATAAAGTCTTCCATCTGGGTAGAAAAGTCTTGATTCACTGAAAATAAAAATAATAATAATGAGCTTTAAATGCTCTACCATAAGTTTTTTTGCAAGTCAAAAAAAAAAGCTGTCTTTTTAAATCACACGGTTGTACTAAAAATCCCTTAGGCCATTCATCATAAAAAAAAATATCTCATTCAGCATTTATGTAAGATGAGTGCTGCTTTTATTGACCTATTGTTTGCAGGCTTTTTTCTTAAATATGACACCATACTTCTAAATCTCTGCTCTTTCTTAGTTCCTTTTCTCTCTATTTAGAAAAGATTTAGGTCACATTTTCTTAGCAAATTACAAATTTTCAGCGTTAGACATTTGTTTTTCTATGTCAGAGTATTATTTTCCTCCAGTATTTTAATTCTTTCCTTGTTTCCCCAGCAAAACTTCAGCCAGTGCATTTAATTTTATCTCACGTTTGCTAGCCAAAGGCACATTTCCATATGCCTTGTTCTCACAATTTTTTAAAAACAAGACTCTTTCCCATAAAATTGTTTCCTCTTCACTGCCGCACCTACACACACACACACACACACACACACACACACACACACAACATCACCACCACCAGCAGCAACAACAACAAAAACAGCAACAATAAAAACTAGATCTTCCAGGCTGAAAAGCTGCTCAACAGCCTGTGGAAGTCTAGGCAGGTCTGGAGCAGAACAAGCCCTTGTTTACCAGGAGTAGCTAAGCTGATTGGCTGCTGATTTACAACAGACCTAACCAGTGTTTCTGGAAAAGTGAAATAAGCTTCTGTAATGAACGGAAAGGTAGTTATTACACCCTAAACTTCATAAGAAAGGTAAAGGACAGATTCCATTGACTTATTTCTTTTTCTAGACAAGGGGCACTGTTGAATTCCTGCTGAATTCCAGATTACTGGACCAAGTGAAGTTTCTCCGAATTATGAAATAAATAGTGCAAGATGAGAGGGCTAATTTGACATATCTGAGAAGAGCTAGTACCACTGCCTTCTCTTCACCTCCACTAAATGGGGCAAGTTAACATTTCTTGTGGGGGGCCAGCATCACTGTGACTTTCATTGTGGGATTCAGTATGAAGAGGTCCATTTTGTTCTGGAATAAAAGCGTTATTCGTCATAATGGTGCTTTTTGAACATTCCATCTGTCTTATTCTTCTACATTGTTTTTCAGTTTGTTCAGAATCCAGAAGAGGCAGAAAGGCCCTATTTGGTGGATCTTCACAAAGACCCCCAAATTGGATGAATTGGCTCCTAACATGGAGAAATAAAATGAAAGAAGTGGAATCAGAGATAGAAAAAATATATACTCGAGAGGGGTCAGGACAGGTGGCAAAGGGCTTTACGCTTTAGTGTATGGGCAGGACATTTTGACCTCAATGGTTTGTAGAGGCTTATTAGCCAAGTTGACTTAACAGATGGACAGATGGCTTTATCTGCTACAGCCTGAAAGTGAAGCTTTGAGTTTGGGGTCATACAGTATGATGAGTACAATTTATGGCAGCTTTGTCCAAGGATGAGCAACTGTTAATGTAAGAGACAGGACTGCTTATGGGGTTGGGGGGATTGGTGTCAGGTGGGAGAACACTCTAGTTAAGTGCAGCTTTCAGCAAACACCTCTTGGACCACTTGGACCACAGAGCAAAAGGCAGGGACCAATGAGCTTTGCCAAGGTTTACAGGCCCCATGAATGTTAGTCTTGCAAACAAATGTGCCAGACAAGTAGGTTTTAGCAAGGATAAGGGCAGCCGCAAGATGCAGACTGCTACAATTTACTACGTAGACACAGCTTTCCTTATGCCTTCCAGGAGAACATCTAACTAAGGAGAAAGAGCCTCAGTGCACAGGCCTTTAAGACATTAAAGGGTGTAACATGTTTTGGTGTTTTTACCTTGTTTCTCAGTCAGGCCTGAGACTAAATTAGACAGATGCATACTCTGTGTGCCCTGAGCATTAAGATGACTCTGACTTCAAAGATTCACTGCCAGTTTTAGGAATCTGGGGCTCCATAGTCCGTCTAGCATTGGGGCTGAGGAGGGAGGGAACCGTGCAGTGTCTAATCTTGACCTTGCGTGGCTTGTGCATGGGTTTAAGTCATCCCCCACTGCATGATCTCAAGTTGACGCTGTACGTGGTAATTACATATGAGGGAAAAACTTCTCAGCAGACAAGTTTCTTCATCCTAATGGGCACAAAGGAAAGATGGAAATTAAGAGGTTTTGAATATATTGTATGAGAAAGAAAGACCCTCCAAATGAGACCAGGTGACCAAAATGCCATCACTGCAAATTTCTGAATTTTGCGATGTCTTACCTGCCAATCTCAAAAAAAAAAAAAAAAGGCAGAATGCAAAAGCAGGTTTTTACCCTAGCCATGGTAAACGCATAATGCTAAAGGTAACTTCTTTCTGAGAGGCTTCTCCCAATTAAGATTCTAGAATGAACATTTCAGATATTTTGAACTCTTCAGGTGAGAATGATGGAAGTATATCTTACTGGCTCCAGCAGGAATCAAGACTCAGGAGACCTGGCTTTGTTTCCTTCAATGATTTTTTTTTTTCTTAATCCTTGGTTTATATTATAAAACTAAGGATAGTTAGGTTTATCTTTAAGAAAATTTGAACAATGGCAGGTTGACTATTTGTACAGTACCTGGAACTCTAATCTGGAATATTCCAAGTACAGATGTGTTACATCCCTATAAACCCATCATAAGTTGAAAATATCATAAGTCAAAATGCATTTAATACACCTAATCTACTAAACATCATAGCTTAGCTTAGTCTACCTTAAGTTTGTTTAGAACACTTACAGTAGTCTATAGTTGGGCAAAATCATCTAACACCAAGCCTGTTTATGATGAAGTGTTGAAAAGCTTATGTAATTTATTGACTACTGTACTGAAAGTGAGAAAAGAGAATGATAGTCTGGATACAGAATTGTTGTAAGTATATTGGTTGTTTACCCTCCTGATCACGTGGCTGACTGGGAGCTGTAGTGGCTGCCACTGCCCGGTATCATGAGAGAGTATCATACTGCATATCACTAGCCCAAGGAAAGATCAAAATTCAAAGTATGGTTTCTACTGAATGCTTGTCACTTTTGCACCATGGTCAAGTCAAAAAAAAATCATAAGTTGAACCATAGTAAGTCATGAACTGTCTGCATTGTTATGAGAACTATATTTTCAATAAAGTATTTGGAGATGCTTTTTATATGTGCCCTTTCTATAAGTAACACATTCCTGTGCAGTGTAGTTTGTTCATTTGTCTCTGGTTGCGTTATTGTCTCCCTTTCTCCTAGTTTTCTTTCCCTGGATTTTAGTTCATGTTTTTTTTTTTTTGCAGTACGCGACCTCTCACTGTTGCGGCCTCTCCCATTGCGGAGCACAGGCTCCGGACGCGCAGGCTCAGCGGCCATGGCTCACGGGCCCAGCTGCTCCGCGGCATGTGGGATCTTCCCGGACTGGGCCACGAACTCGTGTCCCCTGCATCGGCAGGTGGACTCTCAACCACCGCGCCACCAGGGAAGCCCTTAGTTCATGTTTTAATGTGAGCTCAAAGAATACAGTATATACGGAAAAAACTGACTATTGTTAGACAAAATACATGTAGTACAAAATGATTTTACCATCATAACACCTTTTCTTTTTTAAAGGAAGAAATTAAATGCAATGTAAATGCTACATTTTTTATAAAACATTACTTTTTTAAAAAAGTGAATTCAGTTAGTTTTACAGAATATTGCTGTTACAGATATTATTACACCATTATGCTTCTATAGAGCATCTCAATTAACCAGACAGCACAGTTCATGCGTTATACCTGTCAGCAAAGAAATATCTGTTGGCTTTTTTCAATCATTGCTTCCTTCACTCTGTAAGACTACCATGTCACCAGGTGGTAGACTGAAGCAGAAAAACCATGGTGACTACAGAAACTCTTCTAATCACTTCTAGTCTATAAACAACATATTTACTGCTAATCATACTAGAGTGGCCCCAAGCCCATCTGCACCCTAAATCCAAAGTATAACAGACCTGGGCTTTCCTGGTGGCGCAGCGGTTAAGAATCCACCTGCCAATGCAGGGGACACGGGTTTGAACCCTGGTCTGGGAAGATCCCACATGCCGCAGAGCAACTAAGCCCATGCGCCACAACTCCTGAGCCCACGTGCCACAACTACTGAAGCTTACGCACCTAAAGCCCGTGCTCCTCAACAAGAGAAGCCACTGCAGTGAGAAGCCTGCGCACTGCACCGAAGAGTAGCCCCCACTCGCCGCAACCAGAGAAAAGCCCGCGCACAGCAACGAAGAACCAACACAGCCAAAAATAAAATAAATACATTTATAAAGAAAAAAAAAGTGTAACAGACCTAACCTCAATTATAAAGGAAGGAATCCACCTTGGCATAATTCCATTGCTCTTAACTAAGACTTTGTTTTTTTGGTTTTGGCCTCGCGGAGCGGCTTGCAGGATCTCAGCTCCCTGACCAGGGATTGAACCCAGATCACGACAGTGAAAGCCCAGAATCCTAACCACTAGGCCACCAGGGAAGTCATGCTCTTAACCAAGATTAATTTTTACTTCCAAAAGGAATCCAGAGTAAGCAGAAACCCGTTGTCATCCAGCCTGATCAGGTAAGACCTCATCTAAACCTAGATGGAAATATTCAACTCAAGTCTTAAAACATCACCTCTTTAGTGATTCATCTAAACTGATTCTTGTAGGCTGAAAATAAGGTGACCTCTTCAGAAAAAGAAGTGGATTGTCTAAGTTATAACTCAGGTAGTGTGACTCTAGAATTCCTGCTCTGGACCTCTGTACTGCACGGTCCCTCTCTTAAAGAAAACACTGCTCAATTCCTCTCCCTGCTGAGGAGCAGCAATGAGACACCCCTTCTCTGCTGACATCTGACAAACTAGGTGCCCAGTTGCATCCCACTGATTCTAGACATTTATTTGGTAGAACTATCACTGCTCTCTTGGCTCCCTCATCCCAAATTGGTTTAAGTGTAACCAACACATCCTATGCCTTCCAGACATCGCTGTCCAGGGAGGCGTGTCTTGTCTAGGAAGAAAGTTGTGGATTTCTACACAACCTTTCTTTGGTCTCTCAGATGTGTCTTTCCATTTGTATGCAAATTAGACATCATAACGGTAAACTTCTCAAAGGCAGTGATGTGTTTTCAAACTTTTTTGCATTTCTCACCATGATGAGTGAACAGCAGGGCTTTTATAATTTTTGTTAATGTGGGTTTAAGATTCTTTTCTTTGCATGCCTATGTGTTTTTTTCTACATGTTCTTACACAATAGTAGAGGTGTCATATTTAGTAGAGAAGTAAAAGACTTTTATATTTAAACCTTTCTCTCTTTACCTTCCATGTTATTCTGAAACTGGCTGTGTGAAACAGAATTCATATTTATGGCAAAGAAAGAAAAATTTAAACACAAAAATTCTTCTCTGCCCTCTGGCTCCCTCTCTGTGCATTGTGTATCCGCATTATGCATTGACCAGACCTCCCCCATCAGTACGAATACCTGCTCAGCCATAAAGAGCAACATCCTCCCAGCATCAATAAGACCACTTCTTAGAAGATAACATTCCTTCTGGATCTTGTAAAGGGTCACACGACCCGCCACGATGGCACTTAAATCTGGATTATGTAAACTGTCAATAACATCTTTTAATGTAGAGCCCTCTGTCTCAAAAAACTTATATAAACTGTGTCTTGACTTCTAACAGGCAGAACAATTCTCAGAGCTTTCTGAGAGACTCTTCCTGGGTTATAATCCTCAAATTTGGCTCAAGTAAAATTTTCCAATTCCTTTTTAGGTCGACTGATTAAATTTTCGTTTACAGCTGGAATGATCTTATTACTTTACTGCCAGATACTAGCGTATCGGTGTGACGTAGGATTTCATTTCTTATATTCTTATGGCATGAATTATTTAACGCAACTTCTCTAGCCTTCCAACGTCATTCTTCTCTTTAATATCTAAAGAAGGATCAGAGCCTCCCTCCAAGGAATGCAGAAAGCCCAGTCCTTCCCTCAGACTTTATGAAGATACACAGGAAGTTCTCACATGTTTCACAAATCCATCCTGAGTGTTTTGTGTCAACTCCCTCTGGGCTGCTGCTTCAGATTCTCCACTGTTCACGCCTGGCTGAAGTTCTCCAGGCTCCTTAACCTCCCCAAAGTGTAGACACAGTTTCCTCCCAAAGCATAGAAATGGATTTCCCCCGACCTTGAATTTAGAAAACACAGTTAACACATTTTAGGATATTTTACTAAGGCTTGAAGAAGATCTAAGAGATTATAAAAAAAGAAAAGAAAAATCTGACCAATGATGTGAGATGTTAATCCTAGAACCCAGTTTATTGACATGCCTCTTCACAGGGAATAAATCTCCTAGGGGATCGTCTCTTTGGGCCCCGGTCTACTTGCATGTTTACAGAATCCACTTCATCTCCTCTGGCCAAAGTTCCCTTTTTGATCTCATTTCTTTCCCAAGTACCATATCCCCAAACACTGTCTCAGATTCAGCTAGAGGAAGGAGAGCCGTGTCATATAATCAAAATCTCTTCTGAGAAGCATGTAGCCTCCCAAAGAAGTCAGCAGACTTTGGGATCTATTTTGGGGGTTTTGTGTATTTGTTTGTTTTGTTTTAATTAATTTTTATTGGAGTATAGTTGATTTCCAATGTTGTGTTAGTTTCTGCTATACAGCAAAGTGAATCAGCCATATAGATATACATATATATATCTACTCTCTTCTAGACTCCATTCCCATGTAGGTCATTACAGAGCACCGAATAGAGTTCCCTGTGCTATATAGTAGGTTGCTATTAGTTATCTTTTATATATAGTAGTGTGTATATGTCAAAGGAATCTACTTTTTGATGCCTATCAATAGGCTTCCCCAAAGATAATGGTGGGTACTTCATTTACAAATACTCAACTAAAAGAAATATTATTTACTTAATTTACAAATACCTAACTCATGAAATATGAGTCCTTCCAAAACAAAGGAGGACGATACCCTAAAACAAATCCACCTTCCATCATTTATGAAGGAGTTGCAGGTAAGAATGCTTGGTGGTTTAAAACATTTTATTCCCTCTTCCAACCATCAACAATTTAACTATTAGGATCTATGGTCCTAGATTACTGCCACAATAGTATTATGAACTCTCTTCTTTTTTTTTTTTTTCTTGCGGTATGCGGGCCTCTCACTGCTGTGGCCTCTCCCGTTGTGGAACACAGGCTCCGGACACGCAGGCTCAGCAGCCATGGCTCACGGGCCCAGCCGCTCCGCAGCATGTGGGATCCTCCCAGACCGAGGCACGAACCCGTGTCCCCTGCTTTGGCAGGGGGACTCTCAACCACTGCGCCACCAGGGAAGCCCTCTCTTCTTCTTAAGCATAGTTATTTCTATTTGATTTTTCCTTTTCGTATGCAGAAGAGCTTTAAAGACTTGTATTTCCCCCCTTTTCTTACATTTAACACTATCCTATCACAGTGCAGCTTACTGGATAATTCCTAAGAAACGTCATATTTGCACTCTTGGAGCACGAAAGTGTTGTTAGCTTTGGGGGATATTAAGTGAGGAAGGGACTGGCTTATGAACCACTTAAGAAGTAAACTTCAGAAAAGCACTTTTTACGAGGAAGAAGGGAATGGAGTATGTGGCATTTTGTTTGGCAAAACTGTCACTTTTTTCCCTATTTATTTTTTTAAATTAATTTTTATTGGAGTATATTTGCATAACAACAGTGTAAAAGTGTCACTTTGGAAAAAATCTGTGAGTCACTGCTTTAAGGGAAGCTTGTGCTTTACCCATTGAACTTTGTCCTCTTGTGATGGGTGTGGTAGGTTTAGTTAGAAAGAAAGGAGGATCCTGGCAGTTTCTCCACGCTTATCTGGAATCCTGGTTGTTTCTGCAGTACAGGGGTAGTATTCAATTTTCATATTTGCTTTCTTTGTGTATTATAAATACTCCAATATCAGGAACTTTAATTCAGTAAGAGTTTAAAGAGGAGAGGGAACTAAATACATACATATATATATACTTAGATAGATAAAGATATCTATATAGATATCTGATATATACATATATCAGATATATAATATACATGTGGTGTTCCTTGAAATATCTCCAGATGAAGGCAAAAAGGTTTGTAAACTGTCTTAACAAGTTTATCATATTTAAAATTCTGCCTAACAGTTTCTGTGTAACCCTAAGTTAGCCAACAGTTGATATGCCTATATTTCTGATAAAATTTGATCCCCGAATATATTTTAAATGTCAGCACTAGTGGAAAAAAATTGATTTTTACTGGCAAAATTAAATTCTTTCCACTAAAAATTCACGTTTAGGAAGCATAACCTTGGGAAATGACATGTTTTGTAGTCATGTCTTTAACTCTAAAACAAACTTTATTGTTCTGTTTTTACCAAAAAGAAGTAATTACACAAATGCTATATATGTACATTACTAAGTACTTAAAATCTTAATCATAATTATACCTGAACTTCTGCTGAATATCTAGGGACAGCAAAGACATGTCTGAACAGGTAAATCAGAACTTAATTAAATGACATCTGTGGCGCATGTGTTACACCCTTATGAAGCTCCAAGTATGACTACTTTCTATTGCACAATTTTTAGAGCAGTAACTTTTTTTTTTCTTATGTTGCACAAACATGATAAGGACACAAAAGACATTTTTTTTCCTTTGGCCACTGAACTTTCATGAGAATGTTGTGAGAACCGCCTTTCTTACCATACCAGCCCCCATCCTTGACTGTATTGCCTAATAAAGACCAGATTTTCCAAATATTTTGTTTTAGCTGAGTTTACAGCAGTCATAAGGCAGTTATTAGGAATCCTTTGCATATAGCAAGGTTTATCTTAATAGTATTTTGAACTGAATATAAGGAAGCATCTTTAAAATCGCATTATCCAAAGAATCATACTTCAGCAGTCTGGCTTTCTTTGCATGCTCCACAATGTCTATTATTAGTAATTAACTTGTCCTCACCACCTCCACCATCCTTCTGGGATGAGCAAGTCATTCCTTAAGAAACAGTTTGTGGGGAAAAAAAGAGACACCTTAATGACCTTCTATGGGACATTTTGTTTCTCTTCAAATGGGACAAAAGTGGTTCTTAGATGTAACTTTACATAACCTCAGTGGCATGTTGAAGTATGGGAAGCAAAAGACATTTATGCAATTATTAAGTCTATTGTATATGTGAGCAAGCGTGAAGATAGAGCTATTATGTTTCTATAGCATTATTCTAATGTTTTGTGTTCATTTCCAATACCCAGAGTCATATTTGGAGAATGTCAAAATATTCCCTTTATTATAATATATGATTGGTTTGTTTTTTTTCTTTAAAGGTTGTAGCTATTTCTCTCCTAGAAAAATACTGTTTTGATAAAGGAATTAATGATTGCAATCAAAAACTCAGTTTAGTAAAATTTTACAGAAAAAGTTTTGGTGGCATCCAAAAGGAAAGATTTGACTGATATACGAACGTAATTGCTTATGAAATAGAAGCAGAAAATATATTACATTCATTGTAACCAAGGTAAGACAGTTAAGCCAAGGTATGACCATTGCAATTGCCATTCAAGCATGGCAGATATTTTGGCCTGGCCTACCGACTAGTGTCTCCCATTTCCAGGTTAATTTCCAGATTTATTTTTCCCAGAATGATTTCTCAGGGCTCCATGTCCCCTGCTTTGAGACAGGATGCTGTGACTCCCATAATGTTAACTTTATTCTCTGGGGTGGCCCGACCTCAGCACAGGGCAGACCATTCTCAGAATCATTACTCTGTTCCCATGACCTGGACCTGATTAAACAAATTATAGTGGCAAGCCCAGAAGTATTCCTCCAACTAGTTAGACAGAAACTTGGGACCTAAGCAAGAGAAAAGTCACAAAGGAAAGCAACAAAGGGGAGATAATTTCTTCAGGCATAAGGGCAGAAAACTGACAGTGTAAACAAGGGGCAGAATTTGATAAGCCTGGATGGAGATGGTGAACAGCAGCCTGAAACATCATGGTATGACAAGCAATTACAGAGTCTGCAGTAAGCATGTGAGCAAACCTGATATATTAGCTAGTTGAAATGTTCCAACTATCGAATCTATGAATCTAACAAAAGAAACAGAATAATAACCAATGCTTAAATTTCATATCAAAACTGCCCCTCAGTGTAAGTCTATACTGCCTGTTTTGTTTTCATAACTCATTTTCTGTGTCTCTAGGTCAAACGGGCTATAGTCCATCTTGTTTTAAAAGTTCACCACTCCAGACGCATCTCACTGGTTAAAATAAGCAATCTTTCTACAACTTGTAAACATAAAACTTGCCTGGAAATAGCCTATTTGTTTTTCCTTGGTAAATGTTAATCATTCCCAAGTTAAGAACATGAACTTGAAATTCAGTTCAGTCTAGTTAGACATGAATTCAACTGACTTTAAAATTTTAACTGACAAAAAATAATAAAATCATTAATACAAAAGAGGATAGGGACATTGCCTTATGAATATTCAAAATGGATATTTGCACGTGTTCCCAAATAAGGCAAGTTGCAAGTGTTTGATTTAATAGTATTTAGTAGTTTGTCTGTTCTACAACTACTTTATATTGGGGAATTAACATCCATAGACAATCTCAGGGCCAAATTCTTTGTAATATCATTTTTATACAGTTAAATGGATTAATTAGCAAAAAGATACTGATCTTTCTTCTTGAGACTATGATAATTTAGCCAACCTATAATCAATCAGTTTATACTTTCGATAGTCATTTATTGGGGCACCTATGTATACGAAGCCCTCAGCTAGGGCCTGAAAATCACCATAGACAAGAGCAATATGTCCCAAACTCATTACAAGAGAAAAGGAGCTTCTGCAGCAGAGACATTTTTGCTTTCCCACAAGTCTCCTGCCATTTTGTGAGAAGGAGCTATTTCTCATTTTACTACTACATGGTGGGGCTTCAGATCATGGAGGAAAATGAAATGAGAATATATATGATGGTAAAGTTTCTAGGTAGGGCAGGGGAAGGGGATACACTAACTAGGTTCTTCCTTCTCTCTGGGGATTCCAACTGAATAAGGACAAAGGATGAGACAGTGGCATGGCATGGGAATCAAGAAGGGGAGCCTCTAACAGTCTACCTTTTAACAGTGCGGTAACCATGAGCGCTTTGTTACCTGTACTGGTTTTGGTTATGGCTCATGTTTCTCCCAAGCCTTGTGCTTTCTGTTCTTCTTAAATTATACATTAAAAAATAATAATAAGGGGGCTTCCCTGGTGGCGCAGTGGTAGAGAGTCCGCCTGCCAATGCAGGGGACACGGGTTCGTGCCCCGGTCCGCGAGGATCCCACATGCCGCGGAGCGGCTGGGCCCGTGAGCCATGGCCACTGAGCCTGCGCATCCGGAGCCTGTGCTCCGCAGCGGGAGAGGCCACAGCGGTGAGAGGCCCGCGTACTAAAAAATAATAATAATAATAATAATAATAATAAGGAATGAGAATAGTTTTGTCCTTAAAGATGGTACATAAAGTAATATTCATTTCAGGATGATTATTTTCCTTTGAATAACTCTATCTTTATAGCTTGTACCTCTAGCTCATAGTAACCATCAATAGAGTAATGACATTTTTTGTAGCTATTTTTCTTAGATTATTAGTGTGATTTACAAGTATCTTCTATCAGATAACAACAGTAAGAAGAATCTTATGTTTGTAAAGTGTTTTATAGTTTACAGACACTTTCACATACATTATCTCATTTGATTAACAACCCTGGCAGGTGGCCAGGGCAGACATATTTATCCCTGCTCTAAAGAAACAGAGACTTAGAGAGGTTATGAAACTCACCTGAGGCATCACAGTAACTAGTAGGGAGAGGTAGGTTTTAAACCTAGGTCATGTGTCTTCAAGCCCAGGTTCAGTTTCCTCTCCTCCATATTTTGCCTCCTGTATTATGACCCCGAGTGGATTGATTGGTACCATGACTTTTAGCCATCAGTGTTAAAGATGTTGATAATACAGATGATTTTATCGGATGTTTAGTTAGCATAATATAAGTGATAGGGATTAAAAGTCACTAGCTACCACTGTGCATAAAGCAACCTGAAAAATATGATTAAATCATCATGGAAAGAGTATTATGAATGACCAAAAAAAGCAAGAAAATAAAAGAACAATGTCCATTATAACAGGTAATTTTTTAAATTGTTTATTAGGAGAAAAACATTTAGTCTAAAAGTTTAATAAAATAAATCCCCCTCAGGCTTCCCTGGTGGCGCAGTGGTTGAGAGTCCGCCTGCCAATGCAGGGGACACGGGTTCGTGCCCCGGTCTGGGAAGATCCCACATGCCGTGGAGCGGCTGGGCCCGTGAGCCATGGCCGCTGAGCCTGCGCGTCTGAAGACTGTGCTCCGCAACGGGAGAGGCCACAGCAGTGAGAGGCCCATGTACCGCAAAAAAATAAAATAAAATAAAAAATAAATCCCTCTCTTAGTGATAGGCTAATATATTAGCCTTCCTGGAGGTAATTTGTGTACTTTTTAAAAATCTCTATTTGACAAAACATGCTGCAGAGAAAATATTTAAGCTATTTTTAAATCACTGAGCCTTTCAGTGACTCTTGTCTACATTAGGTCAACATTATTCTCCATTTGATCCTTATTATACTATTCCCTAAAGGCAACACATTAGCAACTTAGAACACCACTTCTGGATAGTTACTCTGTTTTCTCTCCACTTTTTTGGATATTCAAATTAATAGAGAAATAGAATAATTTTTGAAATTCTTCTTGTTTAACTCAATTTACAACATTCAACATGTATGAAGCACCAGAAGCCAGACACAAGGAAATATGGAGACCAATTAAACTTGGTCTATGAACTCAAGCAATATGCAAGAGCAACTTCGCTATGAATAGCAAGATTTACTTGTAGCCTCAATTTGTATTTAGCAGATAACATTTTGGGCTGATTCATCAGCACTTACCCCTTTTTGGACAATGCTTCCCACCTATAGAGATGGGCCCTGTGACTGCCTTACTCACCAGGGCTGGTCACTGGCCCAAGCTGAACTAATTAGATTTTCCCTCCTGAATTTCAAACGAGGACACAGAAACTTGTAAATTAGCTCTGGTTATAGGTCAGGTACACCCAGGAAATGAGGGCAATGGATTGGCTAGGCATGATGCTAGGGTTGCCAGGTAGAATATAGGCATCTTGTATATTTATTTGCTAAATTTGACAACCTGACACGTGCCATGTAAAGTGAAGAAACCTGCTCTGTAATAAGAGAGTAGAGGACTTCCCTGGTGGTCCAGTTGCTAAGACTCTGCGCTCCCAATGCAGGGTGCCGGTGTTCCATCCCTGGTCAGGGAACTAGATCCCACATGCCGCAACTAAAGTCCCTGCATGCCACCACTAAAGATTCCACATGCCGCAACTAAAAGATCCCACGTGCCACAACAAAGATCCCGCACGCAGCAACGAATATCCCGCATGTCACAACTAAGACTGGCACAGCCAAATAAATAAATATATTTTAAAAAGAAAAGAGAGAGAGAGAGTAGAAACATAAAGATAAGGGAAATTAAAGACTATGGTGAATGTGCAGTGGGGGAGGGGATGAGACTGAGAGAAAGAAAAAAGCATATCAAGTGTTGCCTTGGACACTGACAACTTTTCAGTCCTCAGCTCCAGTCCCTTGGGAGATTTGGCTGTATTTCTTACCCTTGAGTTCTCTGAGATACCTTGCCTCTTTACAAGAGATTTTTCTTTTCTTTAGATAGCTTAGAGAAAATCTGTTCCTTATATCAAATAGGTCCTCAGGCATGCATAATGTTCTCGCACTTTGAGGGAAAGTTCTTATTCTTTCACAGACTTTAAAGAATTCACATGGTCCATAAGATATGTGAACGGGAAACTTGTTTCTTATTTATCAATAGTAGGAAATCTTGCCTCTCTGTAATATATATCATGAAAGGTCTGGATCAATACTTGTAAAAATTCTGTATTTAGAAACCTATTCAAAATAGGTCTTCTTGGGCTCCTTAGAAGTGTCAGTAAACTCATTTGATGCACTTCCTCAAGATGTTATTCTATGTTGTGCTAAAAGTAAAAACTATGAAGTGGCTAAATTATGAAGCCTTCAGGTATTTTATTGGTTTCAATCATGCGTATTCTTCCTATTCCCTTTCCTTACCTCTTTCCTTCTCTCTTTTCTTTGCGTATCCTCCCTCCCCCATTCTCTAACGTCCCTCCCTAAGTTCCTCCTGAGGAAAAAAGAGCTATCAAAAAAAAAAAAAAAAATCCCTAACACTTCAGTGTAAATTAGTCGAAAGCAGTTATTCATACTTGGAGTATTTGCATTTTAAAAAAAGACTTTCAGAGAGGGAAGTCAACAGAACATTTCTGGGCTTGCTGTGAGCGACAACTCTACATAATGTGGAGTTTACATTAAATAGCATGAGTTAATGGATTGGGGACAGACCATGCTGAATGGTCAAGAAAAACATCCTGGGGCTTCCCTGGTGGTGCAGTGGTTGAGAGTCCACCTGCCAATGCAGGGGACCACGGGTTCGTGCCCCGGTCTGGGAAGATACCACATGCCGTGGAGCGGCTGGGCCCGTGAGCCATGGCCTCTGGGCCTGCGCGTCTGGAGCCTGCGCTCCGCAACGGGAGAGGCCACAACAGTGAGAGGCCCGCATACCACAAAAAAAAAAAAAAAAAGAAAAGAAAAAAGAAAGAAAAACATCCTGCTCTGGTTCAATCTACCCAAGCTGGGACGGGGGCTTGGGCTGGAGAAGACTTTGTGGGGTGGATCTGAGGAGAGGATCCACCGGGATGTAAGCCACTGACAGTTGTCAACTGAGCAACAGCCCAACCCCCAGAAGAATAAAGAAACAGAGCTGACCACGAGCCTGAAGGAGGGACAAGAGATGGATTTAAAACATGCACTTGATAGTACACTTCTAGGGTCGGTAGTATGGAGAGGTCAAGTAAGAGTAAATACTACTGTAAGATTCTTGGTCTTAAAGTGAACACAGATGGTTACACCTCTTTTTCTTTTTATTTATTTATTTATTTTTGGCTGTGTTTGGTATTCGTTGCTGCGCGCCGGGTTTTCTCTAGTTGCAGCGTTGCGGTGTGTGGGCTTCTCATTGCGGTGGCTTCTCTTGTTGCAGAACACGGGCTCTAGGCACTCAGGCTTCAGTAATTGTGGCACGCGGGCTTAGTTGCTCTGCAGCACGTGGGATCTTCCCAGATCAGGGCTCGAACCCATATCCCCTGCACTGGCAGGCAGATTCGTAACCACTGCACCACCAAGGAAGTCCAATAGACTTCTTACTTCTACCCATAAGTGATCAGATTGTTCCCTCTCTGCAAAAACACCTACCCCCTACCTGAAATTCTAGTAATTGCATGTTCTTTCCATTAATCAGCAATCTCTTGTTAGAGTTTTAAGGAGGATTATCGGTCATTCATAATTTAATTAAAAAATAATAATTAAAAAAATAAAAATAGAAGCCAAAAAAGATGTTAAAAACAACTTAATGTAAACTATGAAGAAACCAATCACTTCTTAGATGTATTATAAAATATAGACATGTCTTATGGCTAGTGAGGAGGAATAATTAATTTTGGAATAGAGGTAATTTGAAGGGCAGGCAGGCCCAGTGATAAGAAGGCAGCATTGATAACAATATCTGAAGTGCTGGAGTTATAAGACAAGAACTGGAAGACAAACACAAAGGAAGCCTTGTAAATCAAGTTTTTTAGTTTAAATTTTCATCTATAGTTGATCTGTCCCCAAAACAACTACTCCTAGAAACCAGATCCTTCATGCACATTGCAACCTTTACCTCCAGTGGGTGCTGATCTACCCCAGGGTGCACAGCTCGGTGAGCAGAAGGAGTATAAATTCCAGCCCCATCCCCCCTTTTTCTTAGCTGGGCATCTTGTACACAGCTCATACATCCTTACGTACAACAGTTCCTTCCCCCCTGCTCTCCTGCCCACATCGACACTTGCACACATCGACACAGTACTGAATGAAATGTGACTCATCCATCAAGATCCAGCTGAGTAGTACTTCCATTTCCAATTTTCCCTGGAGAGGCTTCTCCTCTGTTACTTTATACAAGCCCTAGAGAAGCACCATGGGATAGTGACTAACAACACCAACTCTGAAGTCAAACTGCCAGTGTTTAAATCCCAGATCTGCCATTTATTAGTTGCATAATTGTCGGCCTGTTCCTTTATCTATAAAATGAGGGTAACGTAAGTAGCTACCTCATAAGTTTGTTATGGATATATAGCAAGTTAATACATGGTAAGCACTTAAAACAATGTTAGGTACATAATGAACATTTAATAGGTATTTGGAATTTCTATAAGTCAGCTGATGCGGGATACTACATCATTTGGCCCATTACATTTTGTTAGATTTGCATGAGTCTAGTTTTTCCATTCAAGAAACAAATTTTATTCATTTTTGAATCCATAGTGCCTGGCAAAATACAGGCAAGAGGTTACTCAGTATATATATATATATATATATATATATATATATATATATATATTTTTTTTTTTTTTTTTTTTTAAGAAGATGTTGGGGGTAGGAGTTTATTAATTAATTTATTTTTGCTGTGTTGGGTCTTCGTTTCTCTGCGAGGGCTTTCTCTGGTTGTGGCAAGCGGGGGCCACTCTTCATCGCGGTGCGCGGGCCTCTCACTATCACGGCCTCTCTTGTTGTGGAGCACAGGCTCCAGACGCACAGGCTCAGTAGTTGTGGCTCACGGGCTTAGTTGCTCCATGGCATGTGGGATCATCCCAGACCAGGGCTCGAACCCGTGTCCCCTGCATTAGCAGGCAGATTCTCAACCACTGCGCCACCAGGGAAGCCCCTACTCGGTATATTTTTGATGACTAAATGAATAAGCCTCTAGCACTTGGAGGCCAAGGAGATTCCTCCCTTGGGAAAACAGTGTTGCAGAGGGAGAGAGGCCCCAAAGAATACTGTATCCTGTGTTTCTGGCCTGGAAACCCCAGATCCACTTACATGAAAAGTAGAGATGCAAAAGTGGAGATGGGTGGAGGGTGTGAACCTGTGGAGCTGAAGGAGAAAGCAAACTCACCAGAGACTGAGGGCAAAGGAGAAAATGTCCTTGGATAGGAGACGAAGATCTTTTCACATCCTAAACCATGACTAATCTCCATTGAGAAGCTCCTCTTCTCTCATCTCCTTCATATAATAAAGTGAGATGGACCCTCGTGAAACTGGGCAAGTCTTTAATTGGATGGACTCAGGGATAATTGTAAATGCTAAACAGAGGTATTTCAGATTAGTCATATCTACATGCAGGAAGTTCACCAGGGACACTGAATAGCATTTAGCATACTGATTGGCACAGTGTTGGTACTCAATAAATAAGTGTTGCATTGATCCACAAATGACAGAAAGAATAAAATAATGAAAGAATGAAAAGGGAGTAAATGAATCAATCAGTTGCGGGGGCCAATCCACAACCTGCACCATGTAGGTGACTGGCTAGCGGTATCTTCCAAACCGTGTCCCAAGGAACACTGGGTCAGGGACATGCTGAAAGGTCCATAATCATTTACATTTGAAAAAGGCAGCAAACTATACCATGGAGATTTTTAAAAATGAGCATTAGCTTATTAAGGGCTTTGTTTAGCTTCGTGTGGTTAATAGCATGGAACGTTTTTCCTCTGTAGCGTGTTCAGTCGTCTGGCTCTGATTGCTGAGAAATTTGAAGAACTGAATAATCTCAAAGTTTGAGAAACACATAAAGCTAAAATTGAATTATAGGCTCGAAAGATTAAGTATAATGCGCATTCAAAAACAAGAGCCATTTCTGGTCTGAAGCTGTGCCATTTTTCAAAATTTCTGTGGTAGTTAAATGCTGTTTTAATTTTTATGTTTAACATATTTTTATTATGATAAAATATACAGAACATAAAATTTACTATTTTAACTTTTTTTTTTTTTTTTTTTGCGGTACGCGGGCCTCTCACTGCCGTGGCCTCTCCCGTTGCGGAGCACAGGCTCCGGATGCGCAGGCTCAGCAGCCATGGCTCACGGGCCCAGCCGCTCTGCGGCTTGTGGGATCTTCCCGGACCAGGGCACGAACCCGTGTCCCCTGCATCGGCAGGCGGACTCTCAACTGCGCCACCAGGGAAGCCCTAACATTTGTTTTGTTGGAGGTTTACAGGAGCATCGTGACCTGACCTACATGGACAGCTGCAAGAACAAAGGATTCCAACAACAAGAAGTTTGCAGCAACTAACCACGTCACTCCCTCACCTGGCCTTTAAAGATGCTTTGTGGAAACTCTTTGGGAAGTTTGGGGTTTTTTGTGCACGAGCCACCCATCTCCTTGCGTGGCCCTGTAATAAACCTTTCTCTGCTCCAAAAAAAAAACAAAACAAAAACAAAAACATAGTCTTTGGCAAATGGACACACTAAATAACAAGTACAACAGCCAAAAGTCAATTATTCCATTTGGATGAATTTTTCAAAGAGCATCTATCCAGCAATACACCCACTCCTTCCTTTACCATACACAATTATACATAAATATCTTTAGTGTAGTTACAGAATATTGGTATTCTGATTCCAAATTGACTTCTATTTGTTATAATTTAGCTAAAATCCAGTTTTTCATGAATAAAATGAATCTGTCTCTAAATTCTAAGTTTAGATAATTTATCAAGGGTATTGTAGAGTCAATTTATACTTTAGTTGGGAGATTAGATTATATGACCTGTAAGAATTCTTTCAACTGTAAGGGAAATATTTCAATTCACCCAAGTTTATGATGGACATTTAGTTTAGTCTATCATGAGGTTTTATATATGAACCTTAATTATTAATTTTTCCCAATGGTAAAATATGGAATTGCTACGCTTCTCTAGGCATTTAAGAAAATGTAGATTTTCATAGTTAAAAACAGGTGAAAAAAATTTGTTTTATTATAAAAATAAAATATACTCAATAAAGAACTATTAGCAAATACAATGAAATGAGTTTCTAAAAAAAATCTAATTACTAAAAGTTAATCACTGCTAACATTTAAGTATGTGTCCTTCCCTGCTTTTCTAGTTATAAACAGACAGCCAGTTATATATTACAAACATTTTCCCATGTTAATAGTCCTCTAAAACCATGTTTTTAAAGACCATGTATTAACAGCATAGGTATACCAAAATGTGCCTAACAAAATCCAAATTCTTGGGCATTTATGAGAAAAAAAATCACTGTGATGAACAACTCCGTACATATAACTTTGCCCACATTTCTTATTATTGTCTTAGGATAAATTCCAAGAAGTATTATTTCTGGGCCAAAGAATATACCCATTTTAAGACATTTGTCAAATATGACCAAGTTGCCCTCCAGAAAATTGATACCTATTCACCTCTCAGTGGTAATATATGAGCATTCCACCTTCCCCACAACCTCTGTAAAAATGGATTTTTTCCCCCTTAAATTCTTTTTCTGCACCCAGTGTTAAGCAGTACTTAAGGAAAGAAATTGTCTTATAATTATTTCCTTGATTCTCAATACAGTGCCTGCCATATAGTCTGCATTCAAGAAATATTTATTAAATTAAAGAAAGAATGAATATATACGATTCTAAGCTAAACATGAGGTGAATATGGAAAAATAATAGAATGTAGAGGAAAAAAAGAAAAACTAAATAAGGAATCAGGAGGCTAGTTCTGCTCCTAACCAGTTTCATCACATCAGGCAAATAATTTAACATGTCCAACCTCTTCTCAGGACTGGGTTCGTGGACATGCAACGCTTGCGGTCACATAGGGGCCTGCCCTCAGAGAGAGCTTCTGATTTGTTTAATGCTCTGCTGTCGCCATCTTGAAACGCCTAAAAATTTTTTAACAAGGGCCCAACGTTTTCATTTATGCAAACTGTGTAGCTGGTCCTGCCTCAACTTCCTCATCTGTAAAACATGATAAAAAAAAAAAAAATGAGGCCCATTCAAGCCACAGCAATTGTGATGCGATGAGTTCTTCCTGAATACTACCCAGGTGGCTACTGTTGAGGTATGTAAATATCTTGAAACTATTTTGAGAGTCATTCTGATTGCCTGATGGAGATCCTTTGTTCTGTGAATCACTCAGCCCTTTTCTCTAACCCGTCTCTGTCAGTGATTTCCTCCAGCCTCTCTCTTCTGAATCAGCTTCATTATTGCACTGGATTATACTGTATTTACACCTGCAGTACTGCAGCCATTAAATTTTAGGATGAAGGGACCGGGAAAGAGAAAGTTACTCCTGATGATAAATTCCTCTGGTGCGAAAAGAAAGAATTATCCAATATAATTTTCTATGATGAGGGTATTGAGCAGAAAAAAAAAGAAAAACTTTGAAAAATGAATTTGAGCTTCGAAACTTTAACTCACAGATAATCCAAATGATGGAATAGTATGGTTCCTTTCTTCCCTTCTGCCTTCTTTTCTTCTTTCCTTTATTCCTCCCTCCCTCCCTCCCTCCCTCCTTTCTTTCCTTCCTTTCTTCCTTCCTTTCTTTTTTCCTCCCTTCCTTCCTTCCTTCTATTTCTAAAAGCAATTCATCTCCACCCCCAAATTAAGTATCATATCATAGACGAAAATTCTCATATACAACTCTTTCAGAAGGGAACAAAATCTCCTGCTCCAGTTTTATTTTGGAGTAGTCATTTTGAAACTAAGTGATGGACTATAGAGGAAAAATCACTGCAAGTTGCCCAGAGATGGGAACAGCATGCAAATTACTACTAATTTAAATTACCTTCCTTTCTTCTCCACTCTAGAAAAATGCCATGTTTATTTTAAAACATTTATATCTGAGCATTCCAAGCTATTTCAAGATGTTATCTGTTTCAACACGCATAATGAAATGTGGTGGGTAAATATTCCGCCATTTTACAGAGAGATGGAAAGTGAAAACAACCGGCCCAAAGTGACACAAGGCTGAGATCTCTGAGCCTAATGTTCTTTGCTGCTTCTCAAAATGTTTACTAAAGCACACTCCCGTTAATGAACTGGAACCATTTGGAAGCGTTTTTTTTAATGTTTCCTAAAATGTTTACTCTTAAGACTTCATTATACGTAAAACAAACTAGATGATATAAATCTACTTGACAACCTGGTCTTGCCCCTAATAAGTAGTGCTTTTCTACAAAGCATGTGTTTAGGAGAATGCTGATGATACTGGCATGGTTGGTGTTCTGAGCCTCTCCCTGAGACCTGGGTAGACAGAACACAAACACAATGTAACACATGTCCATCAATGCAGAGTTCGCAAAGACACCTATTTTGGTCCAAGTTTTCTGTCAGTTTTGCTCTTTGTTTGCAATAATGTGAAAACACATTGGCAATGTGTAGTCATAGGGAGCAAAGTAGTGTGACTATTTGAAAGGTCAGCTAACTTTTAACTGTTATAGTTCAAATTAAGAGTTCAAAGAAATTGTCTCATTCCCAGAATGAATTAAACTGGCTTCTGTAAGGGCCTGCCTCACTCTCAGGAAATAACAGGGTAAGCAAAGAGACCACCTGATTCATCTAAAAAAGTAATTAGTTGTTATTCAGGCATAAGGCAAACTTTGTATAAGTAATTTTGATGTGTGTGTGGAGATTCACACATTCATTCTTTCAAAAAGTTATTATCTGACAGGTACTAGGCAGTGTGTGATAAGGTAGATATACACACTACTACTTATCTGATGATACATGAGATAAGATTAGGTTGAGCTGAGAGCAGCAGCGGACTTCCCCCTCCCCAAAAACTTCATTAGCTTAATCAAGATAGAATTTAATTTCTCCCACACTTGTAAGTCTGAAGGAAGCAGTTTAGAGTTGTTATGTTGGCACTACTGCCTGAAATCCTTAGGGACCCAGGCTACATCCAGGTGTCTGCTCTGCATCCCTTGGGTGTGACCTTTCTCTACTTCTTTCCAGATGGAGGTACAGCCATCCCATCCACACCCCAAGCAACAGATTGAAGAAGAGGAAATAAGCAGAACCAAGTATTTGCCAACCATCTTTTAAGGAAATTTCCCATAATCTGCCATACATTTCTCTTTTTACATCCTACTCACCAAAACCCAACCAAAGAGCTCATATCTAAGTTAAAGGGTGCTTGGGAAATATGTCTTTAGTTCATGCATCCATGTACCCAACAAAAAAATTCAGGGGGTATCTAAGAGGGGAGAAGAGATGTTGGGGAAATTATCAATTTCTGCCATGCATGGCCCCAAACCTCTTGTACCTAATTCTCTAATAGAGCTAAAGGAGGGAGGAAGGAGGGCAGAGTCAGCTTACACTATAATTTACCAATTTCAAGATACTCTTCTCCCAAGGCAATAGAAATAAAAACAAAAATAAACAAATGGGACCTAATGAAACTTACAAGCTTTTGCACAGCAAAGGAAACCATAAACAAAACAAAAAGTCAACCTACAGAATGGGAGAAAATATTTGCAAACAATGCAACCGACAAGGGCTTAATTACCAAAATATACACACAGCTCATACAAGTCAACAACAAAAAAACAAACAACCCAATCAAAAAATGGGCAGAAGACCTAAAGGGACATTTCTGCAAAGAAGAAATACAGATGGCCAATAGGCACATGAAAAGATGCTCAGCATCACTAATTATTAGAGAAATGCAAATCAAAACTACAATAAGATACCACCTCACGCTGGTCAGAATGGCCATCATTAAAAAGTTTTCAAGTAACAAATGCTGGAGAGGGTGTGGAGAAAAGGGAACCCTCTTGCACTGTTGGTGGGAATGTAAGTTGGTGCAGCCACTGTGGAAAACAGTATGGAGGTTCCTCAGAAAACAAAAAATATAATTACCATATGATCCAGCAATCCCACTCCTGGGCATATATCCAGACAAAACTATAATTCAAAAAGATACATGCACCCCTATGTTCACAGCAGCACTATTTACAATAGCCAAGACATGGAAACAACCTAAATGTCCATTGGCAGATGAATGCATAAAGAAGATGTGGCACGTATATACAATGGAATACTACTCAGCCATAAAAAGAATGAAATAATGCCATTTGCACCAACTTGGATGCAACTAGAGGTTATCATACTAAGTGAAGTAAGTCAGAAAGAGAAAGACAAATACCACTTATATGTGGAATCTAAAATATGACACAAATGAACCTATCTATGAAGCAGAAACAGAATCAGGGACATAAAGAATAGACTGGTGGTTGCCAAGCAGGAGAGGAGTGGGAGAGGGATGGATTAGGAGTTTGGGATTAGCAGATGCAAACTGGCATATATAGAATGGATAAACAACAGGTCCTACTGTATAGCACAGGGAACTATATTCAATATCCTGTGATAAACCATAATGGAAAAGAATATGAAAAAGAAAGTATATATGTATGTATAACTGAGTCACTTTGCTATACAGCAGTAATTAACACAACACTGTAAATCAACTATACTTCAGTTTAAAGAACTATTAAAAAAAAGAAATCTTTGTAGAGGTAGTGTTATTTAACAACATAACTCAGGTAACACTTTCTCCAGGAAGGCCGCCTCCACCCATGGTTGCAAGATGGATGTCCTTTTTACAAGCTCTCTTCCATCTTATGCAGTATCTATCATAACATTTATTACCAATATAATATTTGTTTATCTCTTCTCCACTCCCTCCCACCCCAAGTTGATTGTAATGCCTTGAGGGCCATAACCTGAATTTGTATTCTTTCTATTCCCAAGTATCCCTAGCCTAGGATGTGACATACGTTATTAGATTCAAGAAAAGTGTCTATTACTTAAATTGGATAAATAAATAAACTTCAGATAGAGGCTCTCTAATCAAATATAATAAAGCTAGTTACCATAGAGTAATAGTATAATAGCACCAAACTTTTTGCTTACGAACAGAAGTGATACTTTTATTTTCATCAATATTTAGAATATCATCTAATCATCTGAGCATGTTAAATATTGCTGACAAACTTAGAACTCATTGCATTTTGTTGATGATGAATGTTATGACAATTATAAAAATTTAAAAATCACCCTATTATCAAGATTGCCCCCCCAAAAAACTCTCTTAAAATACTTTAGTAGAAAACATGAAGAACTATTTCTGTCTTCTCTATACAAATGATAAAGCTGGGCTCAGAATGACACAAGTGGAAATAGACTAACGCACATGCCTCTAACCAACATTGTTTCTTAGGTTTATACCCTATACAATTCTAGCGGGGCAGACCTCCAGTGGACAAGACTGTTGTCAAAATGCGTTCGATGGCTCAGTCTCTCCTTCCCTCTGTTACCCATACACAACTTTGAAAAAACAGAAATTTCAGCTGATATGATTTTTTTAAAGCCTTTTTCATTTCAGACCTATTCATCTCCTATGTAATTATTCATAATTTTTTCTTGATTTTCTTAGGTCAAACATGCATGTTGTAAAAAAAAAAAAAGCATGTTCTTCAAATCAGAAATTCAACTGTTGGGATACTTCTGAATTTACAATTGCTTGGTTTTAAGATAAATGTAACCAAAATAGAAGAGCTTTGTTTAAAAGTTTCCAGTTTTTTTCCCCATCGCACTGTACACTGTTATGTCATGATTCATTCAATTACTAAACATTTGTTGAATACTAACTATATACAAGGCAGTGCCTATGATAATACAAAAATTTGCATTCACATTACATTTTCCTTAATTGGGACTATAAATACATTACAATTAGCTACAGGTATTCTATTTTAGGTTACTATTTATATAATTCTACATGTAACTGAAACATAGACAATAAGTTGAAAACTGAGGAAAATTGGTTAAAAATCAAATATATACATATACATGTATGTGTACATAATTTTCTATAATAAGATATGAGTTGCTGGAGAAAATTTTCTTGCTTTAAGCAAGTAGTGACTCAAAATATTAAAGAAAAATTATTCAGAGAGTAAAACACTAATGATGAGGAAGGAAATGACTCCCCTTCTTTCTTTGTTTACTCCTTGGGCTTAGAGCATGAGATCTGATAACTTTTATCACTTATAGCTATACACAAAATTAGTGATTGTAAGTTTATTTGTTTTTTCCTCCAGTTCATTCAGCTATCTGATTTTCTAAGTACTACGTATTATTTTTTATCAATATTACTTTTTCTAGGAAGAACTTATATTCTAAAGAAGGTTCCATAGGGCCCTTTAACAAATTACAGACAATGCTGAATCCTTTCTGTCCTTCAATATCTCACTCAATAGAACTCAAATCTTAGTATTCTGTAAACCAGGTAGACAGCTCTATAGAAAGCAGCTATTTTCATACATTGCTATGCTGGTCTTGGGCCCATGCCATTTTTTTCTCTTCTATATGGGATATTCTATAAAAAGCTAAAGAGAATGTTAAACCTAAGAAAGGAAAGAAACATGACTCACTGGCAAGTTGCAGTAATAAAACACAGAATTAAGTATCAAATAAGGAGTGCTTCATAAAATATAGGGCACTATGTAAATATCAGTACCATTATTCAGTCACGTAAGTAAAGTTTATTGAATGCTAGGTGATAAAGATAAATAAAATGTTTTCATTTAGGAAGTTAGGGAGGAGAAAGAGATGTCGACTACGAGAACAATTCAGTAGAGAAGATATGGCAACATGACGGAAGGAGCAGCTAGGTTGGCCCTAAGGAATCAGGGATGGTTTCCTAGTGAAAGGAAGTCTTGAGCTAAGAACATAAACGTAAGTAGGGGTTTGTTAGGTAAACAGAGAAGAAGACATTCTAGGGAGAGAGAGTAGTGTGTACAGAGACTTGAAAGAGCTTGGCTTGTTCAGAGAACAGTAGGCTGCCCTATATGGTGACCATGTAGGTGGGCAGGGCTCAGATCAAGAAGGGTCTCCAAAGCCAGGCAACAGCCTTTGGATTTGTCTTCTAAGTTTTTTGAGCCACGAGAGGATTTTCTGCAAGAAAGGAACATAATCAGATCTGCATTTTCAAAAAGATCATTCTGGTAACGGTGATGAATGCTCATATTAGGATATGAGGAATGAGGAAGAGGGTAACTTGGTGATATATTTAATGAATAATTAATAAAATGTATTAACTGACTGGTTGTGGGAGGATGAGTCTGAAGTTTCTGATGAATGAAGTTTCTGATGAATTTCTTCGTGAATGCTGGTACCATTCACTAAGAGGGGAACACACGGGGTGGTGCAAGTATTTGGAGGAAAAGTGACTTGTTTGGGAAGGTTGAGCTTGAGTACTGGAGGACCACCCAGAAGGAATATTCCAGAAGGAACATGTCTAGAAGGAAATTTGATATATGGTAAGGAGAGAGGTCTAGGCTGGAAATAAGATTTAGGAATTATTACCCTATCAGGCAGTGGTTCTCAGACATTAGTGTGTATAAAATCACTGAAGTGGCTGTTAGATGCCAATTCCTTGGTCTAATCTTCAGAGGTTCTGGTTGAATGGTCTAGGAGAGGCCCAGGAATCAATACTGAAATAAGCTTCCTGGTGACTGTGCTGCAGATGGTCTAGAGCAAAGAGCAGGAAGAGAACTACATGGAAGTGGCATCAAGAACCCCAAAAGTGGAAAGTTTCAAGGAGTGGAGGTGGTGACATGAATACAGCAGAGAGGTCAAGAAGTGTTGGAGCTGAGGGCTTCCCTGGTGGCGCAGTGGTTGAGAGTCCCCCTGCCGATGCAGGGGACGCGGGTTCGTGCCCCGGTCCGGGAAGGTCCCACATGCTGTGGAGCGACTGGGCCCGTGAGCCATGGCCGCTGAGCCTGCGCGTCCGGAGCCTGTACTCCGCAACGGGAGAGGCCACAACAGTGAGAGGCCCACATACCGCAAAAAAAAAAAAAAGAAATGTTGCAGCTGAAAGCATCCACTCAACTTGGCAGCCTTCAGGGGAGACACTGGTGACTCAGAAGAGCAGGTGCAGTGACGTGGTGAGAGCAAACACTGGCTGCAGTAGGTAGAGAGTAACTGCAGGTAAGGAAGAGACCTAGAGAATGAAGCTTGGCTAGGAAGGGAATCCCTCATGGACAGAATTTGAAATCTAATGTCCAAAGGACCAGGTTCAAGCCCTAAGTTTGCCACTTAATGGCTAGATTATATAATATCTTCATGGAGCCCATTTTCTTATTTATACTATGTTAATAATGTCTATGTACAGAGCCATATGTACAAGTTAAATATGATACTGCATGTGAAAGAACTTTGCAAATTGCTCTTCCAAATTTTTCTATTAGCAAACCATCTGAGTAGCAGAAAATCCTAAACAGTTATATACAGCAGACATCTTACTTGTGTCTGTCCACTGTGACAAAACATCCCCACCTTCAGCTGTTGGAGTGTTCACCCCATGAAAGCAGATCATACATAATGTCCTAAATAGACCAATGCCCTTACTTTACAGATGAGAATCCAGAGGTGTGAGACAGGAATGGAGGTGAAATGATTTATTCAAAGTCATACACTAATTCATGGCAAAGACGGGCATAAATTCAGCCAGACTCCTGACTCACTCTAGCCAGCCCCCTCCACCTGCATAATAACATACTTCTTTTAATTCTCCACCATTTAAATTTTGGTCTTTCTCTTTTACAGCAAAGAGAGAAGAAGGTGATTGAAGCTTTGCTGACCGGGATAAAGGAAGAGGTGTTTAATTTGACCAAGTCCGGAGGTTCAAAGGTGAGTTCCTTGAATACATTTTTGATATCCATCCCTCTGAGTCTCTAAGCCTCGAAGCAGATGCCAACTTAGTCTAGAATCCCAACTGTAGTAGAGGGACCAGCCAGCAGCAGGGTTATTAGTGCTGCTACATATTTCTTTCAATTAATCCCCATTTATAATTGAAGAGCTCTCCAAAACATTAACATTAAAAGACTGCAGTTTGAGATAGGCCTTGAGTGGTTCATGGGACACCCTTAGAAAGCAAATGCTAGAGAAGGTTTGTTTCTATCAGAAGGATAGAGATGCTACTTCCACGCTATACTTAAATATTTACATCTCCATCTTCCTTTCTAAGCCGCCCAGAGCAGGCCAAGACTTTTGATTCCTCTCACCCAGCAGAATGGCTGGCACACCATATATAGTATAGGGATCCTATAGATGGTTATTGAATGAATGAGTGAAATAGTTTCATCCATAACTCTCTTATCAGTTTATTCCTTAACAGAAGAAGAATCCCTAATAAATTGACTTCTGAATATTATTTTTCTTCCCTTAGACCCTCAGTCTCCATCTTTTCTACCTAGATTTCCACTAAGCTAATTGTAACCTCTATTTTGCCCTTCCTCACAACTTTTCCTGATACATAACACTCTATAGTTGACTAGTTAAAGGAACTGTTTACAATATTCTTTATTTTGTGAAATAATAATGTAACAAAATATATAAGGTAACACAAATAAAGTTGGAAAGACAACCTAACCAAAGTCACAAAACTTTGTTGGTAGATTTTAACAAACATTAATGTGCATGAATGAGAAATGTTTCTTGACAGTAAAGAAGAAATTTCTCTCTAGAGCCTCTTTCTCTACTTTCCAGAGCTTACGCTTTTATCATTTCCTTTAAAAGGGGGAAAATCTTGATTTGCTGTTTTCTAAGATGTCACTTTGTTCTCTTTCCTTTCACATATTTTAAGAAACTTCCCTTTGAGTTTTTCTTGTCACAGTATGTATTTTTTCTGTTATATTTGAACTGGAAGCTCTTTAGGACAAGGATTGTCCTCTATATATGGACAGAGCGATGTTTACTTTTAGTGCTCAGTACTTTTAAACCTCTTCTTTTCTTCAGAGAAGGGGCACTAATCATAGGCTAATACACCTCAAAAAGGTAGATCATGATGTATGAAATGGAATAGTTTCATAAGACAGAAAATAAAAAAATACAATAAAATGCAGAGGTTAGATATGAGTTTAGGTCTGAATCAGTTATTGAAGAGGTACAGAGTGATAAAAAGGGAATATGTTACTGGGAAATAACTCTGTTGGGAGGTCAAAGCACTGGGAAGAAAATGAAATTCAATAACCATCTGAGTACTGACTCAAGGTTGGGAAGGATTCAGTGATGAGGAAGACATGATTCTTCGCCTCCTGCAGTGAAGAGAACACACATGTACACACAACTAGAAAGCAAAGCGGACCTGCATAAGACAACAAAGATACAAAGAAAGGACATTCTAGGAAAATTTAAAGAACAATACAGCTTTACTTATTAAGGGTGAAAATTATTCAGAGTGCCTCACATTCTAATGTATGAAGCTGGTTTTATTGGTTCCCGGAAGTCACGAGGGCTATTATTTTCCCAAATCAGGAGCACTTTGTATACTCCTCATTTTGTACATTGTCACTAAGTTTTTTATTTACTGCCTTTCCTAAATTTTGGGACACATGGAATTGTACTTAAGATTTTAGGTTAGTATTTAAGCACAGCAAATGTGATTTCATAAGATACGCATTTTTATTAAGTGAATCTCTATCACTTTTTGAAATATGCCTTGCATTAATGGATCTTGTAAATCAAAGATTCACAACTAAAAGGAATCTCCAGACAACATATGGTCCACTTAACGACTTCTCAGCAGTATTTGTCAAAAAGTCAAATGCTATCACTGGACTAACAGGTGCTAGATTTCTAAAGTTATTATGATATTAAAGAGTCACTTTAGATTTTTCAATCTGTGATGATAGTACAATATAAAGTCAATAGCTCTTGATTTTCTTGCTATGTTACATACTGACCACTGATGGTAATGTGAAACATTTCCTGCTATTCACTGATTAAAAAAACCCACATTTTTCCAGAGACTGGGCAGGTGATAAGAGGTCAAGAAGTAATGAAATGAAAGAGGATAATGCAAAGGAACTGAAAAGAGAAAAACATTAAAGCGATGTTATTTTTTTCCCCTGTGTATGCAGATGGACAGGAAAATTATAGCAGTAATTGCAGACTCCTTTTCACCAAAGACAGAATGGCCTTGGGGAATTAGGGTATGAGAGAAAAAGTCCAGTGAAACTACATTCTCATCCAGGCTCCACCTGAGTTGCTAGATTTGGCCAAGGTCATTTACCCTTCTGTGCCTTAGTTTCTATAACTGTTGAAAAAGATTGTTTTTTTTTAAACAACAGAAATTTATTTTCTTTATTTCTCACTCCTTTTTTTTAAAAAAAAAATTATATTGGATCAGTTGATTAACAATGTTGCGTTAGTTGCAGGAGTACAGCAAAGTGATTCAGTTATACATATACATGTATCTATTCCTTTTCAAAATGTTTTCCCATCTAGGTTATTACAGAACACTGAGCAGCGTTGTGCTATACAGTAGGTCCTTGTTGGTTGTATAAATATATTTATTTATTTTTAACATCTTTATTGGAGTATAATTGCTTTACAATGGTGTGTTAGTTTCTGCTTTATAACAAAGTGAATCAGCTATACATATACATATATCCCCATATCTCCTCCCTGTTGCATCTCCCTCCCACCCTCCCTACTCCACCCCTCTAGGTAGTCACAAAGCACCGAGCTGATTTCCCTGTGCTATGTGGCTGCTTCCCACTAGCTGTTTTATGTTTGGTAACGTATATATGTCCATGTCACTCTCTCACTTCGTCCCAGTTTACCCATCCCCCTCCCCGTGTCCTCAAGTCCATTCTCTACGTCTGTGTCTTTATTCCTGTCTGCCCCTAGGTTCTTCAGAACCTTTTTTTTTTTTAGATTCCATATATATGTGTTAGCATATGGTATTTGATTTTCTCTTTCTGACTTACTTCACTCTGTATGACAGACTCTAGGTCCATCCACCCCACTACAGATAACTCAATTTCATTTCTTTTTATGGCTGAGTAATATTCCATTGTATATATGTGCCACATCTTCTTTATCCATTTATCTGTCCGTGGACACTTAGGTTGCTTCCATGTCCTGGCTATTGTAAATAGAGCTGTAATGAACATAGTGGTACATGACTCTTTGAAAAAGATTATTTGCCTCTTTAGTGATTGGGAAGATAAGATAATTCTTTAGGGGCCCCAAAAAGTGGTCAGAAGAAGGTGCTATGAGAAAACCAAGTAGTACTATTATTATTGAGCTGTGTATCCTGTTGGCATGAGTCATCTTGCTGCAAAGACACAGAAGCAATTCCAAGTGTGGCTGAGCATCAGAGACAATTAGAAGGAGGCCAGTGCACTTAGCCGGTGTTAAGGTAGATTTTAGTTGCATTGAAATCTGCCCTTTACTCGTTCAAAAAAACCAAAGCCGGGGGACACTTTTAAAATAAGTATAGCAATGTGATTATACAAATAGACTTTCAAAATATTAAAGCCAGTTTGAATCCATGGTTTGCCACTTAGTACTATGACCTTGGGCAAGTTTCTTTAAACTTCATTTTTCCCATCTGTATAATAGCATCTATAGGGCTATTGTACGGACTTAAAAACGTACAGGGTTACAAGGACTCAAGAAAGTTAGCTATTATTGTAATTTATAGGAGATAGAAGAAAGTAGAAATTCAGATTGATAAATAAGTGAATCTTTAAAAAAAGTAAGAAAAAGACAAGTTTGTATTTTATAAAACATTATATGATTCAAGGGGTCTAGGAAGAGGCAAACTTGTTTTGTCAAGTCTGAATCCACCCCTATTTCATGAGTCTACCGCAACCCGTCAAACCTATGATATCTCGCACACAAAACACAAACAGGAAAAACCTTCCGTGTGCTTCAACAAAAACAGCTTTCCATTCTAAAGCCACCTATATATATTTATATATATATATATTTGTTTGTTTGTTTGAAAAATCTCTTGGATACCCAATAGCTCTTTTAAAACAAATCTCAGATGCTGTGTTTCTGTTGTTTTAAAGAGAGAGCAATCAGAGGAGCGCGGATTAGCTCCCTTTGAATCTCCCTGGGGGCTGGGAAGCCTTCAGGCAAAGCCCGGGGGGCAGGACGCTTTTTTTTTTTTTTTTTTTTTAATCGATCTCCGAACCTTCGCTCCGGCGGCGGGGGCGGGGGGGGGCGCGGGTGGGAGGGGTCTGGCCGCGGGGCGCGGCGCCGCTCACCCATCCCCCCCGAGCGCGCGGCTGGGCGGCCGGCCGGCGGCCGCGGAAGATGCGGAGGGGCGGCGGCGCGGGCCCTACCCAGCCCGGGCGGCGGGGCGGGCGCCGCCCGAGGGGGTAGGGCGCGCGCGGGGGCGCGCCGGGCCGGGGAGGCGCGCTCCGGCCGCGCTCGCTCCGCGCTCCCTCAGCTGGTTCGCTCGCTCGCTCCCTCCTCCCTCGGCAGCCGCGGCGGCAGCAGGAGAAGGCGGCGGCGGCGGCGGCTGGGGATCAGACATGGCGGCGGATCTGAACCTGGAGTGGATCTGCTCCCTGCCCCGCTCCTGGACTTACGGGATCACCCGGGGCGGCCGAGTCTTCTTCATCAAGTAAAGAGCTGGGGACGGCGCGGGGGCCCGGAGGGGGCGGGAGGCTGGCGACAGAGGGGAGCGAGCCGGGTCGGTGCCTCTCCGGCCCCCTCGGCTCCTCCCGCGCCCCCACTCAAGCCCCGTCTCGGCCCCTTCTCTCACCCCTGCAGCGAGGAGGCGAAGAGCACCACCTGGCTGCACCCCGTCACCGGCGAGGCCGTGGTCACCGGGCACCGGCGGCAGAGCACAGGTAACGCCGAGCCCGGCCGGGCCCGAGCGGAGTTGGCTTTCGCCGGGAGGAGGCTGCAGAGCCCTGGCCGCCCACCTCCTGCCGGCAACCTGCCCCGAGCCGCCGTCCCCGGGAGGCGGCGAGGTGGGGCGGAGGCCGGCGGGCGGGGGCGGCCGCAGGTAGAGGGGCCGGGGGACTTCCCTCGAGTCTCCGGACGCCCCTCTCCTCCGTCTTTGATCGCCACTAGCCCACGGCGCCCTCTGCCCCATCCCAACCTGCTCTTCCCCCACGCCCCTGGGTGGCCCACTCCCCTCCCCCGGGAAACCTGGGATCCTGAGTTTTTCCTCCCGCGGCCACTCCTGAGTCCTCCGAGCGCCCCCCGGGCCCCCCACCTCACCCCTCTTTCAACCTTTAGGAAATCCTTTCCCACTCCCCTCCTGCAGCCCGAAACCCTGCCTCTCGTCCGCGGGGAGAATGTGTCCACATCCTCCCCCTCCTCCCCGGGAGCTGCCTCCCTCCTCCTGTGCGGCTTCCTCCTCCGAGGTGGGACTTGTGGGTAGGTGGCTGTTGGAGGAGGAGACGAGTTTGGGGGTGCTTCGATCCTCTCCGCGACAGAGCGGCTTGGGAAATCTGCACGCTTTCCCTCGTGCCCCCGGAGGAGCAGCCGGGGCAGGCATTTGCAGCTGCAGTTGCTGGCCAGCCAGATTCGAAGTCCCCGGCGGCGGCACCGAGGTCGCACACACTGCCAGGAGGCGGTGGGCGTGCTGGGAGGTGTCCTGCGGGAGGGCACTGGTGCCCTGATAGGAGAGGGTCGCCGGCGAAGCATATCTTCCTGGTGCCTTGGGTAGCTTGTTTGAATGCTGCTTGTGAGTTGAGCTGGAGGAGAGCTGATTGGAGCTTCAGTGCTGGTCTGGCTTTCTTTTGTCATTCTTTGTGTACATTCTTGAAACTTGTTTGTCTTTGAAACGTAACATGTGTTCTCTTCCTGGCCTGCCTCTGTTTCGGGTGATTGGAAAGGCTTGAGAACAGTTTGGGTGGAAGGTGAGGCCGGCTTCAGAAGTCTGTAGAGCTTGCCCTCCGGGATACTTCTCCAACTCTGAGATTCTCTTAAAGTTGCCAGGATATTGAACAAGCCTGCCTTCTCTATTAAATTCTGGAGTTCAGCGAAGTGACTAATATCTCTAAATTTGCAAAAAGGTGGAGGAGGAAGGGGAAAGCTGGTATAGCAAGCATGATGAGGTTACATTTTTAAGGCATTTCTGACTAACGCGGCGTCATATTTCTTAACTCCCTGTCGTCTTTGACTTGAATGTACATTTCAGTGTTTTGCATACGTAAGTCAACTTTGATGGCCTCTTTGCCTTATGGATAGTAACAGGTTTGTGTCACAAGAGATAATATGATTTTTATTTAGCCTAATCGTCTCGTGGAATTATTCCGTGACTATTTTGGCTATGTGAAATATAAATCTTTATCCTATTTACCCCCAAGGATTTGATAACATTCACACCTCAGAAAATTTTATTATATGATTTCAGGTTAATTTTATTTTTGCGAGATGATCTTGATTTTTCTCTGGTTTGGTTTACTTTGACTTTGTACACACATCATCGGTTTTTTATTTCAGAGCGGTATTATGGTTAAATCCAAGACACTGGTGGTTTGTAAGTAACATGTAGCACAGAATGGTGCCATCGTTCACCTGCATTATTGCCAGGTTTATTACTTGAAACTTCACATCTCTTAAAGTCAAGTCTGTAGAAACACACATGTACGTATAAGTATGTGATTTCAGATTTCTTTCCCCCTAATTAAGTACTTAGGAAGTTCTTTCTCATCAATGACACTTCCTGGATGGATTCACTTATGTAGCTGAAAGATATGGTCTTACATAGACACAACATACCTAGGAAGAAGTGGGTGTTACCTTTTACGTATAGTCTTTTTCTTTGGTTTTGGGGGAGTTTTTGGCCTACCGTTCAAGGGTACTTACCTAGGATTACAAGGCATCCCTTTGCTTTTTTGGCTGCCAGGGCGTAGTTCCTCTTCACTCTGATCAAAGTGTATAATTATGTCAGATAACCTCTAATATTGTTGATACTTTTCTGGTGGCTTTACATTTGAATTGCCATTTTCCCAAAAATGATATTATATCTGAGTTTTATTACCAGTCTAATGCTTTTGGGGGGGGGGGTTACAAACCTACTTAATAAATGAAAATAGCTGATCATGAAAAGGAATAATTAAAATGGTTTGAAACTTACTGTGCTGTTCTATGGATGTAATACTAATGGTGAAATGTATGTTTTTTTAGATTTGCCTACTGGCTGGGAAGAAGCATATACTTTTGAAGGTGCAAGATACTATATAAAGTGAGTTTTTTTAATTATGATTTTTTTCCTTGGTAATTCAAATGTTGTGATTAACCTTTGGTTGTATGTCTAGGTATGATCATGATTTCTTAAGGTTTATTGTATTATATTGACTTTATGCTTTATGAGTGTTGGAATTTTGAGGTAAAAGATGACACTCTTAGTTTTCTTATGTTGTTTGCCTGGACCTTCATTGATTTGGGAGTTAGATCATTTATGGCCACGGTTACATTTTTGGTGCCTCTGTATATATTTTTGAGTGATAGCGCATTACAGTATTTTGTCTTTAGTATGTTACCTTTTTTTTTTCTTTTTAAGTGAATTCTGTTCATGTGTATTTTGACCAGAACTATAAGTAGCAAAAGTGATGTAAAGCTAGATTACCGTTTGATGGACAATAACAGGACTGAAAATAAAAGTAAATAAACAAGGAGTATTTCACAAACATCTGTTGGAACATTGTTTGTAATTTGCCTCAGTTTATTTAAATATATCTAAGTTTTAAAAATACATATCGAAATATTTTACTGGTAATTGTGTTTGAATAAAAGGCTTTCAGTAGCACTTACAAGGGACAAATGACCAGTCCTAAAGTTAAATTAATTCTATAGAATATTGAAATAATTTTCTGTTCAGAGTTAACTTGATAGTACTTGGAGACAAATACAATGTTTGAGGGCAATATTATATAGGAAAATTTTTTATCCCTCAAGGGAAAATAAAGGTGGTTTTATCTTCATTTTAAATTAGAAACTGTTTACTTAAGAGCTTGTTTTTGTTGTTTTAAAATTTTTTGTTTAATTTTAAGGAACTGAGGCTTGAAAGAGAATGCTTAAATACAAGATTTGGTTGAGATGTCAGTGGTTTAATAATAATAACAGGTACCTAGCTAAAGGCACCTCTGTTACATTGGGCCCAGTAAGGTATTTTGCTGAGTGCCATTTTAAAGATGATGCCGTACTTCACTAAATTATAATTACCTATATGGTTTTAACATTTTTTAGAATGATATTTACATAAAATGTTAAGGGATATGTATAGTATTAGCTATGCTTGCTTTTTTGGATGTAGAAATAGAGAAAGCAGAACCAAGATACAGGAATGGAGTATAGTTTCATGATGTGGTCCTTCTCTGGATATGTTTAATTTACATCTTTTATTTGGAGATTGTGCTGTGCATTGTTAGATGGCCTAAAAAATAAAGGCATGAGTAAAGTGCAGAGTCACCAAGTATTTTTTCTAGTGGTTATTTTTATCCTGAATTAAAGTGAGTTTGTATTGCCATGAAAAGGGATGCTTCTTTTTTTTTCTGGACAAAGTATTGATATTTCTGAAGAAAGACAGTTTTTTTGGTGGAGTTCATTTATTTTTATCCAGTATAATTTTAACTACTGTACCTTAAGCCTAGATCTACAGAATAGGAGTAACATTACAATTCTCAATATTATTTAAATGTCGGTGAATGTGTACGTTCTTAGATGAATGTTTGACAGTACAAAATGTTATTATTCTGTGTGGGCCAAATATGTATGTTTTAATTTAGAAGTAGGCTGTTAGAAAGACTGAGTTTTCTTTTGTTTTACTAGCCGTTTTGATTAGAGTTTCTTGAGTGTCATGCCTAAGTAAGTTTCTCAGGCAAATGAGGACAATATTAAGAAAGTGGTAATAATTTTACTTTAACTCAGGATACATTTTTAAACTAGTGGGTTTTAATCATGTGGTATTGATAGACAGCCAATCATTGTGTCCAAAAGTAGCAATAAAGAATTTATATTATGAAGGTAATTTGTTCTAAAATTGAGCATATTTTAGAAATATACACTCATTAAACTTCAAGTAAAATAACCATTGACAAATACATGATTTGCTGAATGTTGGGTGCTACTGCCTTTCCTTTCTGGGTTATATCAGAAGACTAATTTCTTTTAAGATTAGTTAAATCTCTAATGTGGGCTGTAATTTCCTAGAAATTTTTTACTTACTTGTGTTGTTATAAGCAATTAGGGATGCCTGATCATTCTAATATAATAGGGGCACTACTTTTATCTTAAACTTCACAATTTACAGAGTGCTTTCACATATGTTACCACGTCTGAATCTCATTTTAATCGTGGATGTAGTCAGAAGAATTACTCTTTCCATTGTCACACCACATAATAAAACAACAGAAACATGCCTTTGGAATTTATGGTCTGCAAAGACAGCAAGATGAGAAACAGCAGGAACATGAACTATATTTAGAATGTTCAGAGTAGGAGAAAGGATAGGAGTCTTCAGTAGGAAAGTGATGACTGTTGGTGGATATATTTCTCATTGTTGGTTCTTTTTTAGATGAAGGAAGGAGGTTACTGCTCAAATTATAAGAAAAACAGGTGATATAGTGAGCAGGGTGGATTTTATTCACAGGGGAAGAGGGAAGATGAAAGGGAAATAAAAGACACATTGACCATCTTGTTATTCCTAATCCTGCGTTCCTGGGAGGCTCCCAGAGCAAGAACTGAAAGAGACTGAAAGAACTTGAGTTGTTTCTACTTTAGTTCCCAAGTGAAGTACATTTAACTCTCAAATTATTTCTCTCCTGAACAAATGTTGGTGTTTGTTCAAAATGGCAGAAGAAGAATTTATCTTTGCATAGTATTTTGGTATCAACGACTGCATCCCTGTGGGCATTAAGGAGAAGAACACTCTTGTGGGGAAGAGTTGGAAGGCAGGCCTTGACCCTCTAACACGTTGGAGCTCAGTCTTCCTGTCTTTAAATTAGGCTGGCTGGAAAAGATAACTTCTCAATTCCAGCCCACTTTCAAATTTCTTTGAATTTTATACTATTCTGGGAATTTACAGTATTCTACAAAATAATGAACTCACAGTGCCAAGAAGAGATAATGTGGGAAATGTGGAAAGTTACTTAGCTTTCCTATCCCGGTTAACTGTTTGATCTCCCTCTTTAAGCTTTGTGCAGATAACCATAGGTAAGTCTAAGCAGAGCCAGAGCTGTGTTGTGCTTGCTGTCTTTCTGTTGCTGCATTTTGTGTTTTGTGTACTTATCTTCCAGGGAGAGCTGTGTGCACGCAGTTAACAGTGCTAACTAATGTCAACAGAGGAGCTGATCAGAGTTGAGTTGTATAGATTTGAGCTGGATAATCAGTTTACTTTATACAGTTTTTGAAATTGGTTCTTTCATAAAAGTCTACAGTTCGGAAACAGAATATATAATATAGAGAAGGTATTTTACTTTAAATCCTTTTGGCCAGAAAATATTAAAATTTGAAAATTCTGTATTGTAAAGATAAATATTTAGCTTTAATTTTTTATGAGAAAAGCTTGCTTTAAGCTAACCAGCCTCTAAATTATTTTATTACTTGTGTGTGTGTGTGTAAATACATATACACAGAGTTTGAATTTGATTATTGTTTCCATATTGCTTTTTAACACTTAATTCATGCTTTTTATCTTTAGGAAGAATGCTGAAAATTGCCAGTGATTTTTTGTAATTTATAAAGTGTAGCTTTAAATATTCAAATAACTTAGCTCGTAAAGTACAGAAGATAATCTTATATATTTGAAGGTTATAAAACTTTCTGCTTCCTCCTTGATATATTACTTAATGACTCTGTAATGACAGGTCATGGTAGCTTAAAATGGATGTGTCATTGACTATTACTTTGTGCTTCAAAGCTTTAAGATGGTTAATTTAAAGGGCTAAGTAAATCTTAAAACAATGCTCTCCTAATAGTGAGAAACTTTTTCTAATTATTTAGAGGTCATTGTCTTATGTGGCAGGTTTGGGGATCAAAAAATGTCTTTGCAGGGTAATAAAGTAGTATGTAAATTTTGTGAGGTTATATTTTCATATTGCTTTTTTCTTTCTTTTTTTTTTTTTTTTTTTTTTTGCGGTACACGGGCCTCTCACTGTTGTGGCCTCTCCCATTGCGGAGCACAGGCTCCGGACGTGCAGGCTCAGTGGCCATGGCTCACGGGCCCAGCCGCTACGCAGCATGTGGGATCTTCCCGGACCGGGGCACGAACCCGTGTCCCCTGCATAGGCAGGCGGATTCTCAACCACTGAGCCACCAGGGAAGCCCCCATATTGCTTTTTTCTTGATTTAAAATTTTAAGTTCTGAAAATTGAACTTTTTCTTAGATATGTAAATAGAGCAGTGTTTGATTTTTGACTAATGAAGTTTCATTTCAGTATCTGCTATAGTTGGGTCTAATGTGTGCTTAGAATTTCAAACTAATCTGCAATGATGGGAATTCTAGTATGAAATAGCCATTTAAGGTTGCAAGTGAGAGGAAAATCTGTTTCTTCACAGATTATCACAATTCAAACTATGAGTGAAGACGGAACATAGCTGCCACGAGAATGTGAGAATATATTGCAATATATTTGATATTTTAAATTGTTTGGTATAATAGTACTATAATATTATAATTAGACATAGCAACACAATGTTTCAGAACAATTCCTGGATGTTGTACATCTTTTTTGCATTCATAACAGAGTTTTTGGACTAAGTAATCCTTTTTTTAAAAAATTTTAAATTTTATTTATTTATTTTGTTGTGCTGGGTCAGCAGGCGGTCTCCTTAGTTGTGGCATGCAAACTCTTAGTTGTGGCATGCGTGTGTGATCTAGTTCCCCGACCAGGGATCGAACCCAGGCCCCCTGCATTGGGAGCGTGGAGTCTTAACCACTGGGCCACCAGGGAAGTCCCAGAATAAGTAATCCTTACATGTGTAAAGCACTTCATGCTGATTCGATAGGTACAGCATAACAATTGAACTATGACTTCAACCTTCAAGGAGTTTGTAGTATAGAGAAAAGCATGCAGTGTATTAAAAAAGGGAGATGGTGTGGGCCCCATGAACTTGGTTAGTGTGAGGCACTTCAACACAGCATTCAGTGAATTTAATCCTCACAGTAGCCCCTAGTTTTCTTTTTCTCCCTGCCACCACCCCTTTTTCAGGATGAAACTGAAGCTTAACGAGGTTAAGGGCCTGTTGTAGGTCATATAGTTTCACTATGAGTCACTAGCATTCAAATTAACGTCTCTGGGCTGAAACCCTTCTAGACCTAAAAATACAGGGCAGTATAAACAGATCCTATAGTTTGTGTCTCTCCATAAGTAGGTTGCTTGGGGACAGAAATATCATTTCAGAGAAACAAGTATAATGGTTAGGTTAGTGGGCCAACCTACAAATAGAAGCTTGTTTCACCCCCTAAAAACCTGTTGACTAGTATTATTTTAGTGGTCCTTCCTTTGCATCCACTGAAGAGTGCTAGACACTGTTCTAGATGTTTGGTGATACAACTGAGACCCGGCCTTCCTGGAGCCTACAATCTAGTAGGAAAAAGAGACGTTAAAACAAAACATGGAACAAACATGTAATTTTAAAATGGCGTCTTCATAAAAGAAAAGCAGAGTGTTTTGTGGCAGATTAGGAAAGTTTACCATAAAGAACAGTGTTTCAGGATGAAATGTGTTTAAGTTTCAAGGGTGGGGTGACAGGATTTCCACCCTCAGTGAATTTTATCTGGAATCTCATTGTCCTTTTTAGCCCCAGGAAGGTTGCTCGGCACCAGGCCCGCTCAGTGTCTTCTTGTAGTGCCTGCCTATAGCTTAATGCCAGCATCCAGAGCCTCTGAGTAAATGGTGTCTGTACTGATGATGCTGGCCTCCACCCTCCCGAGGAGTTAATTGGGGTAGAACAGAGGAGTCCCGACAACTCAAGTGATTGCATTTGGAGAGCCCTTTCTGGATTTCTCAAATGATTTTCCCCTAATGTTGATAGACCTCTTTCTTTGTTTTCTTCTTATTCTCAAAGCTGGTGTAGTTTAGGAAGGGGGAAGAAATGGGGAGTAGAGAAAGAATTGGTTGGAAGAGTCAAAGAGTTGGAGGCCTTGAAGACCGGTAGGATGTAAACATCCCTGTCTAGGCACCTCTGTCTGTTCTACAAAGACAAGGGGTTTCTCAGCACTTGTGGGCCAATACTCTCTCCTGGGACCTTTTCGTTTTTCTGTAACAGATAATGTAGAAGTTGGGGTTAATGGTGAAAATTTACTTGTATAGATGTGTATGCGTAAATTGGAGTTAATATAAAAAATGATGCTGGGGCTTCCCTGGTGGCGCAGTGGTTGAGAGTCCGCCTGCCGATGCAGGGGACGCGGGTTCGTGCCCCTTTCCGGGAAGATCCCACATGCCGCAGAGCGGCTGGGCCCGTGAGCCATGGCCGCTGAGCCTGCGCGTCTGGAGCCTGTGCTCCGCAACGGGAGAGGCCACAACAGTGAGAGACCCATGTACCGCAAAAAAAAAAAAAAAAAAAAAAAAAAAATTGATGCTGGTTGTCCGTCAGACGGTGTCTTAAGAAGTCAGAGGAGGAAGGAGCTTACTTAGGCCGGGCTGACGTGGAAAGGCTTGAAGGAAGAGGCAGGAGTTGAGCTAAGCCTTAAGGGCATGGATGGAATTCAGATGGGTTGAGATAGATGACTGATAACATAAATTCATGGGGGTGGGGACATGTATAATATGTGTGATGAGTAGTGATAACTGCCCTGCTGGTGATTAGAAAATGCTAGGATAATGGGAAGTCAGACGAGGAATGCTGTTAGGAGTACTGTTTGTTGTTGTGTCTGGTCTTTGAATAAAAGGCTGAGATTTTTATTTCTGGGCAAGCCCACTGCAGGTGTTTTTTGGTATAGCATTAATAGCTTAAAGTGAAGGTTTTAAGGGAGATTTTAATATAGGCAGCTTGGGTTAGAAAGGGGCAAACCTGGAATCGAGGAGTCCCATCCTGGGTCTGTCGCTGTAACCTGGAAGTTAGTTGCTGGAACCAACTTGGTAGCAGTGGGAATGGAAAGGAAGGAGGCCATTGATCAAAGATACTGAAGAGGAGTTGACAGGCCTTGGGAGTCTTGCTGAGCTGGGAGGTTGTCAGAGAAAGAGAGGTCAGAAGTTACACAGAAGCCTTTGTGTCTGAGTGGCTACAAGAATGATTGGTACCCTTGACCAGAATAAGGGAATAGGTGGTTTGGGGGAGCGCTAGGTGGAGGTGTTAATGATGGTTTGGTTTTTGAGCTGCTTATCTTGAGAGGGCATAGCATTTTAGGTGGCTAAAATCTGGCCTTTCCAAAGGACTCCCAACATTATCTTCTATTCCTCCCTCATGAATAAGAAATACAAACCACCCCCCATCCCCCCTGCCCCCACAGAATGCTATCTCAGCTACCTAATTATCTCCAAGCGGTATGTAGATCCAAGCCAGGAATGTCATATTCATCCATCCAATTATTCATTCAACAAACACTTACTGAGTACTGTGTGCCAAGTGCTTTAGGTTTTATGAACGAAACAGACATGGACCTTGCTCTTAAGGAGCTTATAGTTAATTTAAGGAGAGAGACAGCAGTATCATAATCACAAACATATAGTCGTAGACTGATAAATGCTATGAAGTATACATCATGCTTTGAGCAGATGTATTTGTGAGGACTCGGCCCAGTGTGGAAGAGGCCTTTCTCACAAACATAAGGAATAACCCTTCCTCTGAAAGCTCAGCTGTGAAACCCCACAGAGTGATGAGAACAGAGCAGTGCAAAGTCACCTGAAAGATGAATTGATAGCATCTTGGGCTTGAGATTGGACCATAACCTGAGTGAAAGCGTTGCTATAGCTAAAGAAAGACTTGGGGTGGGGTTGGTGTGATGTGGAAATTTAGAAAAAGGAGAAAAGCTGCAGAAGTTACTCTCTACTATCTAGTAGAGAGCAAGGTTAAGCCAATTGATTTTGACTGTTATTCCAGTCCCAGTGGCAAGGTCTTCCAATTACTCAATCTTTCACTGATGCATTTTTTCCCTTCACTTCTCTTCAATACATTTTGAACTCATAATTATGTGCCTTAGCAATTAGGTACAATCATTAAACAAAATAGACCAAACAACTTTACCCTTCTGGGGACTGGTATGGTGGAGGAGAGAATATCAGACAAAGAAAATATAACTTTTATGGTATGTAAGAATATATAAATGCTGTAGGAAAAAAATTAGAGCAAGGTGTGTAGGATCAGGAGAGGAGTGAAGAGGGATGGGTGTGGGAGAAAAAGACAGTGGAATCAGAGAAGGAAGAGCCCAGCTGCGTGGCGGCCTCCTTGGTTGATGTAATTGGCTGTTACACGGGGAGATGTGGAGCCGTCGCAGGTCTGAGCAGAGGAGGAGATGCGTGGTCTGGCTTCGCCCTTTGAAAGGGTCAGTCTGACTGTTGTGTGAAGGTGAGACTTTGGGGGCCTAGTGGAGCCCCTCCAGTGTAAGTTCTCTCCCTCATCAGATTCTCTCCTTATATTTCCTTTTAACACTTAACAGGATCATGATTAAATATTTAATTGTGTAACCCCATATTTCTTTTAAGCTGCCAGCGATTATCAGTGCCATTGATTTAATAATAGTAACAGCTTTTCAGAGGGGAGAGACATAACCATATTAAATAAACCCCTTGATCCTTAATTCAGAAACAGTATGTTGAAAAAGCATGTTTTAAAATCAAGTCAATGCTTGCTTAATACCTGTTTGCCTACACTCCTTATGGTAGGTAAGCTTCATGAAAAGCAGCTCATTCATTGCTGTGTTTTTAGTCCCTCAGCTTAAACTTTTCTCATAGTAGTTCCTCAGTAAATATTTGTTGATTGATGAATTTTGATGATGACACTCAACTTCATTCAGAAGTTGAAGATGCTATTCAGAAACCTTGTAATGTGGCTCTTTGTGAAATTTAAATATTCTCTTTATGTGACATCTATCTGTCCCAGTATGAATTAGGAAGTCAGCTGTTTCTCGAGTTTGGCTCATGCGATTCTCCTCCAGGAGACAGATAGGATCTGCTCAGAGGCCTGATTATGGGACCAGATCCAGGATCAAGCCAAGATAATGCAGGGACCTGTGAGGGCTGTTGGGAGACAGCTGAATCCCAGACCTTGCCAGTGACCGTGCCATTTCCATTTAGAAATGTTCACAGTTCAGGCTGCTGTGGTTTGGAGAATGGGGGAGATATACTGTCATCTTTAGTATGAGTAAAGCAAGTGTAGACCACTGAACTCAGTGGGTCCTAGAGAGGCCTGAGAGAAATAGAAATTAGTCCTCAGGAGGTACAGGTGACAGACATTTCAGAGCCACGCAGAGAATTCCTTGGTTACTTAGAAGTAGCCTCCTAGCTATTTGGGAATTATTCTCTGAAGTGGCCAGTAATTTCAGAAACACCCAAGAGAATCCCTCTGGACTGTTAACTCCTTGAAGGCAGGGACTGTGTCATGTCATCTTTGTGTTTCCAGCACTTGACACATAATAGGCAATGAGATGTTTGAAATGAAGACCTATTACAGATTGTAAGAAAAACAAGTCATTGCCCAAATCTGAACATCCCAGGTCACTTTTCTGCTTCTCACTTGTCATCTAGTCAGGATTCATATTGTTGTAAATGTCAGTGACCCAAAGCCAACTATTACAAGCAAAAGCAAACTCTCTTCCCACATTAGTTCCAGGAGTGACACAAGTGAATCCTTCAAGACCCTTCCTCACTCACCTTTTTTCACTTTAGAAAGTTTTTCTCCACTTAACCATAAAAATGTTTGCCCATGGCCCCAAATTACACCCTTTTAGCTTTTTAACCCAAAAGATAAGGTTTCTTCTCTATTCCTCAATAAAAAAAATCTTAGACAAGGACTTTGACCACCTTGTATTACATGCCCATTGCTGGAGTGAAGACTGGCCCTCTGGTCTTCAGTAATTTTCTGTCCTTGGCTGAAACCAAGATTATTATCAACCAGCCTTCCAAGAAACTGTGATGAGAGAGGAAGGCCTGGTCACGTAGGAAGTCAGGGTGTGAAAGGCTGCATGAACAGAGATCTCCTGCTTCTCCCTTGTATACAGTGCACAGTGCTAAAGGCCAGGAAGGCCATGAACCTGAGCATCTGCAGACTTCCTAAGAAGTGATATTATCAATGATTTTCAAGGATGCTTTCTGCCTTCCGTTGAAGAAGAAGTAGTTGAAGATACGTGCAGGGTGGTTCAGGCCTGGACCCTGGAGAATGAAGAGGAAGAGTTAAATTCTGAGGAAGAAGCAATAGAAGCCAATCCTATACTGGCTGCCTTGAGCAAGGGGGACTGAGGAAACCAACTTCGATTTGGTACAAGTGACAGTACAGCCTCACTGTGATCAAAACCTCCACTCTGCTACAGTGGGCCAGGGATTCCCTCTGGTTCTTCTGAAATCACTGGCCACTTCAGAAAATAATTCCCACACAGTGTCAGTGCTTGAGTAATGCTACCCCAACTTGCTTGCTACATTGCCTCCCAGGGATGTTCTACATGCTTTCCACCCCCACCCGCCCCCGTCCCTTCCAAGTGACTAAGATTCTTTACACATATTATTTCTTTGGAATAGACATGGTCTTCGAAAGAGAGAATTTGCCTCTGAGATGAAAAATAGTTTTAGACTTCATATTGAGTGAATTCCATCAGCTTTTGCTGAACTTGGTTGAAGGTGCATATAATACCCATTTTATTAAATATTTACAATGAAGCTGTTTAACCTAAAATTTAAAACTTAGTAAAATAGGACAGAATAGCAGAGACTTCAGAAGAAACAAGGAATTACTCCTTGCTCATTTTTCATAGTATACAAAGCAATGGTGGAGAGAAAGTAACTTGTTAAACTTAGTGTCAATTTTTTTTCTCTGTTTGAAAATTCATCTGTTCCAGTTTTTATTTTGAAAATTTTAATCTATCACAGAATATAGATGCATCTAATAATGATGGCATTTAAAAAAAATTTAGTAAAGAAATGTCAGAGAATGATTCCAAATCTGTGTTTAGTGTGTGTCCTTTTTTCCAACCTGTTTTATAATGTTAAGTGTTTCTTTCTGATTATAGAAGTAAAACATTTGGAAAAAACTGAAGAGTATAAAGAAGGAGAAAATAAAATCACCTGGTCTCATTATGCAGAGAGAATTTCTATTAATATTTCTGTATATATGCAAAAATATTTTTTTTTTTAATAGTGTTTCTTTATTTTTACTTGTTGACAGTTTTGCTTTATTTATTTATTTATGGCTGTGTTGGGTCTTCGTTTCCATGCGAGGGCTTTCTCTAGTTGTGGCGAGCGGGGGCCACTCTTCATCGCGGTGCGCGGGCCTCTCACTATCGCGGCCTCTCTCGTTGCGGAGCACAGGCTCCAGACGCGCAGGCTCAGTAATTGTGGCTCACGGGCCCAGTTGCTCCGCGGCATGTGGGATCTTCCCAGACCAGGGCTCGAACCCGTGTCCCCTGCATTGGCAGGCAGATTCTCAACCACTGCGCCACCAGGGAAGCCCCTGCAAAAATATTTTTAAAGATTTGGGTCTTATTGCTAGTACTGTGTCGAATGCTGTTTTCATTAAAGTTATATCGTGTGTCCTTATGTCATTATATATTCAATGGAAGATTTTTTAATAACTGATGTTTTATCTTATGAATATATAATAGTTTAATCATCCCTCTATTTTTAGATGGCTATGTTGTTTCCAACTTTTTGCTGTGAGAAAAATCCTTATATAACATATGCATGTCTGTTTCCTAGACTTGGAATTATTGGGATAGGGTATGAGCTTTTTAAAGGGTTCATTACTTAACATTTTGCCAAATTGCCCTCTAAGAGATTTGTACAAAGTTATGTTCTCCCCTTAGTATATGAAGTGTATAAAAGTGCCCCTGTTTCTCCATACCTACAATAAATACTCCAGACAGATGAAATTTGAAGGTAACTGATGGAGAATCTGTGTGGGTTGTCATTAGTGATTCGGAGAGTTTGGAACAGGGATTAGTCTTTATCTGTTGCTACATAACCAACTATACCAAAACTTAGTGGCTTAAAACAACAATGATTTATAATTTCTCACCTTTCTTTGGGTTGACTGGGCTCAGCTAGGCTGTTCTATTTCCTGTGATATAACTGAGGGCCCTCCTGCAGATACATTCAGCTGCAACTTGGCTGGAATATCCCGTGTCTTCTCTCCTCGTGGCCTCTCATGACTTAGTAGTCTATCTAGAGTTTCTTGCTAACAACGCAGCTGGCTTCTAAGAGGGAACGTTCCAAGAAGACAAGCCCCTAGGTGCAAGCGTTTATCAAACCTCTGCTTGCATTATGCTTGCTCATGTCCTGTTGGTCAAAGCAAGTCACATGACCAAGGCCAAAATCAAAAGTGAGAGAGAACTACACAAGCCTGTGAATACCAGGAGATGTGGTTCATTGCAGACCGTTGATGTAATGGATTACCAGAAATAGTAAATAAGGTTCAACTAGCATTGCAAGTCTGATTGATGAGCAATAGCGCTTTGGAGCACTGTGTTTGGAAAAATTTGGAGATCAACTTCTGGATCAGTAGGAAAGCGTATTGTGACAAGTTAATGATGTTTGCAAGGGCTTAGGTGAGGAGGTTGGTATAATGGTGTATTTACCATCCTTAATTTAATATCTGAATTTATATCATAAAGCCACAAACGTAAACATGAAAGGCAATTCAAGAGCTTACATGTAAGCCCAAATACTTTAAGAACATTGGAGTACTTGAGTAAAGCGAGCCTTAAGCTTTTATTCATCCTGGTTTCGTACTGACAATTAATACAACTGGTAGTATAAGATATCAATAATTGGGCTTCCCTGGTGGTGCAGTGGTTGGGGGTCCGCCTGCCGATGCAGGGGACACGGGTTCAGGCCCCGGTCCGGGTCTTCCCGGACCACGTGCCGCGGAGCGGCTGGGCCCGTGAGCCATGGCCGCTGGGCCTGCGCGTCCGGAGCCTGTGCTCCACAACGGGAGAGGCCACAACAGTGAGAGGCCCGCGTACCGCAAAAATATATATATATATATATATCAATAATTGGCATCTTGTGCTAGATTAGTTTGCAAGATACCCGTATTTCACACCAGGACTGCTCTTTCCCATTGCTGAGTGAAAAAGCTGTAACAGGGTTCATAGATGAGGAGCAAGTATCTATACTAGTGCCCAAGGTCAGAGTATAGGTGGGTGGATGGCTAGATGGATGGAGACATAATCTCACATATATACGTATTTGCATGTGTGAGTGTGTGATTTTAAGAGCTTGACTGAGTTGTGAACTTGACGCTTGGATTTACTCATGTGATTTAACCAGTATTATCAGTGGCAGTATTTAAGAGTAGGCACTATGGCCTATGCCAATGGTCCCCAACCTCTTTGGCACTAGGGACCGCTTTCATGGAAGACAGTCTTTCCACGGACGGGGTTGGGGTGTGGTTCAGGCGGTAACACGAGCGATGGGGAGCGGCAGGGAGCAATGGGGAGCGATGGGGAGCGGCAGATGAAGCTTCACTCGCTCTCCCGCTGCTCACCTCCTGCTGTGCGGCCCGGTACCTAACAGGCATTCTGAGGGAGACTTACAGGAAAATGTTACTATTCCTCCTGATACAGTAGTGCGGAGTCTCTTTTATGCTTTTCCCTCTCACCCCATACTCTGCTCTCCCAGAGGAGGTTCTGTGCATGTCAGCAGTTTGGTGTGTGTCCTCCTCCCCCTTCTTTGCATAACTATACATTCATTTATTCATTTATTTTTACCAAAATGAGCTTGTCCTATATGTACAATTCTTTGACTTTTCCTTTTTATTTAATACCTTAGATCTTTTAGTATTAGTACTTAGAAGTCAACACCGTTCTTTCAGTAGCTACAAAATATTCATTAATTATTTAACTGGACATTAATTATTTAGTTGGACATTTAGTGTTTTTCCATTTTTTTCCTCAGTTTCTAAAAATGTTGTCATGAACGTACTTATACATAAACTGTGGCCGTATGCAAATGTTTTTATAAAATAGATGTGGAAATTGCTGAGTTAGGCTGTATACGTACTTTAGCTTTTGATAAACGTAGTAAAATCCTGCTAAACACCATAAATAGGGTCTGAAAATATTGAAGTGATTAAAATGCATAATTATAAGATTAATGAAAAGCAGTATTTTTCATTAAGTTCATGGAGTCACACACAAAAAATAGGAAAGTGGTAGAAAGTGACACATTGTGCAAAACTACATAATGAATCAGAAAGCCCCAAATGAAAACAGGGCATTCACCCCCTAAATTCCTTTTGGAATTGGAGTTGGTGCAACTATTGGAGCCCTTCGACAGTCACGTTTAGATTAATTTGTGGTTTTACTATTTGTGGTTTACAGTTAGGCCAACTTCCAAAAAATCTTTACCATCTTACCCTCGCATGAGGCAGTGTGGAGGATTATTGTCTCCTGTATCCTTGCCAGCACTTGGTGTTACCAGCCTTAAGTTTTGAGTCATCTAATGGACAAAAATGGTATCTTGTTTGAATTTGCGCGTTGTTGGTTTTGGCCATGCTTGTCATCTTTCCCTCTATTTGTTGCCTATTTGAGTCTCTTCTACAAATTGCCTCTTCCATATATTTTCTCTATTTTTCTATTGCTATTTTTCTTAATGATTTATGTCATTATGTACTTTTTTGTATTTTTGATATCTGAGCCAGTTAGCTTATTAGAGCTCTCCAAGGTATTTTTGCTGTGCACCCTGATAAGTAGAATGTTTTTGGTTATATACTCTCATTATATGTCTATTTATTTATAGATTATATATGTGTATTGTTGTCAGTCTGTGTCATACATTTTTTTTTTTTTTTTTTTTTTTTTTTTTGCGGTACGCGGGCCTCTCACTGTTGTGGCCTCTCCCGTTGTGGAGCACAGGCTCCAGACATGCAGGCTCAGTGGCCATGGCTCACGGGCCCAGCCGCTCCGCGGCATGTGGGATCTTCCCGGCCTGGGGCACGAACCCGTGTCACCTGCATCGGCAGGCGGACTCTCAACCACTGCGCCACCAGGGAAGCCCCTGTGTCTTACATCTTAGTAAAGCTTATTTTTTCCCTGTTTTATTGTGTTTTAAAAATAAGTGTAAATAGGGGTGCTACAGCAAAGGAAACTATAAACAAGACCAAAAGACAACCCTCAGAATGGGAGAAAATATTTGCAAATGAAGCAACTGACAAAGGATTAATCTCCAAAATTTATAAGCAGCTCATGCAGCTCAATAACAAAAAAACAAACAACCCAATCCAAAAATGGGCAGAAGACCTAAACAGACATTTCTCCAAAGAAGATATACAGACTGCCAACAAACACATGAAAGAATGCTCAACATCATTAATCATTAGAGAAATGCAAATCAAAACTACAATGAGATATCATCTCACACCAGTCAGAATGGCCACCATCAAAAAATCTAGAAACAATAAATGCTGGAGAGGGTGTGGAGAAAAGGGAACACTCTTGCACTGCTGGTGGGAATGTGAATTGGTATAGCCACTATGGAGGACAGTATGGAGGTTCCTTAAAAAACTACAAATAGAACTACCACATGACCCAGCAATCCCACTACTGGGCATATACCCTGAGAAAACCATAATTCAAAAAGAGTCATGTACCAAAATATTCATTGCAGCTCTATTTACAATAGCCAGGACATGGAAGCAACCCAAATGTCCATCAACAGATGAATGGATAAAGAAGATGTGGCACATATATACAATGGAATATTACTCAGCCATAAAAAGAAACGAAACTGAGTTATTTGTAGTGAGGTGGATGGACCTAGAGTCTGTCATACAGAGTGAAGTAAGTCAGAAAGAGAAAGACAAATACCGTATGCTGACACAGATATATGGAATTTAAGGAAAAAAAAAGTCACGAAGAACCTAGGGGTAAGACAGGAATAAAGACACAGACCAACTAGAGAATGGACTTGAGGATATGGCGAGGGGGAAGGGTAAGCTGTGACAAAGTGAGAGAGTGGCATGGACATATATACACTACCAAACGTAAAATAGATAGCTAGTGGGAAGCAGCAGCATAGCACAGGGAGATCAGCTCGGTGCTTTGTGACCACCTAGAGGGGTGGGATAGGGAGGGTGGGAGGGAGGGAGACGCAAGAGGGAAGAGATATGGGAACATATGTATATGTATAACTGATTCACTTTGTTACAAAGCAGAAACTAACACACCATTGGAAAGCAATTATACTCCAATAAAGATGTAAAAAAAAAGGTGTTAATATTATTTAGTCTTTGTTTAAACTTGGAATTCTGTAAAAAAATTCTACATATTTCATGATTCATTTTATTCTACTACTGTAATTTGAGATTTAAATTTTTTCTTTATTATAAATGGTGACTGAATGATTTTGCAGAAATTATTCTTTTAAACTTCTTCCTAGATGTAAAAAAAAAAAAAAACCAAAACCAACTTATTTCACTGTGAATCTTCAGTCTTTTGGTATGATTTCCTTTATTTGTAAATAAACTCTCATTAAATATTATTCCAGAAAAACCAAATGGGGTGCTAACCTGTCCACAGCCCAGTGTAGAGTCTAGTGTGCATTCACCTAGGAAATCAGGACTTGTGAGCGAAATATGATTTAGGCCCTTTACAGGCCAGTTAGGTTGGCCAAGAAGAGCATGCTCTCTGTTCTGTGACCACAGTGTGCATACCTGTAAGCCCCTGGCCACTGAGTACTCTGGTGAAGTGGAAAGTAGCCAAGGGTCAAACCTTGGCTCCGTTACCTTTATTAACCACACAGCTTGGAGAAAATTGCTTACTCTCACTAAGAACCAGTTTCTTCATGTGTAGAATGGAGAGGGTAGTCCTTGTCTTGCCTACTTTATAGGCTTATGATGTGAGTTAATCTATGTGAATAAACTTTGAAAAACTGTAAAACATGGGGTACATATGAAATACCTGGGTATTTATTTTGCAAGGTCATAACATTGGGTATATAAGACAACATGCTTCAGGATCATTTATGCAGGAAAACAGTTGAAAATGGCTGGCCTACTAATTGTGGTTCAGAAATATTTTAAGTCTTCATCGTGTGCAGATTTTAAACCTCTTGAAGGTAGAAACTATTACACATGATGGTCAATAAGTTTTGTTGTTGATGGTGTATGTACATTTAATAATAGACATATTTGGTTTTTAAAATGGTTTCTATTTAAGAAAGCCCTGTGATTTAGGAATTAGAAATCAGCTTATTTGTGAAATACCCAGTGACACTAAGGAAGACTTTCTTGAAAGAGTAAAGTAGCTATTGTCCAGGGCTGCAGAGAAAAGGCAGGGCCTGGCATGAATATATTCTCCAAGATAGTGAAGAACTCAAGGCATTGTAATGGTAGGGTCTCTCACGTAAGCAGTGGAACTGAATTATGAGGAAGGCGGTGTATGATACAGCGTACCCAGGAGTGATGATGAAAAGGCAGTTTTGAACATGGATAATGCTGTTTTTAAGAAATGTGTTTTATAATTTTTTTAAAAAATAAATGAATTTAACTGTAAAATAAATTATTATTGTCTGTAGAAGATAGTGGATGGAGGGAGGAGAAATAAAAGAACTGAACCCCTTGTCATTAATAAAAAAGAATAAGAAAATTGGGATTGCATATTTTACAAGTATTGACACTCAGGCTCTGTAACGGTGCTGGAAAACAGGCGCTCTCAGGCCCGTGCTGCTGGCTGGCCAGGCCGGCCCATGACCAGTAGTGGCCTGAGTAGGCTGGGACTGAGCTGTGGGCAGTGGGCCAGGCGAGGTCACATTCCTTCTGAATACTCTCCCCTCCTTCCCTCTCCTTTGATTCTCAGAACAACCCCATGGGGTAGAAAGCAGGACAGGCCTAGTCTAGTTCAACTCACTAAACCTTTTATGCTCACCCAGATGAGTGGGAAGGGGTGGTGGCATGCTTACTTATTATATCTACTTTCAAAAACTTATTTAAAACTCTTGGAGGGGTAGAAGACAGTGTGCAAAAAACAAACGAAATCCTTTGTATATTTGGAAGAATAGATGTATTTCTCAGAAATAGTTCACACTGAGGAATTTCTGTATTTCAGAAAAGAATGATAAAAGGACTTTTTTTTTTTCTTACACAGAGGAATTCCATGTCCATTTTGAACATTTACCTAATAATCTAGATTTCTACTATGTCAAGTCAGGCCCCCACCCCCCACCCCCTTTATTCTTTTTTTTTTTTTTAAAGAAGATGTTGGGGGTAGGAGTTTATTTATTTATTTATTTATTTATTTATTTATTTTTGCTGTGTTGCGTCTTCGTTTCTGTGCGAGGGCTTTCTCTAGTTGTGGCAAGCGGGGGTCACCCTTCATCGCGGTGCGTGGGCCTCTCACTATGGTGGCCTCTCTTGTTGCGGAGCACAGGCTCCAGACGCGCAGGCTCAGTAGTCGTGGCTCACGGGCCCAGTTGCTCCGCGCCATGTGGGATCCTCCCAGACCAGGGCTCGAACCCGTGTCCCCTGCATTAGCAGGTAGATTCTCACCACCAGGGAAGCCCCTCCCTTTATTCTTATGTGAATGATTTTCAGTCCAGCTGCTGTTCCTTTCTCAGTGGAGCTGCAAAAGAAACTCTGAATTGGAAACAGGCAGTATTATTGGTAAGAGAAATAAAATCTTTTGATGGGGTTCTACGTCCTTTCTGTATCTACCCAGCCTGCCTTTAAAGCCTTCTTGCAGAATACCCTGAGATTAAAATATTTCACAATTTTTGGCTTCAATTCCTCAAAAACATTACAGGAGAAATGTAATAGATTATTCAAGTTGAATAGATATGATTAATCTTGCTGTGTCAGTTACTGCTGTATAACAAACCGTCCTCACACTCCAAGGCTTAAGATAACCACTGTATATTACTGAGCACAGGTCCCTGGGTTGGCTGGGCAATTCCTCTAGTTTCTGTTGCATTTATTCTTGTCTGAGATCAGCTGTGGGTCAAGCAGGAGGCTCTGCTGATCTTGGCTGGTCTAAGATGGTCTTTTCTGAGATGGTGGGAATGACTGGGCTCTCTTCCATGGTCTCATTCCCAGTAGGCTTGCCCAGGCTTGCTCTTGTGGTGAAGGCAGGTGTCCAAGCAAGTGAGCCTTAGTGCTCCAGGTCTCTTGAGGCCTGGGCTCAGAATTGGGGCAGTGTCATGCACTGCTTTCCATTGGCCAAAGAAAGTCTCAAGGCCAGCTTGAATTCAAGGAGTGGAGAGATAGACTCCATCTTTTGAGGGAGGTTGGAAAATCACATTGCAAATGCTGTCAGAATGGCCATCATTAAAAAGTCTACAAATAACAGATGCTGGAGAGGGTGTGGAGAAAAGGGAACCCTCCCACACTGTTGGTGGGAATGTAAGTTGGTGCAGCCACTGTAGAAAACAGTGTGGAGGTTCCTCAGAAAACTAAAAGTAGAACTACCATATGATCCAGCAATCCCACTCCTGGGCATATATCCAGACAAAACTATAATTCAAAAATACATGCACCCTATGTTCGTAGCAGCACTATTCACAATAGCCAAGACATGGAAACAACCTAAATGTCCATTGACAGACAAATAGATAAAGAAGTTGTGGTATATATATACAATAAACTACTACTCAGCCATAAAGAAAGAATGAAGTAATGACATTTGCAGCAACATAGATGCAACTAGAGATTATCATACTAAGTAAATCAGAAAGAGAAAGATAAATGCCATATGATATCACTTATATGTAGAACCTAAAATATGACACAAGTGAACCTATCTATGACAGAACCATGGACATAGGGAATAGACTGGTGGTTGCCCAGAGGTGGAGGGGTTGCGGGGGGAGAGGGATGGAGTGGAAGTTTGGGATTAGCAGATGCAAACTGGTATATATGGAATGGATAAACAACAAGGTCCTACTGTATAGCACAGGAAACTATATTCAGTATCCTGTGATAGGGCTTCCCTGGTGGCGCAGTGGTTGAGAGTCCGCCTGCCGATGCAGGGGACACAGGTTCGTGCCCTGGTCCGGGAAGATCCCACATGCTGCGGAGCGGCTAGGCCCGTGAGCCATGGCCACTGAGCTGCGCGTCCGGAGCCTCTGCTCTGCAACGGGAGAGGCCGCAACAGTGAGAGGCCCGCGTACCACACACAAAATATATATATATATATATATATATATCTCCTGTGATAAACTATAATGGAAAAGAATATGAAAAAGAATGTATATATGTATAACTGAGTCACTTTGCTGTACAGCAGTAATTAACACAACATTGTAAATCAACTATACTTTAATAAAAAAATTAACAAACAGACAAGAAAAACAAAAGTTGTGGATATAGGGAGAGGTGGAAAGTTGGAACCTTTTTGTAATCTGTATAGAACATGTGCCCCTAAATTTACTGAACCCATTTGAAGTTCATGGTTCCTCTGTCTCAAATAGGGGATTACACTTGATCCTGGTCACGCTGCTGATCATGCACTTCAGCTATGTAGAAAATTAAGTGGACCTGTGTGTATAAGTCTCTTCTTTATTAAATCAGTTAGTTCCTAACTCCTGTAGAGCAGGGTTATTTTTTTTCCCCCCTTTCATGATGTGTTTAGTTGGTTTGATAGTCTCCCTGGGCTTTGTCATTTTAAGGTTCAGAATGGGTCCTAGTGCCTCAGTTGTGGGGTGTGGAGAAGATATTGTAGGTTTCAGTGTATTTAAGAAAGCTCTCAAGTATATAACCTCCCTTGTCCTACCATCCCCAGAATCCATCGACCAGGCACTTGCTGCCATATTACCTCCCATGTTATTTTCCTCCTGGTACTTAGCACTGGCTCAAATTCTTGTTCATATACTTTTTGGTTATTTGTCTCCCCTCACTGAGCTATCAGCTTCCCAAGAGCAGGGACTTCCTCTGACCTGTTCACTACTGAATTCCCAGAGCTTAGAAGAGTGCCTTCCTCTCCTTAGGAGATGCTCAATAGAGATTTGTTGAATATTTATAATAAAAGTTTTGTGATTAAGCAAGTCCGCAGCTCATTAAAACACAGCGTGTTATGTACTATGTCTCTGGTACATTGTAGACACTCATTAAGTGTTTATGGAACCTTTAGGGAGGGTCGTGGGCAGTGGGAGCTCAGAGAAAATGAAGAGTTGGAGCCACCAAGGGTTTTTCCAGATGAATGCGATGAAAGACAGATGAGCAGGAGAGTTTAGAGTATGGTAGATTTGTTGAAATGTTAGACTGTTGGATTTCAGGCTGGGAAGGAAGGAAGTGCAGCAAGAAGGAATCTGAAGAACAGAGATTCTCCCAAGACCAGAGACCCCACAGAGGGAGAGTAGTTAGACGTGCATGCTGGAGGTCGGGGGTTGTGTTGATGCACTACGATCGCTGATGTGCTGGTAATTTCAGATTATGTGCCAGGTTATGGGCACGATGGGGTCCTGGGATTAAGGAAATGAATGGCTCAAGTGGTTGAAGGACCTTGAGGAGGGGGGGATTGACAGCTGTTGTTTGAGAGGGTGCAGCAGGACAGCTGGTGTCCTTAGGGGAAAGTCCTTAACAGCCAAGATATTGGGGGTAATGCTTTGAGGAGAGGTTTGCTAACAACGGAGCACCGCTTCCACAGGAAGTTTCTTTACAAGACAGAGGTGGAGTGGCGGCTAAATCAGGGACAGGCTGAGCAAAGCCTGGACAGACCCAGCAAATGGGTCAAGGGATGGATTGGGAAAGGGACTGGAGATGGTATGAACTTGGGCATTGAGAGGCTTGATGGATTTAGTTTCAGTAGAATCTTAGAGAAAAGTGACCCTGGGACTAACCAGACAAGAGGCCGTGACTCATTTGGCCAAGGGTAGTGGTCAGCCTGGAAGTTCTGAGCTCTGCCTGTGTGGAGGGATTTTAGGTGGAACTCATGGGAGTTTACATGAGTTCTAAACAGATGTGTTCTCATTTATTACTTCAGTAGTTTCATTGTAGGTTTTTCAGAATATTTTAAGTATCTTTTAAAATTAGAAATGGCATTTTCTAAATGTAAACTATTAAAAAATGTGAAACAATGATATATGCAAATACTAAAGGACAATGATTTAATCAATTTGTGTAGCGCTATTTATCATCTAAAATCCAAGGATTAGGATTTTCAGATTAGTATTTTAATCTATTTTTTGGTCATAAAGTTTTTTACATAGGTATTAATCAAAGTAGATATTTTAAATGTAAATATTTAGTCTCTTTTTGCTGTTAGTCATTTTGAAAGTCCAAACTGTGTGGTGAACCAGAGCAGAATTTCATAATCTTTAAACCACAAAGTTGCCTAATAGGCAACAAAGTAGAAATGACAGTAGTGGAAGATTTTACAAAGTCCCAGAACCACCTGGCAATAATTTTAGGAAAAAACTTTTGACTATAAGCTCATAAATAGGGACTCTGTAACATAAAGAATAATTAATAGTAATTAATTTCTTGCCTTTGAACCCTTTGGTCAGACTTGTTCCATTGAAACGAGGAAGGCAAGTTAAAATAATCTACAGAATTTAAATTGTCTGCTTGTGCAATACAGGTGAGTTTATATTACACAGCAACAAATTGTCTAAACTGTGGGTTTAGACAATAAACAAATGTTTATTTTACTACTATTTGTGTCTGATGCTAAGTACTTTTTTAAACTTCTTTTTTGAGTATGTGTTTTATTTTATTATGAAAAATTTGATTCATACCAAATGAGTATAACATTTGTCCGACATAAAGAAAAATACGATGGTTGATCACTGCACCAGATACTCAGCTTTAAAAAGAGAACATGTCTCAGACCTTTGGACCCCCTCTTGCCCCTCCTTGATGCCATTTCTCTGTCGTTCCCCCACCCCTTGCCTCCATGGGCAACCACCATCCTGAGTGTTTATAACATTCCAATGGTTTTCTTTAAATTTTAACCACATATGTTTGAGTCCATATACAATGCATGGTTTAATTTCCCCAGCTTCTTCTTATAACTTCATAAAAGTGAAGACATTCTGTATGTGATTTGCTTATTTTGTTAAACATAATTATTTGTGAGATTCATCCCAAATTGATGTGGTTCATTTTTATGACTGTGTTCAGTGTATGATTATACTACAGTATAAACATTACCCATTGGTGGACATGTGTTTGCTCTTTTTTTTATGGCTTTATGTGAGCATTATCATATGTCTCCTCATGCACATTTGCAAGTTTCTCTTAAACATATAACTATGAGTATAATCGAGGTGGTAAGGTGCATTTCGACTTCTTTGAATAAATCTAAATTATTTTCCGAAGTGGTTGTACTGTTGTACTCCCTACAGCAGTATATGGGTTCTTATTGCTTCATATCTTTGTCAGCACTTCATATTGTCCAACTTTTACATTTTTGCCAGTCTGGTGGTTGTCAAATGTTTCCTAATTATGGCTTTTACTTTGAATTTCCCAGGTTAATGAAATTAAGCATCTTTTATTAGGTTCATTGTATATTCATGTTTCTTCCTCTGTGACATGTGCTTATATCTTTTGTCTACTTTTCTTTGTGTCTTTTTTCTTTGGATTTTGAGGAATTTTTTTTCTTTATTAAACATAGATAGTAATCTTTTGCAAATCTACTCTTTGGGTTTGTATCTTGCCTTCACTTTTTTTAAACGTTATACTCCCTTTATAGTTATTATAAAATATTGGCTATATCCCCTGTGTTGTACAGTATATCCTTGTAGCTTATTTTTATACATAATAGTTCATATCTCTTAATCTACACGTATCTTGTCCCTCTCCCCTTTCCTCTTACCACTGGTAACTACTAGTTTTTTCTCTATCTCTGAATCTGTTTTCTTTTTTGTTATATTCACTAGTTTTATTTTTTAGATTCCACATGTAAGTCATATCATACAGTACTTGTCTTTCTGTCTGACTTATTTCACTTAGCATAATACCTTCCAGGTCCATCCATGTTGTTGTAAATGACAGAATTTCATTCTGTTTTTATGGCTGAGTTGCATTCCATTGTGTATGTGTGTGTGTGCGTGTGTGTGTATGTATATAAAATCACATCTTCTTTATCCATTCATCTGTTGATGAACACTTAGGTTGCTTTCATATCTTGACAGTTGTAAATAATGCTGCTATTGCTGCTATGAACATTGGGGTGCATGTATCTTTTCCAATTAGTGCTTTTGTTGCCTTCACTTTTTTTTTTGATAAATTTATTTATTTTATTTATTTATTTTTGGCTGTGTTGGGTCTTCATCGCTGCGTGCAGGCTTTCTCTAGTTGCGGCAAGTGGGGGCTACTCTTCATTGTGGTGCGTGGGCTTCTCATTGCCATAACTTCTCTTTGCAGAGCACAGGCTCTAGGCGCACGGGCTTTGGTAGTTATGGTGTGTGAGCTCAGTAGTTGTGGCTCGCGGGCTCTAGAGCGCAGGCTCAATAGTTGTGGCGCATGGGCTTAGTTGCTCCATGGCATGTGGGATCTTCCCAGACCACGGCTCGAACCCATGTCCCCTGCATTGGCAGGCAGATTCTTAACCACTGTGCCACCAGGGAAGCCCTGCCTTCACTTTTTTTAAGGGATCCTTTGATGAATATATAATTGTTTATCAATCTTCTGTAAGTCATGGCAGATTTTTTTCTTTCCAGTCCTTTTATCCGTTTCCATTTTACCCTTTGTATTTCTTTATGTTTCTGGTTAGTACCTCCAGTACAATGATAAGTATTAATAGAAGCAACTACAGCTCTGACTTAAAAATAACTGCTTCTGGGGCTTCCCTGGTGATGCAGTGGTTGAGAGTCCGCCTGCTGATGCAGAGGACGCGGGTTCGTGCCCCGGTCCGGGAAGATCCCACGTGCCGCGGAGCGGCTGGGCCCATGAGCCATGGCCGCTGAGCCTGCGCGTCCGGAGCCTGTGCTCCGCAACGGGAGAGGCCACAACAGTGAGAGGCCTGCGTACTGCAAAAAAAAACTCCTTCTTATTTTACCATTAAGAATGATATTTAATGAAGATTTTTAGAGGGTATTCTTTCTAGGTTAAGAAAAATCTCTGCTATTCCTAGTTTGGTAAGAAGTTTTATTAGGAGTCAGTGTTAAATTTTATCAAATATTTTTTCTGTATCCATTTAGATGAATTTTTTTAAATTTGCTAACTCAGCAAATTACTGTGAATTGTGTTTACTACACTTGTTAATGGTAAGCCAGCCTATCATTCTTGGAGTAAACCCAACTTGGTCATGATGTACCTTCTCTTTTACACATTGCTCCATTGGGCCTGTTGATATTTTGTTTAGGACTTTGCCATTTGCGATAATAAGTGAAATTGCCTTGTAAATTCCCTCTCTGTACTGTCATTGTCTGGCTTTGAAATCAAGGTTGTTCTAGCCTCAAAAAATTAGGTGGAAGGTATTCCACTTTTTGTGTCCTGGAAAAGTTTGCGTGAGATTGGAATCAGTTGCTGAGAAAGGTATATTAATAATTTTCAACTGTTGTGTTGACTTTTCATTTTCTCTGTGAAGTTCTGTTTGTTTTTTTTTTAAGTTTTGAAATTACATTATCAGGATGCATTTAAGTGTAGAATTGTTATGTTTTGTTAAGTGTAGACTATGTCATCAGAATGAAGTCTACATTTTATCCTGGGGAGTTGACCTCTACCTCCATTTACACTTATGGTTTTGCCTATTTGTCTGATTTTAATATATCATACCAGCTTTAACAAAATTTTTTTAATCTGGAAATTTAGTTTATATCTGTTGTGATTACTGGTATATTTAAAATTATTTCTGCCTTCTTATTTTGTGCTTTCCTCTTTTATACTTTCTACTTTTGCCTTTTTTTTTTAGAGGGGGGTGTTTAAAAGGGTAATACATATATTGTCTTTTACATTAGACCCAAAATACTCAGCAGTAGATAACAAATTTTCCCCTCAGTAGTTGACTTTACAAGAAAGATAGATTTCAGTATGCACCACAAGTTCAGTAAGAGGTTATTAGAGGAAAAGCCTGGTAAAATCCCTTCATAATTTTGGAAGAAGTTATTCTAAAGAAGAGTACTGATCTTTGTTTAGTGGGAGGAGTTAAATATGTTGGTTAAATGCTTTTCACTTTTTTTTGTTTGTAGTTATGGATGGAAGCAGAGTGTTTGGTGTGTTTTTTAGACTTAAACACTAGAATCTTCTGTTAATAGTCTGATATTTATACTGGCTTTCAGTGATTTAAAATAAAATGTCATTTTTTATCAGGACACCAGGCAACATCAAGTGACTTCTGTTCTAAGGTCTGTACTTTGTGGGCACAGAGAAATGATAGGCTTTGTCCTGAGGGGTTCGTATGCCCCAACATTATATATTGATGTTAAATCAATGTCAGGTAAGAGTGAGAAACCCCTTTCTTTGTATGTCAGTATTGGGCTAACCCTCTGGGTTCATACAAGCATGGCTGAAGCATAGAGTGGAAAATGAAGCAAAGAGGGGAGAAGCAGTAAAGGACCAGTCAGAAAAGCAGGAAGGAACACTACTGGAGGTATGCAAGTAGACAGAATTGCCTGTCTGTAAACAGATTATTTTAAAGGTGTGCATAGGAACTCTTGGTACTTATCTGAAAGCTCGTTGTCCCATACTGGGAAGATCTCAGAAGCTCTATGTAAAATAACTGAAGTGTGTTTTTATATTATCAACTTTTTACCTGGTAAGATGGAAGTCCAGACAGTTCTGAACTTGTTTTGATCATGAGATTAAATAAAAATGCTTTTTATGAGATGCTTCTGAATAATGAACCCAACTCCATCTAGTAAGAGAGCCCCTGCCAGGAATGGAAGAAAGCAAGATTCTTTCTTATTAAATCCTTAAACCTTAGTTTTTCTTCAGGTCCCATTTGTGTACTGTCCTGTTAGTCTTCAGTCAGACATCTGCCTGATTACTGCAGTTTGAGGATCTGTAGATTTTTTAGTAAACTTTGGAATCCCCCGTATCTGGACTTCAGATGTAACCTACTTAGAATCAAGTGGAATATGTTTTCTTCCGCAAAAGAACATAACAGTTTAAAAGAGTGAATCATAGTCTTGGGCATACAATCTCATTAATCTTTAAAATTTGTTAGTGCTCTGCACACAAGATTGCAAAGGATTCATGTACTTAGGTGACAAGATTCTATCAGAGATAGAATTACTTCTCCTAATCCTCATAATAAATCAAACACATGGGGAAAAATTGTGACAGTTTCTGGCTTCTGTGGCACTGAGTGTGATAACACCTACTGACCCAAATATCCTAATACGCCCTGAAACAACTCACATGGCTCTCTGAAGCTAACTCATCTCTGATTGAAGATCTTTATCTTCAGAGACATTCCTGAAAAGTGTACATTGAATGAACCATCCTCCTCTCTGTAGTAGTTGATACAGGCAAGTGTACAGAGAAGGTAATTTTTATAATTAGTACTTTTGTTTGCTTTTTGAGAGGAATATTTGTATTAGGAAGTACTTTCCATTTTAGAATCTTGCTTTTTGAGGTTTCCTATATCAGTTATTGTCTCTCAAGGTTAGTATTCCAGGGACCTCCCTGGCAGCGTGTTCTCTAATTGGCAGAGGGATCAAAAGGTTAGATAGGAGCGTTTCCTTGCTTTGTTTTCTTTCCTTTAGGGAATGGAGCCAAGCCAGTCATTACAACTTCTGTGAAACAGAACAGGAAGTAATTGGAGATTTTTATAGAGCAGTGTGGAAAGCTGGCTCTTTACTTTAGAAAGTTGGTTGTATGGAGTTTCTCAGGTAAAAACCATGTGTTATTGGTGAAACTATATATGACACTGAATTCTTATGTTTCTTTCGGTCTTGGTAAGAAGGCACCCAAAAATCCAGTATGCCATTTAGAGTAAATGCTTCTTGGATCTAAAATGATGACACTGCTGTCAGTTCCTTAAGGTGATCAGCTTCTAAGACTTTTTCTTTTCTTTTTTCTAGCTTTATTGATAAATAATTGACATAGTCTAAGACTTTTTCTTAAAACAGAACTCCCAGCAGTAATATTTTCAATATAGCCTTCTCACACATTTGTTTGATCTGACCTCTGGTTAGGAATTATGGTTCTGTTCCCCTGTTTTACAGAACGTGAAAATTCATGCATTTATTTAAATATTTGAGCCCCTTAATTTCTGTCAAACATTGAGCATCTATTGGGAATAATTAACCAGACAGACTTGGCCGTTACCCTTACATATGTTGTAGTCCAAACACAAAAGCCCTTACATTGAGTTAAATTACAAGTCAGAAGTTTTACGAATTCAAATTAATTTTTAATTTCATGAGAAAAGATGAAATTAACTGAATATGTTACATAATCTGCCAGGCCCTGGGATGCAGAGGTGAAATAGGCAAGGTCTCCAAACTAGAAATTCTCAGAATTTCATAATAGATTTTGATAGTTATTATTTAGTAATGTAATAATATTTATCTAATACCTACTGTTTGCTAGGTATGGTGCCAGATGCTAGGGATAAGACATTGCATGATAATAATGGGAGGGGATATTTTGGTTTGCTTTTTGTTTTTGCAAACTTTGAGAAAACAGTTATTTGAATCAGAGACAACTTTTACTTGTATTTCAACTTTCTGTCTATTTGTTTTATGTAATATCTGCTGTTTATGGAACACTTACTACATCCAGGTACTCTGGTGAGTGTTTTACCTGCCTTACGTCATTTACTGCATACATTTTACGGACCTATCCACCGGTTTTTGAGCATTTATATATTCAGAAACCTTAAAATGAGGACCTCAAACCTTAAAGAACTGGCAGAGTTGGAATTCAAACTTGGGATGGATTGGCAGTTGTGGGGCTGTACCCTACCCAAGAAGATCTTTTAGCAGTTGAGTTTTGTGGTAAAACTTCCATTTACAGTATAAGTAATAGATGATCAGATTAAAATTCACCAGATCAAAAAAGAGGCAGTCGGGGGCTTCCCTGGTGGTGCAGTGGTTGGGAGTCCGCCTGCCGATGCAGGGGACGCGGGTTCGTGCCCCGGTCCGGGAGGATCCCACATGCCGCGGAGCAGCTAGGCCCGTGAGCCATGGCTGCTGAGCCTGCGCGTCCGGAGCCTGTGCTCCGCAACGGGAGAGGCCACAACAGTGAGAAGCCCGTGAACGGCAAAAAAAACCCCGAAACAAAACAAAAAAAAACCCGGGACCTTGAAGAATGTCTTTTTTAGTAAAGTTTTGAATTTCTTATAGGTTCTGGGCTTCCATTGACCTTACAGTTCTCCATTTAAGAGACTAACAGAGGGCTTCCCTGGTGGCCCAGTGGTTGAGAGTCCGCCTGCTGATGCAGGGGACGCGGGTTTGTGCCCCGGTCCGGGAAGATCCCACATGTTGCGCAGCGGCTGGGCCCGTGAGCCATGGCCGCTGAGCCTGTGCGTCCGGAGCCTGTGCTCCACAGCGGGAGAGGCCACAACAGTGAGAGGCCCGCGTACTGCAAAAAAAAAAAAAAAGAGACTAACAGAGAGAGTAGTGTCTAAAGTAGCTCTAACGAAGACATTCACCTGCTGTAGTGTTGTCTTGTCTCCATCCGAACATATCCCTGCCTCCCTGATTTCTCTGGCTAGAGTAGAAATCTTGTATCGTTTTTGAAGGGTAGAGAACAGGGCCATTTGCAGTTGTGATCCATGGCATTAAATGACCTGAGTCTGTACTGACTTGCTTTATTATTTCCCTAATTATCTTACCACAGCAAATCAGGTGTGATTTTTAACTTGCCCATCTTTCTTGTATTTTAGGTTACTTGTAAGTGATGAGGCATCTCTTTTGTCATTTCTGATTTTAAATGGCATTAAATTAGAATTAACTCCTGAGTAATTCAACTGATATTGTACAACTTAGAATATAAACCAGACAACAAATTACTGAAGCTAACATTCCAAGTAATCTCTTTTTTAAATTAATCAATCAATCAATCAATTAATTTTGGCTGCGTTGTGTCTTCGTTGCTGTGTGCGGGCTTTCTCTAGTTGCGGTGAACGGGGGCTACTCTTTGTTGCAGTGCATGGGCTTCTCATTGCTGCAACTTCTCTTGTTGCAGAGCACGGGCTCTAGGCGCACAGGTTTCAGTAGTTGTGGCGTGCGGGCTCAGTTGCTCCGTGGCATGTGGGATCTTCCCAGACCAGGGCTCGAACCCATGTCCCCTGCATTGGCAGGTGGATTCTTAACCTCTGTGCAACCAGGGAAATCCCTCCAAGTATTTTCTAGTGTGCCTTTAACTTTTGCTGGGCACAAGTGGAAATTCGCAGCCTCTGACTGTCATAAAAAGGGGTTGTTACTGTTTAGTAATACAAATTAAAATACAGCTGGGAATGAAGTAGTTAGCCCAGTCTCACAGACATTAGCCTCCTGTTTATTTCCTCCTGTTTGTATTCCTAGAAGCAAACAGCTGTGCATTCAATTTTATTCTTTATTTCTTTACTTAAAATCTGGATCTCAAAAGAAGCAAACTGGGCATTTAGGCTTAGAAAAATTGCCGTATCTTTTTTAGTTGAAACAATGATTTATCCATAATGTCAAAAATTTTTTGTGAAGTAGATTTACCCACAATTTTACCATCACCCATTTTCCTCTAGCTATAGCCATAATCTTTGTATCCTTTAGTAATCTTCTGTTTTCACTAGATGGTTGCTGTAACATTTTCTTACACTTCTGTAGAGTCATTAAAATGTTAACCTCTGCATAGTATTCCATTGTTCAACGTTTCATTTAAAACTCTATGCAGTTCACTTAGTTCCAAAATAACATTACTTTCAGTAATGAATAACATCCATTTTAAGCTTACTGTTCAAATGTCTTTTCTGCACATTGTACTAGTTAAATATTAGTCTTCTCTTAAAGCCATTAATGTTGTGCAAATTAGCATAGGTTAAAAGTTTCAGTTCAAAGAAAGTCAGGTATGAGTAAATGAAAACTTTTAATTTGAACAGTTGAAATTACTACTCAAAGTATTTGAAGTATTTCTTAGTCTCAGATCTACGCAAGGCCTTGAGGGATGTGTCAGAGGCCTTGGTGAGTTCACTTTTTATGTAGTGTATATGTAGCAGTGTTCGCAATTTTTGTGTAATTGATAGTAGAAGGCTGTTGATTACAGCAAGTTGATGTGACTCCTTCAGCTGATAGTCTGTCTATAGTGGGATTAAGGTGATTTTACCAATTGGGCATAGTTGGCTTCTGTGATTTGTTTAGTGATAGGTCCCCACATATCTCTTATACATAACATATTATGTATCTGTCATCCATGGACTTATTTTCACTCTGTTAAATCTATTTTTTAGTGTATATTATAAACAACTTTTTGTAATATAGTGCTTTCTTCTAACTTTATTTATTGTATGACATAGAGATATACTATAATCCCAGTGTTGTTCATTTTTTTCAGATAAAGTCCTTGATATTGGACACTTGGATAATCACCTCCTCCCCATTCCTATCATCATTATCATCATTTACCTTGTTTTTGTAGGCCAAATCATAAATTATTCCTTTTCTTTTAAGCCAAAGGATTTATAACTTTAGTTATTATATGGCAGCCAAATGGGGCATAACAATATATTATGTGAAATAAAATTTTGTTTCTGAGTATAAAAGAAATGCTCCTACTGGGAAATATAGAAAATTAATTCCAAAAAAAATACCTATACTCTGCCATCCACATATACAAACTGTTGACATATTTTTAGTTTTCTACTTATACATTTATACACATAAGGGAATTGGGATCATAGTATACACATTCATAACTTGATTCCATTAATATGTCTGCAATTTTTCTATTAAATAAATTGTCTTCTACATCTTTCTAGTAATTACTGGAAAAGCAATACATGCTGATGATAAATTCAGGCAGTTTTTATAAAGGGGCGTAAGAGGACTGAAAAAGTTCCTATGCTTTCAGCCCCACTAGTGACAATTTCTTATTCTATAATGACTACACAGTATTGTATTATATAGGTGTATCATAATATATTTCATTGATTTCCTATTTTCAGTGGTTAGTTTTCTAATCCTTTTTGTTAAAATAATTTAATTCTATGATAAACATCCTTGAACATAAATTCCTTAGGACATTTTGTTTTTAGATAAGTTCACAGTTGTATTGCTGGGTCAATGAGTTTGAATTTTTAATTTTTGACATTTTATAGTAAGGTATTTTTAAATTAAATTTAGTGGGAGGGTGCAAAGTCTTTATAATTTTAATGTTGTCCTAAGAAATAATTTTTTTGCTACTTGAATATTCTATGGCTAAATACTAAAATAAAATCAATAGTAATAATAGTGTTAATAATAATTATAGCTTATATTTATAAAAGAAAGCAGTGAGGTTTTTGCTTTCATTTAAATCAAAGGATTTGTTATAGAAACACATATTAATATTTTATATTAGAAGTGTTCAGAATATTCCCTAAAGAAAGAATATAGGAAAACTTAAGTATTTTTTATGGAATTTTTTTCTTTCACTCTTCAGTTTTACCCTCATGTTTTGAAAGGAAGAGAAAAGCAAAATGTTGTGTGTGTCTCTCTCTCTCTCTCATAGCTTATTTTGAGTTAATCATTGGTTTTTCACTGGGAAAACACTTCAGTAAATGTCATAAAACTTCCATCTGAATTTGCCAAAATATGTTTCTCTGTCTTTCCAAAGATCGAATTGTTAACCTCATTTGTAAGAAAATCCTTAATGTGTTCCGAGCAGACAGTTTCATAGTTAGCTACATATTAAAACACACAGCCGATACCCCTTTCCCACTCTGTGATTCCAATGTGTACCAAAGGTTACTATTTTAAACTCTCAGATTTAACAGATAGGGTCTTGCACAAAGTGAAAGCCAACCTTTTATAGATTCAGAATGGAACCTTTACTTTCTAAAGTGTGTTGGCTACTCTTCCTTCTCTAGGATTAGCAGGTATTGAGATACTGATATGTTGAGAATATGCCAGGGAAACAATTTCTAGGAGCAAAAACTTTTTGGCATTGAAAGAAGAGGATTTACTATAACATATGTGCTTTTGGAAATTAACCAAGATTGAGTTATGTGTGTGCCAGCTTCAAAACAGCACTGAGAATGTACTTTCCTTCAGGGCAAAGGAAAGAAATGTAATCTTGATTATTCAAATTAGATATCCCTTTTAAGAACAGAATGAGTAGATTTTTCTGGGGTCAGAAAGTAGTCTTACTTTTGTTCCCATAATATGAATTTGCACACTTCCATTTAAGTAAATGCCCCCCCCCAAAAAAAAATTAGTCATCTGATGTAAATCAGAGATCTTTTAAAAGCAATTGTACTATGATGCAATCATTTCTGGGAAAGTGCAGGAAGTTCACAATTAGGTTTATTGCTTTAGCAATTGCTTTGTATTTATGTTGAAATGCAAGTTTGTTTTAATATAAAATGGAATTATTATACATTTACCTTAGTTTAATGTTTTTCCTTATTACAGAACTTACATTTAAGTAATTTGAATGAGAGGACAGGTTGCTACTCCAACTTTCAATTTACTCCCACTGGAAAGGTTTTAAACATTAAATTGCTTTACTTAACAAATACTTAGTGAGCTCCTACTATGTGCTAGGCAAGCTCTGATTTTTTTTCTGCCAGCATCTTGGTAGATGATTTTAAAGTGATGACCACTAATTTATGCATTATTCTTCCATAAGAAATGGGTTTCTATTTAATTTTAACTCTCCTTCCATATAAGAGTGTTATATTGAACGTTTTTGGGAAAATGTTTTCTATTGAGGCAAAGAAAATGGGTAAGTTATGGGTAAAACAGATTTTTCTTGAACATGAAATTGCTGGACGTAATTCATCCCTTCCAGTCATTTCCGTGAAGACAATATTTTTTTTTCTTGCAATGTTTTAAGATTTAAAGGAACCAAAATTATAAGGCACCATCTCTATGCACTTTCTAATTCGACCTTTCAGTTTTAGGATATATTCCTTGTCAGATTGCTTTGTGAATTTAAAGAATAAAGCACTTAAACATTTCATCTTGTAAGAATGTAGGCCTTGTGAATAAATATAGATAGAAATTTTTTTCCAAGTATTATATTAGCAAGGTATTGATGAAATAATACTTGAAATTATAGGGGTAAAAACTAGACGGTGTAATTAGACAAGTACTGTAGTAAGTACGGAAGGGTCAGCATTCACAGTTACTTTGGAAAAACATAGCTGGCTTTTTCATTTCCTTCGAGTGTTTACAGTCTTGGTGTGTCATCGCATCCCAGTATTTTCAAGTAGCAGTAGGATGCTGTTACATCACCTTGAGCTTAAAATATTCTTATTTGAACATTAATTGCTAGAATAACAAAATGTTTTTCTAAAGCTATTTTACTCACACATCAGAAGCAAAGAAATTCTAGTTTTATTTTTCTATATGTCTTGTAACTACACAATTTTTGCTTCATCTTTTAAAAGAGTAACATTGTATCATATAAATACTATTCCTCATGTTGATTTTCTGGATAATTGAGAATGTGTTTTGTGTATGAAAAACAAAACAGGCATTTCATTGAAAAATGTTTTTATAGAGGTATAGCGTAGAAAAATAACCAATTTGTGTGTGTTTTAAAATTTATGTTAAAGCATTGAATTTATACGCTGAATTTAAGCTTGGCTTCGCTATGTGTATCGTGGTTTTAATAATAAAGTGTAATCAACTAAAATTTGTACAAAATATCAAAATACTCCTTGTTATTTTTTTTTAAAAGATGTTTACCACTGTCTTAATATTTTCATCATTTCTTAAACTTTTACTTTCTTATGTTCTGTTCCTACATTTGTTTGGTGCTTTGGTGCATAATTACTAAAAGTAGTTCTTTGTCATGAGTCATGTTCAGACTTTATATGAATCATTTGTTTAGAACTTGCACAAGTGCATTGTCTCATAGAAATAATGTGTAGATAAATCAGCCAACTTGTGATGTGTAATACTGATAGTACTGGAAAACTTAATTCATCTGCAGTATTTTTGGGGGCAGATACATCCCTCTACTGTAACATTGTAAGGATTCTCCTTTGCCTTCCCCCTCCCTTCTTAATCAAGTGTGATGGAAACCTCTTTCTCTAGCTCTAAGCTTTGGCAGATGGCTCCTGGGCTTCTTATAGGGTCTCCAGTGGAGTTTTGTTCTGGGTACATGGAAGCTGGGGAGAAGAACCATGTGAATATGAACAAACCTGGGCTTCCCATTTGGACGCTTCTTAGTCTGAACTAGGTGCTTGAGAACTAACCAAGTTAGTATCAAGAACTAACCAGCAGGTCCTCTATCTTCACTGTTCTCTATTCACCCAGTGCTTCTTTTCTTCCTGGCCCACTTCCAATGGGGACACAGTCTTACTCTTTCTTCTTCCTTTCCTGGAGCAGTTTCATAGCCCATGTGGTGGTTTCTCCAGGTATGAGTGTGTGTGTATGTGTTTCCCTTTATTCATTCCTTCTTTCCTTCCAACACTAGGAAGATGAGAAATCAAAACTCTTTCTGCAGCCCACCTCCCTTCCCAGCCCATTCCCTCCACTGCCCACCTCTCCCTATCTGACTGTCTCCTTGTTGTTTGATAGACCCCCTTCTGTCAGTTGTGTAGCCACACAGGTTATGGGTCTTTGGGCATTAAAAAGCTATGATTTGTCCAATTGAGAGTGACACGCTGACTACCCTAGACATTTTATCACTGATATTGGTGTTAGGGTTTAAGGAGCAAAGAGTCACAAAAGACGCTTCAGAGTTTAGGAGAGGAAATGTATTTAGAGGCTGTGAATATAAATAATAATCATATTTGAGGGGAGAGGAGAAAAGGGATGCAGAATTGGCCATAGGTTTTCCTCTTTGCCCTCTTTCTCTTCCCAAGTTCCTTGCATTTGAAGCCAGGCAGGATGGAAGAGGGGCGTGAGGAGGACAGACTGGGAAAGAGGAGAGAAAGCGGGGGGGAACCTCTTGGAATAGAGCAAAGTCTGCAGGGTCTTAACCGTCCTTTGAAGCAGAAGTTCTTAACCTTTTTAAAATCTGTATTACACACATGCGCACAACTGTATGATTGCAGAGCAGGCCAATTATATTGAAATATAGGTAGGACAATTTTCAAACATATTTGTGATACAGTAATATCTATATCACATTAAATAAAGTCTAAAAGTGAGTCTAATAACTGGTAATTTTGGAGTGGCAATGAGTGTAAATGATATTTCAGGATATCTGCAGTGAATATAATACGATATAAAATATCTGAATTTTCTTGTTGATAAAAATCAGAGGTGCCGCTAATACAAGTGTGGCCTGTTGTCTATATTCATAATTAAAGGAAATGTTAAATTTCAGTTACAGATCAGTGCTGGCAAAGAATAATTTCTTTCTCGCCTAACTTAATGGATTTTCTGAATTCCATCCCCAGATCTCTGTATTCCCCCGATACCTTGGGGTACTATTTGTATGTAGGCAAAAGAGCAAATTGGAGTCTATCTTCACCTTGTAGCCCCTTCCCAATGAAATAAGTTATACCTGTAAATATAAAATGCAGGGAACGATTGTCATATGTAATAAATTATTAAGGAATTTGTAATCTTCCATCAGAAGCTGTTTTGCATATCAACAAACATCTACTGAGTGCCGACGAAGCCAGGTACCGATCTAGGTACTTTTAGATAATTTATCTGATTTTGTATATTTTCTCTTATTTATGGGTAGCATTTAACATGTGCCTTTTTAAAAAGACATGTGAGGGGTTTCCCTGGTGGTGCAGTGGTTAAGAATCTGCCTGCCAATGCAGGGGACACGGATTCGAGCCGTGGTCTGGGAAGATCCCACATGCCGCGGAGCAACTAAGTCTGTGTGCCACAGCTAATGAACCTGCACTCTACAGCCTGCGAGCCACAACTACTGAGCCCATGAGCCACTACTGAAGCCCACGCACCTAGAGCCCGTGCTCTGCAACAAGAGAAGCCACCGCAATGGGAAGCCCACACACCGTAATGAAAAGTATCCCCTGCTCACTGCAACTGGAGAAAGCCCACGCGCAGCAACAAAGACCCAATGCAGACAAAAATAAATAAAATAAATAAATTTATAAAAAAACGTGAGATTCCCTCTTGCGAGAGCACCAGAATCACAACTAACTGCTGAACAATCATTGACTGGAAGACACTGGTACTCACCAAAAAAGATACCCCACATCCAAAGACAAAGGAGAAGCTGCGGTGAGATGGTAGGAGGGGTGCAATCACAATAAAATCAAATCTCATAACTGCTGGGTGGGTGACTCACAAACTGGAGAACACTTATACCACAGAAGTCCACCCACTGGAGTGAAGGTTTCGAGCCCCACGTCAGGCTTCCCAACCTGGGGGTCTGCCAATGGGAGGAAGAATTCCTAGAGAATCAGACTTTAGAAGGCTAGAGGGATTTGATTTCAGGACTTCGACAGGACTGGGGGAAACAGAGACTCCACTCTTGGAGGACACACACAAAGTAGTGTGCTCATCGGGACCCACGAGCAGTGACCCCATATGAGACTGAACCAGCCCTACCTGCTAGTGTTGGAGGGTCTCCTGCAGAGGTGGGGGGTGGCTGTGGCTCACTGTGGAGACAAGGACACTGGCAGCAGAAGTTCTGGGAAGTACTCCTTGGCGTGAGCCCTCCCAGAGTCTGTCATTAGCTCCACCGAAGAGCCCAGGTAGGCTCCAGTGTTGGGTTGCCTCAGGCCAAACAACCAACAGGAAGGGAACCCAGCCCCAACCATCAGCAGACAAGTGGATTAAAGTTTTACTGAGCTCTGCCCACCAGACCAACACCCAGCTCTACCCACCACCAGTCCCTCCCATCAGGAAGCTTGCACAAACCTCCTAGATAGCTTCATCCACCAGAGGGCAGACAGCAGAAGCAAGAAGAACTACAATCCTGCAGCATGTGGAACAAAAACCACATTCACAGAAAGATAGACAAGATGAAAAGGCAGAGGGGCTACATACCAGATGAAGGAACAAGATCCAGCAATCCCACTACTGGGCATAAACCCAGAGAAAACCATAATTCAAAAAGACATGCACCCCAATGTTCATTGCAGCACTATTTACAATAGCCAGGTCATGGAAGCAACCTAAATGCCCATCGACAGACAAATGGATAAAGAAGATGTGGTACATATACACAATGGAATATTACTCAGCCGTAAAAAGGAATGAAATTGAGTCATTTGTTGAGACGTGGATGGATCTAGAGACTGTCATACAGAGTGAAGTAAGTCAGAAAGAGAAAAACCAATATCATATATTAATGCATATATGTGGGACCTAGAAAAATGGTACAGATGAACCGATTTGCAGAGCAGAAGTTGAGACACAGATGTAGAGAACAAACGTATGGACACCAAGGGGGGAAACTGCGGTGAAGTGAGGATGGTGGTGTGCTAAATTGGGCGATTGGGATTGACATGTATACACTGATGTGTATAAAATTGATGAGTAATAAGAACTTACAGTATAAGAAAACAAACAAACAAAAAAACAACTAATAAACTTTCTTTGGGTTATTTGTATGGAAATATGTTAATATAGATGTTTCAGACATTACATGAAATTTCTAAAAATCTTATATATTCTGGTATAATGTTATAAGTCATAATTCTAGTTGTTACTTTAAAATATATATCTCAGAAATAACTTAATTTCCTTGTCAATTGCATTATTATGAACTTTCATCAAATCTTTAACTGTGGTCATTTTTAAGTCTTTTGTCATTTACAGACAGTTCTGGGTGTACTCTGATGCTTTTGCAAAAATGTTGCTATAAAAGGGTTTCATCTTTAAGGAATCCATGGAAAAGACTCTGACAAGTACAGGTTTCTGGTAACTGACTATACTGCTGAACTGAATGAATAAGCATTTTCAGAACTCTAATGGAAAACTGATGAATTCATAAAAGTGCTAACAAAAGATCAAGATACAAAAAAATTAATTACATGGGACTCAGTGAACTGATGAGGATGGTTATAATTTTTGTGAGTTTCTGTTTGAATAATAATTTAAAAAAATCCCACAGGGACTCAGAGGCAAAAAATATACAAATCAATTTTCACTGCAAAATAAAGGAGCTGTTACAGTGGAGGATTGCTGGACTGAATGTCAATATTATGACATAGTATGAGTGTGTTTCGTGTTTGGTAATTGCAATCATCGCTTTTGTTGTGTTCATCCACTTACAATGCTTGGTGTCAGTTTATTTCTCTCTTGTAAAAATAAAATACAGTGTGTGTGTGTGAAAAAAGAAAAGCAAACAAAAAAAAATGATCATCTCAATAGATGCAGAAAAAGCTTTTGACAAGATTCAACACCAATTTATGACAAAAACTCTCCAGAAAGTGAGCATAGAGGAAACCTACCTCAACATAATAAAGGCCATATATGACAAACCCACAGCAAACATCATTCTCAGTGGTGAAAAACTGAAAGCATTTCCTCTAAGGTCAGGAACAAGAGAAGGATGTCCACTCTCTCCACTATTATTCAACATAGTTATGGAAGTCCTAGCCACGGCAATCAGAGGAGAAAAGAAAATAAAAGGAATCCAAATTGGAAAAGAAGTAAAACTGTCACTGTTTGCAGATGACATGATACTGCTATACATAGAAAATCCTAAAGATGTCACCAGAAAACTACTAGAGCTAATCAATGAATTGGTAAAGTTGCAGGATACAAAATTAATGCACAGAAATCTCTTGCATTCATATACACTAACAACAAAACATCAGAAAGAGAAATTAAGGGAACAATCCCATTCCCCATTGCAACAAAAAGAATAAAATACCTAGGAATAAACCTACCGAAGGAGGTAAAAGACCTGTACTCAGAAAACTATAAGAAACTGATGAAAGAAATCAAAGATGACACAAAGATGGAGAGATATACCATGTTCTTGGATTGGAAGAAACGATATTTGGAAAATGACTATAGTACCCAAAGCGATCTCCAAATCAGTGCAATCCCTATCAAATTACCAGTGGCATTTCTCACTGAACTAGAACAAAAAATCTTAAAACTTGCATGGAGACACAAAAGACCTCGAATAGCCAAAGCAATCTTGAGAGAAGAAAATAGAGCTGGAGGAATCAGACTCCCTGACTTCAGACTATACTACAAAGCTACAGTAATCAGGACAATATGGTACTGACACGAAAACAGAAATACAGATCAATGGAACAGGATAAACAGCGCAGAGATAAACCCACGCACCTATGGTCAACTAATCCATGACAAAGGAGGCAAGGATATACAATGGAGCAGACAGTCTCTTCAATAAGTGGTGCTGGGAAAACTGGACAGCTCCATGTAAAAGAATGAAATTAGAACACTACCTAACACCATACACAAAAATAAACTCAAAATGGATTAAAGACCTAAATGTAACACCAGACACTATAAAACTCTTAGAGGAAAACATAGGAAGAACATTCTTTGACATAAATCACAGCAAGATCTTTTTTGACCCACCTCCTAGAGTAATGGAAACAAAAATAAACAAATGGGATCTAATGAAACTTAACAGCTTTTGCACATCAAAGGAAAGTATAAACCAAACGAAAAGACAGCCCTCAGAATGGGAAAAAATATTTGCAAATGAATCAATGGACAAAGGATTAATCTCTAAAATATATAAACAGCTCATGCAGCTCAATATTAAAAAAGCAAACAACCCAATCGAAGAATGGGCAGAAGACCTAAATAGACATCTCTCCAGAGAAGACATACAGATGGCCAAGAGGCATATGAAAATCTGCTCAGCATCACTAAATGCAAATCAAAACTACAGTGAGGTACCACCTCACATCAGTCAGAATGGCCATCATTAAAAAGTCTACAAATAACAAATGCTGGAGAGGGTGCGGAGAAAAGGGAACCCTCTTGCACTGTTGGTGGGAATGTAAATTGATACAGCCACTATGGAGAACAGTATGGAGGTTCCTCAAAAAACTAAAAACAGAACTACCATAGGACCCAGCAATCCCACTACTGGGCATATACCCTGAGAAAACCATAATTCAAAAAGAGTCATGTACCAAAATATTCATTGCAGCTCTATTTACAATAGCCAGGACATGGAAGCAGCCTAAGTGTCCATCATCGGATGAATGGATAAAGAAGATGTGGCACGTATATACAATGGAATATTACTCAGCCATAAAAAGAAATGAAATTGAGATATTTGTAGTGAGGTGGATGGACCTAGAGTCTGTCATACAGAGTGAAGTAAGTCAGAAAGAGAAAAACAAATACCGTATGCTAACACATATATATGGAATCTAAGAAAAAAAAAAAGCATGGACTTGAGGATATGGGGAGGGGGAAGGGTAAGCTGTGACAAAGTGAGAGAGTGGCATGGACATATATACACTACCAAACGTAAAATAGATAGCTAGTGGGAAGTAGCCGCATAGCACAGGGAGGTCAGCTAGGTGGTTTGTGGCCACCTAGAGGGGTGGGATAGGGAGGGTGGGAGGGAGGGAGACGCAAGAGGGAAGAGATATGGGAACATATGTATATGTATAACTGAATCACTTTGTTATAAAGCAGACACTAACACACCATTGTTAAGCAATTATACTCCAATAAAGATGTTAAAAAAAAAAAGACACATGCACCCCACTGTTCATTGCAGCACTGTTTACAATAGCCAGGTCATGGAAGCAACCTAAATGCCCATCGACAGACGAAAGGATAAAGAAGATGTGGTACATATGTACAACGGAATATTACTCAGCCATACAAAGGAACGAAATTGGGTCATTTGTAGAGACGTGGATGGATCTATAGACTGTCATACAGAGTGAAGTAAGTCAGAAATAGAAAAACAAATGTATATTAATGCATGTATGTGGAACCTAGAAAAATGGTACAGATGAACCGGTTTGCAGAGCAGAAGTTGAGACACAGATGTAGAGAACAAACGTATGGACACCAAGGGGGGAAAACCGCGGTGAGGTGGGGATGGTGGTGTGCTAAATTGGGCGATTGGGATTGACATGTATATACTGATGTGTATAAAATTGATGACTAATAAGAACCTGCTATATAAAGAATAAAGAAATAAAATAAAGGCAAAAGAAAAGTCACAAGACCTTTCCCTTAACAAGGGAAACAAACAAAAACAAACAAAAGACGTGAAATGATTGACAAAGCACAATGCAAAATACGATACAAATGAAATCAGAGGTAAGTTAGCTTGACCAACATCATAGCTAGTTAACTAGGAACAAGAGTTTGAACCCACCTGTGTTTGTCTTTCCGCCATCCTGTCTGGGGTGGAGGTGTTTATGCCCCCAAATGTTACGTCTGCTGTCTGTTGCTGGTGAGTTCCAGTGTCCTCTGGAAAACTGTGGCTGACTTCTTGTTCATGTTTTCCATTCTAAGTTTTTCAGTGTGGGTACTCACCCAGATCTTCTTATCCGCTCTTTGGGGAAAATAACTCTGGCATTTGGGGTCGTTACAAATTTCTAATTTCTGAGTCTCACTTTGGTCCTCAGTAATGCTCAGTGACCCTTTAAATGGTTTCTAATACCTCTTCAGAGGTTATCCAACAACCCCTGTCCCTTCTCTCTCCAGAGAAGAGTAAGGCTGCCTGATAAGAATTTTGTTTTCTTTCACCACCCAAACCAAGATACAGTTTTATCCCATCTTTGCTTCCATTCTGTCTGTTTTAAAAGGAGTGACCTTTATTCTTTTCTTCCAAGAGAAACTCTTCTTCCCCTTCTGTTGTTGATCCCGTTGCAACCCCGAAGTCTCGAATATTGCTTATATCAGCGGCCCCCAACCTTTTTGGCACCAGGGACTGGTTTCGTGGAGGAGAATATTTCTACGCACCAGTTGGGGAGGGGGGATGGTTCAGGAGGTAATGCGAGCGATGGGGAGGCCCAGGTGAAGCTTTTCTCCTCAAAAACAGCCAATTAAAGAACCTCCTGCCAGGAGGTAAAAACAAAAAACGAAAACAACCTTGCTCTTTCCTCCATGAAGACTCTGGTTTGGGGGACACAGGCATCCACTCAGAATGTGCAAAATACCTTAAAGGTTATGGTTTCGGAGCTGCTGAAAAATTTTCTCCTGGTAGGGTGAGGATGATGTTCCCACAGGTGGACAGATTACCGGTCTTCTAGGAAGTATCATGTGAAGTTTGGTTTTCTTATTTAGTATTCTGTAAGTGGCTTTGTAAGGAGTATGAACTCTTATACCATTAAGTCAGGCTTACATGCATGCATCCTTATACCTGGTCCATCCCTGATGCTTGGCACACGTTTGTTGTTCTATTTAGAAACCTAGGATGTGAGTACCTCACTTCGTTGTTGTTTAACCCTTGTTTCCTTTCAATCATATAGTAAAGCTTCAATCAAAAGCATCTTATTTCTGAATAGGAACCTTTTATGTTAGCATCTTAGACATCATTTTTACAGATTTTGGGAGAGTGTTTAGTTCGCTCACATCCTTAATCAGTTTTACATAGGCAGTGATGGAATCTTTGACATTCAGAGATAAGGTCTGAAGCATAGAGTATAGAAAAGAGCTCAAAGTAGAAACCTGTAATACCTGTTCAGCTTGTGCTGTAACCAAGACAGGGCAGGTTCTCTGCAGCATCTGCTCTGGGGAACTTCCTACGCTTAGTGATTTATAATGTCTTGTATTCTCTCGAACTTCTGTATGTTTTGGTCAGACTATTTAAAACACACAGACCACATTAGCAGGTGTGGCGACATCCTAGTTACACTGTGAGCAGTTATAAAGAGGGTTTCCAAAAGGGAAAGTAATTAGTATTGTCCCAGGTACCATTATTTACCTGCCCTTTCAAGTTGTAAAATATATAGAAGTGTGGAAGATTTAGTAACTTTTCAGTAGCAAAGATTTATTGAAGGTTAACTCTGGAGGCACCATGATTGGACCCTTAGGGAATACAACATTGGGAAGAGATTCCATTCCTAAGGGGATATGCATGTGTAGACAGGTTTACAGACTAGGAAATTGGATTTCACTAAGAAACTCTTTATTTCATCTTGAACAAGTAGTGAACAGGGTGTTGTGATGTAAATCCGAAGGTAGCTGCCCGTTCTTCACTGAAATACCAGAGGTAGCTGTGTGCCTGGACGCCAGGCTCGCTGGCTTTTGTGTTGCTCCTCCCACCGCTCCCTTACTTCCTGTAAAAAAGGAATGGAGGGCTTCCCTTGTGGCGCAGTGGTTGAGAGTACATCTGCCGATGCAGGGGACATGGGTTCGTGCCCCGGTCCGGGAAGATCCCACATGCTGTGGAGCGGCTGGGCCCGTGAGCCATGGCCTCTGAGCCTGCGCGTCCGGAGCCTGTGCTCCGCAACGGGAGAGGCCGCAACAGTGAGAGGCCCGCGTACCGCAAAAAATAAAAATTTAAAAAAATTAAAAAAAAGGAGTGGAATATTGGCATTTGCATTTAGTGTTCCCATTATACTTATTTTCACATTTTACTTTCATGAGTGACTCATTTGAACTTAAAAATATGATTTAGAAATTAGGCATTTTAACTCCAGCTCTTTGCTTTGTATTGACATCAGCTATATTAATATTTATCCTGGACCAAAGGACCCCTCTTATTCAGCTCTTAGGAGGAAACCAGTCGGGGCCCCTGCTTATCCTGCTGCCTTGCAAGGCAGGGGCTTCTGCATCATCTTCAAGCAAGGGGTCAGCACTAGCCTTTCTTGGGGAGAAGTGGGGCCAGAGAGTTCCAGGCCATCTGGGAATTCAGAATCATTAGTGGATGGACACAGATGTCCACATCCCAAGCCTCAGCATCTCACTCCTTAAAAAAAAAAAAAAGAATTCCCTTTCACGCTTTTCAGAAATAAATAATATTCTGAAATTATGGTGCCCAGCATTTTCAGGTAACTGTTGTGATACTTGTTAGTACAACGATTTTTCAGTTGGTCAGTTTGATTTTAGAAGTAATTATGAGAAACTACTATGTTTATTACCAAGTGCTCTGGAATACCCATTTACTATTTAAAAACCTAGTTTTTATTTACTATTTACTGTTTACTTATTTACTTTACTTTTATTTACCCATTTACTATTTAAAAACCTAGTTTTTATTAAGATCTGATTTTTTTTTTTTAGGTCTACCTGCGTTTAAGCTACGTATTTAAAGACCATTGTACCTAGTAGATGACAAAACTATTTTTAGAAGCAAGGTATTTTGTGATTAAGAAGATAGACTTTGGAATCAGAAAAACCCAGATTTGAATTCCAGCTTTAACCTTATTAGCTGTGTTTTAACCTTATTAGCTGTGTCCTTGGGCAAGTCATTTAACCTCTGCATCTCAGTTTCCTCATCTATGAAATGGGGTTAATAACATCTAATTTATAGGATTGTTGTAAGGGCCAAGTGATGTAAAGTATGAATAGTACGAAGTAAGTACTCAGTAAATGATGGCTGTTTTTTTCTGGCCATTCCTTTATGTAAGTTGAATAAAAGTAAAAGATGGGCACTTTTCTTTTAATAGAATTTGTTGCATGAGCAGAAGGTATTTATAGCATGAGTAGAAGGTATGAGCAATTAGATCTCTTAAAATATATACTTAGGGCTTCCCTGGTGGCGCAGTTGAGAGTCCGCCTGCCGATGCAGGGGGCGCAGGTTCGTGCCCCGGTCTGGGAGGATCCCACATGCCGCGGAGCGACTGGGCCCGTGAGCCATGGCCGCTGAGCCTGCGCGTCCGGAGCCTGTGCTCCGCAACGGGAGAGGCCATGGCAGTCAGAGGCCCGTGTACCGCAAAAAAAAAAAAAAAAATATATATATATATATATATATATATATATATATATATATATATACTTAAACTCTTTCATGTGTTTTATGACATGGAATTTTAGAAATTGACTTAACTAAAGGAATCAAAGAATGTTAAGAGTGTGTTTTCAACAGATACTTATATAAAGCTTGCCGTGTTCCAGGTCTTTGTACTTTTATAAATATTAATACAGTTAATCCTTGTAACTAGGAAGTAGATACTATTATTTTCGACATGTTACAGAAGGAAACTGGGGCAAAAGGAGATGAGTGACTTCCCAAGGTCACACAGGTGATATCTGGTCCCAAAGTGCTTGCTCTTAATGTGACACTATACAGCCTCTCCTAGTGCACTTTTTTTTTTCTATAAATTGTGTGTGGGCTTTAAGAAAAAACAGTAACAGTTCTTTTCTAATGCCAAAACATAAAAGAAGTCTCAGGTTAGGACAGGGTTGAAGAAAATTTAATCTAAATTTAATACTTGATTTAATATTATCTAGCTTATTCCAGGTAATATTGACCTCGTTGAAACTGCAGCCATGCAAATACATCATGGTACTAAATGTCCTGTTCCTGACGTTTTATACCTAAATGGCCAAAGATACCAGTGTTACCTAATTATGTCTGCTTTTGCCTCTGTTTTTCATTTGAGTGTCTGGCTATCTTCTGGGCGGGATCTTTGTGTCTGTACTCAGCTTTCGCACGCTGTTGATTATCACCCCTAAATGGTCTGCCACATCCCAAATTTGTCCTTTTGTACCTCAGCTGACTAGTGACTGTGAGCCAGGAACTTGCGTCCCTGGCACCTACTCAAAGACTGTCAGCTGTCCAGGAGAAGTTCCAGATCATGCAGTTTACCAGTTAAGTGTCTGGTTTCTGTGTTGGTAGCTATTATATGTAATGATAAACAACTTTAAAATTAGAGCCCTGTGTATTTCACCTTTTCTCCCTTTCTTCCTTTTGAAGGTAGTAGTGATCGTGGCAACGTCAATTTAGTTTTTCCTAATTATGTAGACCATTTGACCTGTGATTTGTCACTCTTTGTGACCCTTGTGTCTGTTACTGTGCAGTCCACCTTATATTTTGTTTAAATTGAGTTAGCAAATTTATCAAATAAGCCAGCTTTAAAACTTCTATACATAGGGCCTTCCCTGGTGGTCCAGTGGGTAAGACTCCACGCTCCCAGTGGAGGGGGTGAGGGTTCGATCCCTGCTTGGGGAACTAGATTCCGCATGTGTGCCGTGACTAAGAGTTTGCATGCTGCAACTAAAAACAAACAAAAGACTTCTATACATTCTCTTTCCACTACGAGAAAATAAAAAGTGAAGGAAGTTGTTGCACATATTCATCCAGACAGATAATCCCTACTCTCTGTTTTCATAAACAGGATGATAACTGTTCACACACCCAGGCCCCACCTTACCTTACCCCATACTTACCCAGTTGTTGTATCTGTTCAGGATGGTTTCCCTTTTTGCAGTCCAGGCTTTGTCCATAAACCAGTGATGAAAGCAGCCTCTCCAGGGTAACCTTGGAGCCGTAATCTGATCTCAGATTCTTCTGGGAACCAAGGAGAGCTAAAATGTGGCATTCAAAAGGGGTGAACTGAATGTAGCTTCCTTACGCAGAAGACGGATAAAAGTGGCAGTAGATGCAGTCGCTTATTTGATTTAGGAAACCGCAGAAAGAATTCTTGATTTTGGTGTTGGCATCACGCTTACATGAGACTCTGCAGGTCTTCTGAGGCTTCTTTTTTTTTCCACTTTGGAAACATGGCTGTGGGCAGATTCGCTCTTGCAGAGATAATGTTTTTATAGTCCTTAGCTATGCTGACAGCTTCAGGTTTTGAAATCCTGTCATTTCCCTGTAGGTTTGACCCGAGATACTTTCATGCCATGGTCTTTCATTTCTTCCATTTTCTTTATTCACCTGATTGACCAGAAGATGTGAATTCAGCCTCTCCTTTGCCCTAGGTTGTGTGTTCTTCACCAGGGTTACTGTGGTGAGCACAGATGTCCTCATGGAGCCTTTGTTTTGGTGGGGGGGAGGCAGTCAGTACACCAGCTGTCACACAAATCAAGGTCAAATTGCAAGTGTGATAAGCTTGGTGAAGGAGGGGCTCACAGTGTTCTAAGACCTAGTCTGCAGGGAGCTGACTGAATCAGACAGAGATCCACAGGATAAATGGGAATTATCCAGGCAAAGACAGAAAGGCGGCTCATTGTAGGCACAGGGAAACGTTTGCCCAAAAGCCCTCTGGAGGGAGGAAGTGTGGTGGGTTTTTGTAGACGGAGAAGTCTGGGGCAAGCTGAGGCAGGGGAAGTAGGCACGGAATCATTACCAAACAGGATCAAGAAGGCCATGTTAAGGATTTTTGTGTTTGTCCTCAGAGCAGAAGAGTGCCAGCATCACATTTCTGTTTTGAAAACCTCATCCAGTGAGACGAGGTTAGAGAGGCCAGAATAGATGTAGAAAAATGAGTTAGGAGGCTATTGCAAATATCACTGTAACGAATTTTCAGATACAACATGGTGCCCACGTTTCACTATCTTTGTGCTTTGTGTTGGGATTTCCCTGGTGGAAGCTTGTCTTTCCACCTGGCTTGCAAAGGACTTTGAATCTACTTGGAAGTAGGTAAAGGGGAAGGTTACTTGAGACCCCTCACTATCTGGCCAGTGATCGCAGATGATTAACTGTCAGTCTTAGAGAACAAGCTCAGGTGCATTGAGGTCCAGGTGCTGTCTTGCCTTCTGATGATTTCATTGGCTTCTTATTTATTTGTCTATTAGACATGTGACTGGCGGTGGTGACGGTGGTGCTAGCAGCAGCAGCAGCAGCAGTGATAGTTGCAAATGTGCGGTATGTCAGACAGCGTCCTGGGTGCTGGGCGTATAAACATCCATTCATTTCTTATACAGTCTCATGTGATGTTCGACCTTCGATTCCCTCTGCTTATAGATGAGGATGAGGCCCAGAGAGATTTATGAAATTGCAGAGCAGGGCTTGAACTCAGGCAGCTTACTTGTAGGAACCAAGCTCTTAACCTTTCCTTTAAGTGGTGAAAGGTCAGAAGTGGCCAGTTAGTGAGCTTAGAGCCTGAGGTCACACTGCACAGTGTGTCGTGGATGCAGGACTCCAGCCCAGGCACTCTGATGTCAGAGCCCACGTGATATTTCCACGTGAATTACAAGCATGGGGAGAATAGTTTTCTGTAAGTCAAAGAAGGTCAGGTTGCAAGTGTCTACAACTAATTCACTTTACAGAGTGGCGGCCGATTTTCTTATACTGTTTTCTGAACATTATTTTACATCATTGAGAACACATTTATATATAGCTTTGAAATCACATGTCATTGTAGAGGTGCACTGTAATTAAACTTCTTTTAATTTTAGATAATAAATTATTTTATGTTGAGAATAATTAAAAGCATATGGTACTTACCCACCAGAAGGGAGACAATGAAAAAGAAGTGTTGACAAGGATGTTGGAGCAGCTAGGACTCTCCTGTGCTGCCGGTGGGAGTGCAAGTTGGCGCCATCACTTGGCAGTATTTAGTTTGGTCATATTTACTAAAGCTGAACATATGCATATCCTGTGACCCAGTAATTCCTCTCTTATGTAAGTACACAACAGAAATATGAATATATGTTCACTGAAAGACACGTATAATAACAGCAGAAAAACACTGGAAACTACTCAAATGCCCGTCAGTCGTAGGTAAATAAACTGAGGTGTGTTCACACAATGAAGTGCTGTACAGCAATGAGAAGAAAAGAGTTTAAAACTGCATGCAACCATAGGGTTAAATGTCATAAAGATACGTTTTTATGCATATCTTTCTAGATCTTTTTAAATAGTTACGTGCACATATAGATTTCCTTAAAAAATGAAACTGCTGGTATTCTACTCTACTAGTCAGGGTAGACGAAGCCATGTAGGCCTGAAATGTCATGGCACAGACACAGCAGTTTATTTTTCTCCCACACAGCAGCCCAGGGTAGATGCTCCAGCTGGGGGTAGGGTGGGGCTGTTTCCACTCCTCGCGCTGTTTCAGGAACTTGGTGTCTCTGCCACCTCTAGCATGTAGCTCCAAGGTTACAGCTCGGCTCATGGTGTGTTGCAGAGAACGTACTCACAAGGCACAGCAAACTGAGCGTGTCAGGAGGAAGGATGGGGGCGGAAATGTAGTCTACTGTGTGCCCAGGAAGAACGTACTTGAATAGGCCACAGTCTTGGCCGTGCACATCATTTTTATTGTTTTTTTGTTTTTTTGTGGGTTTTTTTGTGGTACGCGGGCCTCTCACTGTTGTGGCCTCTCCCGTTGCGGAGCACAGGCTCTGGACGCGCAGGCTCAGCGGCCATGGCTCACGGGCCCAGCCGCTCCGCTGCATGTGGGATCCTCCTGGACCGGGGCACGAACCCATGTTCCCTGCATCGGCAGGCGGACTCTCAACCACTGCGCCACCAGGGAAGCCCCATTTTTATTGTTTTTTGATCTGTTTCCCGCCCCGCCCCCCACTTACTAGTAGTACATTGTGACTATCTTTTCATGTCAATGCATAGAGATATATCTCACTCTGTTTTTTAATGGTAGTAGATTATTTCATTGAAAGAATGGGATGATTATAATTTAACATGCTCGTATTGGCAGTTTTTGTTTGATTTATTTATGCCAGGCATTAACAATGCTAAAGCGAATCCTTGATAAGAAAAGTGTTTTCAAAGACTAAGTTATTAGAAGTAGAATTTGATGGGTCAAAAGGTAAGCCCATTTCTAAGGTTCCGATACACATTCCTGTATTGGTCTCCAAATTGATTGTCTTTGGTATCCATTTTTGTTTGATAAATTAGTCGTTTTCTTTTGATTTTTAATATGTTTTTCATTTGTATTTTGATTGTCATTTCTTTATTGCCAGAGAAGTTTTTGTTCTGTTGTAGTGAAATCTATCAGTCTTTTCCTTTTTTGATTTCTGTTTTTGGCGTCATGCTTGGATTTATTCTTGGCTTTTAAAAGTAGCTGTTTCCTTCTATATGTTTGTGTTTTTATTCTTCATATTTACATTTCTAGTCCACCTGGAAACGGTTTTGCATAGAGTCTAATCTGTCTTTGCCAAGTAGTTGGTTACTAGTCGCAGTAGAATTAACTTTTTAAAATGTATAGGATTGTGTGAACACATATAAAACTATTATGAAGTATTTTAAATTATCCTTCTAATTAATGACTAGGATGGAGTACGGGAGAAAGTTTTCAGTTCTCTGGGCCGTTTGAAGCAGAGAGAGCCACATTGCCTCAAACATAAGGCAGCATCACTAAGCATTAAACACTGTATCGTGGAGAAGGTGAAGTCCCTTTCGTTGGCTCGGAGGGTATGGTATGCTCTTAGATTTAGGAAATCTTCTCCATACTCCGAGTTGGTCCCCAGTTATGGGTTTATCATCTAATTACATGAGACTCTACTTGGCTGCCATTTCCTGTGCTCTTCATGCCATCTCACACCGAGTCATGGGGAAGGCGGGTATACCTGCGAGGCTGTGTGCTGAGTGAAGTTAAAATAGATTCTTTTTAGTGGAAACTGGGATCGTGATAACTTTAGCGACTGTGGGGTTTTTTTTGTTTGTTTGTTTTTCAACTTTGTTCTTTTTTTAACATTTTTATTGGAGTATAATTACTTTACAATGGTGTGTTAGTTTCTGCTGTACAACGAAGTGAATCAGCTATACATATACATACATTCCCATATCTCCTCCCTCTTGTGTCTCCCTCCCACCCTCCCTTATCCCACCCCTCTAGGTAGTCACAAAGCACTGAGCTGATCTCCCTGTGCTATGTGGCTGCTTCCCACTAGCTATCTGTTTTACGTTTGGTAGCGTATATATGTCCATGCCATTCTCTCACTTCATCCCAGCTTACCCTTCCCCCTCCCCATATCCTCAAGTCCATTCTCTAGTAGGTCTGTGTCTTTATTCCTGTCTTACTCCTAGGTTCTTCATGACTTTTTTTTTTTTTAGATTCCATATATATGTGTTAGCGTACGGTATTTGTTTTTCTCTTTCTGACTTACTTCACTCTGTGTGACAGACTCTAGGTCCATCCACCCCACTACAGATAACTCAATTTCATTTCTTTTTATGGCTGAGTAATATTCCATTGTATATATGTGCCATATCTTCTTTATCCATTCATCTGTCGATGGACACTTAGGTTGCTTCCATGAGGGACTGTGTTTTTAATGAGCACTTTATATTACTTTAATTTCCTTAACGTGTGTGAGTATTCAAGTTACTATTAAAAATAACCGAAGTTCCTGAGCCTCTCTAGACATTATATTAACATAATCCTCTCCTTCGGTTTACATAACATGCTTTGAGCAAGTCTGTATATGTGCAACAACTGTAAGGTCTCTGGAAGAAGAAAGAGGAAAACCTTGCTTGCTTGCTGTATTTTGCTTACTCAGCAGTCACGCCCAGCTTCTGTGAGCAACAGAAAGAGAAGCAAAATTTGGTTCCTGGACTGGTGACTCAAGCGTCAGCTGGAACCACCTGTCCAGCCTCCCAGGCTCACAGTTAGTATTTGTTAAGGTTCCTTGTGCTGCCAGGACAGAAACTCAAGTCTAACCTCATCAAAAGAACTTATTTGTTAAAATGGGTCATTGAAAGGATTCTTGGGCAGCTTGCCGTCTTGAATGAATTGTTGCACAGGCAGATTCTGTGCGGGGCAGGGATCAAGGGCCCTAGCAGTAGGAGCTTCTGAAGCCACTGGAGCGCTTTCAGTAAGGTGACTCAGCTCTGACCATCTCTTCACTCAAGCCTCAAATTCCCAAGAGAGAGAATCAGATTTGCTTTGTGGATGGGAGACAGAGCCATATGTGGTATCAATAGATTGAATCATAATAATTTGCTGTTATTGGGCTGTTTTTGAACCAAAAAAGCATTTTTTAATGCTTCAACTTTAACAGTGTAGATGTGGCCTTTAGGGCTCTTGTTAAGTGTCAGGAGAACTGTGGGGTGGTGAGCCTTCCCAACTAATGGTCTATGACATATTCCTTTGATCTTCTCAACTCCGTGAATCTCATCTGATTTCCTCCTGTTCTTTTCTATTTTGCTATAAACACCGAGAAAAACTCTTAACCCTAGATCAGCTTCCCTATGCAGGGAAGCTAAATACTGCTGGGGAAAATGACAACCCTTGAGATGGCCCTCTTCCACTTGTCATTGGATGCTGGAGATCTTCCTAGGCGTCATCCTTCTGTAAGGCATCCTTGGTAGTTCTTGAGTTCTTTAAGCTTCTATATGTTGTCTCCCCCAACACCCAGCCCCTGAAGGAGATCTTGATTACTTTTGAACCATAGAGTTCAATCCATTAAAGCCTTGTGTTTTGAATAGAGACAGCCTTCAGATTGGCTTCAGGATATAAGCTGTCGCAGATAAACAGAAGGAACCAACTCCTGGCTACCATTTTGCTTCATTTGTTTTGAAATATTCTCCTTGGCTGACTTAATGGTTTTTGAGATTTACTTTTCACTGAAATCATGTATTTGGATTCCATCAGTGGAAAAAATTTTTTTCTGCTTTATGTGTAAATAGGCTATCATAATACAAAGTAAACGTCAGAGTTTGTACAGCCACAGTGAGTTATACCTTATTTACACCATAGATGAAACAAATCAACTGTGGCAAGTACATTTGTGGAAACCACAAGACTCTGAAGTGGACGCAGTTTATTGCTGTGATTTACAAACTAATAGCTATCTAGCAATTTCTTTTGGGTAGGAGAAATAAAAACTTGGTACCAATATCTTTGCCTTTGTTTGAATGTTAAATTTACTTAAAATTCTGTATCTTCCCACGTATTCCTCTTCCCCCGTACACACACCTGCACACGTTCTGATTTTCATAATGCTTTATTACAAATAACATCAATAAGAAAGAGCTCTTCTTTCCCTTATAAGGGGGAGGGTGTAATAGTAGTGGGTTATGCCAAATTTTGAGATTTCTTTTAAAAATGTGTTATATTCAGAAATACAGTTAAAGGTAAGTGAATGATGGTGAAATAGTAAATCAATTATGGTGAAATAGTAAATCAATATTCTGGAGTCAACTTGATGAAGTGGAAAAAGCTGGGCTTTGGAATCAGCCAGACTTGGCTTCGAATCCCAGACCAGATTCTAAGCCATCTAACCCCTTTGAGTCTCTTGTTTCTTTTTCTGCAAAGTGAGATTAACTACTGTCACACAGGATTAAAGTAACATACTTTGAGTTCCTGGTACATAGTAGACATGCAAATAATGAGATGCAATAGTTATTATTTCAAAATAACTTATGAAAGATAAAACAAATTGCTTGGTTTATTTTATTCTGATAGTAGTCCTAGGAAGTATGTGTCATCTTTCTCTTCTTTTTACGCTTAAAGAAAAATTGGGTTATCCCTAATGGGTTTAGCAGCTTGGCTGATGTCATACAGCTAGTTTAGACCCAGTGGTTAACTTAGACCAGTTTTCAGCTTTATCTTTGGACCTAAGTAAAGGTCTATTTAAAGATTATCAAGTTAAAAAAACAAAAAAAACGGTGGGGGGGAAGTGGTTGTAAACTAAAGCCACCACTAACGAATGGCGTTAGTGTTGCTTGCCTAGTTGGTTTCCGCTGATACTACATGGAAGGGAATCAGAGCCCTCTCTTCCTGTCCAGTACTGGGAGGGCCTCAAACACCTTCTGGCCTTTACCCATCCAGTTTACAGTGATTCGTATGACAGTGCTGAGTTGACTGCCTCTGTCTAGCACTGGTAGACTCGAGTTTCACACTGACTTCTGAGACACTTTGAAAGATTGGCCAGTGGTTTAATACCTACTTTTCTAGGGAAAAAAACAAACTACTGCATTAAATTCAAACACTGAATCTAAGATGAACCCAATTTCATAAACATTAAAATGTGAAACAGAATGTATATGCCTTCAGGACTTGGAGGGCATTATGCTACGTGAAGTCAGACAGAGAAAGTCAAATGCTGTATGACAGCACTTACATGTGGAATCTAAAAACACAACAAACTAGTGAATAAAACAAAAAAGAAGCAGACCCACAGACACAGAGAACAAACCAGTGGTCACCAACGGGGAGAGGGAAGAGGGGGAGGGGCAATATAGGGGTGGTGGGAGAGAAGAGGGTTATTATGGGCTTATATGAAATCATTTGTATGAAACTTTTAAAAAGTGTAAAGCACTATAGAATTTAAAGCATCTTTCATTCAATTTAAAAATATATATACATCCAGGAAATACATAAATTGAAGAACCCATTAGCAAGTCTTTTTTGTGACCTTACATGTGTTTATACAATTAGGGTCTCCCAAACCTGTCTTCTGCATCCCTCAGGATCATCGGTGGCTCCCGTGAAAGGGCTTAGGTGAAAACCAGGTTAAGATTTAATTGGGCCACAGTCTCTTAGACAGAGCTTGGACTGGGCATCTGTCGGGCCATTACTGATAACCTGCACTTCTTCTACTTTGTGTACCTTTTTCTCCGCTCTATTTTCTAGAGCAATTTTAGGTTCACAGCGAAGTAAAGAGGAAGGAGATCTCCCATACGCCCCCTGCCCCTACACATGCATAGCCTCCCCAGTATCAACATTCCTCACCGGAGTCCACTCTTTTTTGTAAACTGTTTGTCATTCATTCTCTTCTCATTCCTCACGCAGCCGTGTGAGGTAAGACATGAATGTTAAGCACCATGTGTAGAGAGAAAGCAATATGCAAAAGAAATGAATATTTTATCAGTATTTACTATGTATTGTTGATTGTGTGTGTTCTGTCTGTTCTAGAACTGCCTAGCAAGCCCTAGCCCTACGTGAACCACTCTAGGAAGTAGCCTGCATATAAATCCTGCATTAAAATGTAAAACAAGGTCAGGTAGAAACCCGGATCCCAGTGAACTCCATCTCTTGCTAGTTTTCATTTATTGGTAAAACACAAGTGTGGGACCTTTGCTGTATGATCAAAAAAAAAATCTTTTTGTGGTTGGCTTATCTGGAATGTTTCTCTTTTTCCCCCTTAAATTTAAAAATAAACCCTGTACCAAACCTATACTTGGGTATTGAAGTTTCTGCGAGTGTTTTGTTTCTAAACAAAAAAGTTGGAAGTATAAGAATGAGTGAGGTAAAAACGTTTAATTGGGGCTTTCCTGGTGGCGCAGTGGTTGAGAGTCTGCCTGCCGATGCAGGGGACACGGGTTCGTGCCCCGGTCCGGGAAGATCCCATATGCTGCAGAGCGGCTGGGCCTGTGAGCTGTGGCCGCTGAGCCTACACGTCTGAAGCCTGTGCTCCGCAACGGGAGAGGCCACAACAGTGAGAGGCCCGCGTACCGCAAAAAAAAACACAAAAAAACAAAAAACGTTTAATTGTGTGAGGGACACTGGTAAGGTAGCAATTCAGAAGAATCTTAATGACGCCATTTTTATCTTGGTCCTTGACTTTAGCCTGATTAAATTGTGGGAAACTCGGGTCATAAATTGAAGAGTCACATTCTTCAATTGGAAAGGTTTCTTCTTAACCTTTGGAGTGGAATATGGATCACCCATCTGACTTGTGGTAGGTGGGATGGTGTTTTATTTATAGAGGTTCATTTTCAACCTGGCCTTAAAGACATTCAGTGAATAATTTAATGGCTTTCTTTTGTGTTTTAAGTTTTGATTTACCATATTTACACTCTGTGTTTACAGAGTGTTTTTTTTTTCCCTGTAAACAAACTGTAAGGGGGAAGAAAAGGGCATCAGTGACTGATTATCTAAGGTTTTGTTGTTGGGCATTTAAACCCAGTTAATGGAGATCAATAAATTTCTGCACAAAATATGACTGAAATCTCCCTGTAATTATTTTATAGGTAGTTTATCATCCTTCATTTTTAGAGTCCACATGATTTTTTGAAACTTGGCTGTCTTTCCTTGTATACTTCAGTTAAAAGTGAGCAGCCTGGCTGGCTGGGAGGGTAGTTGAATTACTTGGGAGGGTGACTGTGCCACAACTCATATACTTCAAAACCCACAGTTGTAAAACTCTTGTTTATAGTTGTCATCTGTTACTGTTGCTAATTTCTGATTGTCTTTGGGAATTTGTCCAATAAGACAGTTGCACAAAGTTCATAAAATCTTAAGTGAAAATTTTTCTGCAGTTTAAGATGTAAAATGAGAATCATAGCTACAGTAGAGATAGAGAGATTTCTCCTAGTCTCTTTCTTTCCCCTACTCCAGAGAGAAACCCCAAGCAGCCTGGCTTGACTTAATGGGGCAGGGGTGGGGAGGTGCTAGAGAAAAACAGCTTTTTTTTATGGCTTGAGAACTGTAATGCCAAGTTATGTCCCCCCAAACTGAGATTATTAAGAAGAAATCAGTTGAGGGGGTGAGCATTTAAATTCTGTCACAGACTTTGATAAAAGGTCTGGGAAACATAGAGATGATCAGCTCCTTTAACTGCACCTGGGAAGATTTTAATATTTCTTTTAATATGAGGATAAAGAAACACTTGATATTGGCTGTGAGTTCCAACAACACCCTGTAAGAATAGCTGCTTGTAAGTATAGATTTACCCTACTTAAGACAGCTGAATTAGCTCTTCTGAAATTTATGTGGATTTATTTATATATTTATTTTATTTAAGCCAGAAAAATGTTTTAAAAGAACAAAGTAGGAGAACTCATACTACTTGTTTTCAAGGCTTACTCTAAAGCCTCAGTAATCAGGACAGTATGATCTCAGGGAAAGTCTATAGAATAATAATATAGCAGTGGGATAAAATAGTCTAGGAGACCCATAGAAATATGGTCTATTTATTTATTTATTTTTACGTGCTGCTGGGTTCTGAAGTTCGTGGTAGTGATTGTCGGCCTTGTGCCGGCTGGGACTGTGTTTTGCACCTGGGCAATAGAATGGGAAGATTTTTTTTTTTTTTTTTTTTAAGGAAGATCGCCCCTGATTTTCCTTTCTTATTTATATAGACTCAGGCACACAAAATTGTGCCATCTGTTTATGGGAAAATACTGTTTTAATTTCTTTTTGTTGCTAATTTTCAACCTTTGCCCATCAGAATAGTAAGGAAAAGATCCTCAGAAAAAGACTGGCTCCATTCTTGGAGCCAGCTACAGTTGAGGGTGGAGACACCAGTTCTAGCTGGGACCAGCACTTTTTTCCCCCAGACAAAGCCATGACATGGTGCTAGTGCTTTTTATTAGCAAAAAGATCTCGGGATGCACAAATCACTCACCCTTCGAAACTGTCACTATCCTACTAACTAACCCCTTTGACTCCCTGGAACCGAGTCAGGAGTGAATAGCCTGGGGATGGCCTAAAGTGTCATGTTTGATTTATAGTAATTAACCATCTCATCGGAGGAAGCACCATGTATTTTTATCTTTTAAGGCTTGAGTTTGGCCAAGTCTTATTGGGATCCAATTCATGTTAGTAGTGCGGAAAGGTCAGGGGCTACACCCTGTGCCCTCAGCCCTCAAAAATCAAATAGTTAAGTTTCAAGTGTTGGAAATGTGAATTTTTCACCTTTCAATTCTCATAAACTAAAGCTACTGTTGCTATAGCAGTGATTTTCCACCTACATAAAATTTGTGTTTGAGACTTTTTTTAAAACACAGTTTTTAAAACTATAAAATGAATAAGCATAGGCATCATAGTCTTGAAATAATTATTCAAATGGGAGAAAGGTGATTTGTGTTTTATAATTTTATGAGTGGAAACATGAAAACTTGATCACAAATCTCAATTGATTTTATGGGTAGGAACATAAAGTCGAATACAAGTCTAGTTAAATGTGATATATCTCATTTAAAACAACAGTTGAAAAAATTAAAATAACATAGATGCCAGTGAGTGGCATGATATTATTCCAGCAACAAGAAGCTTTTAATAGCAGTGGACTCTTTTTTTTTTTTTTTTTTTTTGCGTTACGCAGGCCTCTCACTGCTGTGGCCTCTCCCGTTGCGGAGCACAGGCTCCAGACGCGCAGGCCCAGCGGCCACGGCCCATGGGCCCAGCCGCTCCACGGCATGTGGGATCCTCCCGGACCGGGGCACGAACCCGTGTCCCCTGCATCAGCAGGCGGACTCTCAACCACTGCGCCACCAGGGAAGCCCTGGACTCTTAAATAGGCTTATTTTTTATTCCTGCTAAACTACTCATAAAATGATTATAGAGAAAATTTGAAGGTGGTAAGTTAATGCTTTGAATATATTCAGTATATGCGTGTTTTCCCAAGTTCCTAACATATTGAGTACTTTAAAAAAATGAAACGTCTAGGAAGTGAGATATTACAATGTTGATAATCTTGTTATGATTTCGTTTTATTTTTTTAAATACACATATTTTTCATTATTTATATTTATTATTTATTTTTTACTCTGTAATGATCAAGTTATTTCATTATGTCCTTCTATAGGTATTTCATGGTTCTATGAATCTGTGAAGAAAATGTTGAAAGCTCTTAGATTTATGGGATTTATACCTGGAAGCAGTCTTAGGGATCATTCTGCCCAACCTTTTCATTTTATTGAATGAGGAGCTGATTCTTTGAGGCTGAGGTGACACCTATGGGTTATTCAGCTTATTGGAGCAGAGCTGAGACCGGAATTAGATGGACCCTGGCCTCTTGGCTGTTCCCCTGCATGATGCTGTGTCCCTGTTAGTTCCTTCCACACTAGAGTGCCACTTGGTTGCATTTTTATTGATCTTTACAATAGATTTATACATATAAAAACAAATCTACATGTGATCATTTCTGTTGGACTTGGACAGAAGTAAGTACAAGAATTCTTTTTTTTTTTTTTTTTTGCGGTACGCGGGCCTCTCACTGCTGTGGCCTCTCCCGTTGCGGAGCACAGGCTCCGGACGCGCAGGCTCAGCGGCCATGGCTCACGGGCCCAGCTGCTCTGCGGCATGTGGGACCTTCCCGGACCGGGGCACGAACCCGTGTCCCCTGCATCGGCAGGCGGACTCTCAACCACTGCGCCACCAGGGAAGCCCAAGAATTCTTAACAAGCAATTCAAATGACAATAAAACTACAGCCAGTTTTCATAATTATTTTTGTAATGAAGGAAATTTTATCGAGTGACCTTGAATATGTAGCACTTTAAAATATTTGATTCCCAGTAAGAAAATAATGAGCAGACTAGTAGACAATGTGGATAAAAGATGGGAACAGTGAAAGTCAACTCACACTAAAACAAATACAAATAGCCACTAAAAACAACGCCAGCTGGAATGAGCTATCCTATTCACCTATCAGATTGGCCAAGAATTAAGTGTGGTAATGCCTCGTATTAGTGAAGGCATAGGGAAATAGTCATTCTCTTTTACTACCTGTGGGAATAGTCAAATATAATATGCTCATAACCTTCGATCTGTAAATTCTATGGCTGCAACTTTGTCCTACAAATATAATAGTAATAGTATGAAGTTAAACTTTTCATATAGTTTATAATGATGTGCAAGGATGGTTATTGAAGTTTTGTTTTTATACATTTACACAGATCAAAAAAAAGCAAAAACTGGTAATTGCTCAAGTATCTTTTAATAATGAACTAGTTATATAAATTATAGAACTGTAGAAAATAATAGAAAATATATGTAGCAGTAGATTGGTATGTGTTGAAGTCCAAGATTTATTAAGAGGAAAAAACAAGCAAGTTTTAGAGATGTTTGTATACTAATAAAGATATACATATTTATGTTCTTTCTATTTAAAAATTCTGGTAAGATACAAATGAAAATGTTAGTAATAATGTATGTCTTCTGGGTTTTATTGGGTTTTGATGAGGAATATTGAGGATAGAGCAGAGGAGATATATATACATACATATATATATGTACTCTCTACACATATGTTGGTTTTGTTAAATTTTTTTAAACAGTAAGGTGTGTTCATTGTTAAAATGATTTTGCTTATTAACTTCAAGTCAGGAAATCTTCCCTTATTTTGAAGTAATTTTGAAAAACTTGTTCTTGATTTCTTTATAAGTTAATTTCTCTTAAAGAAAAAGCATATTTAGTTCCAACATTTAATTAAAGTTATTGAGAGTCAACCAGAAAAGTTTCAAAATCAGTAGAATTCTACCCCACTCACGCCCTATACCCCAGTCTTCGTTCAGGAAGATAGGTTTCTAAGAAGTACATATATCAAAAGTCATAGGGGTAATTTTATTCTTTGACTCTGTAATTCCATTTCTGGGTCTAGGTGCTAAAGAAATAAAAATTTTAAGTCTTCATCATAGTAGAAAATGACTGTAATACAAATGTCTAGCAATTGACTCCCATTGACCAAACCGTGAGATAAGACGGAATGTTATGTTGTCTTTACAAATACTGAACACAGATAAGGTATGCATACAAAATAGTACCAGTGGTTAAAATAATGCTTTTTGAGTACCAGACATTCATGGTAGAAACCATGTTTCCTATTATGTTAAATCTAGACATTGCCTCTGTTTGATAGAAAAGGAAACTAAGGGTGAGGGGAGCTCAGCAGTTGTCATGTAGATGAGCTTTGTTTTGAAGCCCCAATGTCAAAGCCCATCAGCTCCCACTCCAATCCATCCATATACTCAGAGCACATGCTGTCCTCAGGAAGAAGTTCTGCACTCATCTTTTGGAAATATTGCTTAAATAATCAGTAATAATGATTTTAAAGCACACCAAGAGTAGATCTGGAGCCTCTTTGAACTCTGGGACGCCGAAGTGGTGGTTCCCTCCATATCTCATTTCCAATTTATAGCTGAGAATAATCAGACCTGTACTATGACCTCTGTGTACTTCTATAATTATAGTTTATAGGTAGATTTGTAATTTGAAGGATAATTCATAATAAATGATTTTCCTGCTCAAAAATGCTTGATTTGTCTTTCCAGCAAGCAGGAGTACTTGCTGCCATTGTTAATTTTCTATGATTTAGGCAACACGGATGGTCAGTTTCTGTGTGCATACCTTTGTGAGTTAACTCTAGAGGTATATAGGTCCTAGCTTTGAAAATGAGCAAATCATTCATTATGGAGTTGAGCCTGTGATGGTGTCCCCATAATTTCCATACTCCAGTTTACAGCTTCTGCTGCTCCTGGTCTGCAGTGATCAGGTTCCAGAGGCCTCTGAGCACCACACCCCCCTCCCCCGCAGCCTTCAGGGCTGGAACCGACCCCCAGCCCCCACTCTATCAGTCCCCTTGGTCCGTTACTCCTGTGTGCTGCTCAAGTATTATCGTTTCCTTTGTGCATCTGTGACATGAAAGAAGTGGAGGAAGCACTGCTAGCAAAACACATGTTTATAAAAGTGTAACGCAGATATCGGTTTGATTTTCACTCGTACCTTCCATTTTGTTCAGAATTCATTATTCCCCAGGTGAAAGCTGCAGAGAGAGAGATGAAATGTCAAAGTAACCTCATCATTAGTTAAAGACATATTCAGGGATTTTTGAATTCTAGGCCAGCATACTCAATTTCTAGAAAAACAGGGAAATCAAGACCTGGAGAAAACAAACAACCCAATCAAAAAATGGGCAGAAGATCTAAATAGACATTTCTCCAAAGAAGACATACAGATGGCCAAAAAGCACATGAAAAGATGCTGAACATCGCTAATTATTAGAGAAATGCAAATCAAAACTACAGTGAGGTACCACCTCACATCAGTCAGAATGGCCATCATTAAAAAGTCGACAAATAACAAATGCTGGAGAGGGTGTGGAGAAAAGGGAACCCTCTTGCACTGTTGATGGGAATGTAAATTGGTACAGCCACTATGGAGAACGGTATGGAGGTTCCTTAAAAAACTAAAAATAGAGCTACCATATGATCCAGCTGTCCCAGTCCTGGGCATATATCTGGAGAAAACCATAATTCCAAAAGATACATGCACCTGAATGTTCATTGCAGCAGTGTTTACAATAGCCGAGATATGGAAGCAACCTAAATGCCCATTGACAGATGAATGAATAAAGAAGATGTGGTACATATATACAAAGGAATATTACTCGGCCATAAAAAAGAATGAAATAGTGCCATTTGTGGCCACATGGATGAATCTAGAGATGATCATACTAGGTGAAGTAAGTCAGAGAAAGACAAATATCATATGGTATCGCTTATATGTGGAATCTAAAAAAATGATACAAATGAACTTATTTACAGAACAGAAACAGACTCACAGACTTAGAAAACAAACTTACGGTTATCAAAGGGGAAAGGTGCAGGGGGAGGGATAAATTAGGAGTTTGGGATTAACATATACATACTACTATATGTAAAATAGATAATCAACAAGGACCTACCTACTGTATAGCACAGGGAACTCTACTAAATATTCTGTAATAACAAATGGGAAAAGAATCTGAAAAAGAATATATAACTGAATCACTTTGCTGTACACCTGAAACTAACATAGCATTGTAAATCAACTATATTTCAATATGAAATTAAAAAAAAATTTAATCCAAAAAAAAAAAAAAGATCTGAGAGACAGATTGCAACCGTGGGGCTTCCATGAAATAGGCTGTGCGGTAGGATGCTTGACCACGCTTTCCAAGGGGGTAGTTAATTTTATTCTTAATTTTCATGATTGAAGTTACAAAATCCACATAATGAAACAGATTGTGCTGATGTGCACAGAGGTAGTATGGAGCCTGCTTACCTCTGTTTGGTGAGATACTGACAGGGTTTTCCTGGTTGACGTGCGTCTGTCCTGAGCAGAAAGTGGTAGAAGTTCGGCTTCCTCCATTACACTTCCCATCTCTCTCACCGGGTGTTAGTTTCTTCATCTCTACAGAGGAGGTGTGGGCTATCATGTGATGATGTCTGTTAATTGCTTTCTTTAAAAAGGAGAAAAGAAGAAGAAGTAGAATTATTTATAGTGAGTGGTGGTATGTTAGCCTAATTAGTTGAAATCTAGAAAGCCATGTATATCTTACTTACTTGGTTTATTCTGTTTGGGAATAGAAACCAAATGCTCTGGAGAAAGCAGGGAAAATCTTATCTTTGTGTTGTTTTAATTGCAAACACACATTGCCTGTTTCAGAAATTCTTATGACTCTTCTTATGACTAATGATTACATTACATTTTAAAGCAAGGCATTTAATTCCTTGGCACTGGGAAATCAGTTTTGGGGGTACAATTTTTTTAAGTGTGAAATTGACTCTTTTATAACTATTCTTGAATACTTTTCCATTCCTTTTTCTTTTCTTTTTTTTTTTTTTGATTCCATGCATTATTGTTAAAGACCTCAGCATAGCAATATTATTTGTATTGAAACAGAAGAAACAAGTGTGATACTCTGGGATCACAATTTTATAAATTTATGCATACTGCTAACGACTGGAGGGGAGCCTGAAAAACAATTGGAATTGCAAAAGAATGAAGTGTTAGTTACATATAGATTTTGGGGATATAGGTTTTTCCCTGGTGCATGGGGGAGAAATGGGCTTTTCCAGTAGTTAACAAGTAAGTTAATTTCAGGGTAGTTGAGATTTAGCCTCTTGTTTGTAACAGAATAGTAATATAACTTTTTTTTGTGAAAGAGATACAGAAAAAAAAAATAGAATGAGGTAGAAGGTAACCTGATAAATTTATATGAAAAAATGGCATTTATTTAAGCAAAAGTCTTTCAGAGCCTCCCTCCTCTCCTATATAATTAATGTTATACTTAGCTATGCTTTGTACCAGAGTGCAGTATACCAGTGATTTTTTTAGAGCTTGGGAGTGCCAGAGGTAGTAAGCAAATCTCAAACTGTCGGCTTTGAGATTTATTATGTGTGTCTGCTGTTTGAGTCCAAAAGGGCTTAACAGCTGAATATAGATTTTTAAATCACTGTTGGGATTTAAATTTTTACTCTGAAAGACTAGGTCATTTGACAGTAGTCAAGGGCATTTTCATTCTCAAGACTGTTCTGCAGGCCCAGCAGAAAGCTCCTCCCTCGGCCCACGAGGGGCGTCATTTTCCGGGCGGAGGCGTTCTAATCTGGGGTGTTTCACACACAAAAATAATACAGCACAGGGGGATTTGTTCTGTAGACTGATCCAGCAAGTGGGTTTTAAATTGGCAGCGCGCAGATAGGAAACAATTGGTCCAGACACCGAGGATTAAAGGTATTTAGAATGTATATTGTGTTATTACGTTTGATGTGCAAGAAATTTTTACACCTGGAAGTTTGTTTTAGGAACTCACCAATATGAAGACTGATCAGTTGGGGAAAAAATTTGACAGTGATTATTGCAATTATATTTCCAAAGATACATGCAGTACATTGATGGTGTAAAATATGTTGGTTACGTGAGATTTTTAAATTAAATGACTGATTGAATGCAATATACATATTTTTAAATATATATTTATATAGATCTTTGAAATATAGTATTTTCTTTTAAAGAGAAGAAAGGTTCTGCAGGCTGTGCTTCTCATTCACTGGTTCCTCAACAGACATCCGCAACAGCATTCAAACTTGGGCTTATCAGAGACCAACCAAGTCAGACCCCTCTGGTGTGGAGCCTGGGGGTCTACTTTTCAAGAACCCCTCAGATGATTACAGTGCACAGCCAGGCTTCTGAGCCACTGTTCTAAAGTTCTGTGTGTTTCACATGGAAAGACACATAGTTGAAAGAAATCTTTTAGTTACCTTGTAGTAATTGTAAAAAGAAAAAAAAAATCAGTTTAGTTCTTTAATATTATGGAAAATATCAGATTAAAAAGAATACCTCCCTCTCTAAGAAATAATTTCATTCCTTACCTGAGATGCCCGGAACTCAACATAACCAAATAGAAGATGGCAGAACAGCTGATAGCTGCAGACCAACACTGGCATGAGTTAGACTTGAACTAGGCTTAGATTATCAAGCAAGTTATATTCAGCACCAAGCTGAGGTTAAAGGGGGGAGGCATGTGAGTAAATGAAGTAGAACAGTAGTACTGTGTTACCTTTTAAAGAAGTTTGAAATCTCTGGTTGAATGAAGCATAGTAATTTCATAGAACTGAAGTATAGACTCTGAAGGCTTAAGGTACAGTGGCTCACTGTAATTAAAAGTGGAAATGCTGGAAAGCGTGAATGTGTCTATGTTGATTATTATTTTGGTATTTTAAAATGCGATGCATGGAACAGGTTAGTACGTTAAGATAATTAAGGTAAGGTCGTGTAAAGAAATGCCACTGGAAACCTGAGGAAAGTGAAATGGCATCAGGCATTTATAATTACAAGCAAGGATAAATTTGCCTGGGTTTGTGTTTTGGTACCAGTGGTTGGGGGAGCTGTGGTAAACAGAAAGATATTTTTGCTGACTGGTCACGCAACTGCGGGTCGGATGTGACTCATTTCATCCATTAGCTTAATCAGTAAAACTGAGTGTGTTTAGATCTGGAGGAATTCAAAGATGATTACTATATAGTCCTTGCTCTCAAGAAACCTGTAGGTAAATAAGATAATATAGGTGTGTAGGTGAATAGAACATATACCAGTAACAACAATAACAGCACGTTGACTTTTTTCATTGATACAGTAGTGGGAAAAGGGGTTTGTTTACTGGAGAAGCCAGTGCTAGAAGGGTTAACTCATGTACCGTCAGTTGTTAAAGTCATAGTATTTAAGTGGATCAATAAAATGGTGCTTAAGAAAATATGTTAAGGATCTGATCTGGGAGTCGGGGGATCGGTCAGGAGGGGAAAAGGGGAAGATGGTAAAAGGAGGTACTGCTTCGTGGTGATCTCTGTATTGCAGTACCGGGGATTGGGAGTTGGGGTCCATCTGGTGGAAATAGAGGCATAGCTTGGCACTGTGGAATAGGGCACAAGGTCCAACCTTCTGGGAGAGGGGAAGGTAATGATTAGCCGTATCACTTGTGTCGGCCAAGTGAACTAAGACTGAAGGAGGAAGCCACTTCTTGAAGGGAACTGCAGTAAAAATCAAGACTCTATATACCAGCTACGCTGCCAGCTACTTGTGCCATTTAATCCTTGAAACGGCCCTATGAGGAGGATACTATTATGTTCCCCACTTTTCAGTTAAGGAAGCTTAGTCCAGAGAAGTGAACAACTGCCCTAAATCACAAGGCTGGGAGGTGGTAGAGCCAGGATTTGGATCCAGGGTGTCTGACCTAAGAGATGACGTTACCACCTCCTTTAGCCTAAGTGGATCGTTAGTATCCAAAGCCAAATGGAGCTGGGCAAGGCAGGGACTGATGACTGGTACAAGCAGAATTTTTGAGGACTTTGTGGCTGGTGTACTACTTTTTTTTGCGGGGGGGGGCATGGTTTTTGATAGATGCACAGTCTAGATGAATATCATGGAACAACAAAGGATATGGAAGTGAGACAGCGGCAAAATATGGGCCCAAAGACTGCATTTGAATGGGTCTTGCGGTGTTTTGAGGCAGTAGTACAAGGTGGAAAGGTAAGATGGGATCTTTTTGAGATCCGGAAAGGATTCCTAAAGTCAGATTCTTTAAAAAAAAAAAAAAATCAAATTCTTAAAAAGGAACTTAGGTTTTACTTGATTATATTCTGGAGAACTGAAAGCTTTCAAGTGAGACATTACATGACTGAAGCTGATAATAGGATGTGAGTTAGAGTATTATTTTTATCCAAGGGATTTGTTCTGCTTCAGCGTGGTCACAGTGGATGTCGAAGGTAGAAGATAGAATGAGTCAAAGGTTGGTTGAACAGGGAGAGTGACGATGTAAATAGTTTCAAACAACAGTAAGTGGGAGGAAGATGTCGCTTCCACTTACTGTTGTTTGAAACTATTTACATCATCACTTTCCCTTGGGAGAGTGAGGGTGGGAGAAATTCGTGGAGCCCATTCGGCACCGAGAGGCCCCAAGTACTGTGCTTACAGATTGAAGGCAACGATCGAGATGGACATCATCCTTGCGTGATGCTGGTATCAGATAGACAAACCCAAGTCTGAAGATTATTTAGCTGTGTGACCCCAGACAAGTTAATTGGTCTGTCTTTTTTTTTTTTGCGGTACACGGGCCTCTCACTGTTGTGGCCTCTCCCGCTGCGGAGCAGAGGCTCCGGACGCGCAGGCTCAGCAGCCATGGCTCACAGGCCCAGCCGCTCCGCAGCATGTGGGATCTTCCCGGACCGGGGCACGAACCCGTGTCCCCTGCATTGGCAGGCGGACTCTCAACCACCGCGCCACCAGGGTAGCCCCTGGTCTGTCTTTTTAAGTCTCAAGTTCCTTCTGCTAAAGTAGGATTAGTAGTAGTACCACCCTCACTAGCATGAGGAGTAACTGAGTTTAGCTCAGTGTATTAGTTTTATGTTGCTGTTGTAAAAATTAGACACACTTTACTGTTGTAAAAATTAGCCAGCAGTGTTGCATCTCTCCCAGCCTTCTTGCATGGCCTCACCCCCCCTCTGACTCTTCTGCCTCCCTCTTCCACGTTTAAGGGCCCCGGTGATTCCATCGGGCCACCCGGCTACTCCAGAACAATCTCTCCATCTTGTCTCCCCATTTTAACCACGTCTTCAAAGTCCCTTTTGCCATGTAAGGTAGTGAAGTAACCGAATCGCGGGTTCTGGTGATCAGGACGTGGATATCTTGGTGGGGGGGTACCCTGTTACCCCTGCAGTGCCACCGTGCCTGCAAATTGCTACCATTTAAGCAATTTCTAGTACTATTAGTATTATTATTGTCATCATCATTACTGGTAATGACAGGATTACTCGCCGCCAGCATTTCATTGGTAACGTTAGTGTCACAGCACAGCTGAAAGCTTTATTTTCATTTGCTGGATCTGTTGGATCTGTTTGGCAGAGACGGATCTGTTTGGCTCTACTGGATCTGTTTGGCAGAGATGTCAATCTGATAATATAAGTAGTTTAACTTGAGGTGGCATGTTAGTTTTTAGAAGTACTCAGGAAGGAAAATTCTGAACTTTTAAGTTGTGCAAAGATATTTTTTTCCAGATAATAGCATATGGCAGTCATTAATCAGTCTTGTCATCAGAATGTAAAGTTATGTGTGCTATTTTATTATTAATGATTTGCAAATAAGAGGACTGGTAACTATTTTCTTCCTAATACATATTCTAATATATCAAATATATAATTTGCTTTATATTTTATGGTTTAAATAGTTGTTTTTGAACAGCAAGTAGTTATATTTGTAAAAAGCAGAAAAAATTTTTATGCTGTTGGCTTGCTACTTATTTTTTTAAATCTTCAGATTTATTTATACACCAATTACACCAATACACCAATTAAAGCCCTGTAAATTACACTTGAACAGGCGTTAATATGAGCATCTAAAATGTTAAGTTTTTTGTTTGGCCAGATGGGGGCACTTTTTCTTTACATTTCTGGAGTTTGAGCTCTGAAGCAGATTTGTTTTTCTCCATCCAAGCTGTTACTTACTTTCTGTTATTATTGCCAGTGAGAGAAATAGTTCTGACATTTTTAATGTTTTGATTGTGTTGTATTCTTAGAGGTTGACCTTTCCCCAAAAGGAAGAAGCTTCAGCTTCTTGCAAAATTTTTGTATATGGGAACTTTAAAATGAATGACAATTTCTCTGGTACAGGGTAGTTTTAAGAAATACATGTATACGTGATTTGTAGTTTTGCTTATAATTAGTAATAGCAGTTGAAATTTACTTTTATCCTAATTCGAGTACTCTGTCCATAGCAAGATGAAGTGGAATTAGACGGACTCTTCGTTTCCTCATCACACTTCTTATGCCTACTTTACATTGAATCAGTGTCACTTCGTATCTCCATCAAAATCCAAGTAATGAAGAGGAAATAAAATACCAGAAATATTTTGTCTTAAAAACAAACACCAGGGCTTCCCTGGTGGCGCAGTGGATGAGAGTCCACCTGCCGATGCAGGGGACACGGGTTCGTGCCCCGGTCCGGGAAGATCCCACATGCTGTGGAGCGGCTGGGCCCGTGAGCCATGGCCACTGAGCCTGCGCGTCCGGAGCCTGTGCTCCACAACGGGAGAGGCCACAACAGTGAGAGGCCCACGTACCGCAAAAAAAAAAAAAACAAAAAAAAAACCCACCCAAAACCAAAAATAAATAAATAGAAAAGTTAGATAGACCAAAGGTTAGATAGATGTAGCATGTTTAACTTTTTTATTTGTAGTGCTGGCTGTCAAGGGCTAGGGTGAGTTGAGTAGGATAAGGTTTCTAAGGTTATGTGTGATGGTACTAAAAACAGTACAGACTGCAGTTGCTTCGTGTTGATGTGAATAATCTAAGGAGAAAACCAAACACAGAGTAATGTTGAGGATTATATTAAAAGGCCCCCATCACAAAGCTCTTGTCATCTCACCGCAGATAAAACACGTTTACGACTTCTTGTGAAAGTTAAGTTTCTGAACAGCAATGAAACAGGGAACTTGCTTATTAAAGTTTAAAAAACACTAATGAAAATAAATGTCATCAAAACTTGATTGACCGGAAGGAGATTAAAAAGGGGAGAAACCACCATGAATGAGTCCAAAGAGCAAGTTAGTTTAAAATTGTGCACAAGTTTAAAAGTCATGAGAAGGAATGAATTAGTTTTAAGATACACGTATAGCAAGATGAGGATGAAGAATACCTCCCTGGAGTAGAGTCAAGCAAGCTGCTCTCAAGTAACTCTGGAAGCGGGTAGGGGCATCAGCTTAGTGCGCCAGCCGACCTTCGTGTCCCCTGTGACTGCCAGGCCGCGCTGTGATCACCGTCATCACAGCCCTTACTATGGGCACTAGCTGTGCTGCAGGGGCTTCTCCTTCACTTACTCTCGTCAGCGTCCCTGTGAGACACGTATTATTATTCCCATTTTAAAGATGAGGACATTTAGGCTCAGAGACATTAAGCAATGCGTTCAGTGCCACGAAAACTAGAAAATAACGTATTCTCGGGCCAAAATTCATGTCATAAGAATTAAAGACACTTTAAAGATAGGAGGAATGTCAGCAAGAAGCAAGGGCTTCGGGTTGAAAGGATGGAGTTCCCAGTCAGCTCTGTGTGCCTCAGCCATCTGAGCTGCTTGGTACCTACGAGGAAAGATTTGTTATGGCCTCAGCAGCACGCACATCTTCGGCCTATCAATGGACTGTTCCTGTTAGTCCCTCGGAGAGAAAAAACAGAGTATCCTAGTGTTTAATATCTACCAACATTATTATTTTTTTAACCTAGGGGATTACTAAGAAAAAGGAAAGAAGACAGTAGTGGCTTTTCACCTTAATTCTGTTTCTGTTCCCTTTTTGTTTTATAAATTTTGGTAGTGGTCTTTTGCCTAGACACAGACTGTTGGAATAGTAAAGCCAAACTTTTTTTTCTTTCTGACAATCCTTTTTAGCAAGTAGTAAATATTTTAAACCAGGAAAAGTGTAGATCTTTAATAAGAATTCAACTTTTCTCTCCCTTTCATTAAACATTCTTTGGGGGGCTTCCCTGGTGGCGCAGTGGTTGAGAGTCCACCTGCCGATGCAGGGGACACGGGTTCGTGCCCCGGTCCGGGAGGATCCCACATGCAGCGGAGCGGCTGGGCCCGTGAGCCACGGCCGCTGAGCCTGCGCGTCCAGAGCCTGTGCTCCGCAACGGGAGAGGCCACAACAGTGAGAGGCCCGCGTACCGCAAAAAAAAAAAAGAAAGAAAAACACAAAAAAACAAAAACATTCATTGGGAACCTTCTATGTACCAGCCTCTCTGCTTGGCCTGTTGGATACAGATGTAAGACAGCTGTGCCCTTGCTGTTGGTTTATAGTCTGGGGTGGGAACTCAGGAAGTACACCAGTCATTACGGTGAAATGGGATACATACTGTGACAGCGGGCGGGGTGCCCTGAAAGCAGTACCCCAGCCTGGGCAGGAGCGGGGAGGGACGGCGTCACGGAAGGAAGATGTGATGTTTGAGCTGAATCCTGAAGCACAGGTGATCAGAGTCTTTCTCACACAGATAACTGAGAGAGAGGAAGGGCTGGGTTTTAAAGGAGAGATGTTTGTTTTGGATATTTGGGGCGCGGTACTTAGGTTCTGAGGTGTATATTTGGTTTTTTAAATGTGGGAGTGGAATTTTTATAAGGATTTTTTTTTTTTGGTCCGGAGGTGAATATTTGAGACTCGTTTGAATAGAAGTGACAGAAACGATAGATTAGTGATAGAATAAGGTAGAAAAAGAGGGGAGGAAACTGGGGAGTGAATGCCTGAGAAAGTCAGAGAGGTGCCCGGAACCTCAGAGTCAGAAGCCAGACCCTTGCTTCGGGAAGAGGTGACGCGGCGTCTGCGGACGGGGTGCAGCGCCCCCACGTGGATTCGGACGAGGAAGGCACCGGCTGTGGTTAGGCCTCCAGTCAGTGTCGTGCAAGCTTAGATTTCAGGTAACGTTTTAGAAATGTGCCTGTTCTTCTCTAAGCCTTTTTTACACTGGTTCTTGACTTTGGAGAGGGCATCCAGGGGCCTCTTTGAAGCCGTGTACAGACGTCGATAGTGTCTCTTTATTTTGTTCCCTGCCCATCGTCCTCTTTCTCCTGACAATCTAACCTGCATTTTCTTTGGGCAATAACTCCCTGCTGGCTCTCAGGCCTGGTCTTGCCCTGTATTTGATGCACACCTGACCTTAGGAATGTGCACGTGATGTGACTGGACCAGTGAGACTTGACCCTGGGACTTTGCTGAATCTCTGGAGGAAAAGAATCTCTTTGGTTGGATTTGAAGCTGTAAAGGTGTAAGCCTAGAGCTGTCCTCATGGGACAGGAGACTCGGGGAGGGAGCGGGGTGAGGGGCTGAGACAGACAGACACACACCCCTTTATCGTGTGAGTTGAGTCTCTGGATCGATTCCTGGACTTTTCAATATTTTAAGCCAATAAGTTTCCCTTGTTTTGTTTAAGTTCTTTTGAATTGGATTTTCTGTCATTTGAGGCTCTAAGAGTCTCTCATTCCTCTGAAGAATACTATGTACTTACGTATTTTAAATCCTGCAAATGATTCAGGGGTTTACAGATGAGTAGAGGCCCACTGAACAGAATTAAATGCTTTACTCTGTTCAATTATTATCAGTAAGATTTGCCCCACAAATGTAGATTCAGTATGGTTATCATTAACTAATTTATAATGGTCATTCTTGGGACAGTTTGATCTTTATTACAAACATACGTGTAACATTTTGTTTTTTTTATTGTAGATGAGGGGAATGGGACATTTTTATTAATGCCTTTTAGATTAATCGAGGGTTAACCCATTTATCTCCTTCAGCTTCTTTCAGTAAGGATATCCTTTTGGACATGTTAGGATTCCATTTTATTCGTTATCTGTCTCTATAGGCTTATAAATATTCTTGCCAACCATAAATCTTAGATCTAGGAATCAAGCCCATGAACCATAAAAGCAACATAACTTGCCAAAGACCGCATAAAATAAAATATGAAGTCGTCCCCGGCTCTAGCTAAGTTAAGTAACTTGAAGAAAAAGGAAAATGGTTTTGCTAATTTTGTCATTAGGATTAGGCTTCCAATTCAGTAGAAAATGATGGATATTTTAAAATTTAATTCAATAAAAACTATTTACTAGAAGGCAACATTAAAAATATTAGGTAAAAAAAAAAAAAAAAATACTAGGGCAGGGGCTTCCCTGGTGGCGCAGTGGTTGAGAGTCCGCCTACCGATGCAGGGGACGCGGGTTCGTGCCCCGGTCTGGGAAGATCCCACATGCCGCAGAGCAGCTGGGCCCGTGAGCCATGGCCACTGAGCCTGTGCGTCCGGAGCCTGTGCTCCGCAACAGTGAGAGGCCCACGTACCGCAAAAAAAAAAAAAAAAAAAAATACTAGGGCAGTTGGGAAGTACTTGCTCTGATAAAAAGATTTCCAAGGGCACTGTGACATCTGCCCTCTGGGTTGAGTTAGTGAGGCTGGCCACAGAGAGGGTGATTATTTCTTTCTGGGCACTGCACGTGCCATGGATGGAGCTTCTCCCAGGCACACACTGATGCTTGTTTGGGTTACATAGAACAAAAAAGTTGGATTATAATCACCTGTGGAGAGCTGAGACTGTGCCTGAATTCAGTCTACTAAATTTCTTGTTTTCTGTAGAAAGAGACATTTCCTAAGAGAATAATACCAACTCATTTCTAGTTAGTAGGTAGAAGAAAAGGAGTAAGAGTAAAAAGGTTGGATTGAAATTGAGTCCCAGACCACATTCCCTATGCTCTGGTCATGTGTTCCTTGATATTGGTCTGATGTTCTCAGCCTCCATGCTTGTTTATCTTATTCTCTATCTAAAATACCATTTATGATTTAGTTTTAAATTATGTAATTTATGAATTAGCACTAATTAGCATTAGTATATGAAGTCCTGTACTCTAACGCAGCTCACACTCCAAGAAGCTTTTTGAGGCATTATAGTCAGACTTAATCTCTTCCCCCTTATGAACAAGCATCCTCCCTTTCTCTGTCCCTCCATTTGTGCAGACTTTATATATTTTTTTCCTACTACATGCTTTAGGCAATGTAAGTGCTAGTGGGTCAAAGAAGAACAATGTGCCACTCCTGCCCTCTGGTGGTTGAAAGAAACATTGCAAACAAGTGACTATAAAGATCTGTGTGCTATGACTCTTCATCAGCCTTGGCATCATCCGTTTCTTTCATTCCTGCTGCGTTTATTCATTCACTGATTGGTCAGTCATGTAATGAGCATCTTCTGTATGACAGCCGTTATCAGTACTCTAATGGTGCCTTGTCTGGTGTAGCAGCATTCTGGCCTTCAGTAGCAACAGTTTACACGTGTGAGGTCTTTCAAATGGAATTACAAAGGCATGCTTTCGATGTGTCTAGATCTGACTTTCTGCCTCCCTGTTTGGGTTGCAAAGTGTTTTCCTATCTGCATCTAACATTTCTAGGCCTACTGAGCTTCAAATTGGTTGTACATGTGATGGATGAAAAATAAAGAAGTATCATACCTTAGTTTTCTCTTGCTGCCTGACAAATTACGTCAAAACTTAGCAGCTTAAAACAGTAAGCATTTAATATCTCAGAGTTTCTGAGAGTCAGGAATTACGGAAGTGACCTAGCTGGGTGGTCTGGCTCCGTCTCTTAGGGGAATGCGGTCAAGGTGTTGGTTGGGGCTGTAGTCGCCTGAACGCTTGGCTAAGGCTAGGATATGCTTCCAAGTCGATCCTGATCGGTGGGAGACCCTACAGCTCTTCAGGTCATGGTCCCCCGGAGTGAGCGATTCAAGAGAGAACAAGAGGGAGGCCTCAGTGTCTTCAATGACCTCGCCTTACAGGTGAGGCAAGAGGACTGCGAAGGGCTTGACTGCCAGGAGGTGAGAATCACTAGGGGCCACCTTGTCTGCTTGCCACCACGTGTTACAACGCCATGTTTGTGAGCCTCTGTCAGTGAATTTGGGCCCATATGAAGAAGACACTAGTAAATCTTCAAATAGAAGTATTTTAGAGTGAAATAAAGGGTTGAAAAATTAGACCAGCTCATCTTCACTTTAATTTCATTCTTCATTCCCATGGGAGAATGCCGATAAGTCCTCAGTGCTCCCAATCTCATGCTTTTAAACGGAGCACTTAGAAATGAGTCTCATGAGAACAAATTTTTATGAATGTGAGACAAACATTTTCATTTTTTAAATCTGTGATCTGTTTCTGTGCCACTCAGTGGTGAGAAGTATTTCTGCAGAGAGGATGCTTAGTGATGGCTGCTTGTTTCTCAAAGATTCTTTGTCAAATTACTTACATGTTTTAATTTGAGCAGTGAACACCATTTTGGGTCTACGGTCTGTCAGAACGCTGCTAGCCTCAACAAGGTTGTGATGAAAAATGGCAGATATACAGATGATCGGGTGGTAAGGAAAGTGTGACCACCTCATGCATATGCAGGTTTAAACATTGCTAGGTTACTGAGCACGGATGTGAGCAGAGCTGAGAGTAAAGTGCTAGAACAGAATCTTACTTTAGTATTAAGAACATCGGGTCTTTGAAGTAAAATTAGAAAGGAAAATTAAAGTTGCCTCTCCTCTCTGCTACCTTCCCCCCAAGTAATTTTCCTCCCTGTTTTCCATCCCATCTTAATACATGTTTTCATAAGTAAAATCTGTTTTCAGGTTGGTGTGTTCATTTTGAAAGTACAGCAATGCTACTTTCAGCATTGTAAATGGATGGGAAAGGAAAATATGGGAGGATATAAACAATTTAAAATATTAGAATTCTATTGATCTGGTTTTCATGTCATGGTTTCAATACCATTATAGAAACAAATCATATTAGAAATGATATTTCTAGCTATGCAATTTTATTGATGCTTCTGGTAATAGCCAACCTAGAATACACGTTTCCATGGAATAATTATAATAGCTTATAATGTTTATCTTTAAGGTCTTATTTTGCAGATATGACTCATGAAATTAATATATTAATAAGTTTGTAATCCCCAATGGCAAAAGGATAGATGATAATATACATTGAGATTATTTCCTTTAGAACTTATTTCATTGACCATATTGTATCACATTGATTGATTTGCATATATTGAAGAATCCTTGCATCCCTGGGATAAACCCCACTTGATCATGGTGTGTGATCCTTTTAATGTGCTGTTGGATTCTGTTTGCTAGTATTTTGTTGAGGATTTTTACATCTATGTTCATCAGTGATATTGGCCTGTAGTTTTCTTTTTTTGTGACATCTTTGTCTGGTTTTGGTATCAGGGTGAAGATGCCTCATAGAATGAGTTTGGGAGTATTCCTCCCTCTGCTATATTTTGGAAGAGTTTGAGAAGGATGGGTGTTAGCTCTTCTCCAACTGTTGGATAGAATTCACCTGTGAAGCCATCTCGTCCTGGGCTTTAGTTTGTTGGAAGATTTTTTAATCACAGTTTCAATTTCAGTGCTTGTGATTCGTCTGTTTATATTTTCTGTTTCTTCCTGGTTCCGTCTTGGAAGGTTGTACTTTTCTAAGAATTTGTCCATTTCTTCCAGGTTGTCCATTTTATTAGCATAGAGTTGCTTGTAGTAATCTCTCAAAATCCTTTGTATTTCTGCAGTGTCAGTTGTTACTTCTCCTTTTTCATTGCTAATTCTGTTGATTTGAGTCTTCTTTTCTTTCTTGATGAGTCTGGCTAAAGGTTTATCAAACTTGTTTATCTTCTCAAAGAACCAGCTTTTAGTTTTATTGATCTTTGCTATTGTTTCCTTCATTTCTTTTTCATTTATTTCTGATCTTATCTTTATGATTTCTTTCCTTCTGCTGACTTTGGGTTTTTTTGTTCTTCTTTCTCTAATTGCTTTAGGTGTAAGTTTAAGTTGTTTTTTGAGATTTTTCTTGTTTCTTTTTTCTTTTTCTGTTTTTAACTTTTTGTTTTATAAAACAATCATATACTTGTAAAGGAATCTTTATACTTGACTTTACTATTAGTTTTTAATAAACATTATCAAGGGACTATATTAAATTCTTACATTTTCCATATATCAAAAATGTGGAACGCTTTATGAATTTGCGTGTCATCCTTGCACAGGGGCCATGCTAATCTTCTCTATATCATTCCAATTTTAGTGTATGTGCTGCCGAGGCAAGCACTTTTCTTGTTTCTTGAGGTAGGATTGTATTGCTATAAACTTCCCTCTTAGAACTGCTTTTGCTGTTTTGGGCCGCTGTGTTTTCATTGTCATTTGTCTGTAGGTTTTTTGGGTTTTTTTGTTTGTTTGTTTTGCGGTACGCAGGCCTCTCACTGTTGTGGCCTCTCCCTTTGCGGAGCACAGGCTCTGGACGTACAGGCTCAGTGGCCATGGCTCACGGGCCCAGCCGCTCCGCGGCATGTGGGATCTTCCCAGACCGGGGCACGAACCTGTGTCCCCTGCATTGGCAGGCGGACTCTCAACCACTGCGCCACTAGGGAAGCCCTGTAGGTATTTTTTTTTTTTTTTCCTGTAGGTATTTTTTGATTTCCTCTTTGATTTCTTCAGGGATCTTTTGGTTATTTAGTAGCATACTGTTTAGCCTCCATATGTTTGTATTTTTTACAGTTTTTTTCCTGTAATTGATATCTAGTCTCAGAGAATCGTGGTTGGAAAAGATACATGATTTCACCTTTCTTAAATTTACCAAGGCTTGATTTGTGACCCAAGATATGATCTGTCCTGGAGAATGTTCCATGTGCACTTAAGAAGAAAGTGTATGCTGTGGTTTTTGGATGGGGACTGTCCTATAAATATCAATTAAGTCCACCTGGTCTAATGTGTCATTTAAAACTTGTGTTTCCTTATTTATTTTCATTTTAGATGATCTGTCCATTGGTGAAAGAGGGGTTTTAAAAGTCCCCCACTATTATTGTGTTACTGTCAGTTTCCCCTTTTATAGCTGTTAGCATTTGTCTTATGTATTGAGGTGCTCCTATGTTGGGTGCATAAATATTTACAAGTATTATATCTTCTTCTTGGATTGAGCCCTTGATCATTATGTAGTGTCCTTCTTTGTCTTTTTTAATAGTCTTTATTTTAAAGTCTATTTTGTCTGATGTGAGTATTGCTGCTCCAGCTTTCGATTTCCATTTGCATGGGATATCTTTTCCAATCCTGTCACTTTCAGTCTGTATGTGTCCCTAGGTCTGAAGTGGGTCTCTTGTAGACAGCATATATACAGGTCTTGTTTTATCCATTCAGCCAGTCTATGTCTTTTGGTTGGAGCATTTAATCCATTTACATGTAAGGTAATTATCAACATGTATGTTCCTATTACCATTATCTTAATTGTTTTGGGTGTGTTTTTGTAGGTGTTTTCCTTCTCTTGTGTTTCCTGCCTAGAGAAGTTCCTTTAGCATTTGTTGTAAAGCTGGTTTGGTGGTGCTGAATTCTCTTAGCTTTTGCTTGTCTGTAAAGGTTTTATTTTCTCCATCAAATCTAAATGAGATCCTTGCTGGGTAGAGTAATCTTGGTTGTAGGTTTTTCCCTTTCATCACTTTAAATATGTCCTGCCACTCCCTTCTGGCTTGCAAAGTTTCTGTTGAAAAATCAGCTGTTAACCTTATGGGGATTCCCTTGTATGTTATTTGTTGTTTTTCCCTTGCTGCTTTTAATATTTTTTCTTTGTATTTAATTTTTGATAGTTTGATTAATATGTGTCTTGGTGTGTTTCTCCTTGGATTTATCCCGTATGGGACTCTCTGTGCTTCCTGGACTTGATTGACTTTCCTTTCCCAAGTTAGGGAAGTTTTCAACTATAATCTCTTCAAATATTTTGTCAGACCCTTTCTTCTTCTATTTTTCTTCTGGGACCCTTATAATTCGAATGTTGGTGCATTTAATGTCCCAGAGGTCTCTGAGACTGTCCTCAATTCTTTTCATTCTTTTTTCTTTATTCTGCTCTGCAGTAGTTATTTCCACTATTTCATCTTCCCGGTCACTTATCTGTTCTTCTGCGTCAGTTATTCTTCTATTGATTCCTTCTAGAGAATTTTTAATTTCATTTATTGTGTTGTCATCATTGTTTGTTTTTCTCTTTAGTTGTTATAGGTCCTTGTTAAACATTTCTTGTATATTCTCCATTCTATTTCCAAGATTTTGGATCATCTTTACTATCATTACTCTGAATTCTTTTTCAGGTAGACTGCCTATTTCCTCTTCATTTGTTTGGTCTGGTGGGTTTTTACCTTCCTCCTTCATCTGCTGCATATTTCTCTGTCTTCTCATTTTGTTTAAGTTACTGTGTTTGGGGTCTCCTTTTCGCAGGCTGCAGGTTCGTAGTTCCCGTTGTTTTTGGTGTCTGCCCTCAGTGGGTGAGGTTGGTTCAGTGGCTTGTGTAGGCTTCCTGGTGGAAGGGACTGGTGCCTGTGTTCTGGTGGGTGGGGCTGGATGTTGACCTTCTGGTGGTCAGGGCCGTGTCTGGCGGTATGTTTTGGGGTGTCTGTGAACTTAGTGTGACTTGTAGGCAACCTCGCTGCTAATGGGTGGGGTTGTGTTCCTGTCTAGCTGCTCGTTGTTTTGCATGGGGCATCCAGCACTGGAGTTTGCTAGCCACTGGTTGGAGCTGGGTCTTAGTGTTGAGATGGAGATCTCTGGAAGAGCTCTTGCTGATTGATATTATGTGGGGCTGGGAGGTCTCTGATGGTCCAGTGTCCTGGACTCGGCTCTCCCACCTTGGAGGCTGAGTCTGGACACCAGGCCGGAGCACCGAGACCCTGCCAGCTGCACAGCTCAGGAGAAAAGGAAGAAAAAAACAAACATAAAAACGGACAGATACAACCTCAAACCAAATGGTAAAAGCAAAACTAAACAGACAAAGTCACACAAAGAGACGTACACACACACACTTGTAAAAAGAAAAAACAAACGAACACCAACAACAAAAACTTAAAAAAAAAACAGAACCCTATTACAAATGGTAAAAGCAAACCTAAATAGACAAAATCACACAAAGAAACATACACACACACCCCCACACACACTTACAAAAAGAGAAAAAAGGGGAAAAAAATATTTAAAAAAAGGAAGAGAGCAACCAAACCAATAAACAAATCCACCGATGATAACAAGCACTAAGAGCTAAATTAAGATAAACATAAAACCAGAAACAAATCAGATGCAGAGACAGCAAACCCCAAGTCTACAGTTGCTCCCGAAGTCCACCGCCTCAGTTTTGGGATGATTTGTTGTCTATTCAGGTATTCCACAGATGCAGGTACATCAAGTTGATTGTGGAGCTTTAATCCGCTGCTTCTGAGGCTGCTGGGAGAGATTTCCCTTTCTCTTCTTTGTTCTCACAGCTCCCGGGTTCAGCTTTGGTTTTGGCCCCGCCTCTGTGTGTAGGTCACCTGAGGGCGTCTGTTCCCCACCCAGCCAGGAGAGGGTTAAAGCAGAGGCTGATTAGGGCTCTCTTGCTCACTCAGGCTAGGGGGAGGGAGGGGTGCAGTAGTCATAATTGGAATGCGGGGCGAGCCTGCAGCAGCAGAGGCCAGCATGACATTGCAACAGCCTGAGGTGTGCTGTGTGTTCTCTCAGGAAAATTGTCCCTGAATCATGGGACCCTGGCAGTGGTGGGCTGCACAGCCTTCCGGGGGTGTGTGTGTGGATAGTGACCTGTGCTTGCACACAGGCTTTTTGGCGGCAGCGTTAGTGGTCCATCCCCGTCTCTGAGGTCCGCACTGATCGCCACAGCTCGCACCCGTCTGTGGAGCTCGTTTAGGCGGTGCTCTGAATCCCCTCTCCTCGCACACCCCGAAACAATGGTCTCTTGCCTCTTCAGCAGCTCCAGACTTTAACCCCGGACTCCATCCCGGCTAGCTGTGGCACGCTAGCCCCCTTCAGGCTGTGTTCACGCAGCCAACCCCAGTCCTCTCCCTGGGATACGACCTCCGAAGCCCGAGCCTCAGCTCCCAGCCCCGCCCGCCCCGGCAGGTGAGCAGACAAGCCTCTCGGGCTGGTGAGTGCCGGTCGGCACCGATCCTCTGTGCGGGAATCTCTCCGCTTTGCCCTCCGCACCCCTGTTGCTGCGCTCTCCTCCGTGGCTCCGAAGCTCCTCCCTCCGCCACCCGCAGTCTCCGCCCAGGAAGGGGCTTCTAGTGTGTGGAAACCTTTCCTCCTTCACGGCTCCCTCCCACTGGTGCAGGTTCCGTCCCTATTCTTTTGTCTCTGTTTTTTCTTTTTTCTTTTGCCCTACCCAGGTACGTGGGGAGTTTCTTGCCTTTTGGGAGTCTGAGGTCTTCTGCCAGCATTCAGTAGATGTTCTGTAAGAGTTGTTCCACATGGAGATCTCCGCGTCTTACTCTTCCGCCATCTTGAAGGTCTCCTCAGTCTTACTCTTAGTATCATTTTTTCCAGAGCTTTTCTGAAGCTTCATTGTGCCTTTTTCATAGAAAGAAAATCATCAGTTCACAATACAGCCATCGTCACCTTGAGCTGTTTTTGTTCATCCTCTCTCATTTTGGAGTAATCTTGAAATCTTCCCTCCTATTAGACAGTTTTAAGAAATGTTTGGCTCTAGTTATTTATATTTTCAGTGGTAGAAATACTGCCTTAATGCTAGGAAAACTTCCTCATGGATAATAATGCCTTCCTCTTGAAGCATTACAAATTAGTAAGTGAATTATCCGTTGATTGGATACATTTATTTTTTATTTACCAAAATAAATGCCTTTTAAAAAAACATTCATTCTTTGATCAGCTTAATGCAAAGCCTGTACCAGGCACTACAGAAGAGAGAACTGGAAGATAGTTCTGCACGGAAGATACGTCCTCTGTCTGCAGCGCTTGTCATAAAAGCAGAGAGCTTTTACCTACTGCATATTAGTAATAATAACGAGAACGTTCACATTACAGAGTTAAAAATCAACTTATAAGCCCAGTGTATCTGATTATTTCTAGCATGTTGGGAAAGTGAAGGTGATTCATTTGGTCAGTAGTCCCAGTGATCTCAGGGTTATTTCAGGTTCCCTATGTGATCTTCCTCTTCTTGCTTGCCTTACTCTTTCGAGACAGCCACTGAGTGTGTTTCAGAAGGGATGTCCCCAAGGAAAAGGGACTCCCCTATTCCCAACCTTCAAGACGGACAGAACTGAAGTTAGGAAAAAGCCGATTTCCACGTGGATTTTAAAATATCAATGTGAAAACAAAATGAGCAGTGAAGCCCAGGTTCTTAACAGACAGAAGAGAAGTCGGAAAAGGAAAGCAAGATGGTGAGAATTGGGAGAGTCTGGTGACTCATTAGTTTTCTAGGATGTTAATGTATTTGGCATTTTATGTCACTGGTGTTAAACTTTTTTGACCACTATCTGCAACAAGAAATACATATTATTGGGCTTCCCTGGTGACGCAGTGGTTGAGAATCTGCCTGCCAATGCAGGGGACACGGGTTTGAGCCCTCGTCTGGAAAGATCCCACATGCCACGGAGCAACTAGGCCCGTGAGCCACAACTACTGAGCCTGCTCATCTGGAGCTTGTGCTCTGGAACAAGAGAGGCCGTGACAGTGAGAGGCCCGCGCACTGCGATGAGGAGTGGCCCCCGCTCGCCGCAACTGGAGAAAGCCCTCGCACAGAAACGAAGACCCAGCACAGCCAAAAATAACTAAATAAAATAAGTAAATAAATAAAATTTAAAAAAAAAGAAAAAAAAAGCTGAATAGGACCTTAAAGATCATTTAATCAACTCATTTAAAAAAAAAAGAAAAGAAATACATATTATTACATGACCTAGTGTTCACATACAAATACATTTCTTTATATAAAACTGAACTGAAAAATTATTTTCCCCTTACTACCTGTACCTTCTCTTCTGTGTCATTATTTTAAAGTGCTGGCAGAAAGCATCCCATTAATTGCATTTCATTATCCTCTAATGGGCCAGACCAGGGGTTAAAAATACTGCCTTGGGAAACAGTGAGATTCACATGGGCAAGAATAGAAGTGAAGTAAGGATTGTTTTTTGGATGTAACTGTGATTGTGGGTTATCTGCCAGTTTGTAGAAATCCAACTACTTTGATCATCTGACACACAGCTTTCCACCCAGCAAGTGTCAAGTTACTGTTGAAGAAACACAGCACAGCAGTCATTACTACCGTACAGCCAAATCAGTTGTTGCTTATATCAGTCTCGTCCCCTAAACTCATCCTGTTGCAAGACAGGAGATGCTTGTTGATCAACTGCAGCTGCCACTGACCAAAACAACGATACAAAATAAGCTAAACTGTAACTTAATCAGACGAGGAGGATCCCCTGTGACTTCAGATCACTCCAGAACTTTGTACAATAACCATTTCTTGTCATCCACAGTTCCTGCAGGGCAGGAATTGAACTGCTCAGTAGGGCAGTTCTGGCTCAGGGTGTCTTATGAGCTTTTAGTTTGATGTTGACTGGGGCTTGGGAGCTGGGGATGGAGGGTCACATGGCTAGCAAGTTGGGACTGGCCAGTTGGTTTCTCTCCACATGGACCCCTCCACCGGGTTATGTGCCTCTCGACATGGCAGCTGGCTTTGTCCAGAGCGAGCCATCTTAAAGACCAAGACGGAAACCCAAGGAGGTGCGATACATAGGTGTGCGTACCAGGAGGTGAGGATCCTTGGCTATCTTAGAGGCTGGCTACCATTCCTTAAAAGAATATCTTTATTGGGCTTCCCTGGTGGCGCAGTGGTTGAGAGTCCGCCTGCTGATGCAGGGGACACGGGTTCGTGCCCCGGTCCGGGAAGATCCCACATGCCGCGGAGTGGCTGGGCCCATGAGCCATGGTGAGCTGAGCCTGCGCATCCGGAGCCTGTGCTCCGCAACGGGAGAGGCCACAACAGTGAGAGGCCCGCGTACCGCAATGATAAAATTTAGAAAATGGGGTTCATGAGGAAATACTGAATCATTAAGCAAGTAATATTTAAAGTGCAGAATTATGAAAAATTAGTTAAATATTGGGAAGAATCTAAATGGAATTAATAAGGATAGAAAATAATTTAGTAAAATTAGTAATGCTAATCATTAAATAAGTAAAATGACCCATCAACTGGTCAGAGACATGTGTCACTAAATTTTTACAGAGTAGACAGAAGACTGTCATACACATTTCACTTAATTGCTGCTCTAGATTAGGCATTGGAAACAGTGGCCTGTGGACCAAAGCCAGCCTGCTGCCTTTTTTTGTAAATAAAGTTTTATTGGAATGCAGACACATCCATTTGTTTACATGTTGTCTATGACGGCTTTCTCACTACAAGAGCAGAGGTGATCACTGTGACCAAGACTGTTTGGTCCACAAAGCCTAAAATATTTGCTGTCCTTTGCAGAATAAGTTTGTCGACCCCTGCTCTAGATTTAGATTTTAGACTTTTAAATACAAGGTTAGGTTTTGTACTGTTGATGAGATGCATAAATCCAAGGACTGTAGCATGTAAGTGGACTTATAAACACAAAGGAAGGTGCAGTGTTAAGTGTTTTTAATTTTTTTTAGAAGAAAACTCTTAATAATTAGAAGAGGGGTAGAATATAGTGAGATTCACAAGAATAATGCTTCATTAGGGAAGACTTTAATTAGGATAATTCATGAGCTTCACATGGGGCTCGTGGGGGAACACATGAGGCCAACATTTGAAAGACAAATGTGAACATTATGTTGACTGAATTAGGTTATTGTGAAAAAGCAATTTAAAATTTTTAATCAGTTTCTTACTCTGAATTGGAAGTGAGGAGTGTTATTATTTACTTGGAATTCTATTCTGGTTTATGATTAGAGTTTTGATTTCCTTTTTTTTCTTTTTAACATGAAAATATAGTCTTAAGAACATGCCCCTGAGTAATACCCATTTTCTACCCATGTACGGTGGGATGACTTGAAGAGATGCAGGTACTTATCAGTCTTATAATATGCTGCAGACAAACAAGAATGAAATTTCTGGGTAAGAAGCACAAAGTTTAGGGCTCAGGGTCAGACAAGTGAGGACAAGATGCTAGGTACTTATGTGCAAGGGTTGCAATATATTTCTGATAGTACCAGCAGCATATATTCTCCAACTGGATTGGTTTTATGGTCATTATTAAAAACTACTTTTCTAAACTAGTGAAAAGAATTTATACCAAATATAATATACGTTAAGATTATGGTATAAAGAAGAAAAGATTTAGAGATGAAGTTATTAGTATTCCCTGAAGTTAACAGCTACCATTTATTGGGTACTTACACTGGGCCAGGCATTGTGTCAGGTACATTTCAAAAATTAGCTCCTTTAATGCTCACAGTAACTCCATAGGGTGAGAAATGACGTTATCTTCACTCAGCACATGAGTAAACTGAAGCTCAGAGAGTTTAAGTTGCCCACATTTAGTAGCAGGACTAGGGCTTGAATGTGGGGGCATCTCGCTCGGGTCTCTCCACACCACGCTGCTCACCTGGGCACCTGTCACCTTGCTTCTGGCTCCTGTTGGTTTCCTTTCTGTTTTCCCTTCTTCCCATCTCTTTTTCCCTTTCTCATTTCCTTTTTTCCCCTTTTTATCAGTTAATTGCATAACTGATAAATGCTGTGGAAAACAATTTATAAAGCCCAAAAGGGTACAAACTGTCAATAAAACATGAAAGTCACTTCACCCAGGCTGCCAACAGTCACTGTTCTCTCACCTGCTTCTGGGATGATGTACACGCACCAGAGACACCTGCCAGGATGGGACACACAGTTCTGCCCTGATGGGACACACAGTTCTGCCCTGTTCTTTTTGACAGGTGCACGACCTGTTCCATAGTACAGATACTTTAATTTATGCAGCCATTCCTGTTGAGTATCCTTTCGAATCTTGGCTTCTTGTTTTCCCTCTTTGTTGCTGTTTATGTAACTTTGCCTAATGAGCTTCTGGTGTTTGCCTTACCTACACTAATTGAGACGACTGAAGTGTATCTGTGAGTCTAGATGATCTTTGAAAAGCCATAGTCACGTTCTTCTACGACCTTAAATGGTATTTTATTGAGTCTAATTTCTTGAATAGGATTTTGTTTCTGTGTCATGAAGTCTTGTAACCCTTTCTTAAACTCCTTGAGAAGTGTCCTTCTTTGCTCATTTGTCAACAGATTACGTTTTGTATGTCAATTCTGATTTAAAGTTTTTTAGGGATCTGCTATTTCAAGCAGATGTTTTAAATTACCACAGAAAAGTAATTTTTAGAGTTGATTTGTCATAGGTCATTAAGCTGTAAAATCATATATATTGTTAAATCTATGTAGTGAAAAAATTTGAGCCACAAACTGTCAGGAAGTAATTTTTCCAAAAGAACATGAAGATAACCTAATTTCTGGTGTCATTTTAGTAATTTATTTAAATGAAGATCACAATTTACCATCATTGTTGATATATTGGTTAATTATACTTTTTATACAGCAGTTTTTCTTATTTTGGAAGGTCTTTTTTATTTTTTTTTAGAAAATCAACTTTTCTAAAATGCAGTAGGACTTCGTGTGCAGAGTGGCTATTTGTATATAGCAGACACTGGTACATATTTATAAATGATAGAAGAAATAAAACAAAAATTAAAAACTTATCATGTGTATCTAGCAAGAGTGTCTTACAAAGCAAGAAGAAAACCTACCCTGTCTGCCTCTTGTTTTAGGTACATATAAATAGAAGAGAGACATGAGGTGGCAGAGAAGAGAAAACATGAACTCCTTCTAACCCCTTCCCTCAATTTCCTAGCAGTGAGACTGTGGGCAACCTCTGTCTGTTTCACCTTTTTCCTCATATAGGATGTGTAGTAAATCTATCTGACAGTATTCTTTTTTTTTTAACATCTTTACTGGAGTATAATTGCTTTACAATGGTATGTTTGTTTCTGCTTTATAACAAAGTGAATCAGCTATACATATACATATATCCCCATATCTCCTCCCTCTAGCGTCTCCCTGCCACCCTCCCTATCCCACCACTCTAGGTGGTCACAAAGCACCAAGCTGATCTTCCTGTGCTATGCGGCTGCTTCCCACTAGCTATCTATTTTACATTTGGTAGTGTATATGTCCATGCCACCCTCTCACTTCGTCCCAGCTTCTCCTTTCCCCTCCCCGTGTCCTCAAGTCCATTCTCCACGTCTGTGTCTTTATTCCTGTCCTGCCCCTAGGTTCTTCAGAACCTTTTTTTTTTGGATTCCATATATATGTGTTAGCATACAGTATTTGTTTTTCTCTTTCTGACTTACTTCACTCTGTATGACAGACTCTAGGTCCATCCACCTCATTACAGATAACTCAATTTCATTTCTTTTTATGGCTGAGTAATATTCCATTGTATATATGTGCCACATCTTCTTTATCCATTCATCCGATGATGGACACTTAGGTTGCTTCCATGTCCTGGCTATTGTAAAGAGTGCTACAGTGAACATTGTGGTGCGTGTATCTTTTTGAATTATGGTTTTCTCAGGGTATATGCCCAGTAGTGGGATTGCTGGGTCATATGGTAGTTACCTGACAGTATTCTTGTGCAAATGAAAGATCAGTCATATATCATCAATACCTGCAATGATTCTCAACAGGTTGGTACCGTATTGCTGTTGAAGCTGCTTCTCTGGCTTATGAGTTTTTAGCTCTTTTTCTCTATTTTCTTTCTTTCTTTTTTTTTTTTATAGCACAGAATAAAGTGACCTTTATTGTGTTCAATTTTTAAGACTAATTGTGAATGATATAGTGAACAAAGATATGTAAATGCATTTTAAAGGATTTACCACATTTACTTCAAACTTAAAGGAATAATAAGGTTCATGATGTACAGTTGATCCTTGAACAACACAGGTTTAAACTGCATGGGTCCAATTATACATGGATTTTTTTTTTCAGTAAATATATACTACTATAGTACTACACGATCAGCAGTTGGTTGAATCCATAGATGCAGAACTGCAGATATGGAGGGCTGACTGTAAAGTTATATGCAGATTTTTGACTGTGTAGAGGGTGGGTGACTCTACCACCTTCTGTGGTCAAGGGTCAACTGTAGTTATTTGATAGGGAGTTAGATGGGCTATGGAAAGAACACATAGATAAATTATTCACAGTAACTGCTGGATTAGAAATTTGGTTCCATGGATTTTGTTGTGGCATGCTTTTTTTAATATATATATATATACAGCAGGTTCTTATTAGTCATCCGTTTTATACACATCAGTGTATACATGTCAATCCCAATCTCCCAATTCATCCCACCACCACCCCCTACCCCCGGCTGCTTTCCCCCCTTAGTGTCCGTACGTTTGTTCTCTACATCTGTGTCTCAGTTTCTGCCCTGCAAACTGGTTCACTTGTACTGTTTTCTTTTTTTTTTTTTTTTTTTGAGAAATAGAGTAGTGATTTTTGAGTGGTTTGTAATTAATAGAATGAGAAAATAAGCAAAATGGGCTTTTTGGATCCCAGAATTGATTGATGATGTTGACATTATTAAAATTTTTAAATCCTTATATGATGGCTGTGTGATCGTTAAGTCCTGAGAACCTGTCTTCTTATTACATTTAGAAGTGAATATACCGCCTGCCAGCTGGACCTCCTTCCCTGCCCTTCCATAGAGATGGCTTTCTTCTCTACTGGCTCCACACTGCACTTCCAGCTTTAAGAACCTCTTTGTTCTGGTCTTACTCATACTCTTGGCAGCGTTCAGCATAGTTGGTCCTTGACACCCTTTCCCCCTTGGCTTCCATGACATCATGTACTTTTGGGTTTCATGCTGCTTTTCTGGGCACTCCTTGTTGGCTCTTCTTCTGCTCCAGCCACATTGGTTTCCCTGCCATTCTTCAGATATGCCAGTGATCTTACTTATTCCTACCTCAGGGACTTAGCACTGCCCTTTCCCTCAGCCTGGCCCTTCGTGCACATCTCATCTTTTTTTTGTTTGTTTGTTTGTTTTTGTGGTACGCGGGCCTCTCACCGCTGTGGCCTCTCCCGTTGCGGAGCACAGGCTCCGGACGCGCAGGCTCAGCGGCCATGGCTCATGGGCCCAGCTGCTCCGCGGCATGTGGGATCTTCCCAGACCGGGGCACGAACCCGTGTCCCCTGCATCGGTAGGCAGACTCTCAACCACTGCGCCACCAGGAAAGCCCCACATCTCATCTTTTGAATGAGCTCACCCAGACCCCCATTTAGCTCCACCACCCTAGCCACACCCTTGATTCCTCTATTTTTTTCTTTTTTTCACAGCACTTACCCACCCTGTCATACAACACGGTTTACTTATTTGTTACGTTGTATTTGTCTTCTCTGAGAGAGTGTAAACTCCATGAGGGCAAGGGTCGGAGTTTTTCACCCATATTCCAAGCACCTGTAATAGGCGTTGTGGATTGATGAAGGCACAGCATCTGTCCTGTGTTCCCTTTTCCGTCACCTCATTCACTTCCAAGGAGCTTTGCACAGCATTTGCCAGTCACCCATAAACCCACATCTCCAGCCAGACCTTGTCCCGCTTCTCCACCAACTGACCTCACCACACAGTGTCTCATGGACCTAATCAGAAGAACAATAAAATCTTTGCACCTTCCTTAATTTCTCTCTTTCCTTCACTTACCCACCTACTCGCAACCTCCAATCAGCAGGCTCTGTTGACCCTTCCTCTGCCCCAAAAGCATCCTAGATCTGCCCGCGCTTCTCTCTCTCTCTCTCTGCCGTACCTCACAGCTGCGCCACCATCACTTCTCACCCAGACAATTCCAGTGGCCTCTCAACTGTTTTCACTTCTCTTCTTGACCCTTTACAACCCATTCTCCATGCTGTAGCCAAAGGTGTCTTTTTAAAATGTACAGATGTACAAATCACATCACATTACAGCCTTTGAGCGGCTTTCCATAGCACTTAGAATAAAATCCAGAGCTCCTTCTCTGGCTCATAAATCCAACACCAGTGGACCTGCGACCTCTCACACCTCATCTCTCAGCTCTTTCTCTCGCCCACCACACTCTAGTCCCTGGGCCTTCTTTCTTCTCTTTATATATGGCGGCCTTGGAGCCTTTACACTGTCCACTCTGTCTGGGTTTCTTTTCCGCCTTCTCTGCCGTTGTTCAAGCCAGTGCTTAAATGTTACCTCCTCAGGACTTTGCTTGGCCATCCAGCCTTCATTCAGTCATTTATCTTAGCATAACCCTCTCCCGCTGACTTGTAGTCGGCCCTCCATATCCACGGTCCTGCATCCTCGGATTCAACCAACCACATATCGAAGATACTTAGAAAAAAAATTCCGGAAAGTTCCAAAACACAACACTGGAATTTGTCTCGCACCAGCAACTATTTATGTAGCATTTACATTCTATTAAGTATTATAACTAATCTAGAGATGATTTAAAGTATACGGGCTAGGTTACATGCACATACTGCACCATTTTATATAAGGTGCTTGAGCCTCTGCAGATTTTAGTGTCCTTGGGGGGATCCTGGAACCAGTCCCCCGTGGATCCTGAGGGAATATGGTACATTCTTTGTTTATCGAGTTTCTTCCCCAAGGGAAAGTAAGCTCCGTGAGAGCAGAGACCTGTTTGCTGCTCTCTCCCTAGTATGTAGAACCGTGTCTGGCACAGAGTTGATGCTCAGTCACTATTTGTGAGTGTAATGAATATAGACAATAATATTGCACTATAATGATGTAATGTGATAAGTATTGCTTCAGTGGCAATCATAGTACAATATATAAATGTATCAAAGTAACATTAAATTTACAAAGTAACCTTAAATTTACAAAATGTAACATTAAATTTACAAAGTAACCTTAAATTTACAAAATGTTACATGTCACATTTATCAAATAAAAAATTTAAGTAAAAATAAATATTTGTGGGGACTTCCTTGGCAGTCCAGAGGGTAAGACTCTGTGTTTCCACTGTAGGGGGTGCGGGCTCGATCCCTGGCTGGGGAACTAAAATCCCATATGCAGCGCGGCCAATAAGTAAATAAATAAATATCTGTAGAATGAATGAATGAACAAAGGGAACAAATTGCTTTTTTTAGGTTATAAATTTCTGTGATACTTACGATAATATTTTAACCAATTGACTAAGAATCCTTAGAATGGAAAGAAATTGACTATTCTGGTTTTGGGGAAGAGACACTAAGAAATACGTTCTGTCTCTCAGTAGAAAGCAGAAAATAGTTCTGCCCCACCCTCATTTTTTCTTTTCACTTACACAATACAATATTTTTTAAAATATTTTTCTCTTATGTCTTTATTTGGAAGCAAAATTTTGCATTCGCTTTTGTTTTTCTCATAAAGCGCGAGAGATTTTCTTATAGCCTTAAGCATTGTCTATAGCAAGAGACAGCTTGAATTCCAAAATAATGTATAATTACATCTATTCATTATCTTGCCACACGCTAAGTAGATGCTAAGGGTTTGTTACTGCAATAAAAGTCATTGGGATATTTAGGTTTACTTTATGAAAATATGTTTTAAAATTTACAATTCTCCTTTTGTCAGACAGTAACAAATTATTGTGCAGAAGGTATTCCTTTACCAAAGACTTTTGCAAATATATGCCCTGGATTTTGCAGAGACTCTTCCTGTTATTTATTTATTTATTTTTTTAATTGTACATTGCCTGGGCTCACTTTATTGCTATATATTTGGAAAAAAATCCCAGTTGTATTAGTTATTAAGATTGCATATTTTAAAAAGTCACAGGGCTTCTACTTTTTTTTCTCGTTGATACGCTCTGAAGATCTTTGAATTGGAAAGCAGTAAAATCTGAATAGGACTCTTTTACCAACAAGATGTATAGCGTGAGTACTAATGACTGATTGTTACTGTGTTGTACTGAGGAACGTCATCCGTTTGTCCCAAAGAAGGAAGTGGTGACAGTGGTGACTGTGGCTGCCTCTAACTTGTGGCTTATTTCTCCTCTTCAAGAGCCTGTTGCTTGGGGCTGGGAGTGGAAGTGGAGATTGACTGCAAACGGGCATAAGGGAACTTCTAGAGGTGATGGAAATGTTCTTGAAGTGGATGCGGTAATGGTTGCACGACCTATACATTTACTAAAAGTCACTGAATCGTGCACTTACCAGGTATGAGTTTCATGAATGTAAATTTAACTTCAATAAAACTAAATAGAAACCGATTTAGTCCTCCTTGCCTCATGTTCATTACTTCTCCCTTAACTATCAGTTCTTCTCTTCACAGTCACTCTCGTCTCTTACCCCGCCTCTTTTCCACATTGTCTCAGCTATTGAAAATCTTTTTTTTTTTTTTTGATAATTCTGCCTCCTTCGTAAGCTTACTGCCCTTTAGATCTCATTCAGACCATGGGTTTTGGGGTCCAAAATTTTGGATCCACATTCCTGTACTGATTATCAGTGACACTGGGTAAGCCTCTTGAGCCTCTGTCTCCAGATCTGTAAAATAGGTAGAATAATAATCAGATCTATTGCACAGGGATGTTGCTAATATTAAATGAACCCATATGTTTTTAACATTCTGTAAGTGTTATTTATTGCTTTTTTTTTTTTTTTAAGCATCCTAACAGTTGAGTTAGTGTAGCAAGTTCCTGGTGAACACACCAACTAGGGAATCATAGCATAGCTGTACCACTTGCCAGCTGTGTGAACTTGGGAAAGACAGTTAAAAAGCTCTTTGCCTTCATCTTCTCACCTCTATTTGAGATTTTAAATAAAGTTATCACGTAACGTTGTTGCAGGGGCAAATGATGCAACCCTTGTAAAGTTTGTAGCACAGTGTCTGACAAAAAGTAAGCCCTCAGTAAATATACTTGTTATTAAGTCTCTTGAGGACTCAGTCCCACCTGAGCCTTTTCTAAGCTGATTTTCAACCCCACAAGGCTATTAGAAAAGTGTTCCCGGGGTCTGTAGTGGTGAACCCCAGATGTATATTTCCTTCAGCCAATAGTAGATATCACCAGGGAGCTGTCAGGATGCTAAACTCCACCTGTTTCAAACTGAGCTAACTCTCCTTCCTGTCCGCTCTCCTTGTGCTGAATCACTCTCCCTGAGATGCAACCCTTACACCCGTCTTTTGCCTCTGTCTTCTCTGGCTTTAATTAGTCGCCTCACTGCACCCACTTGCCCCAACCAGAATCCTTACAGTTGTACTCTAGTTTTCCATCTGTTTGACCCCTCCATCCAGTCCAGCACCATATCCTATTGATTCTGTCCTTAAAATCTGTCAAATTTATTATTTCCTCTCCAGTCTTCCTCTTACTGTACTACTTTTGACTCTCCCTCTAATTCTCATATCAACGATCAGTCCCCAGCCATTAATCTCCCTTCCCTCATCCATTTTCTGCGGACAAGTTGCCATCAACAATATATTTAAAAACATAAATAGGACCATGTCAGTGCACTATTTAAAATTATTTCGTGGGAATTCCCTGGTGATCCAGTGGTTAGGACTCTGCACTTTCAGTGCCGAGGGCCCAGGTTCAATCCCTAGTTGGGGAACTAAGGTCCTGGAGGCCGCATGGTGCAGCCTAAAAAAAAAAATTGTGTCTCTGAAGAGCTAGCAGTGATACATGTGTTCATTCATGTGTTTAGTGCATTCTAGAATTACTTATAAAGTCTTTCATAAACTGTCCGTGTGCCTTGCTGGCCTCTTTCTGCTTTGCTGCCCCCATACCATGCACACGCTTCCCGCCTTTCCCCACCCGTACGCATCTGCCCTGGCTTTCTGCCTTGCCGGTGTTGTTCCTTTGTTTGCTCTGAAAGGTCCTCTGAGGTATCCAGCTGCCTTTCTGTACCAGAACATCTTCATTCTTCCTGCCAATCCTGCTCAAATTTAACTGATCTGTAAATCATGCAAAATTATTGTATCTTTAACATCCTCCCTTCCCTGTCTCTATCATTGTCTTTCAATTATTTATGTGTCCATCTCGCTCTGTAAACTGATGGGTACCTCAAACAGCGGCTCTTAATCAGAGGAACCTCAAAATCATGTAGGGAGCTTCTTCATAACGTCTGGCCCCCACAACGAGTGTGCAGACTGAAAGATTTCTGGACCCTGAACGCGTGTGCTTGAGTGTGTTTTTGCTACCCAAATGATTCTGCTGTGACCCTCTGGTAAAAAACAAAACAACAAATTGCAATATAAGGCTCGTATGTTCATTTCCATTCTCCCTCCTCCCCTCCGCTTCCTGTGGTGAGGAATGAATGCCAGGTAAGTTTATTACACAGAGAGATCCACCCAACCTCGCATGTGTACATGCAGTGAAATGCACTAGAACTGTGTACGGTCTTCAGAGGTTGCTTACTCTTCATAGACATAGGTTATATCTTCTGTTGAATTTTTACAGATTCATCCATTCTTATCAGGGTAGCATTTGGGAAACTTTTTATCAGGTTTTGTGGGTAGAGAAAGCGTAAGCAAGTAAATTAAAGAATGAGTGATGAGAGAGAAAGATTTAAAAGAAGAGAAAAAAAAAACAGGACCTCTAGGTAAAATCAAAGGATACATGTAATTACAAGTGACCTCAAATTTGAATCAGACAGCTGAGGTCAGATTTTTAGGAGAGAGGAAGTTCAGTTTGAAGAGATGTTAAGTGATACGGAAGAATTCAAAAAAGTGCTTTGGACAAGGGCTTTACTACGCCATGTGCTGGAATAAATGCCTCTTTCCCCTGTTTTTGTATCTGCCTGTCTTTCCAAAGTTGACTCTTCCATTCTGCATTTAACACATGACCCTAACTCTCCCATTATTCAGGGTATAAAATGCTTCTGGCCAGCTGCTTCCAAGTACCATCCCAGAATAATGAGCTTCTTTGTCCTCTTTTCCCTAGTCCCAGTGTTGACACTTTCTGGTCCCCATACCAGTTCCCAGGTCCTCTGCTGTCCTCCTTCCCAGTCCCTGACCTGGCTGTTTCCTCTTCCTTCCCTCTCCTTTCTGGGCCAGATCCTCACTATTCGTCTAGGCATTTCAAAAAGTTCACCCCCTCGCAAAACCTTTTCTGAATTCCCCTCATAGCATGCTTTCTGTCTTCCCTCCAAACTCCAGAACACAGAGGAACCTCTCTTCTGCCGTGGTGATCTCACCTTAGTTATTTGTCCTCTTGCCTCATCGTCTGTAAGCTCTGCTGGAGACAGATAGTCTTTCTCGTTTTTTACTTCCACTCCACCCGCATTGCCTTGTACCATGTGTCATATATAGATTTTTTTGTTTGTTTGCTAGCTTTCAGTGAAGAACTTTTCCTTTCTCATTCAGGAATCATAGAGCTTTCCTTGAGTACTTTAGGTAACTTACTCTTTCTACAGAATCCTCACCCTGACATGTACAGTACACAAAACTTACTAGACTTAACAGTACACGAGACATATGCATATTGACCGTTTTTGATAATTTGCTTTTTTTCTATGTTCCTTCACTTCCTGTGCTTTTTCGTTAAAGATAGAATGTTTATGTAGCACACAGCACCCACAGACCTTGTAGTTGAACTTATGAATTTTTCTGCGGTACATTTCTTTGGTACATGCTTTGGTAGAATGCTAAAGAAACTAGTGTGTTGGTACGTTTCTTTGAATGTAACACTTTTGTTTTCTAGAAGGGTATTGGAATTAGATGTGGTTCCATAAATGGTTCTCTGTGTTTGTTTGTTTTAAAACTTTAACATTTTATTTTTTACAACCTCTCTGAACCTTTAAGGATCTTGTCCCACCATTTATGAGGGACCTTATCCCGGCTGCTACCATGGAGTTTGTCTATTTCCTACGCCTTCTTACTTTCCCAGGCCTTCCGTGTTAATTTGGGGGTTGGGGGAGGAGGGAGAGAGTTCACAAAATGAGACATCTGTAGCAGGGCGGGGTATACGTAGTTTACAATAGGGAAGTGGTAGAAGTAACCAAGGAGGATTGTGAAGAAAGGAAAATCGTAAATTAGCACATGGGCCCATTTAAAGGGCAGCCCCACTCTGTCAGTGGTTTGCTCTCCCAGGCTGGGTGTGTGTTGAGTGCATGGACACTTCCTAGTTTGCTTGTCTGCCCAAGGTGAAAATGGGAAGTGGACATTTGAGAATTGTCTGGTTGGTTTGGTGGGGCTGGCTGTATCTGCTGTGCTAGGTTTCTGTTTCTGCAAGACTGAACTGGTCATGGTGAGCAGAAGATAAGCTTCTTGACCATATTTCCATCATATAAAACTGTATGGCCTTTGCAGCAAGTTACTCAACAAACCAGGCAAATTAGTTACTTGGTGACAGAAACATGCATACACAAACTATTTGGTTGATTTGTGTGTGTGTGGCATTTTGGTAAAATTGTTCTTGAAAATGCAAACAAAAAAAATTAAGTCCTATTTAAAGCTTTATCAACATTTGGGTGAGGTCTGTTTTATATAAGCATGTAATCTGTTATATAATGTATAATCTATAGGTGAGAAAGATCCTATTTGCTATAGTTTGAAGAGAGCAGACATTTTTAATAAACACACTGAACATTCTAGTTTACTGATACTTACTAATATTTCCAAAGGAGAAATTAAAATACTACTAGATAGTTTGTAGATGGCTTTATTTAGTGAATAGGCAGGAGGACAGAAGAAGAGGTTAAAAAGTGAAATATGAAAGGCTTATAGTTTGCTTAATTTATCAGTGGTCAGATTTATTTTTGAGGATCACATCCTGGATATCTTGAAATTTCCAGTTCATTCCAGCATTTTGTTTGTTTTTTTGCGGTACGCGGGCCTCTCACTGCTGTGGCCTCTCCCGTTGCGGAGCACAGGCTCCGGACGCGCAGGCTCAGCGGCCATGGCTCACGGGCCCAGCCGCTCCGCGGCATGTGGGATCTTCCCGGAACGGGGCACGAACCCGTCTCCCCTGCATCGGCAGGCGGACTCTCAACCACTGCGCCACCAGGGAAGCCCCATTCCAGCATTTTGGATGCTTATGTGGACATAGTTAATGAAACCTAAGGACTTGTTTGAATAACGGTATAGGAATAATCATTTCCAGTCACATCACGTTAAATGAACCACAAAAATCATGAAGTTAAAAACAAATCAGTTATCATTGGGTGGTTCTGTTTAGTTTATTGCAGTAAATGATCTTCGACTGAATTTGCAGCTCTCGGAGTTTGGAAGTAGGCCATCACATGCTGACATGAAATACCAAGTCATTTAAATTAGATACCGAGCATGCTCATATGAAGTACTTATTCTTGGAGGCTGCAGTGTGGTTCAGTTTTCTTCTAGCGGAAATAGCAGAAAAGAGATCACGGTGTGCCCTTTTGTCATCATTCTGTCAGAGAGCATGTAATTTGTCTTTGGAAGCCAGAGGCCTGAGACAAAGAGAAGAATGCAGCTTTTAGCCAAAGGCTATTTGGTGAGTTAATTAGCTGTTTTATTCTATTCTGTAATTCCTAGCAAGGCTCTGTCTTTACTTATATCTGCTGCTTGTTTTGTACTAAGCTGAAGCTTTATGTAGCAAGTAACTTAGCTGAGACTGGGAGAAAATTGTTTCCGCTGTCCAAATCTCAATCTTTTGAAACATTTTCAGTATATTTCTCAGGTGACAAGTTTGTAAATTGCTATGATGATATTCCTCCGTATTCTCCACAAGTTTCATTTGCTCACTGGTGCTGAATAACGCTGGCAGAATTGTGTGCTGAGGGAGTTCAGGATTTGTCTATGTGAACAGTTTAACATTTTTGTTCTTGTATTTTAATTAAATTGTAATTTGTGCTTTCACACTTTTAAACTGTATCTAATAAAGTAGTGGCCTAAGAGCAAGAATTTAGCCTAAGAGCAAGAATTTTTAAACCATATGTAATAAAGTAATAGCATAAGAGCAAGAACTCTTCAAAGAGAATGAGAGGCTCCGTTGTGATAATATGTCCATGTATGTTACATAGGTGGTTCAAAAATAAATTGGCTTTATAATATAATTGGTCATTTAAAATACTCTAAAATAAAATGAGATTGACAACACTTTGTGAAATACGTTACAGTTATTCAGGATTCATATTTGGAATTTGTTCTGTTTTTAGCTATTGAATTAGCTACAGAAGTATTGGAAGTACAATAATAGTTTTGCCGTTTGGGACTCTTCTCACTTCCCTTGAGCTCATATATGGTGATTGCTAGGCAGATAATCTTACTTAAATGTTTTGTGATTATTTTCTGTTATCCAACATGTTCATGTTTTACCATGAAGTTAAAGGGGGGAAATCTTTTTTTGCAATTTTTTGTCATGTTATCTTCTCATAACATCAAGCAACATTTAAAATCTGTAAATTATTATTTCATAATGAACATGATTTTTATTATATATTTATAATAGATAAACTTGGCAAGCAAATCTTCAGGGTATTCTCCTAGAAATTAAAATTGCATACTCTGCTCGAGATAAATCGTTGTATTTTTTGAAGATTTGAAGAAAAAGCATAAAATTATCATATTTATTTCCTTGGGGGGAAATCATGTTTGTGAGTAAACGGAAATGTCAGGTAGGGAATTTGAGGTATAGAAGGTGCATTAAAGAGCTCTAGAAAAACGATGAGGGGGTGGGAGGAATAGGAAAAGAATACTAAAAGCCCGGTGCCTTCAAACGCCAGGCAATTATGTGATGCTTTCCTAAAATATCTTTATTTTGAGAGCTGCCCCCACTATGCCATTTTCCAGGATTGGCACATGTGAAGGAGGTGGGTGTATACTTAAGCTTGTATATTCATGGAAAAGGGAGGATGAGCAGTTAGAGATGAGCACTGCATGACAATACTCAAAAACTCTATCCCCACTTCTAAATACTGACTCACTTGTGTGCCCTTGGGTGGCAGCTACACCCTGTTTATTTACACTTATTTTTAGTATAATATTTTACCATGGTAATAGGAGGTTCATTTAAGGTTTCGAAAGTAATAAGATGATTTCTTGGACTGTTGCAGAGATTCATGAGAGCTGTAAGTCATTCACAGATAGCTACTGTGGGGAAAGAAGCAAGTATTGCTTTTACAGAGTCCTATCAGCTGTTTTCTTTTTTAATCAAAAATATTTCAAATGTGTAAGTTCTCTGTGGTCTTCAGAAATACACATTCCATGTCTATTATATAAGTAGAAGATTACAGATTTTAACTTTTCCCCCCATATTTACTCACGAAATAATCATGAAATTTGCATGGCAAAATGATACTTTACACTGCTTTCTCTTACGTATTTAGTCCCATTTACCTCTAATCATAGATCTTCAGTAGAAGAGAAATGGATAATAAGCAGAAGATTTATTAAAGAAAAATATTAAGGAATACTGGGAAAATGAAAAGACAGGACTATGAAAAGAAAAATTACTGATGACAAGGATTTCTTTGCCAGGTTTCTAAAGATTAAGTGTATACCTGTATATTTTGTTCATTTCCAAATCATTAAGTTCAGGTACTCACTTATTAAACTTAGCATCTACCAATTAAGGAGCATTTATTTCCATAGCTTTTATGGAGTTCAGTAGTGCTTAGAGATCCTGAGTGGTGTTACTTGAAAATGGGGGCAGTGGTCAATTAAGTCTGGGTAATAATGGGCCAGGAGGCCTTGTTTATAGCACAACTTCTTGGCCTTTAACATCTTGTTCAGAACTTTTTCCTCTGGAATATGGTTTACTTTTGAAAAGAAAAACCAATACATGGTATTAAACATTTAGCAAACATTTTAGTAATTCTGAATATGTATTTCTTATATTGAAATATATGGAAAAGTGAAGGAAGAATTGTGGGTTTGCATATATCTTCCAGAAAATTACCTCAGTTCTTTTCTCATTTTGTATTTAGAAGAACCGTCTTAGAATTACAATGTAAATGGGATTTAGAGGGTATGATTAAATTTGGTGATATAAGCTAAAATTACATTCTTAAAAGCCCCAAATGCTAGAAGTGTAGGCAGTGAATACCCTGTGGAGGATTTGGGGCACAATATGACCAAGTAAAGATTTTGATAATTCTCACAAGTTCTAATTCATACTCTTAAAATTACGCCTAGATTAGTCCCATGGAGAAACAAATTAATTTTTAAAATATGATTTGTAATGGGAAATAACGTGTTTATAATCTGTTGGGCCTGGGTTCTAATCTAGCTTTTGCCACTTGTAACTGTAGGCAAGTATCTGCATTTCTCTATTTTCTGTGTTTTCAATAGTAAACAGAAATGTCAGTACTTTTCTTTTAGATTTATAGGAATTGAATTTTATAAAAATAACCCAAGGATGATGTTAGTCAAAAAGTAGGTGTTGAATAAATGTCTGTCTCCTTAATTTCCTTTCCAAACAATTATATATTTTCTGTATTAAAGTTTTTTCAAAATATTACCTATCAGCTGTCTGAAATATCAGATTCATAGAAGTATACTGATTTGTAAATAATAATGTACTTGGAATCTCTTTATAATAATATATTTTTAAAACCTGAATGCATACATGATAAAATGTTAAAAGGGTCTCAGTTGCTTAGCCAACTTCTATAAATAGAATAACTGCTAGATACCTGTTATGTTCCAGCTGTGTTTGACCTGGTAGACAAAGTGATAAATATTTTAGCTAAAAAGTACCTCAAATTTGTTTCTATTAGTATATAAACAATGTTAGATAAATAAAATCACACTTATTGAAGTGTGAACTCCTAACTTAGTGGAAACCCAGCTGTACCTGGTACACAATTGGCACTTACTAAATGTTTATTGAATTAAAACATTTTCCATCTCATATTTTTCAATCCATATCAATGAATAACCTATTTAAGAGCTTATATTTTCGGTTCTTTTTGGTTCTTTACTTTTGTGAAACTTGCTGTTTTTTAAAAAACAAAGACCTTTTCACACTACTGTTGTTTAAGAAACACATTAAAATTATCAGACTCTGTTATATAATCGCCCTATGAGCCAATAATAAGAATAGATAGGGCCTTTTTTTTTTTTTTTTTTTTTGCGGTACGCGGGCCTCTCACTGTTGTGGCCTCTCCCGTTGCAGAGCACAGGCTCGGGACGCGCAGGCTCAGCGGCCATGGCTCACGGTCCCAGCCGCTCTGCGGCATGTGGGATCTTCCCGAACCGGGGCACGAACCCGTGTCCCCTGCATCAGCAGGTGGACTCTCAACCACTGCGCCACGAGGGAAGCCTGGGACTTTTTTTTTTTTTAACTGTGAACAATTCTTTGTTGACCTTGATAGAATTTTACGATTACTTGTAGCCAAGAAGCCTGGAACTCTGCGGCCCATCCATTGAAAATTTGGTTAAATCTGGCCCAACATAGTCCTTATAGAGAGCAAAGTTGTTCAACTATCAGAGACTGAATGGGTGCGTGGATTGGCACTGGAAGAATACCTCAAATGCTTTGTCTTTGGGGCCATAGCCATTGTACACTAGCTTCTCTCTAGTACATTTCTTCTAACACTGGCTTTTTGGCTAATTCAAGGTCAGTTAACTAACTTGATATTAAACTTTTAATGAGAGCTCAGGGGCATGAATGATTTAAGATATGTGCGTCAAAATATACGTATATGTAATCCCCTTACTTAACCTAACGTGACGTAACTCTTTAAATAGGCTCTTAATAGATGCTCACTAAACCCTCAGCAAATTCATGTGAGTTCCCCCTCAGTCTGTTGTTTCCTCGATGTTGTGTTGATGGTGCCCAGATTACCTGCTCCAGTTCAGGTTGTCAGCCTCTCTTGGTTGCACTTCCTGACTTAGTGGCTTCCTGGTTCTTTTTTCTCATCTAGATCCTTCTTAGCAACCTTTTACCAAGTACTTGCTTACATTTATAGCTCAGACATTTAGTCCAGGAATCACATTTCAGTATTTGTGCCTTAGGTTCGTTTTGCTCTTTCTCCCTGTTAATCTTGGATTCGCTCATGCATAAGCCTTTTTTTTTGGCCATCGCGCCGCTTGCGGGGATCGTAGTTCCCCGACCAGGGATCAAACCCAGGCCCCCTGCAGTGGAAGCGCAGAGTCCTAACCACTGGACCGCCAACGAGTTCCCAGGATGCACTCATCCAGATCTTTGCTCGCACCTAGCACAGAAGAAAGGGACTTTCGGTTAGCCACATGCATGGGATCGGTCTTGCCTAACTTACTCTAAACATTTTCAGTTTTGTGTAACCTGTATTTCTGCAGGTGTCATCAGTTTGAGCAATAAAAAGTAAGAACTACAGGTCAGAATAAACGTTAAAAATAATAACAGCAACAATAACAATAGCCTTACAGGAATTCCCTGGTGGTCCAGTGGTTGGGACTCCATGCTCCCAATGCAGGGGGCATGGGTTGTATCCCTGGTGGGGGAACTAAGATCCCGCATGCTGCATGGCCCGGTGAAAAACAAAAACGAAAACAATAGCCTTACGTCATTTCCAAAAAAAATATCTTCCTCCCACCCATGTTAAGCTTAATGTTCGAATGCAAACAAACTGTCTCAGGCTCTACCGTTTCTAGAATGTCTTTGTTACTTTTGATTGACCAGCTATGGGCATGCTCTCCTAGCCAAATCTGCCACACAGATTTTCTTAGGGGTTTTAAGCCTTAAAACGGTTTGAACTACAATGTACTGTAATAACCTCAGAATGACTTCTCCTCAGCAACTCTTTAGCCCACTGGCCCCGAACTGAATTTTAAACTTTTTCTCTTCCCTCATGACGAGGTGCTAGTTCTTCCCCATTATCCTGAATGCTGCCAGAGAAGTTACAGAATGGCCTTTAGTTTACTTGAGTCTCAAGCCTTCTGCCTCTTCACTGAAACACATCAGACTCACGTGGAGGTGAAATACCTGTTGGCTGGTCCGCCGGCCCACCCACTCACTTGAGGGGCTCTTTGTTTTGATTTTGCTTTGAAAAATTGATAGTTTGGTTTGGTTAGCAGTTGAGGCTCTTATTCTGGCACCTCTGTTAAATTTGAAATTAATCCAAACTGTGTTTTTTCTTGCTTTAACCTAACAAGTGTACAAGTTCTCAAATACTATTGTATTCTGAGAAGGGCGGGTCCAAATGGTACCGGATCTGGGGACAAGGACTCCTACCCCGAGCTACTTGGGAGCCTGAGATGGGCTTGGTTGCTTTACCCCAGGACGCTCTGCAGATTGAATTTCGGTCTTGGTTGGTTTCTGAGAGTGGCCATAGACCAAGTTTCTTATTAAGCCTAGCATAGAATTGGTATTTTGGTGGTTTAGTAGCCATATTTACTCCACTGTAAAGGACTAGACATTAAAAGTGCAGTTTAGAGAACCTTTAATGAAAAATACGTGTCTTACTAAAATCCTGCAAATATTCTGAGATTTTTATTTCTGACATTTTTCACATATAAGTTTAAAATCTACTTCGCGAAGACAGAAAAATCACAAGTCGAGAACAGAGGATCTGTGACTTATTTAATGCAGATGGAATTTCCCCTGCCCAAAGCCATCATTTAGCATGGATGATTTCCAATGGAAGAGGTTCAGAATTAAGGATAGGGATCTTCTCCAGCCTTCTTCATGTCTGGTAGATAGCTTGTCTGCTGTCTAGCACACATCTCTGAGGTTTTTTTGAATGGTTCTGATGAACTATGTTAGAAATTTTTTTCCTGTCTGTCAGAAAGGAAAGTATGCTTTGGATATAAGAATAAATTTTTCTTGGCGCTATACTTTTTCCTTAAGAATAAATATCTGAAATTGCAGTTTAAGTCAATGAGAAAGTATGATTTTTCTCGACTAAAAACAACTTTTTAAGTGTTTCAGAAGCATATCTTTCCTTTGAGGCCAAGTTGCTTATGGCAAGAAAGGGAGAACTGTGGCAGTTAACGTCTAGCCAACAAAATCCATCTGGGAGATGGATAATTTAATCTTAGTAAATAGTGCAAAAATCTTTGTGTCAAAAAATAGAAATTGTAGGGCAAAGGATGTGAAGATCGGGAAACTTAATCAGCATGTCTGTTTCCTGGTTGGTCAGAGACGTTCTCATTTTCAGTACCTTTTTTCCTCTACTTCCCTAAAGAGTTAATAATGAAGCAAGAGTTTTTTTCCATAACCAAGGAGTTGACCGGTTTGTAGATTTTAGCAGTGGCATTTGAGACAGTTACTGATGTAATTCTAGACATCAACCTGAAGCTTAGCACATTGGATGCTTTTTAGGACTTATGGAGGAAGATTACGTTGTACCCTTTTTCTTTTTTAATACTTAAAAATTACCTTAAAAATACTGTAAAGGTATTATAGGCCTACAAAGGATAGGGGTAAAAATACCCATATACTCACTATCTAGTATAAGAGGAAAGAAATTGCCAGTACATTTTAAACCGTGTACTGCATGTGTACCATTTACGACTGCATTGCACATTTCAATTATTTTGGCATAGCTGAGAAGTGATTTAATATTAAGTGTATAATTCCTTATCTAATGTTAGATTTCTATCATATATTTGTAAATAATTTTAAGAGACAACAATATATTGTTCAGTTTCTCTTTTTTCCTCCTGTTTTTTGTACAACAGATTTGAATCTTCGATAGTGTTTTCCTCTGTATAAAATTGTTCTCAAGAGTAACTGAAGCTACTTGGTCAGGTAACTAAGATGGTGACTTTCAGCAATATTGGGGGATCATGTTAGGGCTGGACTAGAAAGACCATAGCTGTAGGAGCAGTTTTTGTAAAACAGCTGGACTGTGAGTATAAAGAAAGGAAGATAGTGGAAGTTGCTCCTTCACAACTTTGGGACTTTGTTCTTGGGTCTTGTAAAACCCCCCTCCCCTGGCTAAGTAATGGTCCCTGGATGTGTACTGATCATGTTCTAGTCCCTGGAACCTGGAAGGTCACCTTATATGGCAAAGATTTTGTACCTTGAGATGGGGACATTATCCTGGATCGTGGGAGCTGGGACTAAATATAATCACGAGTGTCCTTATAAGGGGAGGTGGGCAAGGGGAGATTTCAGGCATAAGAGGAGAAGTCAGTGTGACCCCAGAGGCAAAGATGGAATGTTGGGGCCGCAAGCCAAGGAATGCCAGCAGCCACCAGCACCTGGAAGAAGCAAGGAACTGATTCTCCTCTAGAGCCTCCCTGAGGGATCGTGGCCCTGCCAACACCTTGATTTTGATGCAGTGAACCTAATTTCAGCCTGATTTCTGGTCTCCAGAGCTGTGAGAGAATAAATTTCTATTGTTTTAAGCTGCCAATGTTGTGGTAATAGTCCTAAGAAACTAATAGAACACCACCAAACTGGGTTCATTGGGACACTCACCTTCCACCTTTGTCATGTCAGCCTTCACAAATCTCTGCCAGGCTGCACAGTTCCTTCTATGAGATCTGTCACACTATCAGTGTGTAGGTATAATCTCACAGCCTGAGCGAGGTACCCAAAGACTTGGGTATTATTAATCCTACTTAGCTCTGAGACTTTGAGGAATTCCTGTGTAAACATACCTGCCTTGCTCTAAAAAGGATTGAGACAGCTTGCTCACACATTTGAAAGCAACACAGGGAGAGAACTTTAATTTAAAACAAATAAGAAAGATGACACGTAGAAAAATAGTGATAGAAAAATAATGAAGTCAGGAGAGACTTTGAATAAGTCACTTTACCTCTGCTGGCCTTTGATTCTCAACTTCAGAAATAGGCCTGTTATTACCATCCATGTGAGGATTAGGTTGAAAATTATAAAATGCTGCTAATGTATTAAGGTGTTTTATAATTGTCATTACCATGTTTTACCCCATGACCACAGTGTTTGCTGATTGAATTATTGGAAGAGATGGAGTTCTTTTTCCTCTTTGTACGTTAACACAAAACATCTTGCAAATCATATATCTGATAAGAGACTTGTATCTAGAATAAATTTTTTTAAATTCCCACAGCTCAATCATAAAAAGATAAATACCCCAACTTAAAAATGGGCAAAAGATCTGAATGAACATTTCGCCAAAGAAGAGTAAGTACCTGCAAAGATGCTAGACATCATTAGCCATCACAGAAATGCAAATCAAATCCATAATGAGCTATCACTTCAGACCCACTAAGATAGCTCTAATCAAAAAGATGGGCAATAACACGTGTTAGCAATGGTGTGGAAAAATTACAGCTCTCCTCCATTGTTGGTGGGAATATGAAATGATGCAGCTGCTTTGAAAAGCAGTTTGATAGTTCGTCAAAAAGCTAAACATGGAGTTACCAGATGACCGGGTAGTTCCACTCCTTGTTGTATATCCAAGAGATTTGAATACATATGTGTATACAAAACAGGTACGTGAACATTCCTCCTAGCGTTATTCAGAATAGCCTCAAAATGGAAACAACTCATGACAGCTCGTAAATGGATGAATAAAATGCACTCTATCCATACAATGGAATACTGCTTGGTGACAAAAAGAAACGAAGTACTAATACATGCTATAACATGAGTGAGCCTTGAAAACATTATGCCAAATAAAAGAAGTCATTCACAAAGGACCACATATTATATGATTCCATTTATATGAAATATCCAGCATAGGCAAATCTGTGGAGACAGAAAATAGATTGGAGGTTTCCAGGAGCTGGGGAGAGAAGGTAATGAGTGACTACTCACGGGTACAGGTTTTCTTTTGGGGTGATGAAAATGTTCTAAAATTGATTATGGTGATAGCTGCCTAATTTTATGGCTATCTAAAAACAATTGTACAATTTAGGGCTTCCCTGGTGGCGCAGTGGTTGGGAATCTGCCTGCCAATGCAGGGGACGCGGGTTTGAGCCCTGGTCTGGGAAGATCCCACATGCTGCGGAGCAACTAAGCCCGTGAGCCACAACTACTGAGCCTGCGCATCTGGAGCCTGTGCTCCGCAGCGGGAGAGGCCGCGACAGTGAGAGGCCCGCGCACCGCGATGTAGAGTGGCCCCCGCTCGCCGCAACTGGAGAAAGCCCTCGCACAGAAACGAAGACCCAACACAGCCAAAAATAAATAGATAGATAAATAAATAAATTTTTAAAAAACCAATTGTACAATTTAAATGATTGAATTCTATGGTATATGAATCCAAAAAGCTGTTAGTTTTTAAAGTAATGCTAGATCATCGTAAAGAAATTAGAAAATACAGAATACTGTAAAGGCCATAAAAACTACTGGTAATTTCACCAACAGAGAAACCAAGAACATTATTTACATATTGCCTTCTGGTTTTTGTCCCCATATGTGTAACCCCCCCAATGTACACACATTTTCTTTCGTAATGGGTACCATCTGGAATATACAATGTTATAATTCTACCTTTTCACTAACAGTTTATTTTGAGCATTTTCCGAAAGATTTTAAAATAATTTTATTGTAAAAAGTGATACATGCTTATTGTAGAAAATGTTTTTAAAAATGAACAAGTAAAAAAGAAAATCATTCATGATCCTGTTTTAATATTGATATTTTGCTGGTGGCTCTTGATCTTTGTATGTTCAGTTTTAACCTGACGGTATTGAATAATGGCTGTCTTAACTTCAAATGACTTTTCCATATCTAATTTATGTGGTTTTTTCCCCTTATTAGCTAATGCCTGTTAGCTCAGTCTGTCTTTCAGTCACTTCTTTTTAATTTCATTTTGAAGCACCCGAGTTACTGAGTAGTAAGATAGGGGAAGTAATTGAATCTCAGTCATGCTGAGTTTGAAAAAGTAGATGAAATTAGTGATTTTATGCTTCTTTCCATTACAAGGATTAGAAAAACTTTAAATATGGAGTAGCATCAACCGAAATCAAAAGAGAAAGAATTCCTTTAGTTTTAATAAAAATATAAAGCATCTGTTAAACTGTTACTTCTATGTAAATGTGTTGATAAGTAGGTTTTGAAAAGTTAATCTGTGCTCACATGTTTAGTTTTCGTCTTAAGTATTTATAACTTTCGAAATGTTATGTGATCAGTATGCTCATAAATTCCCCAAATATTTCATGTACTTCATGTTAGCAGTTGTTGAGTGCCTGTTATCTCATATAATCCTCACAACTGTCTGTGGGAAAGGTATTATTATCCCCGTTTCAGAAACAGGAAAACATGTTGAGAATGGTTCTTTGAAGTTCACAGAGCCTGGTAAGTAGCAGAGCCAGGATGTAAACCCAGATTTAAGTAACTTCAGAATTCTTCATCTCCAACCTGAAGAACTCTTGTGTTTTTTATATTGTTCCAACCCCCGTGCTAGATTCTGGCGAGCCTCAGACAGCTCTGAATCTGACCAGTAGAGGGGAACAGGGTCTAAAAAGATAATTTCTGTCAAATAATTAAATAAACAGTAACACATTCCAGACCAGGTGACCTGAATCTCCAAAGAGGGGCGAGGGATCCTTCTGGGGCGAGTACTTAGGACAGGGAGAGAAGTGTGCAGCGTGGGAGATGGCACAGCGGAGGAGGTGATCTCTGCTGCCAGGGACCTGAGAGAGTGGGTGGCTCCCCAGAGGACATGATGTCTGTGCTGGGTGTTGAACGATGATTCAGAATTTGCTAGGCAGAAGAGCAGGGATGGGTCGCAGTCAAAACAGAGTGACCAGCAAGACTAAAGGCTTGTAGATCTCTTCAAGGAGCAGTTATTCCAGGGCTGCTAGAGTATTGGGGGTGAGGAACTTGGGGGCAGGGAGCTCAGGAGGTGAGGAGGGCAGGTCCCTGTAGCACTGGTGGGCCATTTGTAAGGGTTTAAGTAGGAGAGCAGAGCAGGACAAATTTGTGTATTAGAAAGATAAACCTGCCACGGTGTGGAGGATACTTTGTAGGAGGAGGAGGCTGGGCCTGGATTCCTTAATGTTTGAAAGTGAGACCAGGATTTCAAACTCTGGCAGGAGAAAGGGAGAGAGGATTGGTGCAGTGGATGTTAAGGTGGCAGAATCTTAGGGTTCGATGAGCTGGGAAAGGGGAGAGCAAAGGGGTGGGGAAATCCAGCATTTGGATTATATTGGAGATGAGAAATTTAGGAGAGAAACAGATTTAGCTGGGAATAAAGAGGTTTGGACATTTTGAGTTTGAAACATGGGTAGGATATTCCTTTTGCCGAGAGAGCACACATTAGTTATAGGACCCCACAGAGCGGGGGAAAATACCAGCCAAGAGATGTAGATCAGAATGTATAGGTTTAATGAAAACACCAGTATTGTTATTGTGTGTTAACTGGAGTCGTTAAATAAAGACTGAATTACATCGCTTAAGGATGGAGAGTGTAAATGAAGGGGGATTGAAGATAGAACCTGAAAGGAAACCGCATGTCTGTGGGGGGCAGAGGAGACCTGGAGGAGATCGTCAGCAGGAGAGAAGCAGAGGAGTGAGGTTAGGAAAACCAGGACCATTAACCATATCAAGTGCTGCACGTCAGTCCTCTGAGGTGATGGCCAAGAAGCGGCCTTTGACTTTGTCCGTTAGGAAGACATCAGTGACCTTCACTGAGGGAGAGGATGGAAGCGGGGTGACAGTCAGTGGAGGAGTGAAGTGGGGCAGGGGGAGTGCACGCAACCAGTGTGAACTAGTCTTTGGGCTGAGAAAGAAAAGAGAAATTCATTGACAAGATGCGTTAAAGAATGGGAATGGCTAAAGTGTGATTTTTAGCTGGTAAAGTAGGAGCCAGGAGAGAGGAGATTGAAGATGCAGGAAAGAGAAGAAACATTGTTAGAACAAGGTCCCAGGGAACTTGGGAAGAAAACAGGTCAAGGATATAAAATGGGGGGCAGGCATCTCATCTTCTGAAGACTTGAAGGAAGAAATAAGAATGGACGTAACTTACAGTTAAGATTTGAGCTGTAGGGCAACAAATGTTTGCTAGGGGGCACAGGAAGGATTAGGTAGGTAGCTTAAGGAGAGTGACAAAAAGTTTTAGAGTGGCTGCTGAAGTAAAAGCAGGTTTAAAAGTTGCCTGCCAGGCTTCCCTGGTGGCACAGTGGTTGAGAGTCTGCCTGCCGATGCAGGGGACACGGGTTCGTGCCCCGGTCCAGGAAGATCCCACATGCCGCGGAGCGGCTGGGCCCGTGAGCCATGGCCGCTGAGCCTGCGCGTACGGAGCCTGTGCTCCGCAACGGGAGAGGCCACGGCAGTGAGAGGCCAGCGTACCGCGAAAAAAAAAAAAAAAAGTTGCCTGCCAAGTGGTGTTAAATCTGAAGCTGGAAACCAGGAATTGTTAATCACATCAATCTGCACGGGTAGATAGATGCTGCCTTTTATTTGAAAGCAAACATTTTTCTTTTCTTTTCTTTTTTCTTTTCTTTTCTTTTCTTTTCATCCCCTCCCCTCCCCACCTCTCCTCTCCCCTTCCCTTCTTTTTCTCCAGAATTTATTTGCTTCCTAAAAACTAGTCCTTCCCTTCTTTTGCAATACTTGAAATCCCTGTCAGTTTGTTTCTTTAGGTTAGCCAAAAGTTTTTTTTTCCAAATGTGAAATATAAAAACATGTTATGAGTTATAAATAATATAGAAGCTATAACAGAATCTAGACATTGTTATGTGCTGTCTAGCATGCAGAGACAGACGGCCAAGGTAATATGGACTCTGACATGTTAACAGCTGAGATTTTAGCCATGTATGTGCATGTGCATGTGTGGGTTGCGTACAAGTAGTTTGGATCCACCCCACCCTACTTCAAGTTACATTTGAAATATCCAAAAGCATTTTTGTATTTGAAACCACAAATTCATATCCTGAAAAATGTCCTAGTAAGCCATATACAAGACCCAATCCTATTCCCTGAGATCCCTTTAAAAAAATCTATTTAGCAGTTTGTAAAATCACAAATTATTTAGCAAATGTAGAGAAATCTGTTCTAAGCAATTGCTACTAGAGAGCCATGTTATAGCTCAAATAAGTGCTGGGTTTTGGTTTTCTGACTGAGTTTGTATCTCCAAAGGTAAAGGGATAACTTAACAATTAGTCCCCAACTTATAGATAAGGTGTATTAGAAAAAACTGCATAATAATGAGTTTGATATGAACTAGATTTATTTATATTGGGGTTTTTTTCTAGGAAACTTAAAACAAAAGGTAAGACAATATGAGTAGTAAAATAAAAATAGATAAGTTCAAAACTAAAGACCATCACTAACTGCAAACTTGCAAAAAGTAGAAGTCAATAGAGTTACTATAATTGAACTCCACCTTTAGCTGTTTTTCCCAGTGTAAAATGGAAATGTAAGTTACCATGCTGTTAGAAAGAAGATGCATATCGGTTCATCCACAAGACATTTTTTTCCTTGAATAGAATTTCTCATGTGAGTTTTTATTTGGGAACACTTAATGGTATAATAGACACTCTACAAAAATTTTGCAGCAAAACGGGCAGACTTCCTACAGCTTTTCATTACAGCTGCCTTTGAAAAAAGCTAAGGGAATGACATTGGCCGTATCTTAATGTAGGTGATTCTTAGAGGGTCTAAGCAAAAATGGCAGAGCCTAGGCTGCTTGAGGGATTCACCGTCCGAAAGGCTGTGGTCCAGGGACCACTGCTAGAACAGGGAGGGGAGACGGGAGGCCAAGTCATATTTGCCTGCAGATGTGAATCTTGTCTCTCCCGCCGATTGTCTGCCTGCTACCGTTACCTCTTACTGTGCCAACCATAACCTTGGGTTTTTATAAGTGTTTCTAATCCCTCTTCCCTTTTCTCTCCTCTCCAGAAAGTGTCCTCTGGACTTCATTTCCAAATATTATTATATGTAACTACTGATGGGATTATTTTGATCGTGTCTTTAAGTCATAGCAGTGAAACTGTCTTACAACAATATTGTCTACATTAAGTAAACGCAGTTGTCAATATTTGACTTTTTGACTTATAAACATGGCAGTGCCATATGATTCAACGCTGTGTTGTAATTATGATTTTCAAACTTATTCTGATCAATAAATATAGTAGTAAAAGGCTTGTGATAATGAAAGATAGGCTTGGTTTCTTTCAGAAAGAACCCCTTCATCTTCAATATGGTGATTGCTGGTTTAAAAAGTGACCAAGGACCACAGTTTTGTGTGGTCTTCCATGAATATTGCTTCCTTCAGCCGTAGTATGTCAAGTTTAAAGTATAACATATACTACAGTACACGTCTTGTGTGTGTAACTTGATAAAGTATCACAAAGTAAACATGCTTGTGTACCACTTCTCAAACCAAGAAATAGGCCATTACTAGCACCCTAAAAGACCACTTCATGTCTCCACCCAACTACCCACTCTCTTTGCCCCAAAAGTACCTCTATTTTAACTTCTAACACTTAACAGTATATTGCTGAAAATAAGGGATAATGTAGTAGAATACAGCGTAGTGTAGTATCTAGCTTGTTTCAGTCATTATTCTTCAAGATTCACCCATGTTGCATGTAGTTTGCAACTTCATTTTCATTGATGTCTAGTGTTCCATTGTATAAATATGCCACTATTCATTTTATCCACCCTCCTATAGAGTGACATTTGGGTTATTTCCAGTTTGTAACTCTTATAGATAATATTGCTATTAGCATTTTTGAGTGTCTTTTTGGTGGTCTCATTTATACCTTTTTTGGAATTAATTCTCAAGAAGAGAATTGCTAGATCACAGGATATATGTGGATTTAACTTTAGAAAATACTGTCAAGCAGTGTTTGGAGTAGTTGTACAACTTAGGCTTGCAAAAGCATTGTGAGAAAGTTTTGATTGGCCCACATCCTCACCAAAATAATATTGCCAGTCATCTTTTTATAGATTGTTATTCTATTTTGGCCCTTTGCATTACCATATAAATTATTGAATTGGTTTTAATTTTCACAAGAAATCTTGCTGGAACTTTGATTGCAATTGCACTGAATCTGCAGATCAATTTGGAGAGAACTGACGTCTTCACAGTATTGACTTTTTGTGATATACCATGAGATATTCCTCCATTTCTTAAGAACTTTTAAAACTTCACTCAGTATTTTGCAGTTTTCTATGTAGAGGTCTTGCACAACTTTTGATATGCTGGTACTTTATAATATACATGGAATGACATGTGCTTTAGAAATGGGACAAGCAGGTTGAATTCCTAATTATAATAGTTGTGAGCTCTAAGCCAATAGTCTGTTTTTTATGGCAGTCCACCCTATGTCAAAAAGAGGTGGGATGTGTGTGGATTTTCCAGTCTTTTATGCAGCAGATATACTACCATGTGCTTCATAGACATTACTGTGTGTCAAGCACTGTTCTAAACACTGGGGAGATGGTGATAAACGAGAGAATAAGGTACTTGGAATGCAGTTTACTACCGGAAAAGGTAAGAAGGCTTGACTAAAGTGGTAGATAGGCCAGAATTGCAGAGTGTATTTGGGCACCAAGGAGTTAAGAGGCTAGGCAAGTATGGGATGATATGTAGGGTATGTAAAGAGGTTGGCATAAGGTCTAGCACATTAGTACTTGATAAATTTTAATTGTGCTGGTTGCAGCTGTTGTTACTACCATACCTGTTGTGGGAAAAGATGGGGACAGAAGTCAGAGTCTTGGAACTCTGAGAGTTCTTAAACCTGTGTTTAAGGGATCTGAGTAAAAATACAGCACATGAAGAAAGTCAGAAAATTAATCCGGAGAGCCTGGGTCAGAACTTGGGGGAATTCAGTATTGTGGAAGCCAAGGATGTAAAGATTTCCAATTGTCAAAAGATGCATGGACATCAAAGGGATGAGAAAGAAGCAGAGACCATTGATGTAGCAATTATGAGAATATTGATTGACCTTTGAGAAAGCAGTTTTAAGTGGCATGATTGGTAGGGGCTCTCTAGAGAAGTTTGGCAGAAGGAGAAAGCCGGAAGAAGCAAGGGAAGAATGCTTTTACGTTTGAGAAAACTTAGTAATATTTGCAACCTTTAGGAAAAATTGAATGGATTACATTAATTTGCCTATTGCTGTGAAACAAAATCATCCCAAAGTGTGGTGTTTAAAACAGCAGTAAACATTTCTACAGATCAAGAATTTGTCGTATGATTGAAATGAATTATTTTTGCCTAACCTCCAGCTCTTGACCTTCTTTGTAAATTAAAAAGTTGGGGACACCAGAGTTGGTTGTTTTTTTTAATAATACCAACTCTTTAACCTAGTTGTCAAGGACACTACAGAATGAGGAATAAATATGTTTAGTTCTCATTTGGGAAAGGAACCTTACTTTCATTAGACCCAACAAGAACAGGAGATAGCAACATATTCTTCTGTATTAAAAATTCATGATCTTAGCAGCAGTAGCCAAAAATGTTGTAGAACAGAAATGTTTCCCCATAAAATAAATTATTTTCTCTGTAAAAAATATGTCGAAAGTTGTATGTATGATTGACTTTGCTCCAGTGGCAGGGAGGAGGGGATTTCAATAACAGGTATATCTGAAGCAGAAGGTAACACATGTTGCCTGGATTGGGAGGGTAGGGTTAGATGGGTTTCACTTCTCACTGTCTGCCTAAATGAGCTTTTGAATCATCAAATCATGTGTATATATTTCATTTATTTATTTCTGTGTGTCAACAGATTATTCTAGGCTTTGGGATCATTGGCCTGTTTTGTTCTATTTTCTTCTATATGTCATTGTATATTTTAAAAAAAACTTAATATTCATTTTAAATAAAAGACGCACTATGTATGTAGTGAGATATAGTATAAAATACTTAAAAATGTAATTATATTTCCAAACTTGAAATGCAGTCAAACCTCTTAATAACAAATCTGTTGATTATACTTCTATTTTTAATCCCCTAGGGCTGTAGATATATTTTTTTTAAGTTTTGGGGGGTTTTTTTGGTTGTTTGTTTGGTGTGTGTGTGTGTATACGCTTTGTTTTGTTTTTAGAAACAACTGCAAAAGATTTGTGATTCATTTGGATATGTACTGCTGTGGATTACCTCTGTTTCTTGCTTTTTAAATTTCCTACCATGAATTGGCAATCATAATTGAAATAGAAAGACTAACTTACTATATGATGAGTGCTTATAGGTAACCTACTGTTATTTAAAAAGCATACTAATGTAACATTTCACATATCCCTATATTTTAAAAATACAGTTAAATTGTTTTTAATTTTAGGCTTCAGTTGAATTTTTTCCCTATGGATTTTTTTCAGAAGGAAAGATGATCTTCAACCTAATGAATGGCCTGAATTTCTGGTATCATTCAGGGAAAGCTGTCTCTATAAGATCTTAAATAATTGGTTTAGGTGGATCTGGAAGTGTGTGTGGGGGGGTCATTTAAAAAATGGGAACAATAGAAGCACCTTTCTTTCTGGTTGTGTCAAACACTATAGAGTAACAGTTAGTACATACAGTTGCCAAAGATTTTTTTTTCCTCAAAAAACAAATTCACACAAAGAGAAAGTCAAAAACATCTTCACTAGATGTTTTTTAAAAACCAGTGGTTGAATGCATCCATCACATTGACTCATTGAATACAGTTATAATTCCTAAAGAAAATAGAGAAGTTAATTTCCTTTGAATTGGAATTAGCCGTATCTCCAGATAAAATGCCCAATACCGCTTGAGAAAAATGACCAGTTAACCGACTTGGAATCTGCATCATTAAGTTCTACTGAGGTATGGAAATAGAATATAGATGTTTGCCAGAGCTCTGATAGTGGACAGGCTATGCCAGTTATGTGGCTTGTATTTTAAACAATACAACTCTCAATCTTTAATAAAGCCGGAATGTGCTCAGAATTTATAATGAACTTGTTCAAAGCTCTGTAGTGCACTGTTTTCGTGAATGTACCTTAATTTCTTTAATTATTTCTCCATAAGAGATTGTGACATTTGGGACTGATTTCATTTTATGTGCTGCTTTTTAGAAAAATAAAACCAAAGACTCAAGTAGTTAGTTATTGGTTCTGTTTTTGCTGACCTAGATGAAATGATGAGATTGGTTCTGTTTTTGCTGACCTAGATGAAATGATGAGATTGATTTATAATGTGTTCTCTAGTAAATTATGTAAATCTGAACAAAAAATAATTCATTAAAAATGTCTTTATCCCACAATAAGAAAACAAATAATCCAATTAAAATATGAACAAAAAAAGATCTGAGTAGACACCTTGCCAAAGAAAATATACAGATGGCCAATAAGTATATGAAAAGATGCTCAACACATTTGTCATTGGGGAATTGCAAATTAAATAATAGTGAGATAACACTACACACCTATTAGAATGGCTAAAATACAAAAAAACTGACAATACCATTTGCTGGCAATGTTGTCGAGCAATAGGAACTCTCATTCATTGCTGGTGGGAATGCAGAATTGGAAGACAGTTTGGTAGTCTCTTATAAAGCTAAACATAGTCTTACCATATGATTCTGCAGTCATGCTTCTTGGTATATACCCAAATTAGTTGAAAATTTATGTCCACACAGAAACTTGCACATGAATATTTATAGCAGCTTTATTCATAGTTGCCGAAACTGGAAGCAGCCAAGATGATAATCCTTTAATAGGTGAATGTATAAACAAACTGGTACATCCATATATAATGGAATATTATTCAGCAGTAAGAAAAAGTGGACAAGCCACACAAAGACACAGATGAATGTTAAATGCATATTGCTAAGTGAAAGAAGCCAGTCTAAAAACTCTACTAACTGTATGATTTGCACAGACATTCTGGAAAAGGCAAAACTATGGAGTCAGTAAAATGATCAAGGGTTTGAGGGAAAGGAGGGACCAGTTGAATACTTGAAGCACAGGGGATTTTTAGGGTGGCGAAATTATTCTGTGTGATGCTTTCATTGTGGTTATCTGACAAAACCCATTGAACTTTACACACAAAGAATGAATCCAGACTATATGCAAATTCTAAAAATCATTTAGGAGGTCAAGGGATCCCAGGATAGGATGCAGACTGTGACAAAAGAAGCTAACTGTTACAAATACATGACACAACCTTATTGGACAGAGTGGGGCAGAAAGGTGCTGACCAAAGCGACTATGGAAGTGAATGGCGTCCCTAAGACTAAAGACAAAAGAGTGTACATAAACACTCTATTCTCTAAGGTCAGGAAAAACAAGGGAACTCTGAGAAAGTGTCACAGCCAAGAAAACGCCTAACGACATGATGACTAGATATAACATGACTAGATGTAACATGGTAACATGACTAGTTAACATGGTTAACTGTCCAACCCTCTTTCAGATTATAGGGTACAAACATCCTCAAACAAAGATGCATTTTTAAATTTTTCCAGAGTTACAGTTGATTTGGATTTAGGCATGTCTGAGTTCATTTCGTAATTAGTGCCGAATTGGTGCGTAACAATTTATCTATTATGTACACCAAACATTTCTGTACTTTATAAAAATCTTGATAGAAGTATCTTTGGAAAATGTAAGCAGTGCCTAATTTAATGATTTGTTCGTTCTCAGCTGTAGGAATTACAGAGTGCAATTGTGTGTGTGCACCCCTTACACACAACACCCCCTCTTGCTAATAAGCACACTCAATAGTTGTTGAATGAAATAGTGAATAAGTGAAGAGCTGGTTCAAGCACTAGAAACTTTCATTTATTCACAACCCGCCTCTTTCCATGAAAAATTTGAAATGGCCTGTAACAAAAAAGACAATAAATTAATAATATATAAAGAAGGGAGGTGAAAAATCAGTGCCAGAGAAAATACATGTTTGAGTCAGACCCAGAAGTGTACGTAAATATTTTTTGAAATAGAAGCACATCAGGTTTTCTTTCAGCTACTCTTTAATTCTGGGATGACATGCCTGAGAGTGAGGCGGATACTGTAAACATGTGCAGTTGGGTCAGGCGTGATGCCATCGGGGCGGGGAGGCTCTGCCCTCCCTGCCAGCAGCGTTCACATCTCCCGACGCCATGCTTGGGGACATAGCTGCCAGTTTGCTTTGGTCCAAATTTTTGCCCAGTGCACTAGCTCACACAATCCCAGAGATGTTACTAGATAAACATTTGTTTTACTTGGGTGGGAAGCACACTAGATGTGAGGGGAATTTTTTGTTGTTATTTCCTTCAATTATTGTGCACATCAAATCTATGACTTTATCCAGATAGCTTTGCAGTTAGTTAGTCCTGGCCTAATTTTGATTCCTGCCCCCGAAATGTTACTGAGGGCCTCCTCCCCGCAGCCTCTGGGTTCTAGGGGTAGAGGTGTGCTCTGCTGTTGCCTCTGGGATTTTATTCCCTGCTGTGGATGCACACACTGTGCTTCTGATATCCGAGCATACACAGGTTATGAAAACGGTATCACAACTGCCTCCTGGTGGACGGTGGTCGTAAAGTGCCATGAGATGTGAGAAGCCTCCCACTTTCAGAGCTGTTACATGTTTTTAAAAACATGCTTCTTGGAATAAATGAATAGGGTACTCTAAGCATGTTTATATAGTTCTTATTGTGAGATGGTAGCTATACTAGTACTTTTGAACACCAGCAACTCATCTGGGAAATCTGGGACTTTCAATCTATAGCCATAGTTGTTTGTTTTGTTAGAATAAATAGTTGCTTTTGGGCTTCCCTGGTGGCACAGTGGTTGAGAGTCCGCCTGCCGATGCAGGGGACACGGGTTCGTGCCCTGGTCCAGGAAGACCCCACGTGCCGCGGAGCAGCTGGGCCCGTGACCCATGGCCAAAAAAAAAAGTTGCTTTTTTTTTTTTTAACATAAGGTTTCATTTGGCATTTCTCAAAGCATGGTATGCATGTCACTGGTAGTATATTAAATGATTTTTAGGTACGTTGTGAGCTGAGATAAGCCAACTTGGGCATTTGCCTCTGTTAATTCAACACTGGCAAGTACCTGTAGCCTCTGACAGTTACAGGTAGACGTGACCCCTGTATACCATCAACTTGTGAAATATGTATGTTTTGTATTTTTAGAATCTGTCAGCATTGTAGTTCCTCTCTTGCAGCCACAGTGGGACAGCAGTTTTAGGGCAGTGAAGGATGGACACCCATAAGAAGGGTTTTTGCCATCTCTTAACTCCCTCTGTGAAGTGCGAGGCAGTACCAGCTATTGCCTGTGCTGCTGATCCCAGTCTACGTCCCTAAGGGCGAGGATCTCAGTATCTAAATATTTCATGGCCCAGGACTGCTGCTGTTGCTCGGCCTGGAGGAGAGATGATAGCAGCTGACAGGGGGGTCCCTGCTGCCTCAGCCGTAGCCCAGCCACCTCCTATTCCTGTCCACAGGGCAGAAATTCCGGACCCGTGCAAAACTTCCTTACCACATCGAAAACATCTGCAAACAAGGAAACTTTATAGACAGAGATGGAATTTTAATTCCAGAGTGTGTGGAGTTTTAACACAGAATTGCAAATGTTGCTTGTTCTTTTCCCTTGTTATGTTGTATTGTACGGCCTGCTTCTTGGAAGGACCAATCTGATCCTTGTAGAACATTTCCATTAAAACAACAGCGGTAGCAAACAATCTGTTTATCCCATCTTTCTCTTGAGAAGCAAAAACAGACTTACAAAGTGATTTCAGAGGGTCCTAAACCACCAAGAAATCTCCCTGGGGCTCTCCACAACAGTAAATAATTAGGTTCTATTTCGTTTGTAATTTAGATGAGAATGCTTTTTAACTTAGCTTTTTCCTGAATGAGCTGGGTGGGCAATACCATTTGTGTTGTGGGAATTAATCTGAAATTCAGTATAATAGACTCACATTGTAAACCTTAGAATGCTGGATGTAATGGAGAAGATCCCAGATTATATCCAATCAGAGGAAGAGTTGTAGAATGCTATGCTGTATTAAAGCAAGTTGAAATATTACTGCTTCTGATCAGGATTGACTAAATCCCAATGCACATCTTCCTTCACATCTTTACGTATTTCATGTAACAGCTACATTAGATATTTTTTAATTCCTGTAAAATTCATATAGCATAAAATTAGCCATCTTAAGGTGTATGATTGAGTGGCACTCAGTATATTCACAGTGGTAGGCACTGATCACCTCTAGCTAGTTTCAAAATAATTTCATCACCCCGAAAGGAAACCCTGTGCCCATTAAGCAGTTGGCTCCCAATTTCCCCCTTCCCCCCCCAGCCCCTGGCAATCATTAATCAACTTTCTGTCTCCATGGATTTACCTTATCTGAGTATTTCTTATAAATGGAATCATACAATATGTGATGTTTTGTGTCTGTCTTATTTCACTTCACATAATGGTTTTGAGGTTCAACCCGGTTGTAGCATCTATCGATACTTCATTCTTTTTATGGCTGAATAATATTCCATCGTGCGTATATGCTGCATTTTCTTTGCTCATTCACCCATTGATGGACATTTGGGTGGTTTCCACCTTTTGGCTTTTGTGAACTGTGGCTAGGAATATTGGTGTTTGTTTGAGTACCTGTTTTCGGTTCTTTGGGTTATATACCTAGGAATTGAGTTGCTAAGTTGTCTGGTAATTCTACGTTTAACTTTTTGAGGAACCACTGAACTGTTTTCCATACCAGCTGCACTTCTACATTCCTGACAGTACTACGTATTTATGCTGGGATCTCGAACTGACTCTGGGGCTTCCAGATGAAATTCTGAACAATCGAGATGTGTTTTTTTTGGTCAGATAACACCAGTATATATTTTTTTGGAAAATTTTCAAAGGAAGCCTATGAATGTGATCCATTCCTAAAGTTTGTATTTTAGTATCCATAATTTGTTATGCCGTTGATCTTCAGGCATCTGAACAAAACTTTTAAGAACAGTGTTTAAAAACTGAATTTACTCTGTTATTTAAATTAATATATCTAGTCCTTTCTTATTTTGTCTTCTATATCTAATATGTAAATAACACTTTTGAAATATTTAGCTGATCTAGCAACCAGAGAGTAATGGACACACAGATTGCTTAGAGTAGGAAAAAGTTTCTGACTAGTAATTTTCAAATCAAGTGTTTGATTTGATTGACAGTAATTTTACTGCATAAGGAAGTGGGTTCTATCCTTCCAGTTTCCAGTTGGGTACATCTTTTCTTTAGTTTTCTGTTGGCAGCTTAATCTTCCTTTTGTTGGTCGTTGCTAATGTTTTCCAGTCACTTAATGCACTGAACTGGTTTCTCCATGCTGAATTACATTTTGATTGGTTTAAACATGGTTTATTACTTTGTCACAGAATGTGAGGGACCCCTTTTGGTGCCTAGCAAACTGCTGTTGACACATCCCTCCAACTTTCTTGCTGTTGGAAAGAGTCCAGACTTTGTTCTAGTGGTTGTTTCCTCCGTGTGTTCTGGGAAGGTGAGCCTCCTAAGCCCCAGGGTATAGATCATAATTATTCTTAGGGAGTTAGTCCTATGCCTTATGCCATAGGTAATTGGTTTAAGCTGAAGAACTGTGAAGGCTTTCTTCATTTTCTTAAAAAAAAGAAACGTAAGACAGGAATTCATTCCCTTCTTTACCATAAGAACATGATACTTGGAGCTGCAGGGGCAACAGTGGAACTGTGAGAGAAAAGTAAGGGATTCACAGAGGAGCCCCGCCCAAGCGCCCTGACATTACTGAGCTTCTGAGTTAGTCAACCCAGAGACTGCCCTGCCTCTTCTTGCCATTTGAGATGCTAAATTCTTCATTGTCTGAGACACTTTTTAATTGATCATTCTGTTACTGAAAGCATCCTAACTCATACCAGAAGATAGATAGAAAATGTTTTGTTAAAATGTGAAAAAAACAATATACTTCATAATTCCCACATGTAAAATTCAGGAAACTTTATAGGTTAAAAAAAATTTTTTTTATAAGTAAAAATTCAGGACATTTTATAGGCTGAGACATTTTCTTTAAACGCCTTTCATTTACCATTGAGGTAACTATTATCCTCCATCATATAAATTATAAATAAAGATGGGTTTTACCTAAGGGAAGAAACAAGTAGGACTAGTTTTGTTCACACATACATATCAGCTCCTCAGCCTGTTTGTGCCTGAAAGTAGTTTTGTGGCCTAGAATGTAATGCCCAAACTAAACCTGCTGAATCAGAATCTCCTGAGGTTTGGTTTGGTAGTGTGTATTTTAAGCCAGTTCTCCCATGATTATGAGGCAACCGGTATTTGAGTTTAGGAATCACTGACCTAGGATAAATGTCTAAATTTCTCAGTGCTTTAGAACTCTAAATACTGCTGCCCTTTTTTGCTGGTAATAAAAAAGTATTTGAATTTCACATTTCAGAAGCTAAATTGATACCGAGACATTGACTGTCAAAGATATGAAATACATGTGAAAGTACCATTCTTGAATTTGTCCTTTGTTCTCTCTGCACTGTTTATTTAGCGGCTTTGTTTAGACATGGCAAATATTGTATAATTTGAGGAAAGCGGGTTTTTTTTGTTTTATTTCTTTCCTGTTCTGTTTTGTATACCTTGTAAACCACTTTACTTTTTCCTAAATACATTGTCTTAACTCAGGACTCTTTTGTTATGGAAATCGAACTCAAATTTTTAGGCATAAAGAGGAATTAGATGGTTTATATACTCAAAGTCTGTAGAAGGCATGGGTGCAACTCTGGGGAGTGGCAGTAGGGTTTGGAAGTAGTAACCCTTAACTCTGCAGGAGTTTTGCTGCTTCTCACTGGTGTTTGGCCTTATTATCTCAGATTCCACCCATCCTCTGTGGGTTTATGCTCAAAGGCCATTTACATTTGTCTCCGCATTTTTGATCCACATGTCTTTCAGAATAGTAATTGTTATTGCTTAATGAGCTCTAATTATGTGTCAAATACTGTTATAGGGGCTTTAATGTTTGTATTCATCTAATCCTTATAACAGTCCTATGAGGATGGTGCTGCTGTTATATCCGTTTTAGAGGTGAAGAGCTGAGGCACAGAAGAGGTACAGTAGTTTTCCTAAGGCCTCACCTAAGCTTCTGACCTAGGCAGTCTGGTTCCAGAATCCATTTATGCTATAGCATCTCATACTCTTACTTGTTTTTTTATTTATGTAGTTATTTACCCACAACTAGTTTGGACATTTCATTTCTTTTTCTTTCTTTTTTTAGTTCTCCCACAGGAGCCAAAGCAAATGCTTCTTCTGCAGAAGAAGCAATATCTTCAATAAATGTTCGTTGAATGAATTTTAAAAATCTGTTAATAGTAGCCAAGGAAATTAAATCTCAACCCAGGTTTGTTTAATTTTTCTTTTCAACACTGGACAGCAGTATGTGTAACATTTCTAATAAACTTCTAATGTAAGATATTTTCACTTAAAAGCAGAAAAAACTTGTAGGCCAAGGAATTTGTGCAAATGAGGTGTAAAAACAAAGAAATTACTCCTCCAGTGCCAGAAATGTGAGTGTAGAAGTGTAGTACATTAAAACCTGTTTTGTTTTGTAAGGGAGAATACTCATACCTCGAACTTGGCCTTGGCAGGCAGACGGTCTTGAAGTTGTTGCCACAAAACCACCCGATTGTGTCTGTTATATAATGTCATGAAGAGAAAGGGATGACTTATGAGGACCTTTCGTGCAGTCATTTGTAGATATAAATGTCTCTTTGGTCCCGAGGCTATGTCTCAATTATGGGTCTCCATAACATACTACATCCTGTTCTGCGGTAGTAAAACCTTTAAAAAACATGCATGTTCTCTTGCCTCCTTTCAAAAGAGTAAGAAGTACTTCTATTGACTAAATGAAGCCGACACACAAAGCACCATTATAATAAGTTTCTTTGAGGCCTGTTTTTTGATGATAATGAAACCGGTGACACTGTCATATGTTTGATTCTATTCCCGCATCAAAAATAGGCCATGTATCTTCCAGGCAGACGGTATAAGTATAGAATCTATTTAGTACTTGAATAATAGATGTTTTGTTGGTAAATCAGGCTCTGTAGAAAACCAGTTAGATTTTATAATTTCTTTCAGAATGAAAATCAGTTTATATACAGGTAGGGTGTAAGTCACAAACTATTGTTCAAAAATGTATATTCATCCAGAGTTGAAGTTAGGACCTAGTCAAGGAAATTAGGTGTAAATTTGTATCTGTTTTCCTTGGTTGTTGATATATTATTTCATATTCATCAATGTGTTCTGGAGTCTGAATTTCTTTATTATGTTAGAATTTAAGATTATCTTTTATTATTTCCAAATCTAATTTTTTATTAGTTACCATTGGACGTTAAAGTACAAAATTAGCAAAGTTTTCAGACGTTACTTGTTGTGCACATACACTTTTACCTGGAATTTTTCTAGAATTGAAATGGTTGCAGTTAAAATATAGGTAAAGATGCCAGAGCCTATCAAAAAATTGACTACTCAGAATCCATTTCTTTCCCTATCAAGTGAAAAGCACCCAGAGATAGTTTGGGAGTTTAGATATTCAAAGGAGGTATAAACATAACCAGACATTTCACCTGTAGCTCCGAAGTTGAGATGTCATTTGCTAGTCGTGAAAGGGAAGAAAGATGATCGGTTTTAATGCCCACATCATTGCTGCCTTTTAGATTTTATCTCTTACTTTGGTTTGTATTTGGTTTTATAGATGTGTAAGCTTATTAGAGTTAGTCCACTTTCTGTGAGTATATATGTTCTATTTATTTTTCAGACTAGTTGACAAACATCTTTACTGACAGATCCTTTGAGATATAGGTGTGTATGACTGCACATTTTGTTGGTCATGCTAACTGTTTGTGATATGTATTACTGCAGCTACCTGAGTGAGGGAAATTGGGGGAAATCTCTCCAAGGAGGTGACATTTGAGCTGGACCAAAGGTGTAAATTGGTGAGATACACAAATTATGACAGAGTTCGCAAGGAGGAAGTCATGGCTAGCAATCTCACACAAGAAGTGGAAAGAATTTTAAAAGGATTGGAAGAAGGCTTCCCTGGTGGCTCAGTGGTTGAGAGTCCGCCTGCTGATGCAGGGGACACGGGTTCGTGCCCCGGTCCGGGAAGATCCCACATGCCGCGGAGCGGTTGAGCCCGTGAGCCATGGCCGTTAAGTCTGCGCGTCCGGAGCCTGTGCTTCGCAACGGGAGAGGCCACAACAGTGAGAGGCCCGCGTACCACAAAAAAAAAAAAAAAAAAAAAAAGGATTGGAAGAAATAAATTAAAGGGATTATATGATGGCCGAGTCAGTATCTTATTAAACTGGCCTTTAAGGGCCAGCTTGGTCATCAATGACCTGAGAACTGGATATTTTCAAATTAGAAGGTTCCTTGTCCTGTTAGTAAGCAAGTATATTTAGTAGCTACCACTCCCTGGGGAAGAAGACTCTAGTGGTATGAAGGACTTTTTCATTATAATTGGTTCCTTCCTAAGCAGGTGTTTGTGGATTAATCTGATTCTTAAATCATTCAGCTCTTCCAATTACTTTTTCCAAGGGTTTGCTGTGTTATGAAATTTTAGCACTAGTAGAAAACCCAGCTGGTAGTGTGGAACAACCCTTGAACATTTTTGTGTAGTGAATGGAGAATATCTGAACTGTTACATCAGAGTCAAGTGAGGATGACTCCAGTGCTCACCGTGATTGTCTTCCTTAGTGGTGTTGAGTTGGTTTCTGTGCTGAACTTCAGTTGATGTAGCGGTTACCTGTCCGTGCACTAAGTTCATGGGACATTTGGATTGTCTCTCAGGCTATCGTTGGGTGTGAGTGTTTGATTTCTGTGAGTTGACAGATTTACTCTTTACCTGATTGCCACCTTTTAACAGAAGATAATGAGGATGTGAGACACCGTAGTTGTGAATTATAGCCAGTCCTTTGTATCCAAGGGTTCTGCATCCACTGATTCTACTAACTGGATCAAAAATATTTAGGGCAAAAATTCCAAAAGGTTCCAAAGAGCAAAGCTTGAATTTGCCTATTTACATACCATTTACAGTGTATCAGGTATTATAAGTAATCTGGAGATGGTGTAAAGTATGCTAGGGGCTGTGCGTGTAGGTTATATGCAAATACTGTGTCATTTTAGATGAGGGACTTGAGCGTCCATGACTTTTGGTATCTGAGGGATGAGGGTCTTGGAACCAAAACCCCACAGATACTGAGGGACGACTGTATTTTTAATTTCCTTTTGTAAATTGATACCTTGATGTTTCTTTTTTAAGTCATGAAGATATGGTGGTTGATATGCCAAGACGAATTAATTTGGAAATTTGGGAGAAAGGAAAAGGAGTCTAGCCGTATTCTTACTTTACCTTTGTAAAGTATGTACCTGTGTACCTCTCCATCTGGCTATTTATCTGTATCCTTTATAATATTCTTTATAATAAACTGGTAAAAGTAAGTAACTCTGTGAGTTCTGTGAGCCACTCAAACTAATCAGTCACACCTGAGAAGGGGGCTGTAGGAACCTCCATTTATAGCGAGTGGTATCTAAAGTTGGGTGGGGCTGGGATGGGGCTGGGGGGACAGTTTGTGGAGCTGAGCCTGTGGGCCCTGACGCTATCTCCAGGTAGATTGTGCCAAAGTTAATTGCCTGGTAGTGTCAGAAGAAACACACCTCCGAAATATGTGGTTGTGGCCTTCTCGTTGCACTAATATTTTTCTAACCTGAAAGATCTGCATTAATTAAGTGACCTCGAAGATAAAAATCAGTAATCAAGTGATGGGACATTTGAGCACTTTGTGTCATCCAGCACTGTGAGACACAGTATGGAAAAGACATCGGTGGATCTGTTTCTCACCCATTAAAAGAGCTTCCGCTTTGGGTATTAGTGATGAGTAAATGGGCACCAAATTATAGAGACAGTTGGGTGCTGGATTGAGTCGTTTGGATTCATGCCTGTTTTGCAAAGTGAAGGCTGGGGAACCAGGTCACATAATTCAGGGTCAGTGGTGGCATTTTTAAGAACTGAGTGGGCAAGAGTTTTAAATGCCACTGAGAAGCGAAGTAACCAAGAATGGAAAAATGACAGTTACCACAACTGCATCCTCAGTCATTATCACCAAGAGCCCTAAAGAATGTCCTGAAGCACATTGTTTGGTGGCACATGTTTTGGAGGCCCTCACTGGACTTTTTTTCTGTGGCTTTTTAACAAAGCATGGTTCCTGCCCTGTAGTGTAGAGATTCATGGAAAGAGAATCAGGATTAATTGAGATTTAGTATTCTCTACTGATTTAAAGAAGTTCATTAGCTCTGACAGAGTAATGCGGCAGACATCCACGATCTACCTCAGCTTCCTTTCCTAAAAATGTTGTTTGGGCAGAATCAAAAAAGCCAAACTAGCCATCCCTGACTTTGGGGAAAGCAGGGCAGAATCTCACGAGGCACCTGTAAGAATTGTCCTGTTGGTATGCTTTTTTTTTTTTTTTCCTTAAATGAATAGTTTCTCTGTTAATTGGGCACCTTTCGTAGGTGTAAAATTTAGATTACATCTTAAATTTGTGCTTTCACAACTACTGCTGCCTCTAACTGCAATCTCCTCTTGAAGTAGGTCAGCTGTCATTTACTGTACGTTGTTCAGTCTTTTCCAGCCTCCCCCAGGCATTTAGCCACTTCCTCTTCTGTGCTCTGCAAATCAGGTTATGTTATAATGATCTGTTTATAGCTCTGTCTTCCCTATTAAACTGTCAATTCCAGACTGTTCTGACCTTGAGAGGAGGGGCCTTATCTTATTCCCTCTTTTATGTTCCTTGCTCAACCACACTGTTTTACCTGTGGAGATCCTGTAAACCGTGGGTGGTGGGTGGAAGGACCTGAGCCTCCCAGGTCCTTGAGAAATAGTGCAGGGTACTAGTAATTTCATAAACCAAACACTGGTCGACTTGTTAGTTCTCGGTAACCCTGGTAATCTTTCAGAGTCTCTTTACAGATCTCTGCTGCTCCATTATTGTTTTTCTCCTGGCAGCCATATACAGAACCACCATGCCACTGTGATTCTGCAAACATATTATGCTGCCATTTTATTACAGAAATGTTTGCCTTCAGATGGGATAATTTTATAGCATATACAACAGTGACTGCACCTAAACCAGATCTGCTAGAATAACATACAACTTCCTTCTTAGTTCATTTTAAAAGTGTTTTGTTAAAACTATCCTGATGGTGTGAACAGTTGAAGACTTACATAACACAAGGTCACATTGGTTTGGGGTAGATATAATAGGCTTACTACATTTTAACCTTCAAATATTCTGCTTAAACATTGTTATGATTTGTGTCATTTAAAAGGGGCTGTCCTTTGCTTTTAGAACTATAGCAAAAGTTATTTTGTTGACTTCTCTTTGACGTTTTCAAGAATGGGTTTTGTTTTCCTTTTTAGTGTGAGAAGTTTAAACAGAGACTAATTGAGGCTAGGAAAACCTTCACTTTGAAAAAAAAAAAATAGGACAGATCCATGAATGACTGATTACTTTTCTAAAACATATGCAAACCCTTCTGGTTATAGCAAACTGTGTCGGCTTGCTTGTCTATATTTCAAGCTACATGATGAAACAATTTTGTTTTCTCAACTTGGAATGCTATTTTAAATTTTTGTTATAGCAGTTTCCTATGAAAGGAGTGTTTCGGCTCCAGTTATGTTACATGCTAAATTTAGTTGTAAGACAACTTACTTTGATGTATCTGCACATTTTTATGTCATTAGCATTCTAACAGGATATTTCCAGTACGTTTTGTAAAATGGTTTGTCCGTACTCTTGTTAAGAGTCACCATTTTGGTTGAAGGGCATGAAATGCAGAAGAAATATAGTCGGTCATTAAATATGAGTTAACATTTAATCAAACACCTGTTATGTGGTAGGCACTTTTCCAATTTCTTACATGGTTTTTCTCATTTAATTCTCACAAAAATCCCATGAGGATTAAAGTGTTATTTTTATTTTCCATGTAAGGAAATTGAAGCATGGAGAGGCTAAGTAACTTGCCTGTGGTCAGAAAACTATTGAGAAGAAGAGCTGGGCTTGAACTTGGAGTCTTCTGACTCCAGAGCCTACGTGCTTGTGGCCATTAGGTAGACTGCCTCCTGTGTGAATAAGCATATGAAGAAAGGTTTAACCTCACTTGCAATTAAAACACACACACAGGACTTTCCTGGTGGCACAGTGGTTAAGAATCCGCCTGCCAATGCAGGGGACATGGGCTCGAGCCCCCGTCTGGGAAGATCCCACATGTCGCAGAGCAGCTAAGCCCGTGCGCCACAACTACTGAGCCTGTGCTCTAGAGCCTGCGAGCCACAACTCCTGAAGCCCGGGCACCTAGAGCCCATGCTCTGCAACAACAGGAGCCACCGCAATGAGAAGCCCGCGCACTGCAATGAAGAGTAGCTTCCGCTCAGCACAACTAGAGAAAGCCCACGTGCAGCAACAAAGACCCAACGCAGCCAAAAATAAATAAATGAAATAAATTTTTAAGATAATAATAATAAATAAATAAAACACACACACAATTATAACCGTATTTTCTGTTAGATTTGCAGAGGAAAGTAATTGTCAATACCCAGTATGCGGGAAAGGAGAAATCTAATGCACTGAGGTATAAATATAAATTGTTACCTCTTTTTGGAGGGCGGAGCATGCGGATATTGAAAACATGCACATGCTTTGACCTGTCCATCCCACTTCTAAGAATTATCCTACACAGCTAAATACAGAAAAGTACAAAGGTGTCTAGACCGTGATATACATTAAGCACTATTTATAAGAAAAAATTTAAGTGTCCAGTAGGAATCAGGTTTGGGGAATTGTGATGTGCGGCCATCAAAAAAGAAAAGTTAGGGATGTAGTTACTGACATGGAAAGCTGCCCATGGCATATTGTTGAATTTAAAAAGCGGGTTGTAAAACAACATATATAGTTTGATTTCCTTATATGGAATAAATATGTGTTTATATACACACAAACTCTGGTCTAAAAGAATGTTCACCAAAATGTTAACAGCTGTTATCTTTACTGCTAGTTGGTATAACTTAGTGATCAGATGTATGGGTTTTGAAGTCTTGCAAAGTCACTTACTAGCATTGTGACCAGAGGCAAGTTCCCTAACTACTCTGTGCCTCAGTCTCTTCAGGAAAAGGGAGATCATTACAGAACCTACATCTTTGGGTTCTGAGGCTCAGATGAGTTTGTAAAGTGCTTGACATAATAAGTGATTAATTATTATCATTATTATTATCATTTTTAGGTGGTGGGACTGCAGGCAATTTTAGCTTTCTTTATACCTTTTATTGGCAGAATTTTTTGAAATAAGTATGAATCAACTTTGGAAACAATAGCAACAAAAAAAATGTTTTTAAAGGAATCGTTTAAATAGGTTTGCTTACAGTTTTAACAGAAAATATCTGTGAAGAGCTAAGGTTATTTAAAATTCCTCCCAGAACATTCTTCACGAGCTGTTTGCAGCCACATATGCTGGTACTTCACCCTGTGCTATGTGCCAACTTTAAGGGAATTGAAATCATATTTTACTCTCATGGCTGGAAGGCATGCATAATCACAACAAACTCCTCTGGAGAAGCTGCCTCAGTTTGCAGCTGCAATGACATACTGGTGCGTGACGTCAGTCTGGTGTCAGACTGGCAGAGTGGCAGGCTGGCCGGCAGCCACAGTGCATTTCCTGAGTGCTCAGTCCTCACAGCGCTCATTTGGGAGCAGCTCAAAGACAAAGCAGTGGAGTGTGATTTTTATTCCAGTATCCCCTTTTGCCTGTAGTTGAATGTCTGTTTACGAATGTGATTTTGATGGAGGCTGGTGAGTAATCCTTGTTACTTTCATGTATAATAATAAATAGCTGATGGCTAGATGAGTGGTAGTCCTTTTTTCTCAGTTAATGATCCTCTGATAAGTAATCTTTGTAGCCCTAGTGCCAGGCACAGTACCCAGTGCAAAGATTATAAATCATACATATTATAAATATTTCTATAACTGCGGTTTCTATAACTGAAGTATTGTATTCTTGTAGAAATGTAAGTGCATTGTTAGGCTTTTCAAATGACTTGAGGATTTTAAGATGTAATCTTCCTTTTGGTCTCTCCGTAACTTGAAGTTGCATACATGCACAGTAGTTGCAAATTGCTTGAAAGCCTAAAGATTTTTGTTTATTGTTTTAACTTCTTCAGAGGAGAGGCTTGATTTTTTCTTTTTCCCCCTCCACTAGAGCCAAATGAATAATTCTCAGAAGTTCCTTTGGAGGAGATGCAAACAGTACTCATTATATAATACTTTTATTAAAAAGTATGTTACTAGTCTAAATTAATTAACAGCTGAAGCTGCTAGTTATTTAATTCTTTAATTATCTGGTAATGTGATTCAAAATAGGAATTCACAAAGTAAGATCCTCAAAATAGGAATCCTCATTTACCTAAAATTTAAGAGCAATATAACGGCAGGAGATTATTATAGACGATATTTTGGCATTTAAAGTAATTAAATTACTACTGCCTTTGATTGTAAAGGCCGGCAACATGCCTTTAAAGATTTCTTATTAGCAATTTTAATTCATGTCTCTTTGAATTGCACTATATGAATTGATTTAGTTGTTTTGAAATCATTAGTTTAAGAAGTAGGCTATGTTGGGTAAGTTTTGTGTGTGTGTGTGTGTGTGTGTGTGTGTGGCTATTTTGGGTTTTTTTTCCCCTTCATTTTGAGTGGATGAATGATATTTTAATTTTAATTTCATACTATATAGTATAAACTGAAGCCTTTAAAGCCTTATGCTTTGTCATTTCTGGCATAATTCTTTTCTTGCAGGTTCAGTAGCAGCCTTGTGATTTCAAGGTCTTTTAGAGGAATTTTCCAATAAAGTTTTCTCTTAAAGAACAGGCACTTTTTACGTGTAAGTCTAGTTGAAGAAAAGACAATACGAAAATTCTTAATAAATGTAAATATTTTCACATGAATTTTCTGAAGCAATTAAAGAATAAGACTATTTGTACATATTTTTTAAGTGAGTAAGATAGGTACTGAAAGGAAGTGATCTAAATCAGTCGTTTATATGCAAATGTGCGAAGATATCAATAATTGCCTTATTATGACTCCTAATACATTGTATTTCTTCTATATTTAGAAGCACAGGTTATAGAAGTAGGGTTTCAACTTTATTTTATTTTACTTGACAGTCTTAATTCAAGATCCACAATTTTTCCCATAAGCTGCAGAATTTTCAGCTGAAAATTCTGCTGAGAGCTAGAAAGTATATAGAGAATTCATTAATATTTTTATTCCCTGTAAAATTTATCTCAAATCTACCTAAAATATTTTAACATGGTTTTAAAATAGCCTGTATTTTAAACTTAATCAGTAAGTTACTGTAGTCATGATGAATTGGTATATATTCAGCATACACTCTAAACAAAGATGTTTTTGAAGCATTATGACATCAGAGGTCATTGGCCTAAACGCTATTAAAGTTCAAGTGAAGACAAGCTCCTTAAACTTTTTTGTATGAACAGGAAATTAAGTCTGGCAAAACAAAAAAGAAGGGAGGATGAGCAGAGCTTGTTGAGGGGGGAGGAGGGATAACCTGAAATTGACTTAACAGTCTGACTCAAGTCTAAAGCACTGGGGATAAAGTGCTTGTCTGTTTTCTAGTGAATAAGGTGTGCTTTGAGGAACTCTTTCCACCAAAACTGAAGCCTGATGGTAAAATATAATTGCCGTATTCTTCAAGTTTGAAATTTAGCTTAATTAGTAAACTCAGATGGAATAGTAATTCTTTAAGCCCGTTATAGTCTTGAGCTATATTTTTGTTTCCTAGTAGGGACAGTACAAAACCTTGTGCTTAATAGATGCTTAATGAATATTTGAGCATGAATAAGTGAATTGATGAAGCAAGTGAAATGAGTGAGGAGAATATCTTGATCCTGTATTAGAGAGATTTCATCTTTTCTGGGATGATGAACACCTACTAGTTATCTAAGCAACTAATAGCATGCCGTGGCCTTGCATTCTGTTCGAAGGAAGTGTCTCCAGAGTAGAATGCGGCCATCGCAGCGGCCTACAGTGGCCATTGGAGTTCATTGCCGGCTTTGCTCACTGTGTCTCGGTCTCTGCCGTGGGAAGTGGGCCCTGCCCTGGTATTCTGAGTCAGATTTCTGTCCAACTCCTACCTCATCTGTAAGTGAGAAATCTCTCAGTACTTGGGGATAATGATTTGCTGACTAAACTGAGCCTTAGTTAAAGTGCTGTGTGTGTCACATAAGTGCATTATTATTTGGACCTTTTCAGAGTTAAAAATATATATATTCCTTTGAAATTGAAGTGACAGAGAACCTAAGAATGGAGCAAATACATTGCTTCAAAACTTATATAATAAAATTTTTATATGTAAATATATTTTCACTCAAAGCTTAGATTTTCAGCCCCATTTCTGTGCCCGCATCCCTTCAATCTGTGCTAAACTCTGGCCACATCCGAATATTCTTGCTGATTCATGGAGGCTCAATTCAAATGGCAGCCACTTCTGTGCCACCTTCCGTGCTCTTCCCCTTTCTAAGCAAGATCAGTCCCTAATCTGCCTCCCCTTTGTGTTTTGTTTTTGGTTATATTACTCCTCCTGTTTGTTTATGTATAACATTGGTAAGGCTGTGTATCATCAGTGCCTGTCTCATATTGAATGAATGAACGTATATAAGTTACACAAAAACACAGCCATTTTGAAAGAAAGTACTGTTTTTTAACAAAATCTTTTTGTTGCATAAAGGTATCATTTGACTTATTAGTAACTCCCTTTTTGTTCTTGAAGTGGTTGTTTAGATAAAGCTCATGCAATATTAAAATGATTAAAAACTATGCAATGAAGGATAGTAAAATTCAATGATGACTGATTTTTTTTTTTTTCTATTTGAATTGAGCTGTTCAGTGTGTCAGCTTGATTCTGTTGGGAAGAATGTTTCATCTACAATAAAATAATTGGATCTTTTTTGCAACTGTGTGGTTATTTAAGTGTAGGTTAGAATTAGGTTAACTTTTTGAAGTAGTGTATAACCACCCACAAAAGCAAAAGAGATGGTGTTGAAATTCCTCTTTTTCTAATTTGTTGTTTGCTTCCTTCCCAGTGGTATAGTAAACTTACATTTAATGCATGTTACAATAAAACATTACTAATTAGCATTCATTAGGGACTGGCAGAGTTGTCTGAATTAATGAAATTCTAGGTTATATATATATTTTAATGCCACATTATTGCTTTTAAATGCCAAGAATATTTCTGACTACTGACATGTTTCCAAGTTGGAGTTCTGCTTAGTTTTATTTTAAAACTCCATTAGATTTTTGTAATTAATAGTTTTTTTAATACAAGTGACTGTAATTTTTCAAATAAGTATTCTTTGAAACCTCTAAAATACACCCTGTGGTCATTTTTACTCTGTTGTGTGGTTTTACAAGGACTTCTTACATAGATCATTCAATAGTAAGCTTTAACCTTAGATTACTTGAACTTCACATTAAAGATAGGTCAGAGAGCCAGCAACTTTTTAAAGCAAGGGTGTGACATAATCTTACTTCTTTTCAGGAAAGCTAACTCTGCCTGCACATTCAAGTTTAGCTACTGTTTAGTGAGGGCTTTATTAGGTAATGGATGGTGGTGCTACCAGGTACTTGATCCTTTACAAAGCCCCATGGAGTAAAGTTTGTTGTGGTTTTGGTTTTGGTTCCTGTTTTACAGAAAGAAGTTGAGGCTCAGTGAGGATGGTCTAAAAGGGAGATATCCTGATTAAAATGAATTGGATTTGGACGTTAAGAGCCTTGGAGACATAAGAGCCTAGACTAAGGCAGTGATGGAGATGCCATTAGCTGTCTACTTGCATAGGGTAATTTCTGGGTAGCATCCAGAAATGTCACTTGATTCTTGAGTGCTTGACAGAAAATTACTCTGGTGGATTAGCTTGTACATTCTAAGAGCCATTTTTCTGTTTTAACCATAAAGTGTCATTTAACCTTCCCATTTAAAAGCTTCTTAAGAATCACTTATATGGCTTCCAAGTGAGAGAATTATCTAAATTATTTTAAGCATTTTTGTGTATAATGTAATTTATTAAGTGATCTAAAGTGTAGCTGTCCCATAACACTCAGGATGGATAACAGTTATTAACGTGCTGGGTACATTTTGTTCGTAACTAGCATGGTGTTAATTGAATTATTCTTACACTACTTCCAAAATTATTTAAAATCTATTGTAAAATTTATTTTGTAGATTCTAAATGAGCATATTGGTTTTATTCAGGAAGATTTTTTCAGAAGATGATTTAGAAATTATCTGTAAATACAAAAAACTAAAACAGATGAATTTATGTCTCATTTTTTGAATTTTTTATTTTTTTCTTTATTTTGTTCCTAGTCTATAATAATAATTTCAGCTTTGTACTCTTGCAGCGTTGCATCATACTCCTGTTTTCCCAGCGGAAAAAGCAAGTTTTCTGTTCCTGTTGGGTGATTCTGTAAAGCCCATTCTTTACTGTTATTATTCGTACTTAAATTCTTTGGGACCGATAATCAAATGTGAGGTTACATTTACAATTATGTTGTGATAATGTTGTCTGAGCAGCTAAGCGTGGGAAATGATTGCAAAGCCTTAGAAAATAAGAAGATGGAAAAGAAATACTGGGTTTAAAATTAAGTTGGAATCAGAACGGGTTTCATTACTGTGCTTCAGATAGAAATAGTCTTGGGGTGATGCTAAGCAATGAGACAGAAAGGAGAAGAGGGAGGATACACGTCCATGGTCTATGCAAGAGGGAAGGACCTCCAAGGAAAGGATTGTGTTGTGTTGTGCTGTGTTTGTTACATTGGGAGAAGATGTAGGACAGAATGTAGAAGTCCCACTGGCTGAGATGAGTCAAGGAAGGGGCAGCTGTTGAAAGGGGGGGAAGGGGGACTAAACAGGGCACAACTGAAACCTTGGGGACCACGTCTCCATGTGACTTCTGACAGACACCTTCGTAAATGCTGTGAGCCTCAGTTTATTCACGCGTAAAGTGAAGATAGTAATGCAGACCTCAGAGGGTCTGTGTGAGGATAGATGGTCAGGTTTCCAGTGTAGGGTGCGACAGAAGGAGTGTGTGAGCAGCACTGAGTGTGACTTCACGTGGTGATTACTATTTAGGTGATGATTTTAATGTTTATTGTTGGGAGCGAGGATCATCGAGGCCCTCACACCTGTTCAGTCCTTCATTTCCCCCAAGAAATCTGAGCCAATCCATTTCCTGAATGATGAGAGGAGAGAGGATAGATTATGAAGGGTTAAGAGTGTAGGGAGAATTTGTAGATGTGGGTAAATGAATCACTGAGGTTTGAGCAGGATGTCTGGAAGCAGTTAGCTCTACGTTAAAGGCAAATGGCATTTAGAACTAAATGTGGGGAAAGGAAATATATACTTTACATGTTTTGCAAAGAAAAAAAATTACAGTCTTTTAGATTGCTGACTCAATGGTTATTTCTCCACAAAACTAAGGCTCAAGAATTCAGTTTCTCTCAAGAAAAGGCATGGCACTTTTAGTGTTTTCTTTTGTTCTTAAGACACTGCTTTTAATTGTAGGCATAATTTTCCATACTCCAGTTTAAAAATAAATTGCAGGGCTTCCCTGGTGGCGCAGTGGTTGAGAGTCTGCCTGCCGATGCAGGGGACACGGGTTCGTGCCCCGGTCCGGGAAGATCCCACATGCCACAGAGCGGCTGGGCCCGTGAGCCATGGCCGCTGAGCCTGCGCTCCGCAACGGGAGAGGCCACAGCAGTGAGAGGCCCGCGTACCGCAAATAAATAAATAAATAAATAAATAAATTGCAGAGTCAGTCATTGTGGTAGTCAGATTTTAACATAACATTTTTCTCCTTTTTATTTAAAGGAAAATGAATTTAAATAGTTATCTGCATAGGACATTAATCAACTTTACATTTAACAATATTTTAAAATTTACCCTGGACCACCATAGAACCAATTGTGGAATTCATAACTAGAAAATAAAAATAATATTTAATAACTAAATCACTGCTACAAACATGTTTTTTAAACCTAATTTGAGACTGAGTCTCAGAGGGTAACATGCAGCGTTACGATTTCTATTGATAAAAGTTGTTCAACTTTTTTCTTTTTCTTAACTGAAGTATAATTGATTTACAGTGTTGTTAATTTCTGCTGTACAGCACAGTGATTCAGTTATACACACATATATGTATATATATTCTTCTCCATTATGTTTTATCACAGGATATTGATTATAGTTCCCTGTGTTATACAATATGACCTTGTTGTTTATCCATTCTATATGTAATAGTTTGCAAAACTCTTCAATTTTAAAATAAGTTGAAAAGTATAATTGTCTGATAGTGTAATGAAACCAAGGCCAAATTGAGAATGTACAATATTCTTTTTGGTTTGAGTGGAAGGATCTTGAAGAGTTGTCAGTGAACATCTGAGCTGTTTGCTGTCTGGTTTTCTACCTAAATTTGAGAAATACAGTCGCTTCCATAATCCCCACATCTCTCTGCCTTGCTCCAGTCCACATTGTGGGTATGTGGCAGCTTGTGTGGGTTGGGCCCTTGTAAAAGTCCAAGTCATGATGGTGGCTTCTCTACCAGGGTTGCAAAAAGAATTGCCAAACCACTATGATATCCTATTTTTCTTAGACTAAATTAAATCCTCCTTTCTCTCCCATAAGGGAAATACATGATTCTGAGCAAATCATACAAATGGGTTTGCAGCTGAATTTAATAAGAGACAACCAAAATCTCTTCTGTGGGACAGAGTTTTCTAAAATAACATATTTTGTTTGTGCATAGTGGATAAATTTTCAACCTTCTTGCCATGGATACACATATAAAACACTACCTAATAAACCTTGCTTTGTCTAATGTATTACTCAGAAGAATTATTGGCTGTTATTGACAATGTTACTAGCAATTTCAATATTTATTTCTTAAATTAAAAAACAGAGTGGATTTTGTAGTAAAGCGGTCATTGGTGTTACTCGTGAAGCAAAGGTATTAAAAAAAAAAAAACACACAAAAACAAGTACTCCCGGGGAGAATTGCAGTACTAAGAAGTAGCCAGTATATAGTTATTAATGGCCAAAACATTAAAAAAATTTTCCTAACACCAAATGCAAAGGCAACAAAAGCAAAAATAAACAAGTGGGACTGCATCAAACTAAAAAGCCTCTGCACAACAAAGGAAACAATCAACAAAATGAAAAGGCAACCTACCTAATAGGAGAAGATATTTGCAAATCATGTATCTGATAAGGAGTAATAATCTCAAATATATAAAGAACTCATACAACTCAATAGCAAAAAAAAAAAAAAAAAAATCCAGTTAAAAAAACTGGGCAGAGGGTCTAAATAGACATTTTTCCAAAGAAGACATACAGATGGCCAACAGGTACATGAAAATGTGCTCAACAATACTAATCATCAGGGAAATGCAAATCAAAGCCACAGTGAGCTATCACCTCACACCTGTTACATTGGCTGCCATCAGAAATATAAGAGATAACGAGAGTTGGTGATGATGTGGAGAAAAGGGAACCAGGAATGTAAATTGGTGCAGCCACTGTGGAAAACAATATGGAGTGTCCTCAAAAAATTAAAAATAGAACTCCCATGTTGATCCAGCAATTCCACTTCTGGGTATTTATCCAAAGGAAACAAAAACACTAACTCAAAAAGCTATCTGCACTGCCCCCCACCTCCCACATTCACTGCAGCATTATTTACAATAGCCAAGATATGGAAACAACCTAAGTGTCCATCAGTGGATGAATGGATAAAGAAGATGTAGTGTGTACATACACATACATGTACATATGCACATGATGGAATATTATTCAGCCATTAAAAAGGAAGGCAGTCTTTCCATTTGCAACAACAGGGATGGACCTTGAGGGCATGATGCTAAGTGAAACAAGTCAGACAGAGAAAGACAAATACTCTATGATCTTACTTATGTGTAGAATCTTTAAAAAGGGAGAGAGAGCTTATAGATAACAGAAAACAGATGGATGGTTACAGAGGCAGGGGAAAGGGTAAGGAGGGTGAAATGGGTGAAGGAGGTCAAAAGGTACAAACTTCCAGTGTTAAATAAGTCATGGGGGTATAATGTACAGCATAGTGACTATAGTTAATAATACTATTTTGCATATTTGAAAGTTGCTAAGATCTTAAAAGTTATTATCACAGGAAAAAAATTTTTGTAACTGTATGGTGACTGATGTTAACTATTAACTAGACTTACTGTGATCATTTCACAATATATTCAAATACTGACTCATTATCTTCTATACCTGAGACTAATATAATGTTATATGTCAATTAATTTCAAGTTTGAAATTAATTAATTAAAACAATGCAAAGGAAAAAACTTTTTTCCTGAGGGTGTAAATAAAACCTCTAGAGTTTCTAAAGTTCAGCTTAAATCACCCTCTTTACCTTCCCAAAGCTTCACAAAAGAATAACCTGGTAAAGCATTTTCCTCTTTTATCAGAAAGAACAGGAAAATCTAGTTTTGAATATGCTAGTACCAGTATTTTCTTTGAAAACCTATGTGAGTTGCTTTCTCTAAGAAAAATGAAATGTTTCCTTAGCTAATAGCCTTTCCCTTCTCCTTCTTCCTTGCTATTATAATATAACCTCATTTTATTCACTTTCCTCTCTGTGAGCCACAGACAAAATTGTGAATCTTGAATGGTGTGAGTTCACTTACCATTGATTGAATTAGACGTAGACGCATATGTCTGGCTAATGAGAGCCTGGACAAGGATGGCCAGGGAGCTCTTGGGAAATTTCTTGAAAAGGAATATGTAAGCAGAGACTTTACTTTCACCTCTGGACTCTATGTTCTGCATGTGATGTTTGGGACCACAGCAGCCAGTTTGGGACTATGCAGATGCCTAACTAAACAGGACGAGCCAATCAGTGTTGCCATATATTATGCAGTCATGAATAATATCTCCTTGAAATCTCAAATGTTCTTATCTTTAAATCAGGAATAGCGCCTTTCCATGCTTGGTTCAAAGAATATAATACCATGTGCTGTACTGATTCATTATATGCAGCATTGCTCTAATTTTTCATTTTAATTTTTCGATCTAGTACTCTCAGTACTATATTCATTTTTGAAAAAATCAGACAAATCCTGATGTTTTAAAAAACTTGTGAGGGTATTTTACCTATTTATAAATATTTGATATAAAATTTACATTTACGCTCAACAGAAGTTGTAAAGGTTTGGCCTTATTGTTGGATGACAGGAGTTTTATAACCAGATTTCATGTGTCAGTTCATAGTCAGTTGTGTTAATAAATACTTCATCTTTGACCTTGCGTAGTTTGAAATAACACTCCATTAAGAGTGAAACAGTTCCTTCAGTGTTACTGAAGTCGGTGTTCCTGACTTTCATCATTATACTAAAAAATTTAAACACCATATTAGCAGACATCTTTTTTCCTCTCTTTCTAAACCTGTAATTTTATTGGGGTTTATATTTGAAATGTGCATTTTATGCATCTTTTTAGTGTATGGGAGTTGTTTCCTTAGGGACGTCGTTGGTTGGAATCCTCCCTCTGCTCTCCTGCTGAGAGCAGACTAGCAACGTGGACTGAACCAAAAAATGTCTTCCTTCGGCAAGCCTGGAAATGGACACCCATCATCCCTGATTTTCAGAGCGCTGCCCCACAGTCTCAGTTACTCTTCATATAACAGAACCTGCCGCTTAGAGTTGACTCTAACCCACTAAATTTTGTTTCCATAAATAGGTTATAGGAGCCATGTAGTTTATCAGCTTATTCCCTTTTGATGTAAAGCTCAGAACTGCTTAAACAGCACACCTTTGCCCAGGTTTTCTGGTACAGTTACCTCCATGATGCATTGTTCACTTCACAGATAAGATCTGAAAAAGAATAAGGGAGTAATGAATTTCTGTTCCATCTCCAGTAGATATGTCATTTTTAATTTGTTTTTTATATAATTTGGTGGAAATATACCATTTTATACACACACTGATTTATTCATCTTAATATCTTTTAAAACCAAATTATTATTGAATGGAATAGTTCCATAAAGGCTGGAATTAAGGAGGTCTTTCATTTGATTTTCTAGTTTTAGTAAATGATTAAATGTCTAGTAATAAATAGTGAAGAGGGCATAGTGCCAAAGAACAAGCAATTTGTGTTGCAACGTGTCCATTTCTTGATAACCTTTTCTAAAAATGGCATCGATTCAATCCTTTATCTGGGCCTTTGATAGAGCATGATCCTCAGATTCAGCTGTTGAATATGACGAATTTCCTTCAGTCCTGAACTCTGGAAGAGCAGAAGCCTTTTTTGTTTTTTAAGTGTTGTCTGTTACTATTTAAAAACCTTCTCGAATACTGCCTTAAAAACATAGCTACTCTTGGACTCCCCTGGTGGCGCAGTGGTTGAGAGTCCGCCTGCCGATGCAGGGGACATGGGTTCCTGCCCTGGTCTGGGAAGATCCCACATGCCGCGGAGCAGCTGGGCCCGTGAGCCATGGCCGCTCAGCCTGCGCGTCCGGAGCCTGTGCTCCGCAACGGGAGAGGCCGCAACAGTGAGAGGCCCGCGGACCGCAAAAAACAAAACAAAACAAAAAAAGCATAGCTACTCTTGCTCTGGAGCTTTTATATTAGAATTACTTTTCTCCTCTATTTTTTGTTTTTGGACATATTAGGGGTATCTTGACCAGAAGCATGAACGCCAAGAGCAATCACAAATTTATTCTTTTACAATAAATACTGAGTAGTGGGATAACATGTGTTTTTAAACAGTTTTGGGGGTACATGTTAATATGAACTGTTACGGTTTAAACAGGTGACTGAACAGTAGTCTGATGACGACAACATATGCTCAAAGTCCTGTAGTGCATAAAAAAAGTAAGTAACAGTTATCGAGGGCTTGTCCTTTCCAGGCCATGTTTATACTCTTTACTCTTAACATCCCCACTAGACAGTAAGTTCCATGAGGACAGTGATTTTTATGTTTTATTAACTGCCATCCCCAGGTGCCCAGAACAGTTCTGAACAAATAAAGTAACAACCTGTGACATAGCTACTGTTACCTAATTGAGGCAGTTGGGGCATGGACAGTCACAGTAACTTGCCTAAGGTCACCTAGCTAGTGAGAGGAAGAGCTGGGATTCACACCTAAGTAGTCTGATTCATGGACCAGTGGTCTCAATGGCTGCTTCTGTTGTCTCTAGAGAAGAACAGGAACACAAAGAAATAATAAGTGTGGCTTATTTGGTAGAGTTCATTGTTAGAGGGCTATGGTGGTCTAACGCAGGGCTTATCAACCTCAGCGCTGTTGATATTGGGGGCTGTACACTTCTTTCATGTGGAAAACTTTCCTGCACATTGCAAGATGTTGGGCAGCATCCTGGCCTCTACCCACTACATACCAGCCCCAGTTGTAACATTCAAATATATTACCAGACAATGGATGGACAGCAAGGTCCTACTGTATAGCACAGGGAACTACAGTCAGTGTCCTGGGATAAACCATAATGGAAAAGAATATAAAAAGGAATGTGTATATATGCATAACTAAGTCAATTTGCTGTATAGCAGAAATTAACACAACGTTGTAAATCAGCTGTACTTCAATAATGTATATATTACCAGACATTTCCAAATGTCCCATGGGAGATAAAACTCATTCCCAGTTGAAAACCACTGGTCTAAACCTACACATTAAACCATCACAGACAGAAGTCTGGAAGTAAGAGTTAGGTGGAGGCGAATACTTGATCTCATATTTAGAAAAGTTTGGACCTCCTCCTATGCCACAGTGAGTCAGAAAGAAGGGAATTAGTTTGTTCTGTGACCATAAGGGTATTTTATATCAAGACCTGAATTTTATCCCTTCTTTGTAAGGATTCCTCTAGAAGCACAAATTTATATAAAACCATATCTTTTCAACTTTTCCCTTTCGGTCATGAAGAGCATAAAATCTCTGGCAAGGGTTTTTTGAATAACACCTTGTCTAGTAAAGCTTCGAATGCATTTTTAGTAGCACAGAGGTATGTTAGTTCATAATTTAGTAGTACAGTCACTTTTGCTATAACAGTATCTGAAGATACAGTATCTGTATCTTCCTAAAAATCGCCTCTCTGTGCAAAATTTGACAATGAAAGCATGGGGCTTTTGTGGAAAATGGGTTTAGGGGCACAGCACTAAAAAACCTCATTAGTAACACATAAAAATAAAGATAGGAACCTAGTGAAAGTGGTAGCGCAGTTTCACACATATTAAATGGTTAGAAAATACAAAAATACTACATATACTCTCTGCGTTGAGAAAGCCCTGCAGTTTGCTTGTGGAAATGGAATTGGAAGGGTTTCAGCTTGTGAATTATTGGGAACTGTTGGAAGTAGGGAGTTGTGAAATTAGAAAAAGTTGTATCACTGCATGTGGATGGGTGTGTTTCGTGAAGCAGGCAATGAACTGAAGTAGCTGGTGGACGTTTGAGAGTGTGCAGGTGTGTGATCTGTGTGCTCCTAGGGGCTGCATCATCAAGGTGCAGTTTCTGCACTCACCTAGACTTTCTCGTGGACGGGATCATGCATAAACAAATGCAGGATTTATGTGACACTCAAATTGTTCCTTAATATATGAATTGAATTGGAACACACTTCTACATGAATGTTATAGGAAAACTGATGGTGCTCTTGATCTGAATTTTGAGGCCCTTCAAAAGAGGAGGGAAAAAAAAAAAAAACCTTTGGACTACAAAAAGGATGGCGAGTGTAGGATGAAAACACACACTTTGTAAATAATGCTGGGGACAAACTGGTAGAATTGAAGGCTGGAATCTTGTCTTCCCTGCCCCCTCGTGGCCCTAAGCAGTCACTCCTCTTTTGCACCAAGGAAGGTGGTCATGACATGATACCTCGGCCAGCCACCTCCCACAGTGCCCAGTTGCTGTGTATATTAAAGAACTCATGGATTATGCACTAAAAGAATCCTGTGCATTAAGAGAGATAGCTTTTTCCTTATGTTTTCAAAGGTTCATTTGGATTTCATTTACATTGCTGTCATTTATTGGCACTCAGTATGCTTTTAACTCATATTTTTAGTTTCTGTAATTTAGACATTATGTTTATCCTTTACCATTACGGTACTTAAAAATGCAAGATTAGTATAAAAATGAAGTGTAAATGCCAACATAATAAGAAGGAATGGTTTTGAAATTTAAAAATGTGTATAAAAATAGATTTGCACAAGAGCAGTGAGAATTGACAATCCTATCAGGTAGTGGAAAATTACGACGTTTCAACAGTTAAGACTGGAATTTGGTTTGGCTGATGTTTTGGTTTGTCATACTCTTAATTTATTTTAATTCATTTTTAACAAAATGATTAGAAAACATTACTCTGATTTTTTATTTGCTAAGTATGTTGTTTTATGGGAGATGACAATTTTGTAACTAAACTAATTGCCTATAAAACCTCAGTCTTCTGAATTTGGATTTTATAGAAACCTAGTAATCTTGAATGACTGTAATTTAAAATATAAGTCAGAACAAATAAATAAACATTTCAGAGGACTTCTGTGTTTATGTTACAATTAGGTGTACATAGTAGGAAAGATTATTTCTTTCGTTAGAGAACAGCAAAAGACTTTCATGTTAGAGTATCCTTCGAAATAAATGAATTTTTCTGTCAATTTAATATCATAACATTAAAAGAAAACACATTGGGTACTTCGGAAAAGTAAAAGAACATAAATATGTTCATTTTTCATATTGGTTTTAGTCACTGAACTTTTAACTAAGATGGAATGCTAAGATTTTTATTTAGTTAGTTTTACTTTAAGACATTGTGATCTTAAAAGTACTTGGACAGGACTTCCCTGGTGGCGCAGTGGTTGAGGGTGTGCCGATGCAGGGGACACAGGTTCGTGCCCCGGGCTGGGAAGATCCCACATGCCGCGGAGCAGCTGGGCCCGTGAGCCGTGGCCGCTGAGCCTGCGCGTCCGGAGCCTGTGCTCCACAACGGGAGAGGTCACAACAGTGAGAAGCCCGCGTACCGCAAAAAAAAAAAAAAAAAAAAAAAAAAAAAGTGCTTGGACAATAAAAATGTCAATTTCATTGAACTAGCATCCACTTTCCGGGAAAAGAATGTTTGTGTGCTCCTTTTTTTTTTTTGCAATCATTCCGTTGTCACAATAGTCAATATATAATTTTTTTTAACTGTATACCTTTTCTTTTATACGGTTTTAGTTTTATTTAATAAAGTTTCCAGTACTTGAGTAACCAATAAAAATAATATTACTGAAAGTTCAGATTTGGAAAAGGAACTTAAGTATCTGAAGTTTGCCAGAAAGTTTGTGGCCTGCGGTTATAAATGTCCTACAATACAGATCACATGTAATAATCTTTTAAGATTAACAAAGCAGTATTCAGTACAACATCGTGACAATTTCCTCCATAATGAAAGTAAGTTTTCTAAGATCTAGCACACCAATGATTGATCTTCCTTACAGGTCGTTTTGTGGTATGTTACTAAACGGGAAAAAAATATTTGTTTACAAATGATGTATTTTTTTTAGTATATCAAATGTATACTGCATATTATTCGGGGCATCTGTTATTTTTGGCTTAGATAAATAGTTTGGGATTTTTCTCCTCTCATTTCTAGAAAACAATAGGAAGCCTAAAGTTCTTATTCTCCAAAAAATAGTCACTCTTTAATCAAACCAGATTTTTTTTCAGCAAACATAATAAGTAGATTTTTCTTTGCTTGTGTTGTTGTTTGTGCATTTCATTTAAGATTTTTGTTTTCTCCTTCAGATTCCATTTTTCTATAGCATACTTCAGGTATCATAAAAATCAATCCCATTACATTATTTATGTAAAGATTCCTTTGTGAAGCCAAAACGCCATAAATTATTGCTCTTCCAGTGGTACTATGTTTTAATGTTCCAGTGCCCATCTGGTAGTACTGTTAGATTTATTTTTCCATCATGAATTTGGCATTAGGTTTCTGTAACGTACCTAGATTGGGATACTAAATAATGAACGTAGGTGGATACTCATACTTTTCTGTGGCCCACCTGTCACGTAAGATGCAATGATTGTGGAGTCAGATCAACTTACTTTTGTTTATACAATAGAAGAACAAATTGAGGTCATACTGGTGGTGGGCATGGGGTTGGGAGTGGTGAGTCTAGCTGTACTGTAAAACTGTAAGTAACATTTACACAAACGTGTACACACGGTAGATAGTAGAAAAGATTATGTAGGAGTGTCAACACCTGAGGGTTTGAATTGCATCTCCTTTATTCACTAACTTTAATGTTGCTATAAAGAAATGGCTATTTTGCTACCAGGATATTTTTTTAAAGTTTGTGGTAATGGCATGTACATTTTCTCTTATTCTGTTTTCTTCCAGCCATAATGAAAGGAAAGTGACCTGTAAACATCCAGTCACAGGACAGCCATCACAGGACAATTGTATTTTTGTAGTGAATGAACAGTAAGTAAAGTGTTTCATGGAATGCCTCTGTTCAAAATGGGGTTAGTCTAAGTATCCATCAACAGATGAATGGATAAAGAAGATGTGGCACATATATACAATGGAATATTACTCAGCCATAAAAAGGAACGAAATTGGGTCATTTGTAGTGAGGTGGATGGACCTAGAGTCTGTCATACAGAGTGAAGTAAGTCAGAAAGAGAAAAACATACCGTACGCTAACACATAAATATGGAATCTAAAAAAAAAAAAATGGTTCTGAAGAACCTAGGGGTAGAACAGGAATAAAGATGCAGACGTAGAGAATGGACTTGAGGACATGGGGAAGGGGAAGGGGAAGCTGGGATGAAGTGAGAGAGTGGCATGGACATATATACACTACCAAATGTAAAATAGCTAGTGGGAAGCAGCCTCATAGCACAGGGAGATCAGCTCAGTGCTTTGTGGCCACCTAGAGGGGTGGGATAGGGAGGGTGGGAGGGAGACGCAAGAGGGAGGAGATATGGGGATGTATGTATATGTAGAGCTGATTCACTTTGTTATAAAGCAGAAACTAACACACCATTGTAAAGCAATTATACTCCAATAAAGATGTTTTAAAAAAATGGGGTTAGCGTTGAAATTGCTGTTATCCGTACTTAATACAGTACAATTTAACAGTTTTCTTATCTGGACATTTGCAGTCAAGTATAATAACAGAATGCCGTCTGTTTACTATGTATGGTATAGAAACATGACTTAAATTTTTTTTTCATGAGGAATGTAATTCCAGAAGCTCTTTTTACAATAGGTCAGACACAGATAGTAAGCTCAAGAGCACAGGATGCAAGGTCAGGGAAAACTGTAAACTTGGTCAAATTATTAAACTAATTTGTGGGATCTCAGTTCCCCAACCAGGGATCGAACCCGCGCCCTCAGCAGTGAAAGCACAGAGTCCTAACTACTGGACTGCCACGGAATTCCCTATCATTGTTACTGTTTTCAATATTAGAATCGCTAATCTTGTAATTAAATTTTTAATGTTCCAGTTAGATGACCAAGTAGCATATCTGTATTAAGGCTTATTAAAATAAACATGATATTAAGTTGTGCTTAATTATTTTTAAAGTAGTTATAAATATTAAGCTCCAACTCTGGAGCTTATTAAGCTCTAACTAGTACCCAGCTGTTTTGAAAAAGTCAGACACCAGCATTGTTCACTCTAGGGAAATGTTATTGTACAGTAGTTTATATAAACAGCAAGTTCTAGCGTTCTGGCATATTATATTTTCAGGACCGTTGCAACCATGACATCTGACGAAAAGAAGGAACGACCTATAAGTATGATAAATGAAGCTTCTAACTATAACATGAGTTCAGACTATGCGGTGCATCCAGTGAGCCCTGTAGGCAGAGTAAGTTATTTTGCTTACTGTTAATTATTGATAACTGGTATAATTGGTAATATCTATTACTCTTAATGGACTTAGAGTTTTAGAATAATCATTTCATTTTTATTATTATGTGAACCTAATTACGTTCGAGGTAATTGACATAAGCAGTGGCTTAGAATATAAAGTAGTAAGCTTATATTTTAATAATTTAATGATTTTTTAAATATTGTAGAGTTCAGATTTGGAATAATTTTACACATGTAATGGATGTTTGTGTGAGAAAATGGAAGTTTATTGAATCAACTTAAGTTTTAATGGTGAAGGTTAATATAATGGCCTAGAACTCCCATTTTCTGACTATTAAGTATACCTAGAATAATATATATTCTATCATATTATACTGTTTCTTTAAAATGTAAAATCTTTTACTGCTAAAGGGAAACCCATCAAGCCACTGTGCTTGATGACTGATGTGTTTAGAACCCATGATGTGAAAAGTGCCATAGCCACATGGAAACAGTAGTGGGTGGTTTTTCTTTGTAATCAGAAACAAAAATGTTAATTGTTTAACCTCTAATCCCAGACTTGTGTGTCTATAAAAGTTTGTAGTTGTTGCTTCTTGTACTTTAAACCATAACGTTAATGTTTTAAATTTAGAATTTTAATATTAAAATGTCTTCAAACTCGTAGAAAACCTGCTGCTAAATCTGAATAAATAGTTGCCGTAACATTAATGCTCAGGTCCTAAATTAAGGATAGCAAGAAAATCAAGGGATGATAAAAGAATTTTCTTTATTTGGAACATAATTGTGTATTTTATAATAGTAAAAGAATTGTAATAGTAAATTACGGTTATTGTAAAGAAATGGGTAATAGACAATTATCTATTTTAAATGCCTGGTAAGGTTTTTTAAATGAAATATTGCAGATATTACAAGTAAATATAAATTTTCAAATAATGTAAATTATTTCTAGTTCTTGTTAGCATAAAACACTAGCAGGATAACACAGCATTATAATGCTTGTAAATTTATACTAATTAAAATCTAGAAAAATGACTTACCAGTTGAGGGCCAGTAAGTCATTGTCTGGAAAGAAGGTTGGAGCCGTTCCTCACACTTTACACCCAAAATTTTCCAGATGGATCAGGTGTTAAAGCGGTAAAAACAAAACTCTAAAAGCAGTACAGAAAGCAATGGAGGTTTTTTAAAATAAACTCAGAATGCAGATGGGCTGTCTAAAATATGACATAAATCCCAGAAGTCAAAATAGAAAATGAGAAATCCAACCACAGAAAACTATCATGCATGCATAATATCTGTAATTTATATGATAATTAAAGAAGGATACTGAAGAGTAGGAATTATGTATGCAGTTATTTGAGAAAAAAAAAAGAGATATTCCATAACTATGAAAAGTTATTCAGATGGATAGACACATATATACACAGTGGTATCAGTCGCCTCACAGGGTTGTGTTTGGGTTCTTTGGGTGCTGGGGTCCAGAGGTGAGAGTAGACTGGTCCTTTTGTATCTTTTTGTAACATTTGAGATTTGTACTGTGTTTAAGCATTATATGTTCATAAGTAAATTAAAATGTATCCCCCCAAAATGGCTGATATCGGGCCTTAAAATTCTATTATGTACTGATACAAGCCTCATAAAAGGAGATTCTAATGTAATGTGCTAGATTTCCAAAGATTCTAGATAAGTTGAAAAATAAGAGATAAATTGATATTACTTACTTCATAGAGAAATTCAAATTCAGCTTCTTTGTCTTTATGTTTGTTGGTTACTGCTATCATTCCCACCAAGATAAAATGTTCACAATAAACAACAGCAGTATTTTAAAAGATTATGTGTACTTATAAGAATATGGTAAACACCATCTGTCTGGTATTATCCACGTTCAGAGTTTGTCCGTAAAGAAGAAAACACTACATGACGTTAAGCAGATCCTTCCAGTCTTGTTTTGACTTGATGTGATATGTTTGTTTCTATTTTATCTGTTAGATTTGCTCTTGTGACATGGCACTGTTAACTTTCTTTAATTGGAGCAACACGATTAAATGCAGATATAAATCAAAAAGTGCTGTCATTTGGTTTATTCTTTAAAATGTGTTAATATTATTTTTACTCAAGGTTCCTTCTATTTAGCAGGTAATGCCACACACTGTGCCTTTTTAAAAATTGTACACGCGGATTTTAAAGGAGAGAGATTTGTGATCCTTCCGTAATATCCTAGAGGAGGAAAAATCTTTGTGCAGAATTCTTACATTTGAAACAACTAAGACACAAAAGTGGGATTGCAGTAATTCATCTGAACAGATTAAATCCTGGACGTTTCAGAGAAATCTGAAAAGAGATTAAAATTCTGAAGATGAAAAATAAACTCAATATCTAGGCATTAATACCACATTTTCTGTTGGGCTTTTTTTTTTTTTCCTTAGACTTCACGGGCTTCAAAAAAAGTTCATAATTTTGGAAAGAGATCAAATTCAATTAAAAGGAATCCTAATGCACCTGTGGTCAGACGAGGTTGGCTTTATAAACAGGTATTTTTTTTTTTTTCCTATTTGATGTGAAAAAAGGACAGAATCAAAAGGGACCTTTTCTGCCGAAGGCTCCTAAGACAATTGTATAGAGTGGAGAAAGAACTGTAGTGGTCATCCAGATTCTTCACTTCTTATTACCATGGAGAGAGTTACGGGAACAATGGAGAAGGAAAAAGTAATGGATGTTACTTAGAGATATTGTGGGCGGGGGTGGGCAGGTATTTCTGAATTTGAAATTAAATATATGCTGCCTGAAAATGTTAGGAACAGCATGCTAAAAATATCTAGGCAGAAATATTTTTAAAATGGAAAAAAAAAACAGAGGTATTGCACATTTTTCTATCCTATAAAAATCATTGAAGAAATGTAGAATCATGTACTTCTCTGCTTTAATTTATAGAGAAATCTGATCATAAGTTGAGATTTTTCTGATTTTTTCAGATTTTTGCTTCTGTGCTCTCAAGACCGCTGTTAAGTGTCTGTACTGTTTTTTCTTTCTTTTGTTTGTTTGATCAAGCATGGGTCACTCAGATACCCTGATAAGTTGGGGTTTGTATAGTTGTGTTACCTGGGAAACCTGGTAACTAACCTTTTTTGGAACATTGTTGTACGTTTTGGAATTAGTAGGGATGCATGTACGTTGGACTTGGTGACATCTATTTGGATTGCTCAGAGGCTTTTGTTTTCTTTTTCGCTTTCTAGTTTGCAGCTGGGTTTCAGATAAATGAACTCCAGATAACTGAGATAACTCGGCATTCAAGACCTTTATCTTTCTTTGTCCTGTCTCTCTGATTCTACATGTATACAGATGATGCAGAGCAAGTTAAATATTAGTCCATTGATAGTGTTAATTTATTCTGTCAAATATTGCTAATTGCTTTCAGATGGCCTAATAATTATATTCAGTAAAATTCATAATGACTTTGTTACGAAACATTCATTAGACCTTGCTCTGTCTGAAAGTTGGGTGGCAACTAAACTACTGTATTGGCAGAAGACCCACTTAAAATCCAGAGAGTTCCCATTCAGATTAGTTTCGCCAGTTTCTTACTGAGTTGATTGGGTATGTAACTTGGATACCAACTTTTTATTTTTACTTAAAGATCATTTACTATATTTTAACCATCTGACATTTAAACTTATCCAAGCTAAAAGGTTTTTTTTACCTAGACTTTCTGAGTCCAAATTCTATTGAAATAGCTCCGTGTGATATTGAGCTTTGTAGAGGATATAGGATTCCTTATTTTAAATGATTGCTGTTCTTATTTCTTGATCCCTTGGCTAATTTAGTATTGCCAAAGAGTTACCAACCAGTTTCTCTACCATGAGTGTTTATTTTGTAATAGGTGTGTGACTTACAGAGAATATTTGTTTGTAGAGCCGCTTAAAGATCTAAACTTTTTAATTATCTGTACTAAAGAGATAATTAATTAGGAGATTGAAAATACCATGTAATTTGGGAGGGCGGGGGAGAGCTTTCCTTAGTGTAGCTGTCAATTTTAAGGACAGATCCCTTACTTCAGGAGATTTTTACCCATATAATTTCTTCAGTTCTAAAGGCATTTTTAGATGATAGTCACAGCTAGAAGTAAATGCACATACAAACTGACCTCTTTTTTGCCTTTGTGTGTGTGTGTGTCTCAGTCTGGGTCTGGGTCTGTGTTTCGTTTTCTCTTGTGGTTTTGCTCTAGTGCATGTGGGAAGGTAATTTTCATGAAAATTGTGATTTTGTTGGAGCTTGGCATTTTTATTACCTAAATAACTTAGAAAAAGCTGCCAAGTTAGGTACTCTTTTCTGCTGGATAAGCAAAACCCAAGCTGTCTGTGTAAGAAGAAAAAAAATGTTTATGAAATGTGTTTATATGCTAAGGTTCCTTTATTCGCAGTCATTTAAAATCACATTACCTTTGGAATAATTTCAAATCACATACTTTTCTTCTTGTTGAAGATTACCATATTTATTAAATCTGGTTTTCCAGAATGCACACGCTGCTGCACAGTTACATTATTCTTATGCTAGCAGACGTGTTCAATAGAGGGGATTTCAAATTGCTTGCAAATAGGAAACCAAATCACATTGCTTCAACAGAATTCCTTTTACATGACAGTGTTACTCTTCAAAGACCAGTATACTTGGGAATATCTTAATATGATACAAGTCCCTAGACAACAAACCCAAAATTTTGCTTAACGTTTTAGTTCGAGTTCTGTATAGCATATGTCAAACACACCTTGTTTTAAAAGCTTATTTTAAATAAGAAAACCAGAAATGAGTTTTAATTTTCTGAAATGAAAAAAAAAATCCTTTCATATGCTGATCTAATGCAGGACAGTACTGGCATGAAGCTATGGAAGAAACGCTGGTTCGTGCTTTCTGACCTTTGCCTCTTTTATTATAGAGGTGAGTTTACCGTAAACAATAGAATATATGTTAAGTATCAGATACTCTTTAAAGAGAAAACATTACAAATCTTTTTGCTATTTTATTATCAACAAATAGTATCAAGAAAATCTTTTCTTTATTGACATGTAATTCTGAGTAAGGCGGAGGGACAGAAGGATATTGTGCTTCAAGCAGATTGGTCTTAGTTTTGGTCCAGTTTCTGTAATCTGATTGTGCTGAACTGATTTGTTTTGTGTGAAGAACATGTGAGTATTCACTCTATAATGTTATCCTTGAATTCAGTGCCTAATAGATGAAAAACGTTAGTTTGATGTTTGATTCTTTTTACTTGTCAGTTTTGTCAGATCTAGCCATCAGTCTGTTAGATATCGCATTCTCCCCAGCAAATGATTTTAGTGCATTAGATTAGAGACTGCCATGATGTACTAGCAAATAAGAAAAATAACATAGAATGTATTTATTATGATCCCTTCCAGCCGTTCACACACACACACACACACACACACACACACACACACTTTTTTATAAAACAAAAAGACCTCCATGAAACATTGAGAAAGTTACAGAAGGGTTACAAACCAGGCTACTAATGTTGGTGGAGAAGAAATAAAGGTATTATTAAAGGCAGTCTTCATTTCTCTCTAATTTTTTTTTTCTTTTTAAAATATTTATTTATTTATTTTGGGGCACAGCGGGTCTTAGTTGTGGCTCACAGAATTTTTCCTTGCGGCACACGGGCTCTTTATTGTGGCACGCGGCCTTCTCTCTCCTTGTGGCTCAGGGGCTCCAGAGCGCGTGGGGACTCTGTAGCACGCGGGCTCTGTAGTTGCAGCACGCGGGCTCAGTAGCCCGGCAGCACGTGGGATCTTAGTTCCCTGACCAGGGATCCAACCCGCATCCCCTGCGTTGGAAGGCGGATTCTTTACCACTGGACCACCAGGGAAGTCCATCTTTTATTTTTCTTCTTCTTCTTTTAATGTTTTCTGGTTAATAAGTTGTTGATTAATAACAATTTTAAGTCAGAGTCTAGAGAAGTCTCTGATCATGTGCCATGTGGATCTGTTAGATACCACAGAGCTGGTATGAACAGAGAAAAGGGTGCATAGGCTGTGCTCTCCCTAGAAATCTGCTTCAGCTACAATATAAAATCATGAATTTGGACAACCATTCCTTCTTCCCTAAAATCTGGTTGGAAACAGTCACTAAAGAATTAGATTGTCAGTGCATGATTACTCATTTATATACCACAGAATACAATAGAATTTTAGAGCCTATTAGCAGTTTTAAAATTTACTTTGTGATTGTCCAGAAAAAGGTGTGACAAAATTCTGTGGCCATCTATCAAAGCAACATGTGCATATTGACCTTCAGATTTAGAAATTACTAGAATTGTATTCATCTTTTCCCCCCACTGAATACTGTGGTTGAGAAGTACTGCTGAGTCAGAATTAACCAGACCTATAAACTTTCATTTTGTCATAGAGATGTTGGTCAGGCCGCAACTGTGGTATTATCTTTAGTTAAGTGCCAGACTTACTCTACAATTTTCCTTAAAGGTTTTCCCAGTCTTGCAGAAAGTCAGGATTTGTAACTCATACATTATTCCTAAGCTTATAATTTGTACTTTTCTCCCTTTTTCAGTACGTTTTATAGACCATTTAGAACTTTAAATAAGAACAAGAAAATGTTTGTTGCTTCTCATATAAAAATTTCTTAGTGTTAATTTGCAACAAAAAGCTCACTGAGTTCCTTGTCTTTTGCTGTTATTATTGCTCATGGAAAGGTGCTTGCTACTTGTCACCTTTATTAAAATAGAAAAACTTTTAACCTAATTTTTAAAAAGTAAAGGTGAATTCAGAAGCCATGTTGAGTATGAGATTCCATATTATTATTAACCATATGCATTTTACATTCAAAGTATTTATTAATTTTAGTACAGTTCCCCAGACAGGAGGAATGTAAAAAAGAAGATATAGAAAGGAAAGGTATAACATTTAACTCACTTCCATTCTTCAGATGGTTGGAAAGAAGCATATGATACTACACTCTCACTATTTTATCAATAGGAAATGTCAGATTTTAAATAAAAACTATCAGATTTTAGTGAGATGATCATAATAGCTTGCAATTTTTGGAGTTTACTATATGCTAAGCACATAACATTATGATCTTGTCCATCTTTTCCTCACAGCCACCTGATAAGGTGGCAAATCTTATTATTCCCATTCACACGAGAGGAAACTAAGGGCAGCAAGGTCCAATTGCTGGCCTGTCTCCCCAAGCAAGTCTCAAAGCCAGGATCTGCACCCAGACTCTTCTCCTAAACACCCAGATCTCGTCTTCTCTCTCTCTCTTTTTTTTTTTTGGCCACGCTGCACAGCTTGTGGGATCTTAGTTCCCCGACCAGGGATCGAACCCTGGCCCACGACAGTGAAAGCGTGGAGCCCTAACCACTGGACCGCCAGGGAATTCCCAATCTCGTCTTCTCTTGTACCGTGAATACAATGGCCCCATTCATTTCTTCCATATGTCTCAAAGCATTTAATATACTAACATACAGAACGTGCTGTCAGAATTTTTTGACAGGTCAGTCTGTGTTTTACGGATATGGGAAATAATTCAGAGAGAGAATAAGAGCTTTACTGTTTTTTTGCAATAGGATAGCATCCAACACCAGATGGAAGCCCAGGTTCCCACTGTTCTTTACAATATACCAGGCATATCGTGAACACTGTGATAAAGTACTGAAATTGCTCTGTTCTGTAGTCAGTCTATTGATGAAGTTTACCGTGGGACGCAATTCACTCAACGAATGTTTACTGAGCAGGACCCTCTTCGTTCCAGGTATTTTCAAAATAGCAGTGAAAGAAGGCTTCCATGAAGCTTGTCATCTAGAGAGGTCAGGGAGACAGTAGATAAACTCAGATAAATAAACAAGACCATGGTAAGTGTTTTTAGGAAAATAAGGTCATGATATGAAAAGAAGGGCATGGGGCAAGGGCCTCTATGGACCAGGGCTCTGAGCCGATGTTTTAGGTAGCAAGATCCCAATGACAAGGAGGAGGCAGAGTGAGCAGAGCATTCCAGGCCGGGGGGGAGCAATAGCGCAAAGGCTCTGTGGTAGGAAAGTGTTTGGGATGTTGAAGAAGCAGAAAGAAACCAGTGTACCAAGCAAGGAGGTTAACAGTAGGGAAAGAGATGGATGGGAGATTGCACCAGTCTTGGGTTCTGTTGGAGTTTAGGTTCTGCCCAAGATACCATAAGGAAACAGCTGTGTATTTTTAAGTGTAAGAGTGATATGCTGTTGATTTACATTTCAAAAAGCTCACTCAAGCTGCTGTTAGAGAATGAGTTATAAAGGGGAAGGAAGGAAACAAGAGTTAGCAGTTACTGTGTAGAAATGATGATGGCTTTAGACTAGGGTGGTAGCTAACAGGGAGCTTTTTTTTTTTTTTTTGCGGTGTGCAGACCTCTCACTGCTGTGGCCTCTTCCAGTTGTGGAGCACAAGCTCCGGACGCGCAGGCTCAGCGGCCATGGCTCACAGGCCCAGCCGCTCCGCGGCATGTGGGATCTTCCCGGCCCGGGGCATGAACCCACGTCCCCTGCGTCGGCAGGCGGACTCTAAACCACTGCACCACCAGGGAAGTCCCAGGGAACTCTTTTGATGCACCAGACATCTTATTAGGTGGTAGGATGCAGAAATTAACAATATAAACCCCTCTCCTTATGGAACTCACAGATTAGCAGAAGGAGTCTGAGAAAAAATGTTATAGTATTCAGTTGTGTTGATGAGTGTTGACCAGGCCTGTGCAAGGAAGGGATTAGGAAAGAAGGGTGATCTTGACAAAGGACTTAGCATGTACAAAGCATGAGTGAGCATGACATATTTGTAAAATTTTACATATAGGACTTAAGGAATGAAGGTTATGTCTGAAGACGTAGCAAGAGTAAAGGCTAAAAAGTAGATCAAGGCACAAAAGGCATTTGTTTGTTATTCTAATGAATTTAAACTCCTGTCTTGAATACAAAAAATAGTATCAAGATCAAGTGTACATTTTAGAAAAATCACCGTAGCACTTGAAGCCAAGAGACCAGTTAGCAAAATATTGAAGTATTCTGGCGAGGAACGATAATGAGTAACAACATTCCGGTCTGTAAGTTACTTACCCAGCTGTGACTGTATGTATTTCTTGTCTTGTTCCCAAACGTCTTTAAAGCGAAAGAAGGAATGGGGGAATCTAAAATGTCACTTGCATCCGCTAAAATGTTGAGATTTTTATGGTTCCTGTCCCAGGTTGTGTTCCTCAGGAAGCGAGCCTTGTGATGGAGATCAGGGTGCAAGAGGCCTACTGGGGAGTGTTCTTGGTATCGGGACCTGGGCCCGGGAACGGAGGGAAGTAGGATAGGGCAGAGGGAGAAGTTAGGCTGCCGTGCAGTCTAAGAAAGGCCTGGCCGACTCTCCGTCCCCAACTAGGAGTTCGTTCTTTCTACAAACATCACTCAGTTCCTACCCTTCGCTTGGCAGTATACGAGGCCCGCTGGGTGATAGAAACTAGGACAGTTACCTAGGTAGAGTTAAGACAGTAAAAAAATGTCAGTAAGACAGTTGCCTAGGTAGACAGTTACCTAGGTAGAGAACTATAAAGAAAGCCATGGTTAGGAACATTTAAGTGATCTAGCAGGGGACTCTTCGGTTAGTCATTTGACAGATGAAGATTTTATATGCCTTCAGTTTTATGTAATAATGGCAGTAGTTACTGAACACTTAGTATGAGCTGAGTGCATTATTGCGTTCATTATGTCTGTTAAATAATTTAACCCTCACAACAAGTTCCTTAGTGGTAAGTCTTGTTTTCCTCAGTTTTGTAGTAGATGAAACTGAGATGCCCAGCATCAGTAACTTGCCCAGGATCTCAGAGCTGCTTGGAATCTGGCCAGGAAACAGTCCATGATAATCCAATGAAGTCACCCTGTGCTTATTGATGCTGCATATTCTGAAATAACTTTAGGAAAGTTATTTCCTAAAGTTCCAATTATGCAACATAGAAGAAGGTATTATTTGATAAAAAGTGATCTTTTAATAAAAATGACTTCAAGCTGTTTCTGATTATATGCTTTATATAAGCATAAAGTTGGATTTAAAATTAGAATATGACTCAATTATAGAAAATTGTCATGTTCTCTATAATTGATGTCTGCTCTCTGCCTTTTTTTTTTTTACCTTTTAGAATAAATCTGCACTTTTGTTCATTCTTACTTGTATTAGTGAACTGTACCTGAATGAGTACAGTATAGTAAAAGCAAAATTTTGTTCCACTGTTGTGAGAAAAGCTATAGAAATAACCTCTAATGTGACTTTTTTCTTTTGGAAGTTTTACCATATAGTCTAGAAGTGAGGGGAAAATAAATAAAATCCCTCGTTAAGTTTATAATAATAAAAAAACATGGTAAGCATAATAAAAGGAATTATTTCTCATTTATGGTTTTTCTCATTGGTGAGTTCATCAGCCTAGTGCACAGCTTTATTGACTTGTCTTTTGGGTCTCTAACAATGTACTATATGTATTTCAAGTTTCATAAACATCTCTGCCCCCAGGCAGCAAGTTAATAATGTGACTCTATACTGTGCCGAGATTAATGTTTTATCTTTTTCCTAGGTTTATTTTATGTGCTTGCCTTGTAGGCCTGTAATTTATTCCCATAACTTTATTGTATATTGTAGCGACTGATTAAAAACAACCCTTCAAAGATATATGCTTAAAAAGCGTATGATTTTTATAGCATAGTTTACAATAATGTATTTATGTGTATCATCATTTATTCAAAATTTTTTGAGTATCTGCTACTGTTGTTCTAAGTGTCTTCATGGAGTTACATTCCAGTGGAGAGAGAAAGATGATAAATAAAAAACTAAAACATACAGTGTATCAGCAGTAATTGGGGTGGTGGTGAGGGGAGACAGTGGTGGAGTTCCAGAAGGAGAAGAGAGGGCTTTGGGATGGGTCAGGGTGGGAAGCACTTTAAAATAGAGCAGTCAAGGAAGGCTTTATTAATGAGAAATTGAACCAAGTCTGAAGGATGTGACAAGTGAGCCGTCCATTTGTCCTAGCTTTAAAATGGTTGCACATTTATATCCTACCAGCCATGTGGGTGGATTCCTTTTATAAATTTTCTGTGTCCTCACTTATATGCTAATGTAGTTTCAGTGAATCACATGTCAAAGGGCTTTGTAGCATGCAGTCTATATGCCAAACAAATGTATGCTGTTTTTCTGTCTAATTGACCTTTTTCTGACATGTGGGCCAATTTCTGATTTGCTTAGGATAGGGAAGCGTGTTGAAAGTAAAGCAGTATATATACTCTGCTATTTAATATTTTCTTTTAAAACCTTACAAAGAACTACCTAAACAATACATGAATTCTTCATTAATATATGAAAATCTTTTGATTTTTTTGTCAAAATAAGTTTCAAGAAAATTTATTCTGTTTCATGAGAACATTTAAAAGTCTAATCAGATGTTCAATTATCTCTTAGATGAGAAAGAAGAGGGTATTCTGGGAAGCATACTGTTGCCTAGTTTTCAGATAGCTATGCTTACCTCCGAGGATCACATCAATCGCAAATATGCTTTTAAGGTAAGGAAATAATCATACTTTTTTATTCTGCATTTGAATCTTGCACTGATTAAAAAGTGAATATTGACCATGGATTATTACAAAAAGATATTTTAGTAACAGTTATTTTTATATTTAAAACATAATAGTGGTCTTCGGGTCGAGGAGGAGAGTGTCCCTTTAATTAGGCAGTATGTGCTCAAATATTTAGGGGCCAAGGGTCTTTTATGTCTCTACTTTCAAATGGTTCTAGTTAAAGCAAATACGTTAAAATGCTAATAATTGATGGCTATAGCTGTAGGTATCCTGGTGATCATTGTACTATTCCTGAAAGGTTACTGTATGTTTGAATTTTTTCATAGTAAATTTGGGGGTGGTGTGTTATTTAACATAATACATGTGCATTCATGATTTTATAGGATATTTACAAAGATATTCTTGGGTCTAAGTACTTCACGAACATCAGATAGTTTTGAGAGAATATTGCAGTTGAAACATTAAATCTATTACTAAATCTAAGCAGACCTGAGCTTCCCTCCCCTAAGTAACAATACCCACCCATCTCTGCATCTCTGTGATGTGCTGGCTTGTAGAGCACCCTCAAGTAAGAGGCCACTTGAACGCTCAGTTGTTTATTTTTGTTTTCAAAGACCATACTGCATTCTTTGCTTTATGATTATGGCTGAAATAAATTTCAGAAGTCACCTATTTTTTTTTAAATCAGTGTTAAATTAAGAACTCTGAAGGGTTTAAATTTTTCATTTTAAGGAAAAGAGGAAATACAAGGGTAACTAACATATGCTGTTATTTAACAATGAAAATGTTTGCACCATTATAAAATTGATTCAATTTTTAATTCCTGTCCACTTTTAAAGAGTACTCAGGACTGCAGCTGATTTACAACTTTTGCCAATTAATGTGTTACATTATTAGCTATGGAGAAAAGAGAGGGAAAGGCAGGAGTGGTGGGAGGGTGATGGGTGACCTCAAAGAGAATGTAATATCTGAGCAAAGACCAGTGGCTACAAGGGCAGTCGCTACCCATTTCAATAAATGTTATTAACAGTATGAACCAGAGAAATGGAATTAAGTATTTTAAGATGCTATAGCAAACTCTAATACTGATAACTGAAAGTAATAACTTTTTAAAAGTACATTGCTCAATTCTGTGATACTAACACTGTTATTTGGGCACAGGTTTAAATTTTTTTGTTTGCTCATCAACTTGTCAAATGTTTATTGAATTTGTACTAGTCATAGGACATTTTGCTGGTTCTTAAACTCTAAAAAAACATAGATTTTTTAAAATATATAAATAGAATGTTAAAATAGCAGTAAAAGTGACCATGCGTGTTAAGTATATTGTCTCTGTAATTATTCGGTTTAATCTTGATTGGATTTTATCTGTAACGAGGATAATGATTTCTATTTCAAATTCTCTTCTCTGCCATGTTGTTTTCTCTGAATTTATGAGCCACTTTTACTACTAAGTCCGTTGGCACTGATGCTGCTGCTTTCACAGTGGTAAGTAAAAGTTATAGACAATTGTTGAACAAAACTGTGGAACTTAAAGCTAAATCGGGAACTTTGCCATCATCTTGTAAATATTCCCGTTTGACGGATCACAAGCTTGGGTGTGGTTTGTTAGTGTCTTGAGTCCTGGCTACACCTGGGTCTTCTGAGCACCAGCCCAGTGTTCCTTCCGTTGATCACAGATAGGGGCAGTGGTCTTCATCCATTTCTCCAAAACCCCACTCAGCCAGTCCAGTGACTCTTGGTGGTGGTTTTAATCATTTTAACAACTGGTGGCATTTGAGCTGTTTCTTTCACGTGGTTTCCGTAGATAGCGTTACATCCCTTACGTGGTCAAATGAGATTTGTCGGTTCTGTAAGTTAATTTGCTCACTGTGTTGATTGAATTTATTTATATCCTGATTCTGAAAAAGATTCTGAAGCAGCTAATTTGCCATCGTAAGTAAAGCAGATAGATAGTCAGGATCTCTGAGTGAAGTGTGTGGCTCCAGATTTACTCCTCTCGTCTCTTTAGACTAACTCTGTGCTTAGTGCCCTTCCTTCTGCCTCATTCTATGCTGAAGTAGCTTTTGTTTCTTTTTCCTTGTCCTTCAGTGTCTACCAGGGAGCTGTCACAGGCATTCTTAAATGGAAATTAAGAATGGTTCCCCCCACAGAATTCCCCACCCTGGTCTTTGTTTTCTTTCTTACTTTTTTTTTTTCCCCCCTTCTTTTTTAAAGAAATTTTATTGAAGTCTAGTTGATTTAACCATGTTGTGTTAATCTGGCTTTGTTTTCTGCTCTGATGTAGCTACTGCTGCTGTCCATCTTTGCGCTGCAGCTGAGCACTCAGTGCTTGGACTTGGGTAGCTGTCCCTCAGCAGCGCCTTCTTTGTGTTGTTTTCTGTTTCTCTGGATAGAGGCAGATGGCCACCATAAAGAAAGAAACCTACTTACCAGTTATATAGGCCTCAAACCCAGTGTATTTACATTTTCGCTCTGAAACTTGAGAAGAAAAGCTAAAGGGCAGTGCCATTTTGGGTCATTTATAGATCTTTTATGTTTGTGTATAGATGTCTGTAAGGATTAGTCAACATGCTTTAAACAGCAGCACCTTTTACTGGTAACACAGGAGGGAAATGCTATGACATGTACATTTCAGTGACTTGTGTTGCTGGTTGCTCTGGAACATTCTTGAATAGAGAGATGTGAATTGTAGTAAATGGAAATTGCTAGGAATGTGTGCATGGAACAGGGATGGCCAGCTGCTTCCTTTCTTACCTCTTTCCCCTCCTATACATCTTTTTTTTTTTTTTAAGAAAAAGAAAAATGGTAAAGTTAGGAGAAAAAATATAATATGTATGTATTTTTCAATATTGAATTGTATTTTTCTTAAGTCCCTCATTTCTATATCCGTATGTAAGACAAGTCTGCTTTCTTTGAAATTGGATAGTAATGATCTGTGTAGAGAGCCACCGAACTTTCTTTCTTTTTCTTTTACAGATACCATATTTCTATTTAAAATGATCGTGCCATTTTCAATCAGGCAGCCCATCCAAACATGCGGACCTATTATTTCTGCACTGACACAGGAAAGGAAATGGAGTTGTGGATGAAAGCCATGTTAGATGCTGCCCTGGTACAGACAGAACCTGTGAAAAGGTAAAGGCTTGTAGGGAAAATAATGGTGATTTCCACTTACATTTTATTCCATGCCTTGCAAGTATGTCATTATCATAGTACATATCATTTTAGTAGTCATGATATGAAACCACTTCTTCCTCAGAAAGCAAGGATTAATTCATGTTTTATATTAAACTAATACACCTTTAGTTAGTTTGAAATACCACCTGCATTTTTATTCCACCTTCCCTCTTTATTCATTTTCACCTATCAGTGTACTGAGGTGAATGCAGAATCCTAACATTCCAACTGAACGTTCTTTCTTCTTACAGAATTATGTTTAATTTCCGGTAAGTATATTTTCAATTGCTATCTTCAAAGTACACAAGACAGTGTTTTTTAAGGTTCTGAATCTTAGAAGGGAATTTATATTCATGAAGTTAATTTCATTCTGTTTTTATATTATGTTGGATGTTTTTCAAGTTTAATAAATTAAAATAAAATTTTTTGATGAGTTTCATTTCTTTGGCATTTCTGGGTTAATTCTGATTGTTTTATGATGAATGTCTCCAGAAAATAGTTCATCAAGCATTTAGATTATTTCTAAATATATCTACTTCTTGATGAATTCTATCTTCTTTCTTTTAAAACTCAAGGGCTCAGATTCTTCAGTAATATAAATATGTACTGTTAAAATTGATCTAAGTGTGATTTTTTCCCCCTGCTTTAACATATGAATCATTTTAATATTTGACTATATTAAGAACTAGTGAGGGCTTCCCTGGTGGCGCAGTGGTTGAGAGTCCGCCTGCCGGTGCAGGGGACACGGGTTCGTGCCCCGGTCCGGGAAGATCCCACATGCCGTGGAGCAGCTGGGCCCGTGAGCCATGGTCGCTGAGCCTGCACGTCTGGAGCCTGTGCTCTGCAATGGGAGAGGCCACAACAGTGAGAGGCCCGTGTACCGCAAAAAAAAAAAAAGAAAAAAAAAAAGAACTAGTGAGAGGAAATCTCTTTCTAAAATATGTAAATAGCAGCTGAATAATGGGCTTACAACATTTTTGTTATATATTCCTATAATTTGAAGAAAGATCTATGATACAGTTAAATTTTTCTTCCAGTCAGCAACAATTGAGCGCATATCTCATATAAGGAAGATTGCTAACTTGCAAATTTGATCTTTTTGCTCTCTTCTCAGGAAATTATATGATTGTTACATTGTAAATCTCTTTTTTTTTTAAAGTGTACCTGTTAATAAAGTCTTTTGACTGTGTTGGTTAAAAGACTCAAGTTGATGCTATATAAGTAAATTTGTGTTTATTTTTTAAAGCATCTATTCCAAATTAACGAATCACTAGTAATTAGAGCTAGAGAAAAGTATGGAGAAAAAAAGGAAAGAAGGTCCAGGGTTGAACTCTGGGACACCTATTTTTAAGAGTAACCACCTCGGGGCTTCCCTGGTGGCGCAGTGGTTGAGAATCCACCTGCCAATGCAGGGGACACGGGTTTGAGCCCTGGTCCAGGGAAGCTCCCACATGCCACGGAGCAACTAAACCCGTGCACCACAACTACTGAAGCCCATGAGCCACAACTACTAAATTCCGCGCTCCTAGAGCCCGTGCTTCGCAACAAGAGAAGCCACTGCAGTGAGAAGCCCGCACGCTGCAGTGAAGAATAACCCTCGCTCGGCACAACTACTGAGCCTGTGCTTTAGAGCCCGTGCGCCGCAACTACTGAAGCCCATGAGCCACAACTAGTGAGCCCACGAGCCACAACTACTGAAGCCCACATGCCTAGAGCCCGTGCTCCGCAACAAGAGAAGCCACCGCAATGAGAAGCCGGCGCACTGCAACAAAGAGTAGCCCCCGCTCCCTGCAACTAGAGAAAGCCTGTGTGCAGCAACGAAGACCCAATGCAGCCAAAAATTAATTAATTAATTAATTAAAAAAAAAGAGAGAGAGTAACCACCTCAACTGTATACATTTTCTGGGTTGAGAGCTAATAAAAGAAAAATCTGCTTTTGGAATTCCATGTGTAAAAGCGACCTGAATGGATGTAAAAATGAGGTGATTATGATTGACAGCTAGAGAAAATTTGTAGGTGAAAAAAATTCATTGAAAATCTTAAGATAATATTAACTTAAGAGTAGAATTTTCAGGGAATTGTTTAGAATACAGAAATCAATATAATAATTAAGATATATGATTGCCAGGTAATTTCAGTATTGTGTGTTCACTTATCCCAGAATTTCAACTTCCATTTTCTTTTCTTGTATTTTCCACTCTAAAAACTAATAATTACTCATAATTTATGGTGATAAAGATGATATTCAATATTTTGTTTTGACTGTGACAACTATTCATTGATTATGTGCTCACAGCAATTTTTAGCCAGTTGTGTTGATATAATTTGCCCTATTAGCCAGGAATTGTTGAATACCACCTAATGGCCCAACCTGGTGTCAGTCGCCATTATCCTCTAGAAATTATGTCCTTTATTCTACTTCTAGCTCTCAGCATTTTTATTCTGCCTTGGTAGTCTTAATCATTCAATATGAAGGTACCTAATTACTATGCTATTTCATTTCATAAGATGGGGAGATTTTGTTTACTTGGTTTTAAGGTATTGGGCTCTTTTTCCCGTGTGGCCAGAATCCTTACAAATGTTTATCACGGCATATCACCTAAGAGATAGAACATCCAGTTTTTATCTAGATAGTTCATTTCTTCTAAATTTATAAAGTATTTAACCGATGAATTACAATGTCATTGTCCCCGAGTGTGCAGAACCTTGATGGCATTAAAAAATCTAAGCATAATATGCATTCTCTGAATAATTTCCATCTCTGGGCCCATTATTTTCATTTTCTATATTTGCATGTATTTTCTGCAGTAACTTAAATGTCACTTTTTAAAATTGGATCACAAGTTTTACATTATTTATGTTATCTTAGCATACATTTCTGAATCAGTTTTGGTTCCACTTAGAGAAAAGTCAGCATGTGTCTTTTTTGATTACATCTCTTAAATCTCTGAGAAAAAAATTGAGGAAAAACTCATTGCAGTTCTAATTTAAAATAATAGCTTTTGGTAGACAAGAGGTAACTGGTTTTAAAAAACCTTTTCAGATATTTGGTATTCAATGTTAAAAAATCCTCCCCACCCCTGAATTTAGCACGGATAAATGTGCTTTTAGTATAGATCTTCTCTGACTCTTATCTTTCAAGGGAAAGAAGCTCTATAGCATATCTTAGTAAACTTTAACAGTGTCTGATATTCCTTCCAACCTGGAAGCTATGAGTTTTATCTAACATAAATATATGGATAGTCCATAACTCCAAAGAAAATAGTCACATTTCCTTTTATTTTTTCTCACTGATTGTATTCCTAACGAGCTATCTCTGTATAGCTGTATAGGATATGTATAGATTATGTATTTTCTACACATCACTGAAACTGGCAGCAATAGCACACTGAGGATCCAATAGGAGCATTATTATGTATTGAAATGTGCAAGGTTGGCCAGTTCCCGAGAGGGGCCTCCCTGGTGTGGTATGATCTTGGCAGTTTCGTGCAGGTTCAGACACTCAGCTTGGTCTTGTCAGATCCTGGAAGTGATTGGTCTCAGGGAAGCTGATTCTCATCAACAAGACCCAGATACAGCAGCTGGCATGATGAGCAGTAAAACTGCCCAGTGGCCCAGGCACATACTGCTGAGCAGCCCATTCTTCCTGCGGTGATGTGGACACGAGATGCCAGATTTGAATCCACAATTGCTTGATGAGATGGAATGGTAGTGGTAATAGAGTCCGTGGCAGCCACTGACTTACTCATCTAGTCCTCACAACAATCTTGTCTCCTTGGTGCTACAATTTTCCCCATTCACCACAGGGAAGATTGAGGCTTGGTCAGTTTCTGCACCTTGCCCAAAATGCAGCTCGTAAGAGGTAGAGCTGTCAGCTGAGCACATGCAGTCTGGCTCCAAGAGCTCTTACCTGAAACTCAGGTCCTCTTGAACATAGACACAGAGAGTTAATCAGTCGTAGAGTTCAGATCTTTGATAGCATCAGAATGTAATTTCCGTTGCCACAAACCAGAGTCATGTTTGTCTCCTGGTGAGTTAACCCTCCTGGCTGGAAACCATGTTATTTCAAATGACTAGTTACTGTGGTCTTTTAAGTGTGGATTTTTGTGGTTTCACTGTCAAAGGGCAATCTTATTTGCTTTCTTTCCAGATTTCTAATGGTGGGGACACTCATCACTTTTTTTCCTCTAGTGCTTTATACGCTGTATATTTTAGGTTTAATTTTTTTTCCTCTTTCTATTTATACATTCTGGTGTCGTACTTGAGTTTTCATACTACAATACTGGGGATTTGTGCAGACTTCTCTGTGACCATTTCGGGGTTTTTTTTTGGTAAAGTCGAAGGTAATTTTATGTTTTTCCTAGACTGAATCCCAGAAATAACATGTGCATTACTTCATCTGATTTACTCTGGCTTTCTTCTCTGATTTCAGAGTGGATAAGATTACATCTGAGAATGCACCAACTAAAGAAATCAATAACTTTCCCAACCATAGAGTGCTAATTAAACCAGAGGTCCAAAATAACCAGAAAAACAAGGAAATGAGCAAAAATGAAGAAAAAAAGGCATTAGAAGCTGAAAGATATGGATTTCAGAAGGATGGCCAAGATAGACCTTTAACAAAAATTAGTAGTGTAAAATTGAATTCTCTGTCGTCTGAATATGAGAGCGGGTCAACGTGCCCGGGTCAGACTGGACACTACAGGCCAGTCAATGTGAATAGTTCAGAGAACAAAACGGTCAATGTTAGCCTGGCAGACCTTAGAGGTGGAAGTCACCCAAATACAGGGCCCTTACACACAGAGGCTGATCGAGTCATACAGAGAACGAATTCAATGCAACAGCTGGAACAGTGGATTAAAATCCAGAAGGGGAGAGGTCATGAAGAAGAAACCAGGGGGTAAGTGTCTTGTTATGTGTTGTGAACCCAGGTTTCTTTCCTGTTATGTTGGTGGGAGACTGATTTCTGAGATACCAATTCAAAGTATTGAGTTCAAATTGCGTTTGAGATATTACAGCTTCATTACTCATCTTTTTTTGATGGTAATCAGATATCAGTGTTTTTTCTCTGCCTCTCAGTGTTCTGTCACCCAACTTTACTAATAGCAAGGAGTCATCCTCCCTGGCCCAGCACAAGGGAAGGCATAGGCTGTGGGTACAGATCATGTTTGTTTGGGATGAGGAAAGTCGCAAGACCTAGCCTCACCCCTCTACATGCACACGTGCGTGCACGCGTACACACACACGCACACACACACACACACACACACACACAGTGAGAACTTGTCTTCACTCTCCCCACCGCCCTGCTGTTTTCCACTAGTAGCTTCTGCAGCTTGATGTAATACAAAGCTCTCCTGAGACATGTAACGTGGAGACCAGAAAGGCTTAGGCTCTCTAGTTCTCAGTCTCATTCCTTGGCTTTCTTAAACTCATAATGCACATGGCCAAGTATTATATTTATTCATCTAAGCATTTATTCATTCATGTACACATTTGTTCTTTCATATACTTATAGTACAACTACTCTATGGTAATCGTGGGGCCAGAAAGTGAAATACTGAAAAGATATAGTCCAGATTTCTCACAAAGGTTCTTAGTCCAGTAGAGGAGAAAGTTAAACAAACAGGTACAGTATATGGTGATAAATACAGTGATGGAAGAACAGGATGCTGTAAGAAGATGTTTCAGGGACAACCAACACAACCTAAGTGTTCAGGAAAACCTCTTTGGAGGAAGTGAAATATGGGGCAAGATATGAAGTATGGTATGCTTATCTTGGTTTACATATGCAAAACTGATAGAGCTGGGAAAGGACTCCGAAGACATGAGTCTGGCTTAGGCACAACTGCTGTGATGATGGATGGGAAGCGAGGCTGGAGAGAGAAGCCAGAGGAGATGTATGCAGATTGGTGTTTCAGCAGTATCATCCCTGCCGCAGAATCTGGAGAATGAATTGGAGAAAGTTCAGAAACTATTGGCATGAGTGAAATGAGGAGAGGAAGGGGATGTATTCACGATATAATTGACAGGGCTAGTTGGGTGCTTGGATGTGCTTGATCGCAAACCGGTCTCACTCAAGTCTAATTTGAGCGGCTGGGGGAAATCAAGAATGACGCCCTGCTTTTTGGTCTGGTCATCAAGCGTTGTCCGGTGCCTTTCCCTGCATAGAGAAGGTTTGGGAAGAGAGAAGGTAATGAGTGATTGGACAGGTTAGATCTGAGGTGCCTGCAGTCTGTATCTCCAGAGAGAGATCTGGGCTTGAATAAGATTTGGGGTGTCATCATTATATCAGATATGCTTAAAGGTAAGGATGAAAATCAGAAAGAACATTTACATTTAAAGGGAAAAAAAAAGGATGGTGGGCCTGCAGAGGAGACCAAAAATAAGGGCTAGAGGAAACGGAGGAAAAGCAGGTGATTGTGGATGAGAAAAAATGTTGTGTTGTGTTGTTAGGTGGGAAGCTGGTGATGCAAGATTTATAACGTACTTTAATGAACTAACATAGTAAAATTAACTGAAGACTTACTGTAACTCTTACCTCTCGATAGTAGGAAACCAGAAAACAACGAGTTACTAATGTTTTGGTTAAAAGGAGATGAACTTTTGTAATAGTGGAATGTCCTTCCGGTCTGGGTGGCTGTCTGCCAGTCTCTTCTCTAAGGAGTGCAGCTCAGCCAGGGCTGCAAAACCCGACTCCCGTGATTCAGTTGCTCACTTCCGTTTTCTTCTCCTCCACCCTTGGTGCTCACTTTTCTAATTTTCTCAAGGGACAAATTGTGAGAAACAGTTGCTGTTTCAAAACTAAAATTTGATTAGAAGAAAAGCCAGAGGTAGTTCTGGGCGGTGAGGGGGAAGAAAGGATGTTTGAAAGTACTTATAAAGGATGTTTGAAAGTACTTACTTATAAAGGTAATTGTTTTCAGGGAAACAATAATAAAAATCCCAGCCAGAAGATTTGCTGCATCTCTACCCAGCAAATTAAATCTCACTTCTCAATAGAAGCACTTTTCCTCAAATAAAATCATACTTTCTTAAGGTTGAATGGGTATAGTTAAAGGGGTTCAGTATCTGGAAGTTAATTTTTTTTAATTGTTGAGCATAAGTATTAGTTTTCAAGCACTTGTTAAAGCCCTTGGTTGAGTATAATTAACACACATAAAGGCTCTTTATTTTGACTGCAGACCTTCAGCAGCTTCTGAAGGCTAGTCTTAGGTTATTTTGAGCTAAAGTTTTCTCCACGTTGCTCCTCCAGCTTCAGCTTCACTGACTGGAGTCCAGGTTGGATCACTGAAATAGATCATCTACATTATCATATGAACTTCATGCTTAAGAAACAGTTGCGAGGTTTTATAATGAAATAATTTTTATTGGTGGGAAGAAGCATGATAGTAATACATGGTATAATTGGTTTTGTGAAACTTTATGAAAGGCTGGCTTTTATTCCTAAAGTTCTGGTAGAAAGAATAGAGGTTTAATATGTAGTCATATAGTAGATGCCTGCATCTGTGAGCAGAGCCTGAAAGTTTCTTTGTGAGTAGCGGGCACCGTTCAGATGCCGGGAGCCTAAGCCATTGTTCCGCGTGGCAGAATCACAGGTCAGGGTTTTCATGGTGTTTGACAGGCAACTGCTGATGAATGGAGCACTAAACCTGATGAAGGCACTTACAAAGTTCGTTTCTTAAGCTTTCACTTAAAAGTAAATCACACTTTGCTTAATTTGAATTTCTTTGGGGAAAACCACTGAAGGAGAATGTAGTTTTTTTTTTTAAAAGAGGTCTCAAAATGATAGAAAGTATATGGGATAAAAATAAATATACTTGATGACAACCAGATTTTCCATTAAAATTCTCCAAAAGGAGTTCGAAAGATGGCAGAAGAGCCTTTTATACTTTGTGATCCTTAATTAGCCAAACTTGGTAGGAAAATAGCCTGTTGTTAATGATCACACGATAAGTGTTCAACTTCAATATCCATCTCGCCACAGGTTCCCGCTCACGTGTTATGAATGCTCGGGTTTCGTGTAATCAGATTTTCTGAACTGGAATTTAAACATTAGTCCACAGGCAGTTTTTCATGTACTTTAGATCGAAAATGTGTGTCCCCTCCTTATGTGATTATATATGATCTTTTTACAGATTTCCAAATAGGGCATAAAGTTAATATTATTTATGTTCTCAGTATATGCTTCTATGATATAGTTCTATGCCTAATCCAGAGCTTCTTGCACAGCAAGGTCTCTATAATATTTCTTGAGTTTATGAATGGCCACATAAACCAAGGTATATTGGAGTACGTTGCTTGAGTGCTAGGGCAGAATTTCTTGGATGGAATCATCTTCTCCCTGTCTGACACGCTTCCTAAGCATATAGCTGTGGGGTTGCCAGCTCTGGACTTTTTCCAGTTTCTGGCTTCACGGAAAAGGTAGGAATAGGAAGGGAGACCAAGCAGGGGAAAATTAGGAAATGTACGTGAAGAGAAAGCAGCAAAAAATTAAATTCTTTCTACTGCTTATATCAGAGTATTATTGGGTACTTGTCTCCCTCACTTCAGCCCAAAAGTCATCAGATGGTTGGCCCCTGTGTAGTGGTTCTTGGGATGGAGGTATGGGAGGGAGGGTGACGGGAATAAATTTTGAGCAAGTCTGTTTTAAATCAAGACATTGAAAAGCTGAGGGATGATCAGCGTGATGAAGGAAATTCAATTCAGGGGAATGGTTGAAGAAATTGGAAGTATTTCAAGTACAATATAAGACATGGGATTTTAGAGTTGTAAGACCACTCTGTGATCAAATCATCTTCTAGATGAGAAAGCCGAATCCCAAAACGTTTCAGTTGGCCAGATATCAGTAGCATGTGAAGGACTCTAGCACTTTTAAGATTATGCCCTTCCTTATTTAGGGGTATCTTTTTATATTTAAGTATATCATTGCAATAGAATAGTAAAGTTTTTTTAAAAATAATTTTCATACTTTTGGCACAAATTTTAAAACAGAAAGTTGATAACCCCAAGTATTAAAAGGAGTATGATCTCTCGGTCTTCGCCACACACACACTTGAACATTCTCTCAGTCCCAGAGGTGTAACTTTTCTAAGGTCTCCGCACTTAGTGCGAAAGCAAGAATGAAAGCTTGGCCCTCCTGGTTTTTGATCAACTGCTTTTTCCCACTTGACTAATAATGAAGTTCACTAATATTAAAACATTGTAAAATTCCGGAGATTTGCAGTTTTGTATCTGAAATATTATACTGGAAGTATTTTGTCTTTAAATAATTAAATTTTGAGCTTTGGCTTCAAGTCATTTTTATTTCTCAAATTAAGAAAAGTTATCAAGGGAAATTATTCCTTCAAGCCACAAATGTACTGATTGATGTACTTCTTCCCATAAACAGTCATGCTCTCAGAAGGCCATGGTACAGTAGAGCATCACCACCTGAAATCCTTCATTTCCTGTCTTCACACTCTTAGGCACAACTCAAAAACTCTAGTGTTCCATCCACACGCAGAAACCCTATTTAACTATTCTGGTGAGATGTGTGAAGATGAGATTCTAGGAGTTTATTTATATAAAAACAAATAAGATATGAGGACAGACTTGAGATGAGATCTTGAACATTCTTATTTCTGAAAAAAGTTTAATACTCTTCTTTCTTGCAATAAAACTGTACCTTGTGTGGAACTAATAGTCTTTTATGTGAGTGACATAGATGCTGTTCACTTAATATATTAAATCCATTGAACTGAATTTCATAAAAAGATTAAAATCTGTTCATTAATCACTTGTACCCTGTATAATACTTTGGTCTTTAAAAAAAATAAGTCCTAAGTATATATTTTACCTACCAAGAGGAAAAAAAATTTTACTCTAATTTAGAATCTGGGAAACAACTCTCCTTCATTTTTACTTTCCAATTGTTCTTTTATTTCAGAGTAATCTCTTACCAAACATTGCCAAGAAATATGCCAAGCCACAGAACCCATACCGTGGCCCGCTACCCTGAAGGCTATAGAACACTCCCAAGAAACAGCAAGACCCGGCCGGAAAGCATCTGCAGCGTAACTCCTTCCGTTCACGACAAGACAGCTGGGCCTGCTGCCGAAGAGAAGCGGAGATCCATGAGAGATGACACCATGTGGCAGCTTTATGAGTGGCAGCAGCGTCAGTTTTATAACAAGCAGGGCACCCTCCCTCGCCATGGCACCCTGACCAGTCCTAAAACCATGGTTAATATTTCTGACCAGACAATGCACTCCATCCCCACATCACCTTCCCACGGCTCCATAGCTGCTTATCAGGGCTACTCCCCTCAGCGAACCTACAGATCAGAAGTGTCTTCACCAATTCAGAGGGGAGATGTGACGATAGACCGCAGGCACCGGGCCCATCACCCCAAGGTAAGACGTCTGTTCATCCAGGCTTCACTGCTCCTCCAAGGATGCTGCGTTTTACTTCTAGTACACGTCTCTCTTTCTCTGAATGGGAGAGACAAGAACATGGGGAGGAGGTAGGCAAGGCCAGCTCTTTTTTTGTTTTAAAAATTAAGGAAGAGTATTCTGCAGTGTCAGAATCTCATGTAGAAAACCTAAGCTTGCAATGCTTCATCCCTCAGGAGCAGCTCTTTGGAACAGATGCATTATGTATTCTTCCCTGCTTGATAGCATGTCTCATCAGCTTTCTCTGTAGGGTAAGACCACACATATTTTGATTGGCCCTTCATACACTCAAATTCTACGCCCACCCTCTTCTAGCATCCCTGCACTCTTGTGTCAGGCCCTTCATGTTCTTTGCTAAGATAAAAGTGCTAACCTTAGGACTTTCCTGGTGGCGCAGTGGTTAAGAATCCGCCTGCCAGTGCAGGCGACCCAGGTTCCAGCCCTGGTCGAGGAAGATCCCACATGCTGCGGAGCAACTAAGCCCGTGCGCCACAGCTACTGCGCTCTAGAGCCCGCCAGCCACACTGCTGAGACTGCGTGCTGCAACTGCTGAAGCCCGTGCACCTAGAACCTGTGCTCTGCAACAAGAGAAGCCTGCGCACCGCAACGAATGGTAGCCCCCGCTTGCTGCAACTAGAGAAAAGCCCGCGCGAACGAAGACCCAACACAGCCAAAAATGAAATAGATAAATTAATTAATTTTTTTTTAAAAAAAGTGCTAACCATATCTTCTAACCAGCGGAAGATATGGCATATTGAAATACTCCTCAGGTGCCCAATTGCATATTAAAGTAACAATGCTTACTGATATATATACTTTTTTTTGCTCAGCGGCCATGGCTCACGGGCCCAGCCGCTCTGCAGCATGTGGGATCTTCCCGGACCGGGGCACAAGCCCGCGTCCCCTGCATCGGCAGGCGGACTCTCAACCACTGCGCCACCAGGGAAGCCCACTTTTTTTTGGTCCATGCCTCGTGGCTTGTGGGATTTTAGTTCCCTGACCAGGGATCAAACCCATGCCCTCATCAGTGAAAACAAGGAGTCCTAACCACTGGACTCCCAGGGAATTCTCGACATATACTTTTTAAAAAATTAAGTTATAGAGATCATGCTTTAACTTGCACCTTAAGTTGGTATAAGCCTTGCTTAGTAGAGTTTTTGAAGTGAATTCGAGTGCTTTGCATCAATCAGCTTTTCATAATGCTGAAGCAGTTGTTTTGATCAGTCACCCTATGTGTGCAGCTGGGTCTCTAATGTCTGTCCTAAAGTAAAAAGGAATTTTCCTGTCACTTTCTTTTTAATTCTAAAGAACACCTTGCTTTATTCCATTTTGAAAAGCACCTTTTCTTATCCTTGCGATGGGCTGACTCCTTCAGTTACATCATTGCATAAAGCATTTGCTTGATTTTTCCATAAATAAGCATTAGATAGAAATTAATAAGTCAATCAGGAATTTTCTTCTGGAGGAAGCTTTAGTTTGTCTCACCAAAAAAAGCTCACTTTGAACTCTGCTGTAGCAAAGGTCAATATTTTGTCACTTCGTACATCCAAAGACTAATAAAAATAGTAACAGTATTCAAGAGAAATCTGATCTAATACAAATTGTCAGTGCGTGGTTGATGAGTGTTTTCATGGCCAAAATTCATCATCTCTTACCACAGCAGGTAAGAGATGCGTGTGTGCTCTCTAGCAAGTTTTCCCAGTCAACTAAACATCTCCTCCTCCCGAAAAACTTCTCCAACATTGCCAGTTTTTCTTTCAAACTGTCCCATCATCTTCCTTGATGTGATCAGTGGTTCTCAAAGTAGGGTTCATGGACCCTTAAGGAGTACCTGGGGGGGTACCTGAGGGTCCCCATGACCCTTTCAGGGAGCCTGTAAGTAAGCTCAGAATTATTTTTATAATAATAATAAGGCATTATTCATTGTGTTACCATTTTCTAATAGTGTGAAAGCAACAGTGGGTGAAAGTACTAGCACCTTAGCCTAAGTCAAGGGAATGGCTCAGACTATACTAGTGGTCATTGTAATGCTTCACTGCCACAGACTTGCCTTAAAAATAAATCCCTTTGATGAAACAGTAAAAGATAATTTTATTCAATCTTGACTTTTCATTCCATAGCATTTTAATATTCTGTGTGATGAAATGGGAAATGTACTTAAAGCATTTCTCTTTGCATACCAAAGTGCTAATAGTTGTCTCAGGGAAAAACACTTGAGTGGTTATTTGAGTTGCCAGCAGAACTAGCTCCGTTTTTGTTTTTGTTTTTGTTTTTCAGCCTCTAAGTTTTTATTAACATGAGTTTTCAAAAATAAGCATCCAGGGACTTCCCTGGTGGTGCAGTGGATATGACTATGCACTCCTAGTACAGGGGGCCTGGGTTCGATCCCTGTTCAGGGAACTAGATCCCACATGCATGCCACAACTAAGAGCCCGCCTGCTGCAACTAAGGAGCCTGCGAGCCTCAACTAAGACCCGGCACAACCAAGTAAATAAAATAAATAAGTATTTAAAAAAAAAAACAACAAACAAGCATCCATACTAGTGTTGTGGGATGAGGAAGGGAGAAGAAATTCTGCTGTATTGGTAATAAAGCTCCAGGTTCATCCTGTCATGGATCTCATAGTCCCCCAGAGACACGTGGTCCTTAAAAATCATGTACCACTTCTTCAAAACAATCTTGTTCCAATGGGTGCCAGTTTGGGCTGCAGTCAGCTTCTAAGGTCCCCGATGGTGTCATCAGTATTGCATTTAACTCGGACCTTCGTCCCTAGACGGTCGTTGCAGACAACCTCGATCATCCTGGCTGGAACTCGAATCACCCAGAACCGTCTGATGCCACAACCTTCTCACTCTAGTGCAGAGCCCAGGCCTTTTTTTTTTCTTCTTTCTTTCTTTCTTCTTCTTCTTTTTTCTTTTTAATGAAACACCATTTTTACTTGAAAGAACGAATGACAAACTATAGTTGTTCAGACTTGGTATTTGACAGACACTTCCTCAGAGTGAAACGTTAGCCTGTCACTTCAAGGAAAGCAACCCACAGTACCTGTCACCGACCACAACATTTGAGCTTTCAAGCAAAACTCAGAATTTTGGAAATCTTGTATCTGCCTCTGTGAGCTTGACAGCTCTCTGGTGCTTAAAGGTCAATGATGGTATTAACAGATAGGCGCTACTGATCTTGTAGACTAACATGTGCCAGCATCTGGAACACCTGCATAACCCACTGAGCCAGTGTTTGCCGCATGGCCAGTGTTTGATGTCTCAAAATCATGGATGGGTAAAAGATTCCTTTAAAGTGCAAATAGACCAATGAATGGATGTCAGTGTGACAGAGTACAAAAAGTTCATTGATACGGTTTCAGACACCACTTTGCAACTAACCTTTAAGAAAGTACCACTTTTTGACCTTTAGTGCAGTATCAAAGAACATCTGCAAATATCCAAAAAAGCTATTCAAGTTCTCTTCCCTTTTCCAATTACATATATCGAAGGTGGCTTTTCTTCATGTACTTCCCCTAAAAGAGATGATCACAACAGATCGAATACAGAGGCAGATATGAAAATCCAGCCAGACATTAAAGAGATTTGCAAAACTGTAAAATAATGCCACTGTTGTCGCTAAAATCTCCTTTTTAAGGATGTAAAGGGCTCCTGAGACCAATAAGTTTGAGAACCACTGAGCCATACTGTATGGAATTACTCTGTTCATCAGTGTCTGTATTTTAGTCCTGAAGTTTTAGTATCTGTCTTCTTTCATAAGCACCAATAGCAATTTTAAATGGCATTTTATAATATAATTTTCATCACTGACATTGACCACAGAATTTATACTGTGCCTTCATCTTCCTAGCACATGTATGTGCCTGACAGGAGGTCAATGCCAGCTGGCCTAACCTTACAGTCCGTTAGCCCCCAGAGCCTCCAAGGCAAAACGGTGAGTACGATATCTTTATTTACCATATCATGTTTTATTTATGTGCTACCCATGATAGCACACATCTGACATAGCTTTTAAGTTTGAGTTTTCAGAGAGGTGCCTCCCAGAGAAAAACCATTACTAGTTTTGTGGAACAGATGCTCGTCAGTAGGATTTGGAATCATGTCGCCATTTCAGTGTCTTCCTGATACCTTTCCCTGAACGTCTGACTGCCTAAATACAAGATTCTGTTTTCCAGAATCTTTATAACCTGGGAGGGTGTCTTTGCTTTATAACCTGGGAGGGTTTCTTTACTTCACTGAATGTTAATATCCTCTTCCTTAAAACGGAAGTTGGAGTAGTTCCTTAGGGAAACAAATCCAGCAAGCAACTCTGTGTCTATAGTCAAACCACAGGCCTGTCAAGTTTCTCCTGTGGATTTTTATATAGATTAACTACCTTAGAGCAGAAAAGAAACCGATTTACATATTTATGCAGAGAAAGAGAGACTGTTAGAAATACTAAGTTCAAGCAAGTACTTACCTTTATCATTTCATAGTCAGTGTTATTCCTGTTCACATTGGAAAGGAGTTATGTTACCAGGACACTATTACTCTTCAAATTAAAGAGAAAAGGTGACTTTTCATCACTTCATTTTATTTTAATGGCATTCTTTTATCAGGGGAACTATGCTTTTATATTAGTAGGTAGTCTTAATTTCTGTAAAGATATGATTTGAGGACCATATAGTTGTTCATTATTTAAAATCCTCTTCCTGCAGTAATCAAAACAAGTTTATCTTCTATGTATTTTTCAAACATTGTTTTATTTCATCTCTTACATGCTTAGATATGAGGCAGATTTCTTGGCTTTAAACTGCTTGTGGTTTACTTATTAAAGGCGATAGATATTGCTTGACTATAACTAAAAATTCTTAACTGTTGGAAATTTTAAACATTAGATCGTTGATCTGGCAAACAGACCTTAATCATAAGATAATGCTAAGTATCGTATTATGAAAGTTTCTCTTCTACCTTGCTCCCTCTAGTGGATATTTAGGACAAAATTTATTTACCACGTCCTCCTTTTGGAGGAATCAATTGTGCCTCTTTTTATTTTGCCACAAATTTAAACATCTAGCAAACTTATTGTAATCTTTCATGCTTTTGAAAATCTCTTTAACTCCATAAGTAATAAAGAGTTTTAAGGTTTCTTCTTTTAGTATTTCTGTCACATATCCCTCTGGGTCTTAGGCTATCTAATCCCTTACCCCACTCTCCTTTCTCTCTGGCAAGACCTCTAGAGCTTGATATGACGACATAAGATATGGACTGTCTCACAGTCATGAGGTCACAAGATGTGGTTGGCCTCAGAGCAAAAGCATCTCTTCTGTTCCTGTTAAGAAGTTTCTTCTTTAAGTCACACATGCACACACATTCTTTTGACTGTTAAGAAGCTATTGTCTCCTCTGTGTGGATACTCAGAGAATCCAATAGTAGCTATGGTTTACTTCTGACATTTTTTCCTCTTGAAGGCAATAACCTTTAATGTAACTTCAAGTAACAGTTAAAATTGATTTATAACAGATACAGACTACTATACATAAAACAGATAAGTAACAAGGATTTACTGTATAACACAGGAAACTATTCAATATCTTATAATAACCTATATAGGAAAATAATCTAAAAATATATATATATATGTAACTGAATCACTTTGCCATATACCTGCAACTAACATAAAAATCAACTATACTTCTATTTTCTAAAAAATGATTTGTGACCCTAAAAATATTATTTTTTTATGGAAAGTAAAGAGCAACAGCAAATGAACAGAACAGAAGAGAGCTAAGTGTAACGCTGTGCTGTCGGCAAAACAAGTCAATCTCGGGAACGCTTTTTGGCTCGGAAGTTTTAAGAGCACAGCTGTAGCTCTTAAGTGAACAGAGTCTCCCTGTGGTCTCTGTGCAGTTTTTAATCATAACAAAGCTCAGTCAAACACCGAATGATATTTTATGGCCTGTAAGACTGCCAATGACCATACTTTACTGCATTTCTAACGAAAAAAAATATATCGGATTGGCCTGTTAAGGAATTGTATCTACCTTTGAAAGTTTATTCCCCTCAGAGATCAGAGTAACCAATCAGGAACCAAAAGGTTCTCTGCTCTCCGCCAAGGGTGGAAGGAGGGTTTATGCGCACATGGAAACTTTCTGTGTGTAGTAAATACATTTTTTTCTTCCTTAAAAATAAAAACTGGTCTTTTGGTCAATATAAAATATCCTGTGAAAACACTAACAGTGACATTTAAAAATATAACTGGGAAGCAGTTAATAGATCTCAGGTACTGACTGAGCTTAATGATGTGAAGATGTCATCCAAGTTTTACATGAATTTTAATTCTTTTTGTTTTACCTTCTGTTCTCTAAGATAGAGTGTTGGGCATGCAGGTAGTGTTCTATTGCTATAAAAGTCTGAGGTGTCATTTTTAAACATCTCATTAAAATGTATTTTAATAATAGCTCTCATGTACAAACCTTTATAATGGTGGGGGGTTTTTTGGCATTGCACTTCTTTATACTTAAGATTTAAATTTTCTCTCAGGAGTTCTGAGAAAATGCCTTAATAGACTGTTGTTTTGCTGTATCTTACCAAGTAATACTGTTCCTTCTATTTCTCTAGATATCTATGCATTTATGTATGACCTATCATCATAGTGCCTAGGCACTATGTTTGATGTCAACCATAAGAGGATACTTGCCAAGAAATCTTGGTTTAATATCTGTCACTTAAGACCACAATTAATCTGTTTTCCACTGTTTGGATTCTTAAATTGTACTCCTTCAGCCAGAGGAGCTTACGCTGCTGCTTATAAAGCTGAGACGGCAGCAAGCGGAACTGAGTAGTATCCGGGAGCACACGTTAGCACAGCTCATGCAGCTAAAGCTCGAGGCGCACAGCCCAAAGGTCAGCTATGGAGAGATGTGTCTGTGTGTCTGCTCTTGTCAGTCACGCTGAGCCATTCATTATTAATCGGTTTGATCAGCGTCATTCCCGTGAGCATGAGCCCATCCCACCACTGCGGCGACGACATCGGGATCTCCTATTGACCCTTTGAGAATTCCCTTGGTTATACGATATTAAAGGAAAACGTGGGTCGGCTGCATTTCTTCGTAGCCTTCCACCCACCCACTCACCCACCAACTCTTGGTTGTGAGGGAGGAAATGCATGCAGACTTCAGAATACTATTGTCATTCCTCAAACACTAACTACCACCTCCGGTAAAACAGATATTGAAGAGTCCCGTCGTTTCCCATAAAGTAATAAGTTGAGAAGTGATTAGCGTTTTAATAGTACTGCCTTTTAAATGTCAAAGATTAATTTCGTGTGTTCTTGATTTTTAAAATGAACACACGTAAACATTTCTCAAAGGGTTTAATAGCCTCTGGTTATATGAGAAACATCCAAAGAAGTAGTAACATATTGCAGAAAAGAATTAACATGTAAAGCTTCTAACCTTGAGTCTGCTAAAGCCATTTGAAGGATTTTTCTGCTTAATGTTTCAGCTTATATGCATGTCTACTTAATTTCTTACAAAACTAAGTGTAATTTATAATCATTGAATGCATCATCTGTGCCGTTTACAGGGGAGCATGTGTGTGGAAGTCGTTGTGTGCTGTGGTATAATATAGGTTGTGACAAACTACCTGTTTTCCCTGTTTCAAAATTGACCTTTTCATGAATTCCGCACCCTCTTTCTCTGTCCGTTTGTACCTTGATTGATGCCTACTAGAATGAAATCCTTTCACATCACCTTCAAAGGAACACCATATATTTGGATCATCAGGTGGGCCTTGAAGAATTTTTCTTACTTCTCATACCTTATGTTTTAATGTTTTCAATGTAGTACAATTTTCGGGCTACTCAGATATTTCAGTCGTTTTGCGTTAATAGTGTGACTTTTACAAGTGGCAGGCTAAGAGACCCCTCACCAGGGGAATTCAGGAATACCAGAAGAAGCAGGTTAGAAAGGACAGTTGTGGAGATGAGGTGGGATACAAATGCCAGCTCTCTGGAAATTGAGAGCCTGGATTCTCTAGATTTCTTTTTTCTTATCCCAAGAATACTTGTACTTATTGGCTTGTATCAGCTTGGAGGTGACCTAATTAAAGAAATAGGCACGCAGCTGTGAACGCCTTGTTGAAGGCCAGGAGGAGGTGGGTGTGGTGCTCTCTGTATTCCCAAGGGGAGGTTAACGATGGGTAAATGTTGAAAAGTGAGTGGAAGTTGATGAACAAGGACTGACACTCCTAAATGTTGGCGTCTATGAACTTCCATGTTAATATTTAATTTTAATTTGATGAGGATTTTTTATATGTTCTTAAACATAAAATTTCTTCTAGTGGCTGCTTTCTTTTTGCATATAAATTAGGCTAGAATTTTCTTTAGCTTGTCTTCAAAACGTTCAAACTTGAATATTTTATCAAATGAAAGAGGTTACTGCGGAAAATGCTGTAAGACAGTATTTACATATTTATATTTGCCCTGTTTGAAACAAAATAATAATGTACTGCTTTAAATTAGTTATATTTAAAGAGGGATTTTGCATTAGGATGACCCTTGAAAGGATGTTCAATCATTTTTCTTTTAATTTTTAAAAGAAATATGCTTTGTTAATTTGTAATTTATTTTCCCACAAAATGTTTTCATCATAGTTTTGCCCATTGGAATGCTTTAGAAATCAGCATTTCATGAATCCAAACTCTAGTCTTCACTTCAGAGACTGGTGCTATTAAATTTAACCACAGTGTACATTATACAATCTAATAAAGACATGTTTGCCAACAAAATAGTAAGATAAGCCTTCCCTCAAAATTCCACACTGCCAGAAAGCTTCTAAGATACATGGGGAATAACTTTCTTAAAAGCACCTCTGTCTATAAAGCTAGAGATCGTTCTGACAAATGATGGGATATTACAAAAATTAGGGTTAAAAACGACGATATGAATGTGACTCTGAAGTTATCTAGAATCTCTGGAAATAAACTTAGTGGTTTATTAATCTATTGTTAATTTACTGCTCACCTCAGTAAATCAAAACTGGCATTGCAGACACATAGAACTTGAGCAGCTCTTGGGAAAGGACAGGTAAATATATCGAAAAGACCACCATTTGCTAAGATGATGCCTCTCCTCACCTCCCTTTCCCGGATTGAGCTGTTTCTTCCCTTGGCCTTAGTGGCCCAGATCCAGTTGAGGCTTCTGTTCCCGTCCTTTGCTCCCTTGGCAAGGTGACTTCTACAATCTCAACTTTTAGGCGACGCGCTAAGGAGCGCCGCTCTAGAAAGTGGAAAAGGCAAGGAAATGGGATCTCCCCTAGAGCCTCTGAAGGGAGCATGGCCCTGCCCACACTTTGGTTTTGGCCCATTGAGATGATTTCCGACTTCCAGCCTCCAGAAGTATAAGAGAATAAATGTGTGTTGTCTTTTAATTAATTAATTAAAATTAAAATCTCAACTTTGTATCGATCCTCTCTGTTCTGTCAACATGTCAGCAGAGCTTTTCCAGTAACTCACCTTTTTCTTATATTAGATCCCAAAATAGTTATATTATTCCACTTTTAAAATTTTGTGATAATGAGAAGAATTGTAGAATTTGATTGTTTAAATGATGATTTGCATTGAAATAAGACTATTTCTGATGGCAAAAATTGGACCATTTTTAGATAATAATTAGACAGTGCATAAAAAACATGGTGAGGGCTTTGCCCAGAAACTCAGATATGCCTAAATGTGTACATCCTTAAGGTTTCCTAAGGAAAAATCTCTCTTTAAATAAATCAAAAAATTTTATGATTTCAAATAATTGCATTTAATATAAATGAAATATTTACCTTTGAACTGTCCTGTATTTTACATCAGTAGTAAGGTTATTAAGTTATGTAGAAAGAATTCTTGGTAATGTTGAATTTTAATGAAATTTTTCATTCACTCAGCTCAAACATTTCCAGCTTTTAATCTTGTTACTGCCAGTAGCCGATTCTAGGTGACCAGGTGTATTTTTATGGGCATTATTGGTTGCCTGGGTTTATAAACTGATTCACGAGTTTTATATAATTATAAATTTGAAAGTAGATTTTAAAACCTGAAAGTCAGAGGCTCTGGTCACATTTTATAGAACTGTATATCATACCAAGAGAACAGATACTAATTGATACTCTTCCGACACTTATTCTGCTCGCTCAAATAAATCATCAGAATAACCTAAGGCCAACATTTAATTGATTTAAATTCTCTTAATCCCTATCACTATTCATGAAAAATAGAACCAAAGGGTAGTCTCTGAGTTACTTCAGAGGTAAATTCTTTTCTGATATTATAACAAATAAAAAATAAAAATGCCTTGTCTGAAATTCTGAAGATTTACATATTATACAGTCAGTCGAAAACTCTTGTCTTCTGGTGCCATATCACCATCATGAGGACAAGTCATGTACTGAAGTGTTTTTAAAAATAACAAAAGCTGTACTAATTATATGGTATAATTTTCTTCTGCTTTTTGTTTTATTCTGAAGTACGCTATTATAGTTTATGTTTTTATAGCCCAGTTCGTAGACTGTTCAATGTCTACATTTCTTAAGACGAGCCTAGGTTTGTCATTTTTATGAATTTTAAGATAAAGCCCCAAAGTATAACCTGTGAAAGTATAATAATCCTAACTGGGTACTTTATGAACCTCATCCAGGTTCTATTTCGAAAATGAATAAATACATAATATATCAGTAACTCATTTTCTTCTCATTTAGCTTAGTCATCACTGAACGTTAGAGAAGCTTTTGGGTACCGTTTAAGTGAAACTTGGAAATTTCATCCTACAGTATACCTCTGGAATGGATTTGACATTGTCTTTTCCCTCGTTCATTCCTCTACTACCAGAATATTGGAGAGGGGAGAAAGGCCATAAGTGCAATCTTGCAGTGACCCTGTACTTGCCAGGAAGTTGGAGTAAATTCGAGATTATCAGCAGTTGTAAGGGCATCCCCTCCTGGAGAATGGAGTGTCCTGTTGCTGTTCTTTGACAGTGAGGGAAAAGAGACTGTCTTGATATATTTTCTTTTTTTCTCAGAACAGGGCAGATTGAGCATGAGTTTTAGAGCTATATGACCCTGCTGAACATGTATTTGATGACTAGGAGTTCCTAATATTTCATGGAGCCACGTGCATATCATCTGTTTGAAGCCAGCGTAACAGGTCCCCATAGAAGCAGACTGTTATCAACCTCCTGCTGTTCAGCTGGGGCATATATATCCCCTTCAGCAGGTCTAACATGGCGAGTAGGGACTTCATTTTCTTACTCTTGTCCCTTACGAGGATTTCCTCCGGTATCTAGTTCTTGGCTCCTGTAGTCTGGACCAGGACTGGTTGTACTGAGCAAAGGAATGAAGCTGGGATCGTAGAAACTAGAGCAGGGGCTGAGGAGAGGGAACTAGGCAAGGCCTCTGTGGGTGAAGAGGTAGAGCAGGGGCTGGAGCTTCTTCGATCAGTCGTAAAGGGAGGATTTATAGGATTGGGGAGATGAGGCCATGTTCCCATGCCTTCATCCATCTTCTTCCCTCCATTTGTTTCTTTCTTCCTCACTTGCTTTTTCTTTCTTTTTCTGTTAGTGATTGCAGAGCAGTTACGAGGGAAGTTCTGCCAGCTTTCCATGTAGGCCATGGTAACAGAAAATAAGTCGCTTAAGAACTGAGATGAAGAAATGTGTAGGGGGCTCCCCTGGTGGCGCGGTGGTTGAGAGTCCGCCTGCCGATGCAGGGGACGCGGGTTCGTGCCCCGGTCTGGGAAGATCCCACATGCCGCGGGGCGGCTGGGTCCGTGAGCCATGGCCGCTGAGCCTGCACGTCCGGAGCCTGTGCTCCGCAGCGGGAGAGGCCACAGCAGTGAGAGGCCCGCGTACTGCAAAAAAAAAAAAAAAAAAATTATGACATTCTGCCTCTACCCCTGTCCCTTCAAGAGTCACTGTAGTTAACTGCATCAGAAACAGCTGCATGAGAACGGGAAAGGAAGGGAAATCCCTCAGTCAGTCACACCTGTGTTGGGGATGGCCAAAAGTTCTTTGTGAAAAGAATATGACTCTGCTACGGATAATTTTATGAAATTCATTTGCCCCTACCCATCTGGAGCCATCTCCCCCACCCCCCAGCATGGAGCATACCTAAGTCATTTCTGAATTTAGCATCAAATGGTATATTCTTTAACACCAGATGGCTAAGGGACCTTATCCTCAAATTTTCATGGAAAAGCTGGAAGTTTCTCATAACAAACCAGTTTGCCATAGTACAAGAAAGGAAAAATACAGCTCAAGCATACCTGTGGAGTTCTTTGTTGCATGGAAATGTTGAAGGTTAGCAAGTCAGTAGCTCAATCCTTCTTTTATCAGCACATTTTTTTTAAGTATGAGCAAACGCTTGAGAGAAGAGTCATTTTTGATCATACTAACCTCTAAAACATCTTGAAGAGTAAGCTGAAGTTTCTAATTTGCAAAAGTTTTGTAGTAGCATTCAGGTTTTATAATGTAATTCTTTTATAAAGATTAATATTTTATGAGCCGTGCGCTAAAACTACTAGTGACTTTTGGAAGAAGTCTGATATTCTATTAATATTACTGGTTGCTGTGGACATTGCTCATCAGCATGCTTTCTGTATCCTTTCAAGAAACCACAATGTAGAAACAGGAGCTCTGACCACTTTTAAACATACTTATGCCAAGGGAAATGCAAAAAGGAACAGTTAACTGGGTGTATGTAATTGGTACTGAAACCATTCAAGGTAAAAATCTCAGTACTTTCTTGCCTTTTGTTCCTGTGTTCATGAAAGACAGCTTCCCTATAAGGGAAGAAATGCTAACAAGATGATTGAAAAGATTCTTGATGGCTTTCATTGTTGTCCATTCAGCAACCTCATTCTATTGAGCTTTTAAGCAAGATCCCATTTTCTCTAATATTTGAAGGGGTCCTAGAGCTTCTATTTTTAGGGATGACTGAGAGCTACAGGAGCTAATGTTTCTAGGGGATACAGAAAAGGCATTTGAAAAAAGCAAACGGGAAAATTGAAAGAATATTATTGAACACTTACTGACCCAAACTAGTTACATAGTGTAGAATATCTGTATTTTCTTTTGCTGTGCTATTCAGAGCATTCCTCTCTCTCTCTCTCTCTCTCTCTCTCTCTCTCTCTCTGTCTCTCATACACCATTCCTCCTTTCTTCTTTTTCTGTCTCTCCCTTCCTCTGTATATTTGATCATAGAAGTGGGAGAGGGAGATGACACTGAGAAAATTCTTAATCAGGATATGACATCATAATGGCAGAATATAAATAAATGGACAGTGGGTAGATTAGAATTTAGAAAGTGGAAAGATTTAATACATGTGTGTCAGTACTCTGATCTCTCAGCCTATCGGATGCTTAACCATTATTATATGGTCCTCCTGTTTCTTACCAGTGACTCATCAGGCCCTTCTTGATAACTGTTTTCACCCCTCTCAACCCTAACTGGGGAAGTGCCCTGTTTCTTGGTGTTCTCTCATCTGAACATTCCTCTACTCATTATTTTACTAGTTCTCTCTTTGTTACTTTTCATCTCTAGCCCCTGGGTTTCTCCCAGAAAGCAGAGCCTGTGATGTGGGCTTCCTTGATGTGGGCTTGTTTGCAGGAAGTTTATTTTGGGAAGTGATTCCAAGGTACAGGAGTAAAGAGAGTGAGACTATATACTATCAACTACCATAGGCAACTGGGGCCTCATCTGATACTTGTTAACAAATAGAAACCCAGCTGAACTAGAGAAGAGTACTCACTCCCGTCTTCCACTGACCAAGGATTGTCCCTTGAGACTAACTCTCTAGCACACTGAGGTTATGCATACATGAGCACCCAGTGGGTTCCCATACACCCAGCAAGACCTGAAACCGAAGATGTGGAGAGGGGCACAAAAGGCATCTAAAACACCACTCTCTGCAGTTTCCGTTACGTAGTTATAGTTGCTCACAGAGATCTCCATTTGGAAGTTCTGCCTTCAGTACATCTCCAGCGTGTCCAAAATTAAGGTTGTTATCTGATCCCTCAATTCCCTGACCAAAAAACTGAAAGCAGAAGTGGTTCAAAATATTGGTCACCTTTAACCCCATTGATGTAACAGACATTTATTGAACACATCATCCTTGGGGAAGAGCTTGATGGACTTCGAGAAGGATTAGGACCTTTCTTTAGCTGTTTGCTTAGACCTAGAACATAAAGTGGGAAAAGAGGAAAGTCTCCTCCAGCTATGGCTCGGACAGCCTCTCACAGCCTGGTGGATGAAAAGAAAAACAACTGGCAGGCTACTTGGAAGGACCCCCAATGTGATGGTCCTTGGCACCCTGCCTGCTGTTCCACCACTTTGAGTGTGGAGATTCTACAAATTTATAAAAATGGCAGAATTAAGTCATCCAGCCTCCTGGAGTTGTATTACGTTCTCCTAATATTTCATGTGCCCAACACCAACTCCTGTTAATGCTAACGATACCTTGAAACTGGAGTTAAAAGTACTTTCAAAACACTTTTACTGAAAACAGGAAAATCATGCGATTCTGTAGAACCATCCAAACAGATTTTACTTTAGCTGGTACATAATATCTGCATGGTGTTTAGTCAGGATCATAGAAGCCACCAAAACACCTTCCACGTACTAGCTCCTTGTTATACCATTTAGTCAACAAATCCTGGCAGTGCTCAAAGCACCTGCCTCATTGTCTTTCAGCTAACTCAGGAAACTTCAAACTCCCGGTTCCCTACAAAATAAAGTCTCTTTTTGGTTTGTCACTCAAGCCCTCGTTTCATCACCACCAGCCCCTACCAGCCTGTGAAACACTTCCTCCCCCATAAACCCTTTTCTGCAGCCAGCGCCCCATCGTTTCTCAGATACTACAGAAGCACCCCCATTCTCTACAATGTGCACCTGCCCAGCGTCTGTCCATCCTAATAGCATAAGTATCACTTCACAGTTTTCAAAGTGCTGTAATATACCGTGTCCCATCTGCTTCTAATACTTGCCTCTGCAGCATGTGGCCAGTTACTTTTATCCCCAGTCACGTTGAATGACTTGTCCAAAATCACAAAGCTAGGATGAATACCTTGTATTAGTGAATTTTCTTTCTTTTTTAAATCTATTCTTCCTTCAAAATCAGGAGTTGTTCTTGTACCTATAGAATAGTTCTGTTTCAGGTTGCTGATCTTTGTTACCTGAAGAATACCAGCTCTTGGTTATATAACTGGTTATTCTCCTATCTAACAAGACGGGAAAATGAAAACAAAATTTCCCCACCCCTCCGAAAATGCATAATATTTCTACAGTTCCACAGTTTATTTACAAAAGCAGATATTTTAATAAGCCAATTATTGTGGCTTTTGTTTGCTTCTGTCTTATTTGAATGTATTTTTTCAGAAAGTTCATTCAGCAGAGATTTATGGAGCTCAGTGTCAGGCAGGATGTTAGCTTGCAAAGTGGAATTGTAAATGATTTTCAAAGCTCAGGAAGGAAACAAAGTTGAGCATAAATGCCAAAGTCATTTCTGGGATCAACCTAAGGATGTGATTATGTAGTTAAAACATAAGCTGATAAATCTTTGAATTAATGGTAGGAATTCTGCTACTCAGTGCCAATTTTAACTCAGTAAGAATACAATTGCTATTAATAAAACCCAGATCCTGTATCTAGAAGATATTTTACTTTTGATTTAAAGCTCAAATGTATTTTTCTAGTCGATTTACCCATTGACCAGAACAAATACTTTTTTTTAGCTAACAGAGATGTAAGATTTTCACTTTCGGAATGTTTTGTCCCTTTAAAATAGTATTGTTTTATGGTATCGTTTCACAAAATGCTTGCAAAGAAGAGAAATATGTGACCATTTCAAACACAATATTGATTTATTTCCACCATAAAGCATTTTTACAAAATGTATTTTGAGCTTTTTTAATATTTTCAGTTGCCTGTGGATGCCAGGAATAAAGATGGTGGCATCAGATAATACATTACTTAAAGTTAAAGGAACAATTTAAAAAAAAAAAAAAACAGTCCTTAATAAGGAAAACAGGTTTAAGCCACTGAAGTAAAAATCAGATCTATAAAATGTATCCTGTAGCCAAAAGGATTTTAATTTTATTTTAAATTCTTGAGACTCGTAGGTGAAAAAGGATGAAACTGACGGTAAGTAAATTATATATGTAAATTATTTGGAAAGACATTAGCCTAGACCTTAAAAGTTTCCTTCAAAATATACCACAGGTATATACCTCAAGATGGTGGCTTAAAAAAGTCAGCAATTTAAATAAGGTTGTGTGTAGACATTGCCCTCCTTTTGTTCTGCTGGATTAGGGGTGTTTTCATATTTCTCAATAAATGGACCTTATTCCTGAAGCCAGTACTTAACAGCATCAGTCAGTCTAGAAATGCTCTTTTTTTTTTTTCCTTCTTTTCTTTCAAGGAAATGTCGGATACATTTGACTTCTGTGTTAGTGTCGCAATTTGTTTTTTCTTTCTTTGTTTTTAATCTGTGTTTCTCCCTTGAAGAAAAAGAGGATATGTTGTATGGTCTAGCTACATCATTTAAAGTACCACTGATTTTTCTGAATACATACAATAGTAATACTTTCCCAGAGTTTTACATTTAGAAACCATACATAGCATAGAAGAGTTTGTTCTGATTGCTTTAAAATTTCCAAAGAAATAGACCTCCATACTTTGCCCCATCGGCTATAAAGAGACTTATTTACATTCTTCTATTTAAAAAGTCACTTCAGATTTTCCTGCTTCCTGTTAAACAATGCGTGGTTTCTATAGGTAGTCATACCCTTCAATCTCAGGTTCTCGGACTTTCAGAAGTGCCTGGAATGAGAGTGGAAGGCATTTACATTGTCATTATCCAAATGACCTGTTTACAAAGGCCCCTGCATTCCTCACAGCTTCACCCTGGGCATGTCAAATTCTCTAGCCTTTTATTTTTGCCACACATCTTAGAAGTTTATTGATCTAGACACAGGAGGACATTCTTGAGAGATGGATTCTTCAGTGATTAGGCTATCAGGGTTTTTGGCTATTGTTAAGACAGATTCCCAACTTAAAAATTCTTTTTCTAAGGTGTCTTTAAGAACTCAGGAAAAATCCATTTTCCATTTGAATGGAAAATGACAGCACAGAGATGGGTTATCAGTGAAGGACAAAAGCTCTGTAGGGCGGATAGAAATCATCCTGACTTCTTGCACCCGCCCCCAAAAGAGGGAGGAAGCTGTTACTGCAGAATTCAGACTCGAGGAAACTCATTTACTCGACAGAGCTTGGGCAGATGTTTTCCCTTACGGGAATGAGATCCAAATCTAGGGGGAAATTATACTTACTTTACTGGTCTAGAATTTCTAGACTTACAATCCAGTATAATAGCCACTAGCCATATGTGGCTACTTAAGTTAGTTACACTTTTATAAAAATAAGATTCATTTTCTCTGTCACACGGGCCACATTTCAGGGGCTGAGGAGTCATTGGTGTGGCATGTTGGACTACACTAATGGAGAACATTTCCATCATCAGAGAAAGTTCTGTTGGACAATGCTATTCTAGATGAATCATTATGTAAACTTTTCAAAGAGCAGTTAAGGGACTTCCCTGGCAGTCCAGTGGTTAGGACTCTGTGCTTCCACTGCAGGAGGCTCGGGTTTGATCCCTGGTCGGGGAGCTAGGATCCCGCATGCCGCGCGGCCAAATAAATAAATAGCAATTAAGCCACTACTTAACCACTTCTTAAACCGAAAGGGGGATTGGGAAATTAATCTTCCCAAGGATAAATTATATGAATGACTGTCCTGGCTTTGCTCACTGCTAGTCTTTCTTCTTCCCCCTAAAAATTATTCTGGAGCATTTATCTCATGACTTACAATATCCTGTTCCTTCTGCATCCCTAGCTGGTCCAATTTCTGTAGAGACAGAGACTTTGAAGCGGATATTAGAAGTTGCCACTGGCAACTGGAAATTGGATTCGTAATAATACCCCACCCCCCCACCCCGTGATTCTGCTGAGTCCACTAATATTATTAATAAGGAGATTCAGTTGATTTTTTTAAGGGGGTTAAGTCTCTTAATGCTGTATTTCATACAAAGACAAGACTATTTTAGTCTACATGCAATATACTTGTGTTTAGATCATTAGTTTGAAATTTTTCATCTTTTGATAGTTGCACAGGTATCCTGACCAACATTTAGTACCAACTCATCAAGACGTTGAAGAATTCCTTATTGGTGATGGTTGAATTGGTCCTCAATGACGTAAATTAGTGCCAGGGTAGGACCATTGTTCTCAAGCCTGATTTCCTGTCATACCTACCGGCGGATCTTTAGAAAGACAAAAACAAAGTACAATTCTCAAGGCTGTCTGCCCCCCAGCCCCCAGTGAGAGTTGCCAGAGCCCACTCTGTTTTGAAAACTCCACAGGTGATTTATTTTTTCTCCTCAGTCAGCTTTGAGAACTACTGAGATAAATAATGACAAGGAAAGCCAAAGAAAGAGGAGATGTCTGGGGTTTTTTTTGAAACATAAAACACTATCTTAGTGCTTTCTAACCTTTTTCCTACATGGCCCACATAGAAAAGTGACAGTAGGTGTGCACACCTTGACAGAAACTTGAGGCCGTGCTGTTGGGAGCGTGTTAGGCACTCTGAGGACTGAGGTGGTCCCCAACTCCAGACACCTGGAACCCTTTCCCAGCCCGCAGGTGTCAGTTGGGAGGTTCCACTCAAGATCCTGCCAGCTGTGACACGGTTGCATAGAATTGTGTTGAGTAAGTTTTTTGGTGATGGGTTTTTAAATCAAGATATTTCTAACAGTAACATCAAAGGATGCTCTATTCATACTAGCCCAACATACCTCAAACCTCAGAAGGAGGCTGGAGTTAAGTATCTCATTTTCTAGGTGGTTTTTGTAAACATTTGGACTTACAAATTTCAAGTAAAAATATGTCTTTGTTGTAAACAGAAATATATTGGCATTGCCTAACTGTATTTCCAAGATATTTCCACTTAAGTTTTCTTATTTATTGCTGAAGTTAATTATGAAAATAGTGTCATCCCCAATTCATACATTCTCATTTTTATTTTTATAAAATAGTGGGCCTTTTATAATAGCTTTATAATTTAGCAATTAATTGGAAACTAAACCTGTATTACCGTTTAGTTCAAAGAAGGAATTAAAGCAGGAAGCGAAGCATTTAACTCATTTTCAAGTAAATTATTAAACATCTCCCAAGTACTAATTAGTCTTTCTCTTGCTCTGATTCCTTAAAACAAAAATACATTAGCTATTAGCAGCAGTGCCTTAATGCTGCCTAGGATTCTTATAGTAGTCAAACCAGAAGAGAATTGCTGGATAGTCCTTTTTTTAAGAACTGAGCATGAAATTCTAAGGTGCTCATGGAGCATCACGTATTTGGTGGGGGGGAGGGGTGAGTCATATTTTACTGCTTTAATTCAAAAGCTGTTGTATAAAGTTTACGTAGCAAAAGCCAGATAGCATGTGTTGTTTCAGTGTAAATTTCAGAGATGATCAGTTTCTAAGTTTTAAAATACAGATATTTCATGAAACAAATGAACCTGTCTACGAAACAGACTTACAGACATAGAGAACAGACTTGTGATTGCCAAGGGGGAGGAGGGTGGGAGAGGGATGGAATGGGAGTTTAGGGTTAGCAGATGCAAACTGTTACATATAGGATGGATAAACAACAAGGTTCCACTGTATAGCACAGGGAACTATATTCAATATCCTGTGGTAAACCATAATGGAAAAGAATATAAAAAGAATGTATATGTATAACTGAATCACTTTGCTAAACAGCAGAAACTAACACAACATTGCAAATCAACTATACTTCAATAAGATAGAGATATTTCAGAGGTGATTTAGTGAAAGAAATCACTAGCCTATTTCTAGGATCTATTTGGAGAGAAAGCAGATCTAGTATTTCCAATTCAGTAAATCTGGAAAGAGTCAAATTTCAGGCAGATCATTGAAATTGTTTAATGTGGACCGCACTCCCATTGTGTGGGATCCTGAGTACTGTGTTTAGCTGGCCTCACCTGTTGCATGCCACGTGCAAGGAGAGTGCCACCACATACAGGACCATTCCCCTGTGCAGATTTTTCTTACAAGCCCAGTCATCCTAACAGCCCTTGGTCAGGTGAGTGTGGTGCCCAGGGGAATTCTGAAATACTTCTGCTGCTTCTGTCTGCAGATAGACTTATCCCATCTCTCTGGCTTGAGTAAAATGAGATTCCCAAGGAGTATGTAAGCTGAAGAACATTCACTGTTACCAGATTACATTTGACTTACTTCAGCACCTTGAGAAAGAACATTGTAGTTACTTCTGCCAAAAGGAATCTTTAAACCAGCCTGTCACCTTCATGTTTTAATGGTATTGTCTACATCAGAGATTTTCAAATTGCGCATTATAGTTATCTGGGAATCAGGGTCTTTTCAAATTCCTCAAGTGATTCTGGGTTAAGAACCACTGGTTGAAATAAGCTTGAACTTTGATTTCTGAAGTAGCCAGTAATAAAAAGGAAAGAAATATTAATAAGATAGTCATAGGTATTTACAAATGCATTGGGGCAGCTTACTTTTTTTAGTTAGTTAACATTTCTTCAGTCAATTTCTGACGTGGATACAGACTCATACGGCAGGATAAAGGTTGTGAGAACAGTTCTTTAGATCAGGGCCTCGCTGCACTAAAGGACTCCCAACAGCTTTGAACATGATACAAACACATGTGCTAAAATTTTTTCTTAACCTCTTTGTGTCGCCAAGGGGTGTTTCCCAGAGGATATAGTTGTTCCATTAATCTAGTTTATTTGGTATTTTTTTTTTATCCTTGACTAATAACATTTATTTTTTAATGAGAAAAGCAGTATCTATTCAGTGGAGAAAATTTGGGAAATGTAGAGAAGTATATAGAAAAAAAAATAATGATCTGGTCCCACAATTTAAAATAATTACTGCTAACATTTTTCATTTCTTTGCTGTACTAAACTGTCACTTTCCAAAGATGCCTTCTAATTTTAATATTCTAGGATTTGATATATACATTTGAAATTTTTCATAATGAAAAACAGTTCCAGAAGTGATCTCTGAGACACTCTGTACACTTTAAATGTTATTTTTTGTTAGACAGAGAAAGACAGATACTCCATGTTATCACTTATATGTGGAATCTAAAAAGTAAAACAAACGAATGAATATAACAAAACAAACAGTCTCACAGATGTAGAGAACAAGCTGGTGGTTACCAGTGGGAAGACAGGAGTGGGGAGGGGCAAGACAGAAGTGGGGGATTAAGGTACAAACTGCTATGTATAAAATAAATAACCTACATGGATATATTGTACAGCGTAAGGAATATAGCTAATATTTTATAATAACTTTAAATGGGGTAAAATCTATAAAAATACTGAATCACCATTGCACACCTGAAAATAATATAATACTGTAAATTAGCTATACTTCAATTTTTTAAATTTAATCTTTTTTTTAATGTTATTTTTACTCTTAGTATTTTAGTTTCTCTGTTCCTAAATCAGTGTCTTCCTGCAAGATCCTTCTCAGTGACTTAATATTTAATGATCTTTGACAGGTAAATTAAAGAGTCATTTTTAAATCACAAATGTGGCTTCCCTCTATAATGTACATATTTACCCTCTCAAAGTATACCACTAAATAAATCAAGCTTGATTACCCTTCTGCAGAAATCATACTGTCTCTTCTCCCTTTATAAATACATTTCAAGTAAACTCCTCAGGCCTAGAGGCTGAACACTAGTCATTGATCTGCTCCACTTAAAGGTGGAAGCCGCCATATTGGCAGACCCAGCCCTTTGACAGTGGCCTCTTTGTAGCGCCAGATTTCCGAGACTCCACGGCAGTTTCAGTTTGCCCTTGAGTGACTTTTACATTTGGATACTCTCTGACCTGCATTATTTCTTAAATATTCATATGCTCCTGACCTTTCTTTCAAACCCCAGCCCCTCTACCACCTCCCCCCAACCCCCCAACCTCTGAGTCAGGTACTCTTCTGTCTAATTTTCATGGCATGCTATTGAAAAGTAGCAAGTATAGATGAGATTGCTTTGAAAATCAAAATTAAATAATACTAAAAAATGAAGAGAGACTTAAGCTACCTATGTTATACAAAGTATGTATCAATGCAGTCAAATGATTGAGCCAAAAACAAAGGCAGTTACAACTGTTCCAAGATCAACATTTGGTTAAGATAAAATAACCAGCGTTCCTTTAAAATATAAGCATGTAATAAGCATTTTTTTTCTGCTAAAGAAAAATTTATATCTATAGTTGTCTCTTTATGTTACTTTCCAACACTGTAAAATTTTTTCCTGTACTGCATATCAACACAGTTCTTACCTGTGTGCATGAGATGTCACCTATAAATGCCTTGGTCCCTTATTGGATAACATTGGGGAAAAAAAGAAGTTTGAGTTCAACCGATGAGTAGATTTAACTGATGTATAGAAGTTTGAGTTTAATAAGTAAATGTGTAGATTTAAAAGCAAATTACTTACCTTGAATAAAACTTTTTAAAAGTAAATTAAACCAGTCATTTAACAACCAAAACAGGTATTATTGACATGAAACATTGGTAACTAGACTGAAAATAAAAATGTCTAGGTATAACGTTTTCAAGATTTAATTTTTACTTATGCATTTAATCTTAATATTAGTAAATTTTTGTTGCAGATTTAGCTAACTCAGTAAAGTAGCATTTGTTCACCATGATAGAAATGCTTATTTTCTATAATATGGGGGATGAAAATTATATAAACCAAGTGTTACAAATTGCAATTATAAACAGACTTGTCTGCTTACAAATGGTACAAACTTTGTTGGCCTTTTACCATATATATATATATATATATATATATATATATATATATATATATATATATATAAAACTGTCTTTTGAATGCTTTAATTCTTGAGTCCAGAGCCTGCTAAAATAAATATTTTTCTAGAGGCAGTAATTAAGTACAATATAGCTGGAAATGTGAAACATGGTTTCAGCCTTTTAAGGACCTAGGGAGATTCACTTAGTCTTTGCTGAATAAATTTTAGTTTGCATGTCTTGGAAATCATTCTACATACAGTGTTATACTTTGAGAAAATCCAAAATAGAGTATATATAAGTGTCTATCAAGATTAATAAAATGTGTGATTGTCTAAGTGACAAGATATATTATTATATTATTTGTAGAGAACTAAAATTTTTCTGAATAACCTTATAAAGAACTGAATATCATTTTAAGCTTTTTTTTTTACTATATAAGTAATTGATTAAGTCATGCCATTTTTCTCCTTTTAAGTTTATAGGTTGTCACCCTTTAGTTTATCCCTTGAATCTTGATGCTTTTATTATCTATTCTAGTATTATAGGAATATTCATTAATTGACAATATTGGTTATGTTTATAAAGTAAAACCTTTATTGCAATTAGTAAGCTTTTTTATAACCTTGGAAGTATTTTGTAACATTTAATACTTGTTTGAAATGGTTTATATTAAGTTGATTCTATGCAACCTTGGGATAATATGTAAACAACTGCACTATTAGGAAGATATTAAAGTAGAGGCTATATTTACAGTGTCGTCTTTCAAATCTAGCTATGCTGTAAACTGATGTTTGCTGTATGCTCCTCCTGATTTGAAATAGATGAAAGAAAATGAACCTATTATCACCATGGTTCACACAATGATTGAGAACTCGGCGCTAAGACCCCAACTGTACCAGCAAGTAAGGTCTTGGACAGTGAATGATACTGCTTTATCATCTGCAAAATCCCTCAGTGACAGTTTTGGTTTATCCTCAGAGTTACTCATAACATTAGTCTTTTTCTTATTCCATTCTTTGTTTCTGTCTTTTTGGAAAAAACGCAATTCATCCGTGCTTTTCAAGATGCTGCAGTTCTTAGCATGGCTTTGCTGAACATTTCGCTGTTGGATATTAAGTGTGCCATTTTCCTGAAGTTTTTGTGCAGAGTATTTGATTGATATGTACTTGGAGGTCTGCAGTACACTTGCAAAATTTTTACGAACTTGCCGTTAATTTTGATTAACTCTAAAAGCATAACTGATTTTTAGGGAAAACTTTAAAAAATATTTTTTTCCTTTCAGGGGCTGCCTCCCTACCCCACCCCACCCCACCCCAATGTTTTAGGAATAGATTATATTTGTATGGGAGTTATTTAAAGGTTGTTTATGTACTGTGGTATGGTAAAAACTAAAGATAGCCATTTCTTACCATACTGGGAGTATCTTCTCCCCGTATTCTTTTCCCTCTTATGTAGTAGTCATCATGATCATCATATCTTACCCCATTCTTTTCCCTAACTCAAAATATGTGCCATGGAGTTGGCTGGCTTTAATTTAGGACCTTGGTAATCTGCAGATCTGCAAAAGAAGTCATGTTATACATTCCTCTCCAGTTTTTTTGTATTTCATGGTCTAAATGTTCTTAGCTGTGTGTTTTGCAACATCAGCTTCTTCCACTTCAACCCCCTCAAATAACTGTGGCCTACGACCTGTTACAGTATTTTAAAAATCATACAGAGGGAGAAAATTAACTAACATGAAAAATGAATATATATTTTGATTAAAATATGTAAAAGCACCTGGTAAAAAGAAGCACCTTGAGCTCGCACTGGCTTTAAAGGCCTCTGGTTTGCACCGGGCGCCTTGAGGGTCTGCATCATGGGCCTTGTAAACTGGGAGACTGAAACAGTTGGTGGGTGGGTGACTCATTTCTGAGCACAGTTTTCAAAACATTTAAAGTATGTTATGTGACTGAGCATAGTTTTTAATTAGCAATAAGGAGATAAAGTACTAAATATTTAAAGTTAAACAGCTTTTCTTTTCAAAAGAAAATGGAATCTTACCACTCCTTTTAAAGTCACCAGATTTTAGAATCTTGACACTTCATTCCAAAAAGCCACACTGACAGCCTTAGCACTTATTCTGGAATTGATACCTTTTTCAGTGTCTGAAGCTGTCAGCTTATAATTTTATATGATGCTGATTGATGTGAGATCAAAGGCCTTCTGTTTTAATAGGTTATGGTTTCATTTTTCACATTTTGTATATTTACAGTAAGAATGAGAGCTGGGATTTTCTGTTCCATTTGGTTTGGTTTTTCTTTTTTTATATTGATCGGTAATCAAGGTTGATGGTGCAGAAGTCATTGCTGATTGAAATCACTCAGTTGCACTAAAAGTTCTTACTGGAGTCCTTCAAAAATGTGGAGGTATCTGAGACTGGTCTTATATAGCATCAGTAACCTTGAATACTGAAAGTAATAGATTCATATAAACATATTTCCTCATCTTGATACTTGAAAGAAAACAACCTGATATTGTATAGAACAGGAAGATCTGAATGTGTAACAGCAGCAGCCATGCGTGGGTATGACATGGGCAGCCAGGTAATGAATATTGACTGTCAGTGCTATCAAATCTAGGGAGTTTTTAGATGATACTTTTCTTTAATCAGCCAGTAGTAAAGTACTTAATTATGGCCGAGCATCATTGGTAGATAAAAGTGACAGATGCATTTCTTAAACTCTGTTAATATAAACTTCTGTAAATTGAAATTACATCTTTTTTTTTTCCTCCAGATTTCCATTATCATGTTATTATTCAAAGAAAACCTTTGTGAAAGTTTATATTGTACACCTGATGGTTTGCTTTTCTGACATTGCATTGCAATGCTGTGTTAATAGGTTCCTGAAATTTAGCTGAAAATAAAGTGGCAATATAGTGTTTTATGACCAGTTTTTCTGAATCATAGCCATTCAGGTTTTCTCTCAGGAGAACCTCTGTGTTTACATCTTCCTAGAAGAAGGAGGACACCTGAGAAATTACCTGGGCAGTAATTTTTTTTTTTTTTTAATTTTTTGGCTGTACCACACAGCGTACAGGATCGAGTTCCCCGACTAGGGATCGAACCCACACCATACAGTGGAAGCGTGGAGTCTTAACCACTGGACCACCAGGGAAGTCCCAGTAATTTTCTTAAAATTAGTCAAAAAAAAGAACCTAAAACTGAATCAAAACAAATGCTAAATGAGCTTCAAGTTGAAAAACTCCTCTGCGTTTATTAATCATTCTACCACCTTTCACGAGTACAGTTTTGTACCAGAATTTTTTTTTTTTTTTTTTTTGCGGTACGCGGGCCTCTCACTGTTGTGGCCTCTCCCGTTGCGGAGCACAGGCTCCGGACGCGCAGGCTTAACGGCCATGGCTCACGGGCCCAGCCGGTCCTCGGCATGTGGGATCTTCCCGGACCGGGGCACGAACTCATGTCCCCTGCATCAGCAGGCGGACTCTCAACCACTGTGCCACCAGGGAAGCTCATGTACCAGAATTTTTATAACATACTTAATATCAGTGAAATTAGTCACATGATAAATAATTGCTTTAAAGGTTACAGACTAATTAGCAAATACATACAGTCCAACGAGCATTTTTGAGTTTTCATAGAAATTAAAGTCTAATTTTATCAAATATTGCCCCAAAAGTATTTTTTTGTGTTTTGTATATATATTCATATGCTTTTAAAATATATATACACATATATATATTTCACATACTTAAAAAGGGATACTATAGAAAGTTGAATTTTAATTGGCAAAAGTGATTTTGTTTTAACTTAATGCCAAACCAGTTTTTAAAAAGATTAAAAGATACCTTACTATGAAAAAGTTCTGACTTTCTAAATATAATATACATATCCTTATATAGTCAGTAGTCTGTATAATACGCTTCTCAGATTGAAGCTTGAGCACTGCTCAAGCTTATATAATTACTATGTAGCCCCCTTTCACTTACTTTTCTAGTGTTGCTGAGGTACCTCAAACAAACGTATTCAAATTCAGAGATTTTTTGCTAAAGATGAGTTTGAAAAATGCTAAAAAGTATTGCCATGAAACATTATTTCATGCAGAACTTGAGTTAATTAGAATATTCATGAAATTACATTTTTCTTATTAGTAGGATTTTCATATTGAGGACAAAATAGTAAACTTCAATTCTAGATGGAAATTTTTTAAATAAATTATATTCAGGAATTCCCTGGCTGTCCAGTGGTTAGGACTCTGCGCTTTCACTGCCATGGCCCGGGTTCAGTCGCTGGTCGGGGAACTAAGATCCCACAAGCCATGCGGCATGGCCAAAAAATAAATTTAAAAAAAAAATTATATTCATCTCTTCTTAAGAAAAACTTCAGTAATTATTATCAGTAATGGGAAATAGGCCATGCTTAAAAGTTAATTATTTAAAGAATAATCTTGTTTTCTTATGCTTTCCTTCTGACAGGCAAAAGAAATGAATTCAATATAGTGGAAGGTTGATTATTTTAAGATTTTTATTATTTGATATTTAATTATCTTTATTGAATAAGTTGATAAAAGGTTTAAATAAATTTTCATTGGTACCAAAAATATAGGTACAGCAAAATAAATCTAATATATATGTGTAATATTATTTCTATGGCTTTAAGGAGATACCACTCTAAAGTTATAAGTACACAGTACACATCTTTCTTTTTTATAATATGGCAACTGATATGAAAATGAATATGCAGTAAGATTCCTTAAATAAAAATATTAAACCATTACCCTAAATATTTCTTACAAATTCTAAGTTTCCATTTTAAAATACTTGTCTTTTTTTCTTTTGACCGTGGGATATAGGGTACAAAGCATATTTTAATCTAGATATAGCACTAGCCACTAGTTATGTTCAAATTATGCATTCCGTGGTTTAGTAAAGCTGTTTGGCGTTTAACTTTAAATATTAAATAAGCAAAGTATATGTAGACATTTAGTAGCTAAGGCTTTACATCTTTTATTTCTTAAAAATGAGAAATACTGATTTTAGCATTATCTCACATTTTTTATTCTGGATCTAAGCATTTTAAAACTTATTTTTCATTTCTTCCTTTTTTCAAGTGGGAATATAAATTATTTTCTTGGTTCTAGGTGCTTTAATTTAGAATGACAATTGACACTTCTCAGGACATATTCAGTGGTCTTTATTTTAAAATAGTGCACAAGTATTCTGACTTTTGTCATTAAATTCATTTTTCATGTGATGTTCACTTCTATGAAAGTTTTGTGGCTTAATAATCACTGTGTATACCCCTAAGTAGTCACAGAATCATTTGCATGAGGTACGTGAAAGCAGTGTCTTGAAGTGAAACATGGAAATCCAGGATTTATTATTGTATGTTTGGAATGCTTACATTTTTAATCTCCTGATTCCCACATTCCTAGACCCACTTAAAGTTATCTGCTGTTTAAATTATGCCTCTTGAGATGTAAATGTCAAGCAGTATTTTACAGACAGGTCATACATAGTTGTAACTTTTACATTCTTGTGCATTTGTATATGTATATACGAAATTTAATTTTCCAATCTAGAATGTAGTTGGGATACATTACTCCTATCCCCACTTGGAGAAAAAGTATACCATTTAGCAAACATGCAATGAGCCCCAATTACATTTTCCTACTATGTTTTTGTTACTGTCTAGCAGACAATATAAAGTTAAAAGACAAGAGAGATAGTGCAGTTTTGCCTGCAGAGGCGCTATGATGTGACCTGGAGTATAACTGATTGGGATGGCTTATTGAAATCTTGGTAAACACCATCAGAAATGAGGATTTGCTTGACCAAAAGATATTTGGAAGAAGCTGAAAAAAGGATGTTTAAATACACTGAATAATAATTCACTACAATATAATGAAGCAAATGGTGTCAGCAAACACATAACCAACTTTTTATGCAATTTGACTGTCCATAGTTTATAACGTAGGCTTTTAGTTTTAAGAGGTTTTTGAGTGCTTTACCCCTTTTCGATTAAACCCATCCTTTTCTTCCATTATCTTTTAGTTCTTAAGACAGAGGAACAAGATAAGTCTATATTGTGTATGTGTGTTTATATATTATGTATATGTATACAACGTGTTATAGGTTTTGTTAATAATATTGTACTAAGATGTGTTGGCATCTGAGTGTACACATACACAGTTGTGTGATTATGTGTATACCGTGAAGGTACGGTTTTGACTGTTGAAATATGCCTGATTCAAAATTTGATTCAACACAGTTGCTACGATTGTATTTGTCAATTTTTCATTTAAATAATGTGTGTCTCGCAAATGGAAAATGTAAGGTGCTGTATGATTTTGTTTGGCCAGCTTATTATTTTGTTTGACAAGCCTAAGTTAACATCATTCTTATGTATCTTGCATATTGTATCACTGTTAAATAATTTTCTATTTTTGTAATGATCTGTGTTTGAATTAAACTTCTAAAAGTATAAGAATCATTAAAAACCCATTTTTGTTACTGTTATATAAATCTAAAATATTAACTATAAGCTAATTAAATGTGTATTTTTAAAATTATTTTTAAAGTTGTTCTATGACATTTTCCCTTATAGCTGTCACAGGATGAATGTAGAGGCACATTATACAAATACAGACCTGAAGAAGTAGATATTGATGTACGTATTAGCATGCGATATATTATCAATGCTCTGTCATACTCTCTGGCAAAACACTGGAACTAAGCATGACAAAAAATTTCCTCTTCCTCTCCCGCCGTCCAAAATGACATCAAATAAGTAACGTTTTCTTCTTTTGCGCCAATTAAATCCTCACTTCCTGATTTATTCCCTGCCCACCCCACGCCCGTAGCAGCTGAACATAATTTAAAATCATTTAAATGAAAGTAAAGACTATTTCTTATATAAAATTATGCAGGATTGGAGACAAAGTAAAATTGTCTGTCATCTAGAGAAAGTATTAGCCTCAAGAAATTCTGTCACTGCATCCTTTGTTATTGTTGTTAATCATATTTTACATCACTGACGTCCCTATTTATATCTCATTCTTCCCTCCTTTCCCCTGGTTTTATTCCATTGACTTGTACCTCCTTCTCATTTCAGTTGTATCCCATCTGATGTAGCTTGAGTTGTGTTGTCTAACAAAGTTAAGGTGGTTACTTTTTTTTTTTTTTTTTTGCGGTACGCGGGCCTCTCACTGTTGTGGCCTCTCCCGTTGCGGAGCACAGGCTCCGGACGCGCAGGCCCAGCGGCCATGGCTCACGGGCCCAGCTGCTCCGCGGCATGTGGGATCTTCCCGGACCGGGGCACGAACCCGTGTCCCCTGCTTCGGCAGGCAGACTCTCAACCACTGCACCACCAGGGAAGCCCAAGGTGGTTACTTTAATGGATAAATGGCAAAGAAAGTGGAATCTCAAATTTCTTGCTTTCTTATCATTATGCAGTAACGTTTGGGACATAGTTACAGTTTGTCCAGGGTTTTTATTTTCAGACATGCAGTGAACTGGTTTATTGCGGGATTGAAATTTTATTAAAGTACCCGCTCATATTTTTGTAATTTAATAAATTGGGGTATTACCAAGAATTTAAAACATTAAAACTATTGAAAGTGATTTTTCTCCATTAGCAATGTTTTTAGTTAGAAGCGATTTTTCTGAAGAACATAAGAACATAATTTTAAAAATATAAAAACAGAATCCAGTCTGTGTTCTAATTAAGGACTGCATAAGTTACTTAACCTATCCAGCAGTTTGTAGAGAAAATATCTTAACCACATTAAAATGATTCATTAAAGTTATATGAGACTGCCTGATTACTAAGAATCTTTTGAATTATGTAGGTTAAATAGTATGGTTGAAATGCTTTTTCACTCTATATGCATTTTTTAAGCATTCTATCTTTAAAGGCTATATTTTAGTTTTTATTTTACTGATTGAAATAAAGACTGACCTAATTAGCTATTCCATGGCTGTTTTAAATGTGTTTTTTTTATTATGCCTAAATCCAATTACAGGGAAAATTAAAAATTGCTAACAAAAGATGTCTTCTCTTGTAACCTAGGTCAAGTTAAGCCGATTATGCGAGCAAGATAAAGTGGTACATGCTCTGGAAGAGAAACTTCAGCAGCTCCACAAGGAGAAAGTAGGACAATTATGTTTATTATCTACAATTGATGTTACTTTATATCACTATTATCAGGACACTGATAACTAAAGTAAAAAAGAATTAATTCGATGATGCAGAATATTAAGTGTAATCATTTTTATTATAATAGTACACGCTTGAGCAAGCTTTGCTGTCAGCCAGCCAAGAGATAGAAATGAATGCAGATAACCCAGCAGCCATTCAGACCGTGGTGTTACAGAGGGACGATTTACAAAATGGACTGCTTAGCACATGTCGAGAACTCTCTCGAGCCACTGCCGTAAGTAGCAGATTTTCTGTCCTAGTGAGAGTCACTGGAATGTTACGTAGTTCTTTTTTTTTTTTCTATTTATTTATATCTCTATTTAAGTGGGCTTTCTTTAGGATTTTTCTTTATTATAACAAAAATTTAATTTGTTATTAGTTAATAATAACAAAAACAAAGGGTGGTCTTTGTTTTTTTTAATTAGTGGGGCTTTTGTTCTTTGTGAAATAGTTTTACAGAGAAGATAAATACACCTGGTTATATATTATGAAAATGAAAAGTTCTTAAGAATGTTAAAATTTATTGTGTTAAGAAAATAAATGTTTTATTATAATAATTTTTGGAAGGTAGTAATTGGATTCATTTAACCACCCATTTCAATTATAGGCTCCTGTGAAATGCTTTTAAGATGCTGTCAACATTACCATTTTATAGCTACAGTGTGATCTAAGTTTAGATGATAGTTTTGAGTGAGAAATATAATTAGCAGAATCTTTTAACCCATAGTCAAGTTACTTGATGAAGAGTCTCTTCGGATTACCAAATCTAAAAGTCTTACTTAGGGCTTCCCTGGTGGCGCAGTGGTTGAGAGTCCACCTGCTGATGCAGGGGACACGGGTTCGTGCCCCGGTCCGGGAAGATCCCACATGCTGCGGAGCGGCTGGGCCCGTGAGCCATGGCCGCTGGGCCTGCGCATCCGGAGCCTGTGCTCCGCAGCGGGAGAGGCCACAACAGTGAGAGGCCCGCGTACTGCAAAAAAAATAAATAAATAAAAATAGAATAAAAGTCTTACTTAGAGTATATAAATTGAGTGTTTTATGAGCTTAAACAGTCTACTTTAGATCCTGTGATGTCATCATTTCTAAAGACAGTAAGAGCACCCGCCCAAGCAGCCCTTTGAAAGGGGAAAAAACCACCTGTTATAGAAAACTGCTAACACACCCTTGTCTGTACCTTCAGTGGGCTGTTTAGGGGGCAGCTACCTTTTAAGAAAGTCCACAGACAGTATAGCTTAACTAAGAGAGGTCTTTCCAACTGCGAAGCCACCAGAATCTCAACATGACTTCAATTCTAAACACTAAATTCACATTCCAAACATGAACTGTTTTTAAAGGAATATGCCATGGTTTTATATAAATCAAAACTTGGTTTTTGTGCCTCTTAAGTACCTTATATTTAATATACTTATTCTTTTTAAAAAAAAAATACTATTATTGGAACTTCCCTGTTGGCGCAGTGGTTAAGAATCCGCCTGCCAATGCAGGGGACGTGGATTCCATCCCTGGTCCGGGAAGATCCCACATGCCAGGGAGCAACTAATCCCATTTACCACAACTACTGAGCCCGCATGTCGCAACTACTGATCCTGTGTGCTGCAGCTACTGAAGCCTGTGCGCCTAGAGCCCATGCTCCGCAACAAGAGAAGCCACCGCAACGAGAAGCCCGTGCACTGCAATGAAGAGTGGCCCCCGCTCACCACAACTAAAGCCCACACACAGCAACAAAGACCCAACCCAGCCCCCCCCCCAAAAAAATGTGATGAATGATTGAACTGAATGACTTACCCAACATTACAAAGCAAATAAATGCAATGCCCAGAGGTCAAATGCAGGTCTTCTAACCATAGTCCTGAAGACTTAGATCTACATGGCTTTTTATAATATCATCATAGAGAAACTATATGAACCTAAAATGTTGTCTGCAAGCGAGAAGTCATTTAGTTCGTCAGTGATGGGTAAGATTTGGAAGAAAGAGGAAGTCCACACAGGACAAAATGCTCTGAACCATAGCCCAGAGATGAGAATGTGCAGGATATGTTTGGAGAAGCAAAAAATAGAACTGACTGGCTGACTGAAATAGAGGATGCGGATTATGAGATAAGAAAGGGGAAGAGGGGTTAAGCTGTCAGTTCCAAGCTAATGAAAAGCTCAGTATCCCTGTGACAACCTGAGTCAAATCAAAATTAAGTTAGAAACTATTTCATGATGTCATGTCTGTTACGGAAAGTTCTAGGGATGTACAATGTTCCATTAAACTGTTACTTCTTCCCTTACCAAATAGGTTTCATAACTTAAATATGATTAGTAGGCTTAGAATTTGCTCCATCCCAAGGTAACTTCAGTTGTGATGGAAGTTTTATCAGAATATGTTCAAAGAAATTAATTATGTTTGAGTATCTCATTTTCTGGTTGTTATCCCATATAATCACTTTCCTGGGGTTTTTTTTCTTTGCCTTTAGCATTATTTCTTTGCCTTTGCCTTTAGCATTATTCAGTGGTCATTACAAACCCTCAATATGTTCTTCTAAGACATGTTTTAATGCATAGAATACAAAGCATGTTATTTGTGCCTTTATGTAAACATACTCATTTTGTAGCTTAAGGCTATAAATGGTGTGTTTATAACAACATACTGGACATATGGTTGGCACTCAATGGATGTTGATTAGACATAAATTTGAACTACATTTATGCCAGCAGAATCCCAAAGGATTCCTCTGATTCTTTCACAGTTGATTTGGGGCCTTGGTTCAAATCCAAGCCTTGAGTTATAAAAGATACAACATAAGAGGTATAACATTAAGGCCTCCATAGATCAAAGCCTTGATTCTGAGAACATCTTCTCCTCACCTGGTCGGCCACTGAGGTATTAAAACTAAGATTAACACAAGGTAAACATGTAAAGCAGTGTTCCCTTTGTGTTTGATTTAATTCTTTTTTTTTAAATTTATTTATTTATTTTATTTTTGGCTGCATTGGGTCTTTGTTGCTGCACCGGGCTTTCTCTAGTTGTGGCGAGCAGGGGCTACCCTTTGTTGTGGTGTGCAGGCTTCTCATTGCGGTGGCTTCTCTTGTCGCACAGCGCGGGCTCTAGATGCGCGAGCTTCAGTAGTTGTGGCTCGCAGGCTCTAGAGCACAGTCTCAGTAGTTGCGGCGCACAGGCTTAGTTGCTCCGCAGCATGTGGGATCTTCCTGGACCAGAGATTGAACCCTTGTCCCTGCATTGGCAGCCGGATTCTTAACCACTGTGCCACCAGGGAAGTCCTTGATTTAATTCCTGATGCAGCATCTCCTCTCCCTAAGCCCCACCCACCAGACACACACATGCTTTAAGCATATAATGACTTTGTGTGCTCTCCTGGCCTCTACTTCTTTTTTTCTTTCTTTCATTTTAATTTTTTAAATTTTATTCTACTTCTTTTTAACCTAAGCCTGATTAGTGAGAAAAATTTTTATAGCAGTCAGTTATACCTTGAAAGTTTTCAATGTGTTGCTGTCTTTGCTTAGGTTTTCTTCTGAAAGCAGAGCCTGGGATGAGGACCTGGGCTCAGAAAGTTTATTTGGGAGCGATTACAGGAAGCTGAAGTGAGGGAGGGAGTGTGGAGAATGAGACAGGGAGGGAGAAAAGCCAATAGAGGTTTCATTTCTGAGTTGGTCACCGCTGTGGGTGACCCTCAGGGGACTGTCTGAGGAAATGAGCTGAGAATGTTTGAACATGAGAATGTTTCCGAATTTTCCGCTGAGAGGCGGAGAGGCTAGGGTATCTATCACTCCTTGGTCGAAGTTGCCCCGGGGTTCTTAATTCACCCACATTTCCAATCCGCCTTAGCTAATTGACCACGAACGCTGGCACACGTGGAGCTGAACCACAGTTTCTTGAAATCAGGTGGGCAGAGGGCATAAACATCTGCTGCAGTCACCTCTCTTGGGGAGTTTACATTAGGCCTTGTCTCTAACTGTAAGAGAAATATCCTCATGCTTTATCCGCTTAACAGGTGCTGCTTTTATTCTTTCCGACAATTCAAGGAGCCAGGTAAAGCAGACGCCATGCACATGTCTTAGATGAGAATGTGGGGCTCATCCAATAAAATATATTTGTATTTCTATATTTTGTACATATATTGTCTGGTTTGGTCCTTAAGCAAATGCTTTGCAAAATAGATATAATTATTATCTCTATTTTATTTTCATTTTTATTACCTCCATTGCACAGATGAAGAAGAAACTCAGGTTCATAGAGGTTAAATGACTTGCGAAAGTGACATAGCCAATACGAAAAAGTCAACACCTAAATCAAGGACTTTTTAAATTCTAGGGCTTCTGTACTTTGTATTCCACTTCACTGTCTGTGTGGTCACTAATTTGTACTTTCTGAAACTTGGAATCAAATCTAGATTCTCTTACTCAGAAATCTCAACTTGGGATTTCATAGTTCAATCCTGGTTTTGGCACCAAAATAATTAATTAGTTAATTAATTAAAATTGGACTTTCAGATATCAGAAAACAAGTATAAAGGCCCCCAGTCATCCCGAATGGCTGGTAGATGGCTTATGCATTTATCTACTGCAGAATAGGACCAATATATGAAATAATAGTAAATACTGTGAATATTTCTGGAGTTTATTGAGTGCCAGGTTCCATTATAAATGCTTTTACATGTACTTAAGCCACATAATAACCCTTTGACAAGGGCACTATTATTACTATGTTAAAAATGGAAAACTGAAGGACAGAGAGATTGCCCAGGGTTACGTAGTGAATAAGCATTATGTATAGACTTCCATTAAACTTATTTATGTTTTAAACCGGCTTCTGCATGGGAGGGCCATGAGTAAATGGAGATTTTAGACTAGAATGGATAAACTTAAAGGGGCAAGGGAGGAGGACAAATGAACCTCCTTGAGGAGAAGCTTGCACATTAAATGTTTTCATATTCTCATTCTCAGTGAAACAAAGAGCTACTGAGAATTATGGTGACAGCAAAGTGTGTTTTTTTTTTTTACAGAAGATCTGTTGACATCTATGAATTGTCACGAATACGCTTTGAAAGATTTCAAGATAGTTTTTAAATACCCTGGTCATTTCATGATCACAATACTGCATTCCCAGAAATAGAGACAGTCAGGTGTGATACACCTCCTGATGTGCTGCAGTGGAAAGTACCCAGCAACACTTGTGAGGTTTGGAAAATCAAATGTGAATCTCAGCAAGCCTCAATATCCAACTAGGAGTTTATAGGAAACACAGGAAACAGAAGAGCAAACTAAGCAATACCACAGGAATTCAATTAACAAAATCTAGCCTCGGAGAAATTCTACAGAACAAGTTCTGTAGAATTCTCTTCAACAAATAAGTAGCAAGGGAATAAAGACGGGGGTGTAGGGAAATCATTATAGTTAAAAATATTTTTTAGGAAATTCCCTGGCAATCCAGTGGTTAGGACTTGGCACTCTCACTGCTGGGGCCCCAGGTTCTATCCCAGGTTGGGAAACTAAGATCCCACAAGCCTTGCGGTGCCACCACAAATATATATATATATATTTTTTAATATTTTTTAGAGGAATACATATTAATGATTTAAATAAGTAAGAATTTGCCTGTTATTTTCATTTCTTTTCTTTAGAAATGCATACTGATTTATAAATGAAATGATATGATGGCTGGTGTTTGCTTTCAAATAATCTCACAAGGATAGAAAATGGATGCTGTAGATGAAACCAAATTGGCCACGTATTGATAACTATTGAATTAGGGTGCTAGTGGGCTACTTTTGTTTATATTTGGAAATGCCATTGTGTATGTCTGCGAAAGGTTAAAAGAAAATTCACAAAAATGCTAACAAAAGGGTAGCATAATAATAGGTCTTTTTTTTCATCTTATCCTGTATTCTAATTTTTCTACTTTTTTAAAATTTATTTTATTTTTGGCTGCGTTGGGTCTTTGTTGCTGCGCGTGGGCTTTCTCTAGTTGTGGCGAGTGGCAGCTACTCTTCGTTGGGGTGTGTGGGTTTCTCATTGCAGTGGCTTCTCTTGTTGCGGAGCACGGGTTCTAGGCACACAGGCTTCAGTAGTTGTGGCGCATGGGCTCCGTAGTTGTGGTTTGCGGGCTCTAGAGCGCTGGCTCAGTAGTTGTGGCGCAGGGGCTTAGTTGCTCTGCAGCATGTGGGATCTTCCCGGACCACAGCTCAAACCCGTGTCCCCTGCATTGGCAGGAGGATTCTTAACCACTGCGCCACCAGGGAAGCCCTTTCTACTTTTATAAGTATAAAAATTTATTATATCTTCAATTTGTACAGTAAAAAGTAACGACTTTCTTTGAGATGGAATATTGTTTTGTTTCAAAGAGAAGATTAGAAGAGAAACTAAATATATGAGTTAATGATTATATTTAGCCAATGAGTTAAAGATTATAAGTAGTCAAAACAGATGACTATAATTGTTATCGTAAACTAGAAATTTAAAATAAAGGTGGCTCTATAACCATGCCTGATTTAGTTGAACCTCACTTTATACCGTTTGAATTTGGTCCCTTGCAACATCTTTTTTGGTTTAAAAAAGCCAGTATTGGGGAATTCCCTTGTGGTCCAGTGGTTAGGACTCCACGCTTCCACTGCAGGGAGCCCAGGTTTTATCCCTGGTGAGGGGAACCAAAATCCTGCAAGCCGCGCAGCGTGGCCAAATAAATAAATAAATATTTAAAAGCCAATATAGTAGTCATTATTAGATAGTATAGTAAGATATGTGCTTAGTAAATAGTGATTTTTATTTGAGATGCAGTTATGTAGTAAGGCAAGTATAAAATCATAAAAGGCCTTCTTTTTTTAAAAAAATTATTCAAAGTACTAAACACATTCTTAAAAATCTATGGCAAGAAATTTCTACATCCTGAAGGTAAAAACGAAATCAGATTGACTTTATCTTGACTGATCTCAAAAATCAACTGCTTCTAATACCCAGTTGACAGAATTGTTATTGTTGAGTGGTAGTGGCCAAAATTAATATTTTTTGTGCCTAATCCCCAAAACATAACAGTAAATTTACATAGCGCAGTATTTTAATTATCCAAGGTTTAGCAGTGGACATTAATCTGTAATATTTAAAATCGAAGAGTTGGCGCTTAAGAAGCTAATAGTCACATATCTATGTTATCGCCTCGTCTCTATTTTGAAACAGAAAATCTACTGCCAATTCCTTACCAAAGCCTTATGCTCCATTTTTTTTTTTTCTTCAGAACCTTTTTTATTCTTCTGACCACCAGAGAAGGTCAGCTTGAACCAAAACAAGCTGAAATAGCCTCAGAAGGCCCACCTCATTACACACAACAGGGCAAAACCTGAAGTGAAGCCTCAGTTTTTTTCAGAGCAGACTCAGCATGTATTCTTACACAGGTGTCCACTAAAGACTGATCAACAAAGCACCACCACCACAAACATACAAACACTGTTGGGGGCTCCCCCGTGTGTCATTCACGGAGTCCGCCTCTTCCTCAGCCATAAGCAAGCCCTTCCTTGTTCTTTTGCGGGGGAAGGTCCTCCGTGCATAGAGCGATAGACCATTTATTTACTCTGGAACTTGGAAAGGAAGGTGACTCAACTTATTTCCTCCCCTGCATCTGAGATGCAGTCACTTCTCTGAATATGTGAACGGTGATCTGGGAGATAGGTGGTAGAGGGTCCCTCAACAAAGACTCTTCAGGACCAGCCTGTCAGGCTTCTTACGTACTTAATCCTTTGTTTTTCAGAAACCTTTGCACCTGGGCTCCCAAGGGGCAAGCAGGCCCAAAGGAGCGGCCACAGGCCTGGGAGCGAGCGGCCTCTCTGAGCAGTCACCGGGGAGGAGGAGGGGGCAGGGAGGGGCGAGGTGGAGATGCAGGGGGACAGAAATCAGCTGAAACACTCCATGCTGGTTCTGACTCGCTCCATCTCGTGCAGGAAGCTGTAGAACTGAGGCAAGGTTAATTCTATGTATAAATTTTCCGTTTGGGGCTTCCCTGGTGGCGCAGTGATTGAGAGTCCGCCTGCCGATGCAGGGGACACGGGTTCGTGCCCCGGTCCGGGAAGATCCCACATGCCGCGGAGCGGCTGGGCCCGTGAGCCATGGCCGCTGAGCCTGCACGTCCGGAGCCTGTGCTCCGCAACGGGAGAGGCCACAGCAGTGAGAGGCCCACGTACCGCAAAAAGAAGAAAAAAAATTTTTCCGTTTGATTTCCTTTCTTAACCACCAACTTTAATTGTAAAAACATACTTCCCACTTTTTCCAGTTCTCTGCTCCCAGACGTCACTCCAAATGTCCACTCCATATCTATAAGCTGGTTAATCATCAGAGTCTGACCTGTGGCCCATCGAGCAAGGGTGGGAGCATTCTGTTTCCACTTTTCAGAAAAGTAGGTGACTTTCTCTTCACTGAGACTCAGAGTTATGAAATCAGCCTGGACCTGCTCAGCTGTGAGACTCTTCTTCAAGGCACCATTTGAAATCAGGAGGAGGCTCTTCACGATGCTTCTGACGGGGCCGGGGCTGATTTGCTTGGTGGTGGCAAATTCAGAGAGCTGAGCCAGAAACCTTTCCATCTCTTCTGGCTCAGTGAGGCAGTGGAAGAGCACTTCCTTCAGGGCTGAGAACTTCTGCGCGCCCAGCTGGTTCAGCTGCTGCGCATAGCTACCCATGGCCCCGGGCACGGGTCGGGTCCTCTGTGCAGTGCCGGCGGCACATGGCGTCCGCTCAGCCCCACGGACCCCCAGCTCCCGCGCCTCCCCAGACTTCCTCCTTCACGCCGCCCTTCATTTTTTAAATAGAAAACAGAACAGGGACTTCCCTGGTGGCTCAGTGGTCAAGAATCCGCCTGCTAGTACAGGGGACACGGGTTCGAGCCCTGGTCTGGGAAGATCCACATGCCGTGGAGCAGCTAAGCCCGTGCGCCACAACTACTGAGCCTGCGCTCTAGAGCCCACGAGCCACAACTGCTGAGCCCACGTGCCGCAGCTACCGAGGCCACATGCCGCAACTACCGAGCCTGCGTGCTGCAGCTACTGAAGCCTGCACACCTAGAGCCCGTGCTCCGCAACAAGAGAAGCCACCGCAGTGGAGAGTGGCCCCCGCTCGCCACAACTAGAGAAAGCCCGTGTGCAGCAATGAAGACCCAATGCAGACAAATTAATTAATTAAATTTTTTAAAAATCCTCTCTCATCTTTTTGGTAGTCTGGGGTTTCATTGCCTCTGAGGATTACAAACCTACTTGTAGTTTGTTTATTTTTTTCCCTGCGGTGGCCGAGTCTTGCCTCAGTACAGACTATAAAGAAGTAACCACTATTAGAATGTACTTGTTCCAAGCCTTAAACTTGGACTAAGTCAAATTTTTAAAAAGTTTTCTGCCATCCCTCAAGCAACTCCACACATGCACACACACATTTTTTTTTTTAAACCTTTGTTATAGTAGGTCACATTCTCGGAAAAGTACACAGGTTTAACTGCGCAAACATGGCTAACACCCGTAGCAAGACACTGAATTCTACTAACGTGCCAGAAACTTCCCTCCCAGTGATGGCTCCTCCCCAAACACCACTGCCTGACTTTTAAACTCTACATTAGCTTTGCCTGTTTTTCTGTTTTCGTTTTTGTTTTTGCGGTACGCGGGCCTCTCACTGCCGTGGCCTCTCCCGCTACGGAGCACAGGCTCCAGACGCACAGGCTCGGCGGCCGTGGCTCATGGGCCCAGCCGCTCCGCGGCACGTGGGATCTTCCCGGACCGGGGCATGAACCCGTGTCCCCTGCACCGGCAGGCGGACTCTCAACCACTACGCCACCAGGGAAGCCCTAGCTTTGCCTGTTTTTGAACTTAGTATAATCACGTAGTATATACTATTTGGCTTTTTTTAACATTATGAGGTTCATCCACGTGGTTGTAAATTGCAGGATTTAACTCATTCTCTTAACTGTATGGCATGAAGGTCCATGTTTTTATTGAAAGCACTGCTGTGTTTCCTGACTTGTGCCTGTGATTTTAAGATAATTGTATATTTGCAAGTCGTTACCCCTTTTAATTGCCTTAGTGCACCTATATATTATCTTCTTGACAAAAAAGAAGAGTAATCTCATATTTAAAGATTTTAACGTTGTACTTGTATAAGCCACTAAATTCTTTAATGAAATACTCAGCCAGGTGTTAGGAGGACGGATGTTATGCCAGTGCTGCCTCTTTTCTTCCTGTCCCCGTTGACTTGTGTTACCACCCTCCCATAATCATGCTGGAGGAGCCCAGAGGTAAAGGCAGAAACAGGCCCATCAGGATAATGGGACTCAGGCCAACTGGTACAGTACAATGGCAGGACTTTCCAGGTTAGGAAAATTAGAAGTATATTGTGTTTCTTCACCCCTAGAATATTAGTAGAGTAACCTCTACCTCTCAATCTCTATTTTTCCTGTGTTTCTGTAAGAAAGACAAGAATTTCCACCATCCTAAAATGTTCTTGTATTTAGTTGCGTCTGCAGCACCTTTGGTCTCCCCTTGAACTTTTCTACAAAAGAAGCTCAGTGTCAGCCTGGCAATGCCATCTCACTTCATTGCTGGGCTGCCACTGGGTCTGTTATCCTCATTTTACCCTCCCTGAAGCTTTCAAAGGCCCACTATTTAATTTTGCAGTTTTTGTGGTGCTTACAATTTAGAAGATGGCTAGAAGCAATTTTTCTTTTCTTTTTTGGGCACGCCGCATGGCTTGCAGGATCTTAGTTCCCTATCCCGGGATTGAACCTGCGTCCTCAGCAGTGAAAGCGTGGAGTCCTAACCACTAGACTGCCAGGGAATTCCTTTTTTTTTTTTTTTTTTTCCTTTTCTTTCGTTTTGCAGGCAATTTTTCTTGAAGGAGATCAATATCCTTATTGATTCGGGTGAAAACAGTTTGCTGAAGCCAAGTCAGGAGGGTAATATTTACACAATATAAATGAGATTTAAATCTTTAGTCCTTTACCACTTTGCCTTTTTAAAATTTAATTCACTGTGAAATCTGCATAATAACTCCCTAAATTATATAATATAGAGATGATAAAAAAAATCTCCAGTGGTTTATCTCTACTTTTTTAAAAAACGTAATCCAGGGCTTCCCTGGTGGCGCAGTGGTTGAGGGTCCGCCTGCCGATGCAGGGGACACGGGTTTGTGCCCCGGTCCGGGAGCATCCCGCATGCCGCGGAGCGGCTGGGCCCGTGAGCCGTGGCCGCTGGGCCTGTGCGTCTGGAGCCTATGCTCTGCGGCGGAAGAGGCCACAGCAGTGAGAGGCCCGCGTACACAAAAAAAAGAAACAAAAAACAAAAAAACGTAATCCATTGTAAAACCCACTTATGGACTTCCCTGGTGGTGCAGTGGTTAAGAATCCACCTGCCAATGCAGGGGACATGGGTTTGAGCCCTGGTCCGGGAAGATCCCACATGCTGCAGAGCAACTAAGCCCCTGCGCCACAACTACTGAGCCAGCGCTCTAGAGCCTGCGAGCCACAACTACTGAAGCCTGTGCGCTTAAAGCCCGTGGTCCTCAACAAGAGAAGCCACCGCAATAAGAAGCCCGCACACCACAGCAAAGAGTAGCCCCCTGCTCAACGCAATTAGAGAAAGCCCGCCGGCAGCAACGAAGACCCAACGCAGCCATAAATTAATTAATTTTTTAAAAAACTTTATAAGGAGACATCTTAAATTCAAAAAGCAGTTATTCCAAATGGCCCAAATTTTAACACTCATTTTAATTTTTAAAGGTAATTTTCATTGCCTAAGTTTTTAAGCAATTGTAAGCTAGTTGCAGAATATAGAAAATAGAGAACCTCTAGGAATTTGAATATTGCTGCTTTATTTTTTTTTTTAACTGTTAAGATGATTTTCAGTACCTCTCTTCTACATTCAGTACCCTCTTTTCTTATCCCAAAACTATTGCTGTTGTTAAACTAGCATTTCCCAGGGGAGCTTTGCTTAGAGCAGTTCAAGTCAAGAAATCTATGGTCAAGGGAAGTTCTTAGACAAGAGTTACTAATTCATTTTACAACAGCATTCAGTAAACATTTGTTGGTTGTGTCATGTGTGCCAACATCACGCTAGATACTGGTGACAAAATAGTGATCAAATATAGTTCCTGTCCTTAGTTTATCAATTTGACCTCATACCACTCTCTGAAATGTCTGAAGAGTACGTACACTCCTGTGGAATAGCTTCCCTGAAGCAGAATGACATGACAATGTACTTTTGAGCACTTGTAGAATTATTCTATATTAAATAGATGACAGGTGGATAAGGATCAAGTATGAAAGTTTTCTCTGTGATTTGAGGGTTTGGGGGTAGTTCTTTTTCCCCAAAGGAGAAAAGTATAGGTGGGTAGTACCTCTATTGAGTCTCTAGGAACAAAATTCACTAGATTAGTTAGCTGAATTAGCTTCATTACATTACTGTAAATTTATTCTAAGTGAAGTCATGTCAGGCTTCTGGTGTTATTGAAAATCCAGCATGCTAAAATACAACCTATTTAGTGTTTTTATTCCTGGACAAATTTTAATCATGTCAGATAAGAAAGTGCTTTATTTATGCCTCTTCTGCATTTAAAAAAATCACTTTCAAGAAAAATTTAATGTATTACTATGAATAAAATAACACATTTTGGGCTTCCCTGGTGGCGCAGTGGTTGAGAATCTGCCTGCTAATGCAGGGGACACGGGTTCGAGCCCTGGTCCGGGAGGATCCCACATGCCACGGAGCAACTAGGCCCGTGAGCCACAACTACTGAGCCTGCGCGTCTGGAACCTGTGCTCCGCAACAAGAGAGGCCGCGATAGTGAGAGGCCCATGCACCGCGATGAAGAGTGGCCGCCACTTGCGACAACTAGAGAAAGCCCTCGCACAGAAACGAAGACCCAACACAGCAAAAATAAATTAATTAATAAACTCCTACCCCGAACATCTTCTTAAAAAAAAAAAAAACACACATTTTCTCAAAATAAAACTCTTTAGATATTAGAATCAACTGAATATTTTGATGTCATGAATGAATAAATAATAAATAGTTGAGGTGGGTTTGTTTGGGTTTTTTTGGTTGTTTAGGGTTTTTTTTGGGGGGGGGTTAGTAATTTTGAGTATAGCAGCAGCACAATAATAAATAATTCAGTTCCTCAGTAAATTTTTCTTAAATTGAGCAAAAAAGAGGAAAAAAATAAAGGAAAATGAGTTATAAAATTTTTTATGTTGTCCATTGTAAACTACAGGATTAATAACACACCAGCACATTTTCTCCATTAAAGTAATTAAAGCTCTGATTTCAGGAACTGGAACGAGCATGGAGAGAATATGATAAGTTAGAATACGATGTAACTCTCACCAGGAACCAGATGCAAGAGCAGCTAGATCGCCTTGGTGAAATTCAGGTACAGAATTACAATATTTTTACATTGTTTTAACTGGCTTTGACTGGTACTGTACAACCCGTCTTGTTAGCTTCATGCACACCGTTAACAGTTTTTGCATTATTGGCTACCTAACATCTGGGTTTCAATACTTTCAATGATAGGAATCTTACGATCTCACAAAGTAGCTCATCCCTCACTGTTTAAAAGTTCTTTATCCTATTGGGCACATGGTGAGCCCTAGAGTGTTCTGTGCTCCTAGCTAACTATGTCACTTAGCACTGAAGTGTCAAATTATCTTATCCATTCTACATTAAATCCCTCTCATTTATCAAACCATTATTTAGCCTATTGTCTTGACTGCTATTTTATTAGAATAGAGGAAGATGCAGCACCATTTGGCATAAAGAATCCAGTTTTGTGAATAGGCAGATATGGAATGAAGTTCCAGGTGTTTGTTTTCTTATCTATAAAGTTGAAATAACAATACCTGTCTTAAAGTGTTGCCCTGAGGAATGGAAATAATACATATTTAAGAAAATAATAAAAGTCACTTTATGCTTGTGACCCTATGTAAATTTGGTCATCTGCATTGCAAGCCCAGTAGACTCAACAAATCAATACAACAAATAAAGAGTAAGGTTGACTCATAGAATGTCAACTGTCTTCTATGCATGCTGTCCAAAATAGTAACCACCAACCACGTGTAGCTGTTGGGCACTTGCAATGTTGCTAGTGTGACTGAGGAACTGAATTTTTAATTATCTGAATTTAAGTAGCCATGTGTGGTTGTGACTTCTGTACTGAACACTGAAGTTACTAAATACAATAGAAAAAATTGGTAAACATCTAAACCTCAACCAAGGGATCAACAAACTTTTTCTGTGAAAGGCTAGATATTAAATATTTTAGATGTTACAGGTGTATACGCTCTGTCACAAAATCTTTGGTGTTTGGGGGTTTTTAATAACCCCTTAAGATTATAAAATTTATTTTTAGCTCACAGGCCATAAAAAAGAAGCCATGGGCCAAAGCAGTTTGCCAATCCTGATTTAACCTAACAAAAAAAAGCTCATCATGAAAATTTAATAACTATATTATAGGACATAAGAGAAGACCTGAATAAATGGAGAGGTATAATTGCTATACTATGTTCACCGATGGCCTGATTTAACGTTATCATGATGGAAATTCTTCCCATAAGCACAATTCCATTCCAATCAAATTTCCAGAAAAAATTAACAAAATGATTCTATATTTTTAGGGTATAATAAAGACCACAGTAGTTAGACATTTTTTGAAAAAATAAAGAACTAGGAAACACACCTTATGAGAAGTAGCATTGCGCATGTAACCTTAGGCCAGTTACATAACAGCTTTGTACCTCAGTTTCTACAGCTGTAAGATGAAAATAATAATGATACCTACCCCTGTTGGGTTATTATCATGGTTAAATGTGTTGATTTTTTTTGAAGCACTTAGAATAGAACCAGGCAAATAAAACAGACTATATATATAAGTGTTTGTTAAATACATAAGTAAACAATGAAGACATTATAAAAAACTTGAAAAATGACATACTAGGAAGAAGTGAAGTATCTTTGACCTCTAAAAATTCAACAAGTCACTGTCTAGATTTGCAAAGAACTTTTTAATTTGGAGAAACAATGCATTAGAAAAATAGACAAAGAACATGAGTAGTTTTAATTAATGGAAAATTTAACTCACATTGCTAACAAGTGTTTGAAAAGTTGATCAGTGTAACTAGTAACCAGAGAAATCGCAAAATAAAAGAAAAATGAGATTTTCATTGTACACCTTTCAGATAGACAAAAATATGTATATTTTTTAAATTAGTGCAAAAGTAATACATATTCTATATGTGCAATTATCTGATTTTTATAGTTTATATTCCCTCCCTATAAGTCTTTATCAGTATTCACATCTCAGGGCTGACATAACTGTTACAGTTATCGTACTTATTTACCTATTTCTTTTATAGTTATATTCTAAAAATGATATTTATCATTTTTGTATTTATCAATAAGAGTCATTAGAGTTTTACTAGAATCTTACTAAGATGATCTTATTTTGGCTTCAGTTAGAGTATTTAGCCTAAGGGACATGAACTAGGGTAGTAAAGAAATAACTTTAGGATAGAGTAAAAATGGCAATAATCAATTTCAAAAACTGAAAATTTGTCCTGCAAATATATTTAACTCTATCAGTAAAAACTCTTCAAATTGCCCTTTCTTTTTTTTGTTTTTTGGCATTTCTCTATGTTCTAGAACTTAAGAGGCTAAAATACTTTCCTTTTTTTCCCCTAAAAATGTTTTGTTTAATTTGGGATTTGTGAGTTTCTGATCTGTTGTGTTTTTGTTTTGTTTTGTTGGTTTTGGTTTGGGGGAGGGTTCCACATTTTTAGTCCCATCTAATCAGTATTCCTTCCTGGGATTGTAAGTAACTCAACACAATGCGTATTGAAAAGATGTGAAATAGTGTGTGTAGGTCTGAAATATTTAATTTTTCTGTTTCTCTGCTTTTTTTCTTTTATCTTTGCCATTGACATTGTAAAATTGAGAAGGTCACACAGATCATATTAAATATTCTTAAAACTTAATCCACTGCAATTCTCATTTTTTAAGTATATAATTAGTGGAATTTATAACTGTATTTAATGATTTTTCCCCCTGTATGTGGTCTGTCCATTTTTACTGATAGACTGAATCAGCAGGAATTCAGCGTGCACAACTTCAGAAAGAACTCTGGAGAATTCAGGATGTCATGGAAGGACTGAGTAAACACAAACAGCAGAGAGGCACTGCAGAAACAGGTACATTAGCTTCATCTTTTATTCTGCACTTATTGACCATAATAATATATCTAAATGGAATAACACATAGAATTGGATTTCTCTTGTTATTTTAATGGATTTTTGACATTAGAAAACAGGCACTTTGTAATATTGAATCAGTACCCAAGTTTATATATAATATAGAAAGCAAAAGTTTGACCAACCACACTCACACAAAAATGAATCATTGTTTTGTGTCTATAATTATAAATGCACACAGTGTTTTGGTTTGGGGAGTTTTTTCCCCACAACAGAAAATGTTGTTTTTCATCAATATGTTTTTTTTCTCCTTAACAATACAATACAATAACAGCTGTGTAAGAATCATTGTATAGATGAACTATAATTTATCCATTTCGGTGTTGATGAACAATGTAGGTTGCTTCCAGGTTGTTGGGTGGGTAGGTGGGGTTTTTTGTTTTTCTTTCATAAGGCATGATGTAACGAACATTACTGTGTACATAATAAACACACCTGCTAGTACTAATGGGTTCTAGGAAATGAGAAATAAGTGCACATTTTTCATTTTGATATGCACAGCCAAATTGCTCTCCTAAAAGATTATATCAAATCATACTTAAACCAGTAGTATTTGAGAAAACCCATTTCCCCATACTCTTGTTTATATTAGATATTTCAGTTTGTATTTTTTAATGTATTGGGGTTTTTAAAATATATTTTATTGAAGTGTGGTTGATTTACAATGTGTTAATTTCTACTGTATAGCAATGTAATGGGTTTTAAATTCAGAAAACAAATGAGGGGTTAGAAACTAAAGACTTTGTTTAAAATAAATGAAATTGTTCCTTTTTTCTGTAGATTTAGGAAGATATGTTTAGTGTAAGTAGTTATATTTTACAATTTTTTTAATAGGCATGATAGGATCAAAGCCTTTCTCAACAGTTAAGTACAAAAATGAGGTAAGTTTGGATTGTTTCTCTAACTATAAATTAATTTATAATTAAAACATGAATTAGAATTTTCTCTACTCATAACAAAAATGTTTTCTAAATATGTTTGAGTTACTGTTTTGATCTTGAAATTTTGCTGGGTCAGTAATTTGATTCTTCTAACAAATGTGATCTTCTTCCCTTTTCTTAGTGGAAAAAAAAATTGAATCACTACTTCTCATCTATGTTAGAACTTTAACATTGTCATACTTTTTCTAATCTAAGTACTTTGAGTATTTATTTATCATTGTTTGGTATGATAAGTTGGCTGTGTATCATGCATACCATAAAGAAATGACAACTACAAAGAGATACTGTCAACCTAGTTGAAAGCATCTGTGGTCTTGAATTTTGTATAAAAGCCAATCAAAAAGAAATGTTCTTTCTTTTCTCTTAAAAATTAGCAAAACAATACAGAGTGAGATTTTTTTAAATGAATTCTTTCCTTTTATTTTTAAAATGAAATACAGTAGTTTCATACATTTGTTTTGATGTTGAGCTTTAGAGTAAAGCTAACCTGTGTGTTACAGAAAAAATTAAATGCAGTCAAATTTAAAACCCAGTTATTGGCTATCATAAACATTTTTTTGTTTTACTTTTTAATATGAGACTCTTGGCTTGGCAGTGTCCCTTTAATTATCTTAAAGTGAATGTAAGTTAACTTACCATTGCAAAGAATTTCGATATACTTAATTCAATATGCTTATCTAAATAAGGTGACTATTCTACAATCTTTAGGAAGAGGAAGTAGTCCCACCTCGTCCTCCACTTCCTCGGTCCTATGACTTTACAGACCAGCCTCCCATAATCCCCCCTCTGCCCAGTGATAGCAGCTCCTTGCTCTGTTATAGCAGGGGCCCAGTCCATCTGCCCGAAGAAAAGAAGATTCACCAAGTTCAAGGATATCCAAGAAATGGATCTCACTGTGTAAGTGGCTGCAATAGCCACAGAATAATCAATCGTACATGCCCTCATTTTTCAAACTTAATTTATTTTAGACTCAAACTTTTTTTTATTATAACACCACTTTTAGCCAGCACTTTTTTGTTCATATATAACATTATCATTTGTTTTTCCTGTTTTAGTTTTACCATTCTTATTTTGTAATATTTTCACAATTTTAATAAAATTTCATAGTTTCTGCTTTTCATGAATATTTTCATAAAGTGGTTACTTTATGTGCCTGTGTTTAAGGAGCCATATTTTAAATATACCATTTCAGGATATTAGAAGCAAAATGATATCTTTAGATCAGAAAGACGCAAGGAAAAGAAGATTCTTACCAGGAATGATCAAAAGGTTGGGATGTGGGCAGTTCAGTCTAGGAAAACTGTTAGAGGATGTGGACATTGCCAAGGAAAGACATTACCCATGGAAACTGGAAAAAAGGAGTTTGGGGATTAAACAAATAAATGTAAAATGTAATAAGCAAGGAGAAGAGAACAAGGAGAAAAGGAATAGGGCTAATTGAGTTAATATGATATAATTATTTTTAGACTTTAGTTTTACTATGATAAAAATGTTCTGATGACTTTGTCCCTAAGAGGAATATTCTTAATTTTAAAATCAAAAGATATGCTGGTTAAAAATCTTTTATAAAGTCTTTTTTTCTACCCTAATTGTAACATATATTAATTGTGTTATACTCAAGATAGCTGACTGAGGCTTTTAATTGTTAGAGTGTGAGTTTTTAGAGATAAACATTTTAAAAGAGACTTTTGCCTTTGTGTGTGTGTTTGTGTGTGATTACATATCTTCCTTTCAAGGGTCCAGATTATAGACTCTACAAGAGTGAACCAGAGTTAACAACAGTGGCAGAAGTTGATGAGTCTAATGGAGAAGAAAAATCAGAATCTGTTTCAGAAATGGAAACTTCTGTTAAAGGTCAGCATTTGAGATATGTTTTATCTCCTGCGTTTTTCAGACACCTTAGAAATAAATTTAGTTTATATGTTGACACAGTACATATACACGTCCACAGTCCCTCATCTGAAACCTTTGGAATCTGATGTGTTTCTGAATTTAGAAGTTTCAGATATTGGGAAGATAACATGACCCATAAACCACATATCAACATGTCATCTCTCTCTGCTGAGACAAATATGGCAAAATGTGGGATTTTTCAGAAAAGTAATTTCTGATCATAACCCACTAGTCAATTTTTTTTTAATAATCTGCTAAAGGGTCATAAAGTAAAGCTTGAAAAATAGTGAGTGGTAATATTCACATAGCTTTTTCCATAATTGGAATATCCTTCTAGGTTTTCTGATGCTGGGTTTTGTGTTGTTGTTGTTTTGGGGTTTTTTTTAATTAGAAAAATACTGCCATCTTGAAAACTTAATATTTATATACCTTTCTCATTCTCATCCAAATCATATATTTTTCTCATTGAAAGTCTTTGTTAACTTTATCTTTTCATACACAGATGTAAGTGAAACAGTCATAGTCTTCATCCTTACCATATTCGTGCATATAATTATAAATACGCAGGAAATATCAGACTGCAAACAAAAGTAAATGTTTTTGGCAAATAGGTAACTAGATACCTGGCCAGTCCTCCACAGATTATAAATGCTGGTTCATATCATTTTAAATATTTTTGAGACGCTTCAACAAGTTGCAGAAAAGTAAAGAGAGGGATGTTCAGGCCAAAAATTACATGAAGGGTAGTGCATTAGTCTGCTCAGGCCACCATAAAAAAATACCATAGACTGAGTGGTTTAAACAACAGAAGTTTATTCTCACAGTTCTGGAGGCTAGAAGTCCCAGACCAAGTTCTGAGAGGGTTTGGTTTCGGGTGAGGACTCTTTTCCTGGCTTGTAGATGCTGCCTCGCTCACATGGCCTTTCCTATGAGTGCCTGTAAATTCTCTGGTATCTCATTTTATAAGGACACTAATCTGTGGGGGCCAGGGCCCCACCCTTATGACCTCATTTAAGCTTAATGACCTCCTTTTAATCCCCATCTCCAAATATAGTCACATCAAGAATTAGGGCTTCAACAGGCATTTTAGGAGGACCAATTCAGTCCATAGCAAGAGGCATCCAGGAAGTAAAGTGGAGCGTGAAAGCCAGCTTTCACCTTGTGACAGGACAAAGCTCAGAGCATGAACAAATTAGGAGTCTGCTAGGAGACCCCCTCAAATAAAGCTGGGGCCCTCTGAGGGTTATACTCTCAGTGAAAACTGATTAACTCAATTTCATCAAAATTTAAAACTTTTGCCCATCAGAATGGAAGAAAATATTATCAGTACATATACCTTACAAAATCCTTGTATCCAGAATATATAAATAACTCTTGCAAATCAGTAATAAAGATAAACAACCCAATAAAAAAGTAGGCAAGGGCTTCCCTGGTGGCGCAGTGGTTGAGAGTCTGCCTGCCGATGCAGGGGACATGGATTCGTGCCCTGGTCCGGGAAGATCCCACATGCCGCGGAGCGGCTGGGCCCGTGAGCCATGGCCGCTGAGCCTGCGCGTCCAGAGCCTGTGCTCCGCAATGGCAGAGGCCACAACAGTGAGAGGCCCGCATACCGCAAAAACAAAACAAAACAAACAAACAAAAAAAAAAGTAGGCAAAAAAAGCCTTGGAGAGTTAACAAACCAGGTATACAAATGGCCAATAAGCACATGGAAAAGCTTACAACTTATTAATCACAAAAGAAATGCAGTTTTAATGCAAATAAAAATCACATTTCACACCTTCTAGAATGGCTAAACTTGAAAGACTGACTACCTAGTGTTGGTTAGGATGTGGAACAATTGGAATTCACACACATTTCTGAGGTGGTATAGGATGGAACAATAGTTTGGCAGTTTCTCATAAAGTTAAACATGCAGTCATCATAGCCAGTAATTCTATATATTTACCTAAGAAAAATGAAAACATAATCCCTCAAAAGACTTATACAAGGGTTGTTATAGCAGCTTTAATTCATAATAGACAAAAACTGGAAGCAGTCATATGTCTGTCAACAAGAGTACGGCTAAACAGGTTGTAATACTTCTCAGCAAAAAACTGATAGATGTATTTAGTCATAACAATGGTATCATCTGAAATGTGTTCTCTAATATGGCTTGAATTCTTCCTGGAAGTTTTTCCTCTTTTAAATTTTGGGTTTTTTTTTTTTTTTTTTAGTATATAATCATAAGCTCTCATCTAATAAATTGTCTGAAGTGTACAGATCGATTACAGTGTAGTTTATTTTGTACCACAAGACTTAAAGTCGGGCTTTTAAAAATGGACCACTGACTAGCATAGTAGAAGGCTTTCCTTTATTTGAACTGTAAAAATTACTTGTAATACATCAGTCCAGCTCTTCACATTCTCAAATATACAACTGTAATAAACACAGAGTTCATAAACCATATTAAAACTTCATTAAGCTGCAGATTGTTTGGTTCATAACCTAAAGGGGCCCTGAATGATTGACCACCATTTGTCTTTGGGGGGAAAATAAGATTTCATTTTTCTACTTAGTTAATGTAACTTTAATGAGCCCAAAGAGAATGATTTTTTTTTCAGCAAACTATTGAGATTTGAATAATTTCTTATTTTACTTGTGTCCTCAGTGGACAATAGTGTATATATTCTGCTTACACAAGATGACTGTGGTACAGATGAATACATTTTATGTGAACTGATCATTAGCTTTTATTGTTGTGTTAATGATTTTGTTTGTGTGTATTGTTTGTTTTCTAATTATAAAAGTAGTGTGTGTTCATTTTAGAAATTTTTCAAAAATGCAAAAGTAAAAGTAACTTCAATTACCTATAGTCAACTATTGTTAACATTGTTAGTGGATTCTTTATTGAGGTGGTGCAGTGTGATTGAAAGAGACCAAATGGGAATTAAGGACATTTAGGTAAATCACTTAACCCTTCTGGCCATAACTTTCCTCATCTCTGTGAGAGGATTAGATTAAGGTACTTTTAACCTGTGAAATATTGTAAATACTTCATGAAGAAGCAGAGCAACAAGGGAAAACGGGCCAAAGCAGAAGCTCTAGCCATGCTGCTGCTAAGCTATATGTACTTGAGGAAGTCAGTTAACCCAGATTCTGCACTTCATTTACCTTCTTTTTTTACAGGGCTGTTGTGAAGATATATGATCCACTGCGTATCATTAAATTTTATAATTTTTTTAATGTCATCTGTTATCATCAGTAGAACTTTATTTCTAAAGCTAACCCTAAATTTGTCTGGTTAGTATCATTGCTGGCTTATTAGGTAAAACAAGTAACAAAAGGTTATTACATTTCCCTGTCTCTTCCTAAACGATACATTTATTTGCCTTCTGATTTTAAAAACCTCAGAGAAAGTCGTTGTTGGCTTAAGTTAGCGGAGCTCCATTAGTTACCTCCTGATTTTATAAATGCTTTATTGTTATCCAGACATTTTTTAATTCCCCATCTCCTACAGTATGCTATGCCTCTTCAAAAATAATATTTTTCTTCCTCATCAACATGTAGGGGCACATATTCATTCTCCAAGTCACTTCGACTTCATGGTAGGAAATATACAAATTTCATGTGGTAAGAACAAAAATCAGACCCATCTAAATACCAGGATAGTTTCTGAAAAGCAAAATCGTACACTATTTAAAAGCCTCAGAAATTGAATATGTCCAAATAAAGCCATGTCATGTGAAGATGTTTTGTAGAACTTAATGCTGTTTTTATTTTTAGGTTCCCACTTTCCTGTTGGAGTAGTCCCTCCAAGAACAAAATCACCAACACCCGAATCTTCGACAATAGCCTCATATGTAACTTTAAGGAAAACTAAGAAGATGATGGATTCAAGAACGGTATTTAATTATACATTAATTTCCAGAAGGATTCTCAACCTATTTATTGCCACCTTGTATATGTTTTAATTTTTAGAGGTTTCTTTCAAAACTTTTTTTTGGGGGGCCATACCACACTGTTTATGGGATCCTTCCCCGACCAGGGATCGAACCTGTGCCTGTGCCCCCTGCAGTGGAAGTGCGGGGTCCTAACCACTAGACCTCCAGGGAATTCCAATCAGAATTGTTTTTTACATACTCTTAAGAAAAATTTAGTAATCTTAATTTTTTAAATTACATTCAGGGAATGAGCACCTCAGAGGACAGGCCTAATCTAGGTTTTCTTTGCTCAGACTCCACATGTGGTCTTTGGGGCACAATTTGTGGAATCTGTTCTCAGATAGCTGCCCTATGTTACCTCTCCTGACACCTCTAAAAATTTCCTTAGGAGAGTGACAGACATGTGCTGTGGTCACCCAAGCGAGTGGACTTCCAAGCCAGCCTGAGTTTGTAGGGCCTTTCCGCTGCAGTAGACTTGGAGTTTGCCAATCCTCTGGTTACAACGAGCAATGTGAATTGAGAATGAGAAGCAAATCCTGTACTTCACACTTTCATCAGAGATCCATTTAATTCAGACTGGCTTTTAACCAGTCTAATCTTGGTCTTCTTGGGAAGATTCTCAAAGGACTTAACTCCCTTTCCGCAAGTACTCTCTAGAAATTTGGGCTGCAAAAGAAATTTTCCTTTTTATCTTTATAAATTCTATTTATTTGCTATGAGATAACTTAAAACTATAAGAAAAGACTGAAAGGTACAACAAATGATAAGATTTATGATTATTCTTGAAAGATATTAAAGTATGGTACAAAGTATATGCCAGAAATTCTGACAGATTTATATATATAAGAAATATAATGGTCCTGTAATACTGCTGTTCATAGAGTTAGGCATTTTTTAGTTTAAAAGGGTGTTTTCTTTGGAAATTATAATGTGAAATAAGGCAACAGAAAAAAAACCTTTAAAAATGCATGTCGAGATCAAACAGAAAGATATTAGTGGATTTATATTATTCTGTAACTATCTTTTTTTTCAAATAACTATCTTTTTTTTTTTTTTTTTTTTTTTTTGCAGTATGCGGGCCTCTCACTGTAGTGGCCTCTCCCTTTGCGGAGCACAGGCTCCAGACGCGCAGGCTCAGCGGCCATGGCTCACGGGCCTAGCTGCTCCGCGGCATGTGGGATCTTCCTGGACCAGGGCACGAACCCGTGTCCCCTGCATTGGCAGGCGGACTCTCAACCACTGCGCCACCAGGGAAGCCCTAAAATAACTATCTTAAATACTACAAGAAAGACTTCTACATAACCAAATACTGGGGGGAAAGTATAGACGACTAGTTACCTAATATTGTACCGGAAAGTCCTTTATAAGCTATACAGATACCAGAAGAAAATACTTGCAGTATAACAGACAAGTTTCATAATATTTGAGGAATTAATATAAATCAGTTATTTTTAGGGTTTTTTTAAATGGAAACTATGTCACAGTAATTCACAAAAATATGAAAATTGCTCAACACTGATAATCATTTTTAAAGTGCTAACTAAAACCCCAGTGAGATACTCTTCTCCAGTTATACTGGCAAAAAGATCTAAAAATTAATATCTGGCATTTTAAAAGAATAGATTTGTACAATACTATAACTTGGAAAAGGAAGTTTCAGTGAGACAACACTTTTGCACAAACACAGAAAAACCAGGAAGAATACATGTTTGTTGTTACTAAAAACAAAAGGAGGGCTTCCCTGGTGGTGCAGTGGTTGAGAGTCCTCCTGCCGATGCAGGGGACACGAGTTCGTGCCCCGGTCCGGGAAGATCCCACATGCCATGGAGCGGCTGGGCCCGTGAGCCATGGCCGCTGAGCCTGCGCGTCCGGAGCCTGTGCTCCGCAACGGGAGAGGCCACAACAGTGAGAGGCCCACATACCGCAAAAAAATAAATAAATAAATAAAAGGAAAGAGTGCTAAAGTAGCCAACTTCCCAATGAGTATCTAGAATTTACCTTTATTTAAAAAAATTTTTTTCACAAAAGCAAATGCTTTGTTTCACAAATGAGAAGCATCATTTCTGCACTCTAAGGCTTTTCATTTTTCATTTTCCTTTCAGTTTCTACGTGAGCTCTTCAAGATATTCTATACAATAGAAAACAGTTCTAGATCTGTAGCTACTGCCCTGCAGACACATTTTAGATTGCAGTGGAGAGAAGAGGACCTTGGCCGTTATCCTGACATACTGCTTAGTCACGGAAATACTTACCTCTGCCCTGGGTTCTTTCCAAAACACCAGCAACTCCACCAATGTCTCAGTCAGTTCCCAGCAGTTCAGTCCAGAGGACACAAAGAAACCTATGCATTCTATTCTATAGATCTTAGAATATGTTTAATCTCTAAAATTTCTATTATATAAAATAAGCTAAAATTTCCTTATGATAGTTATTGATATACTTATTTTCGATCTCATACCAATATTGTTTTATATCTTATTAAGAAAGTGAGAAGTAAGAACTGGTTGTTTAATGTGACTAATATTTTTTTTTTTTTTTTTTTTTTTTTGCGGTACACGGGCCTCTCACTGTTGTGGCCTCTCCCGTTGCAGAGCACAGGCTCTGGACGCGCAGGCTCAGCGGCCATGGCTCATGGGCCCAGGCGCTCTGCGGCATGTGGGATCTTCCCGGACCGGGGCACGAACCCGTGTCCCCTGCATCGGCAGGCGAACTCTCAACCACTGCGCCACCAGGGAAGCCCCTAATGTGACTAATATTTTTAAACCCTTCAGTAAACCATAAAAATGAGCCATGTAGGGCTTCCCTGGTAGCGCAGTGGTTGAGAGTCTGCCTGCCGATGCAGGAGACACGGGTTCGTGCCCCGGTCTGGGAAGATCCCACATGCCGCAGAGCGGCTAGGCCCGTGAGCCATGGCCACTGAGCCTGCGCGTCCGGAGCCTGTGCTCCGCAACGGGAGAGGCCACAACAGTGAGAGGCCTGCGTACCACAAAAAGGAAAAAAAAAGAGCCATGTAAATGTATATATGTATATAAAATATAACCTTCTGATTTATAGAAAATAGATTCTTCCATAGTTTTTCATGAACTAAGGATGTTTTCTCTACCAGTCTTTCCACAGTAAAAAATGTGTGACTTGAAACATTACATTTTTAGTATAATAAAAGAAATTGCTGATTTTTAGAAGCTATGCCCCCTGTTTTCTCCTAGTTTGAGTTTTATACAATTTCCTATCTCAGGGCCGTGGGGTAGGGTCACTCCAGAGCTGCCGTACTTTTTTGTATTTTGTTTTTAAAAACAAGCAAATCCCCTCCTTAAGTTCCTCTTCTCTCCCCTCCCTCCTACCTCTTCTCTCTCTCTCTTTCCATCGCTGATCCTGCATCAGTGCATGCATGAAGTAATCTGCCGTTCTGGTGTTATCTAAATGACATCCAAAACCTCCACTTGAGATTTTGCAAACAAAGTAAACGCATTGCAGGACATTTTTTATTCTAACATACTTTTCAGAAGTTATCCTGTCTTCAGATATTCATCTGTTTGTTTACTTTCAATTTAAAGGAAAGACCAAGAAGTGCAGTGGAACAGCTCTGTTTGGCTGAAAGCACTCGACCTAGGATGACTGTGGAAGAGCAAATGGAAAGAATCAGGAGGCATCAACAAGCATGCTTAAGGGAAAAGAAAAAAGGATTAAACATTATTGGTGCTTTAGACCAGTCACCCTTACCAAGTCCTTCAAATTTAAGGGAAAATCCATTCCGGGTTACCCAGGTATATCAATTGCTTTTACTCATTCTTGTGGGTAAATCTAATATCACTTGAATCTTAGAATCGTAGAGTTACATGGTTGATGGGCTTTTAAATGTCAGCAACATGGATAGTTATATTATTCAACTCTTATAATATGCCAGGACAGCTTAGTAAAATGGAAATAGCCCTGGGTTCAGAAAACCAGAGCTAAATTACTTGTTGGATACCCTCCTATACGTTGTGGACTTAATCTCCTCTACTGTAAATCAAAGAAAGATACAACCTGTCCTATCTACTTCATGGAGATAGTAAGAAGATAAAAGTGTTTTCAACAAATGTAAAATGCCATGCAGGTTAGCAGGATGGTCCCCAGTTCCCCTCTCAATGAAATGTGTATTACTCTGTATACTAATTTAGCCTGACCTAAATTGTAGCGAGAGGGTTTCTAAAGAAAAGTTCTACTATTCATTACATTTTAACTTTAGTCTTATAAAGAGACACCATTCCGTTTCTTATTACTTATTTGTTTGTTTGTTACCCTGATTCATAAATCAGAGCAGACTAAGGAACCTTTCCAGTGGCTTCAGTCTGGTCTATCCCTGTTAGTAGACATGGACCAGCTGAAAGTGATTCCCTGCCATCATAGAAATCCTCTTTCTGCTAATGGTGGTTCAACCAATTAACAGTTGAATAACTGCACATTCTACACATTACAAAGTAGATGAGTAATATATGTGATTCCTCTGTTGTTTTTCATAAGGAAACCCTTGCAAGTGAAGAACCAACTTTAAAAAACAAAAAATTAATAGGTACTATCTAAAAACTATGCATGACCATATAGTATGAATCTAAAAATGCTGTCTATCTGTTGAACAGACTCGAAGGAGGGATGATAACCTTAAGGAACCGGATGCCGTCATTAGAGAAAATGACGTGAAGCCAAACCATGAAACTCCTGCCGCAGAAACTGTTCGACTAAAAGAAGCTGAACCTCAAAATACAGATTTCAGCGAAGAGGTAGAGAGATTATTTTAGGACAGATGTTACAAAGGGGTGGATTTTTGAAGATAAGATCAAGTGAGAAGGTTGAAAATAGTTACGTGTCATTCTGTCACAGGGGCTATATAGATCTTAGTGAAATGATAGGCTTCGTATAATTTGATTGATGTATTCAGCCACAACAAAAACTGGGTTAATTGAAAACTTAAAACATGATCAATCAAGGCTGGAATAAATTATCATTAACCCAATTAAAGAATCTTATATCCCAAAGCGGCTAACTAGTGGCAATGTACCTTTTATCCTAGTAGCAAAGGACATTAATTTTTTTTTTAGTGTTTTTTTTTAAGTTTTGCATTGTATTTTATTTATTTTTTATAGGACATTAATATTTTTAATGCACTTGAATATAAATTTATATTTCAGTAAATATTTGATAGGGTATGGGTTTTTTAATAAACTTTAGGAATCATTTTAGATAATTCACTAATATATTAAATGTGGTAAAAATGATTTGAAAAAGAGAATTTTTCTTCTTCTATAGTTTAAAAAAACTGAAAATGCTTTTTCCGAAACACTTTTCACACCTGAGCCAAATGGAGTAAATTCTGAGGAAGTGGTGGATAAAGAAGAAAACAAAGAAAAGATGCCCAAGGATGTTCCATACAGGTAATAATTAGGAAAAACAAACAAAGGAATCATTCACAAAATTGTATACCTGCTTAAAAATGGTAAACTTCAGAGTCAGAGGTCTTGGATTCCAGTCCCAGAATATCTCTTACGAGCTGTAGGATCTTGAACAAGTTACACAACTGTCATGGTTCCTCACTTGTAAAAATGAGGATAATAATCGTATCCATCTCACAAGTGTATTATAGGGATTAAATAAGAAAATATGTGTATAGCACTTAGCACTGTGCTAAACACCTAGCAAGTGATCAATAAATACCTTTTTTAAAAAAATGCCAGAGGCATGCAAGCTACAGCAAAGTAAGCACCTCAGCGTTGCCTGTATAATGACAGACATTGATCAGATATCTAAGATGTCTGTTAAGCGTTCCAGATATTATAGTGATTTGCCATTTATTTTTTAACTATATTTCTTAACTAGCATTTTTAAATGCATATCCTCAGTCTCACCATCCATAAAAAAATTCCTATTGCTGGAAAAGAGGAATGCTGTGATCTCATGTTATTAGGAATGCCTTTATGAATGCCTTCAATGAATAGCAAGAGGGAACTTGAAAAATATTTGGCGATAGCTGATAAGAAAAAAAATCTGTGCTGAACTTTTGTTAATAGACATAGATTAAAACACATCCAGTATATTACAAATCTATGAGTTCATAATGATACAACAACAACAAAAAATAATTTGTTGGCCCCTTCAGAGGATGCTAGGGAATCCACTTATTGTTCCAAAACCTGGTACATAAAGAGAAAGAAGTAAACATTTATCTTACCTTTCCCAAACAAGCTGCAACCAGAGAGTTTATGAGGAAACTCTTCTTTATTAGAAAAATTTCACTCAATAAAGAATGAGAGGGCTTCCCTGGTGGCGCAGTGGTTGAGAGTCCGCCTGCCGATGCAGGGGACATGGGTTCGTGCCCCGGTCTGGGAAGATCCCACATGCCGCGGAGCGGCTGGGCCCGTGAGCCATGGCCTCTGAGCCTGCGCGTCCGGAGCCTGTGCTCCGCAACGGGAGAGGCCACAACAGTGAGAGAGGCCCGCGAACCGCAAAAAAAAAAAAAAAAAAAAAAGAATCAGAGGGCTTCCCTGGTGGCGCAGTGCTTAAGAATCTGCCTGCCAATGCAGGGGACACAGGTTCAAGCCCTGGTCCGGGAAGATCCCACATGCCGCGGAGCAACTAAGCCCGTGCGCCACAACTACTGAGCCTGTGCTCTAGAGCCCGCAAGCCACTACTACTGAGCCCGCGTGCCACAGCTAGTGAAGCCGGCGTGCCTAGAGCCCGTGCTCCACAACAAGAGAAGCCTGCGCACCGCAACAAAGAGTAGCCCCCGCTCGCCGCAACTAGAGAATGCCTGTGCACAGCAACGAAGACCTAATGTAGCTGAAGATAAATAAATAAATATTTTTAAAAAATTTATTAAAAAACATAAAAGAATGAGAGACTTTGGGACTTCCCTGGTGGTCCAGTGGGTAAGAATCCACCTTCCAATGCAGGGGACATGGGTTCGATCCCTGGTGGAGGAACTAAGATCCCACATGCCGTGGGGCAACTAAGCCCACGTGCTGCAACTACGGAGCCCACGTGCTCTGGCGCCCACACACCACAACTAGAAAGCCCACGCACCACAACTGCTGAGCCTGTGCGCTCTGGAGCCCCCATGTGCCACAACTAGAGAGCCCACACACTGCAATTAAGACCCAACGCAGCCAAAATTTAATTAATTAAAAAAAGAAGAATGAGAGACTTAGAATATCACTGCTTTGCTAAAACCCTATTAAAATAATGGATGAACAATATTCCTCAGTGCTGCTAAAGCTGTTAGCTAAAAAAAATTTTGTTTTTTTTTTTTTAAAGATTTTTTTTATGTGAACCATTTTTAAAGTCTTTATTGAATTTACTACAATATTCTGTTTTATGTTTTGGTTTTTTGGCCACGAGGCATGTGGGCTCTTACCTCCCCGACCAGGGATCAAACCCACACCCATTGCATTGAAAGGTGAAGTCTTAACCACTGGACTGCTAGGGAAGTTCCCTGATCATTTTTAACATCAGGAAAAGAGACAGACTATTAATGCAGTAGTGCAAGACACCCACCTAAAAGAGTATTACTTACCTCCTTTCCCCCAAAACCTAAGTCTGATCAAGCCTAAGAATCGTATCAGTTTATAAAAAATATGAGGGGTACAGTCATCAAAATCCAGAAATGTAGTAAATTATTGGACAGATAAACCAGGTTCTTTCCTAAATAAATGACAAAGAATAAAACAGGTGTGTGTGGTGGTATATTTTAGAGGAGACTTTAAGGGACTTCTCAGGCAAATACAGTGTATGGACTTTGTTGTGTGGATCCTCATTCAAACAGATAACTCTAAGATGATATTATGAGGCAATCAGGATCATTTGAGCATTGACTGGATATTTGATGGTATTTACAGACTGAATGATATGTCTGGAATCTGCTTTAAAATAATTTGGGGAGGACTTCCCTGGTGGCGCAGTGGTTAAGAATCCACCTGCCAGTGCAGGGGACACGGGTTCAAGCCCTGGTCCGGGAAGATCCCACATGCCGTGGAGCAACTAAGCCCGTGTGCCACAACTGTTGAGCCTGTGCTCTAGAGCCCGCGAGCACAGCTACTGAACCCGTATGCCACAACTACTGAAGCCCGCGCACCTAGAATCCATGTTCTGCAACAAGAGAAGCCACCGCCATGAGAAGCTCACGCACCACACCGAAGAGTAGCCCCCGCTCGCAGCAACTAGAGAAAATCCGTGTGCAACAACGAAGAACCAATGCAACCAAGAATTAATTAATTAATTAAAAAAAATAATAATCATCATTTGGGGAGTAGGGGGCTGAGGGTTTAGAATGAAACAAGATTGGCAAAATGTGGACAAAAATGCCAACAAAATGTTAGCAATTGTTAAGTACAGATGGTGACATCTTTTATGTATAGTTAAGATTTTTCATAACACTAAGTTTGGAAGAAAAAAAATTAATTGCATTCTAAAATAACGAACTTTAAAACTTCCATCTATTTTCATTAGCCCTCAAGATGAGTCACAGATCCCAAATCATAAACCAGAAGGCCACCCTGAAGAAAATACAAAGGACAATATTCATGAGCAGGAAGAAACTGTTATTTCTTATGAACTAACTCCTGAGGCTTCTAGAGGAAGTCAGACAATGGCAGGTAGATATTACATGTTTCCTAATTTTCTTACTGGTGCTTCCTCTGAACCTCTGAATTTATTTGCCATGTGGAGACTCTAGCAAGGGAGCCACGCAGGGACGTCAACTGCAGACCAAGCAGCCTTTGCCTTCCCACACTTGCACCGTCAGGAGGGCTGCAGTTGCACCAGAGCACAGGGCCAGCCCTGCGTGAGCAGCTAGATCTGCCCTCTCTCCTGTCTTGGGCGTCAGTTCCTTCTCTTTGTTTTGTTTTATTTGTTTTTTTAATCTGAACCTTTACACATACCTTAAACTTTTTTCTAAGAAGAAGATCTTTTAGTACTTTTCTCTGACGCTGGATTCTCAGAGTATTCATAAGCCTACCCCTTTGGGAACTGTGGAAGATTGAATATCTACACTAGTAGAATAGATTTACTTACTTAGCTCCTACTATAATCCACATCTGGGTTTTTCTTTGATAGTGGAAGATCATGATCCGTAGCATGTTAAGAAAAAATAAAATTTTCTGTGCTATTCTTTTATACTTTCTGGATTCTTCACGCATCTTTTTTCTTTTTTTTTTTTCTTTATGACTTTTGCCAAGGGATGGGGGTAGGGGAATCATCCCACTAGTGTAATGTATCAGTTTTGCATCTCATAGTCCATAAACAAAAAGCTATCCCTAGTAATTCTTTCTCCTCCCCCCACCCAACCCCGCCTCCAGTCATTTTGCAGAAGGGTAAGTCCAATGAAATTCAATTATGCAGGACTGTTCTTAAGAGCATTTTCTGTATCTTATATACATATAACATGGAAATTTATATCATCAGCCATGTTGCTTTGTAACCAGTATGAAGCACTTTTTCCTTTGCCTCTTATCACTCACAAGGCAATGTGTACAGGAATTCTCACTTTCTTTAAAAATTGTCATTGATCACATTCGGTTATTATGATGCCAAGTCTGTGTTAAAGGTTGTGTGGGTGTATTAAAACCCCAACATTTATACCATCTGCAGTATTTAGCTTCATGCAACTATTTTAAAAATGAGACCCAACAGGGGTGAGTCACTGATATACACCTGAAAATTAACCTTGAAGCCCCCCCAAAAAATTTGTTTTAATTTTTTCCCAGTTTCATTGAGATATAATTGGCATATAACATCATATAAGTTTAAGATGTACATGGAAAAGGAATTTTTAACCAGTCTTCAAGAGACATTTCATACTGAATAATCAGTTGCCAGAATAACAAAAAACAGAGCCGAAATGCAACTAAGAATTCCTTCCCGACACACGTTCTGTGTTGGGAATCGCAGCGTCAGGATTTCCTTCTCCGAAGGTGTCTCCAGGATTTTGATCTCGTCACGTTTTCTCGGTGTGTTTTAGTGCAAAGCCTGTCCCCGTCTCCCGAGTCCTCGGCATCACCCGTTCCGTCCACTCAGCCACAGCTCACAGAAGGCTCACACTTCATGTGTGTGTAGTCTCAGAACAAGTACGTCGTTTCCTTTCATTTTCGTGCTTTACTGTTAGAGCTTTCAGCCTGACTTTTGTTGATTTGGTGAATAAAACTGTGATGAATTCCGGCCTGCGTGTTAGGGATAGTTAGCAGAGCAAGTGTTTGAACCACGGGCAGTAACTCAAAATTTCCAACATCAGCCCTTCAGTGATTTGCTACGTAACAACATTTTCTCTGTCTCTTCTTTCATCATCCATAAAAACAGCTAAACTCGGAGGGGAGGTTTTGCAGTGTTTTGCAGCTGTGCTCCCACCTAGCAGTTTCTTTCCACAGTTGGGTCTGAGAATTCTGTTCAAGTCATTACATTTTGATACAGAAATGTTTTTTACATTCAGCGTGGACCTATCTACCACACTGGGAGTTTGCTAATTATTTTTAAGGATAAAGAAAAGTTTATGGTACAGCCAACTAGATATGGAATGTAAAATCTTTAAGAGCCATCAGAAATTATTTCTAAATAATATATTTTTTTAAGTCAGGGAGGTAGCTTTTGGTTTTTTTTAGGTAGGGAGGTAGCTTTTAAAAAAGCCACAGGTGGGGGCAGGGAGACGGGGCCTTTCTCAACCAGTGTTCCTTAGACCACACTTTTAGAACCACGAATAATTTCCTAAGGTGTCTTACTTTTAAACTTTATCAACAATGGCTACATTTTACCTCAATTTTGTACTTACATACTTTTTTTATTTTTCAGAAAAGCTGTGAGGTTTGGAGTGAACATTTTATGCCTTTTTCTGCACTTTTTTTCTCAGTATCTACCAGATCTTCTCATGTTTGGGGCCTTCGGATTATCACCAATTTCTGTTAAACAGTTATAAGCTGAGCAAACACCTACAGACATTATGAGCACGGCTACAAACATGTTCTTTGATTTTTAGGTACTCAAATGAGTACAAATATCAACTTAGACTAAGTTTTTCATCCAGTAGTGCTCATTTTCTAGCCTCTACGTCCATTCACACCTTTTTGTAGCAGCTATAATCTGTGTCCCTTTATTTCAGCCAGAGGATTTATGTTTAACTGTCTTGTCATTTCTGTAACTTTTATTTGAGATCACGTCTGTCTGGAGCCTAAAAGAGGCTTTGTTTGTTGTCACTTGGTATCTCTTTAGGACTTGTTGTATTTGTTGTAGTCTTAACCTGTGTCTTGCCTCTGTCACTCATATATTTAAACTTTTAGCTTAATACATTCAGAAGTGGCAGTTGCCACTAGTGACAGAATAACACCAAACAGGGATAATAAACATTATGCTCATTTTATTCCTCCTGTGCAAAGAATTGATTGATGGCCTCCGTCTGTCTTAGTGGTGAAATGTACTTTGAGAGCCACTCCCATTATCTCTTGGTTCAATAAACAGGTTACAATTCATTGTACTTGGACCATTCTGATAACAAGAATGTTCACAGTTAAAACTGGAGTACATTTCCAGGTTCCTTAAGTTGTTACTATTCGCTTTTGTTTTGTTTTACTTTCATTCCAAGAGCCAGGAGTATTACGTACTAGACTTAGGTACAGTGATTGCCGGATATTTTCTAGCTTTGTGGTGTGCAGTCACCACAACCAACCAGTGGCATTCAGACTTGCATTATTTTATACTCCGTCTTCTCATTGTGCATGTGTCATCTTTCTGAACTAGTGGTTTTGGCAAGACTTAGGAAAGTTTTACAAATGACACCGCTATGTAGGCAGCTTAATATAGTATTACGTATTTTAGTAAAGTTGTGCAAACCTCTGCTCATTTTGTCAATCTTTTGGATTCAGCCACAAGTTTGGGTCCTTTTTTTCATCTGAATTGCTGTGCACGTATTGCATTATGTTTCTTTGCTTTGTGAATTAAGCTTATGGAAATGAAGAGAAGATGTCCTTCAATTGTATTATGTTTTGGGATTTTCATGGCCATGCTTGTCAGTTCTATTGCTAGAGAATGTGGCCCTTAGTTACTTCAGGAAATGGTCATTAATTAACTTTGCAGGTGTCAAAGTAATTTTACTTCTTTGTATTTTTCAGCTATACTGACTTCCGTTGAAACCATTCAAAGCTGAGGACATGGACCTTTGGCAATGTGAGAAGATATTGTACAGTATATTTTAAATCTATGAAATTCATAGTTCTGATGCTTTTGGCCACAGAGCATCATTTTATCACTTCTGGAAAATGTTTATTCCAAAACAGCTTTAATGGCCCATATGTACACTCAAGGTCATGTAATGTAATCTCAAGGTTATTATTCTGACACCAGCTTGCTGCTATGATTTCAGAGCACATAAGTAAAGGTGCTTTTTAGTGTGTGGTCTACAGCCAGAGCTTACTTAGTTGCTGATTTCCAGATTTTGATGTTTCTAAAGTCTTAGGTGGATTTATATTTCTTTTCACTTTTCAGTACATAAATTTAGTTATTATTTCCAGTGAAGCTTGTTTTCCTTTTTTTTTTTTTCCTTCTTCCTCCCATTTTGGCTACTGCAATGCTTTGTTTCACCCTTGATTTGTAAAAATTTTATATATATATTTAAAATGTGCCATTTTATTACTGCTAAGTGAAGTATGTCCGTTTCCTGCTATAATTATTTCTCAGTCAGATTGCATTGTCAGCAGTTATGCCACACTCTTGTCAGCTTAGATACAAATGTTATCGCTTACTTTTTTCTTAAAAAGCAATTTAAAATGTAGGTATTTTGAAGTACTGGACTTATACTTCATTGGACTAGATGTGTACAGCAATAAGCAGGTTTTCAAATCCAGTACTTAGTTTGTGTACAAATGTAATTATGTTCATTGTGTATATATTATACAATGAGCACATGTAATGTAAGTATTAAAGGCTACTTACTGTTGTTTAAATGCAAATGTTCATATCTCATTTCTTTTTTATCATGTTAAATAAATGTTGATGTTCTTAAATCACTTGTGTTAGAATTTTTGCTCTTCCCATCTAAAATGGAAAGTCTGAGACTTTAAGAGACTTCTAGATGAAAAAGTAGGTAGTTAATCTTACTGGAAAGAGCATCATAAAAGAACTGTGTCTGTCATCCAGCTCAGCTCTCCCACGTCAAGGTCGAGAAACTTGAGGCCCAGAGAGAGAAACTGACTTGGCCACAATCACATTACATTTAATGACAAAATTTGCACCAGCGTAAAGCTTCTCTGACTTTTCAACACCACTGGGCAAATGTAGTTTTGTCAAGTCTTCTATACCTATTTCTGTTGGTTTCCGTGTCATAGAAGGCATCTGCAGCCTCGCTCTGCTTAGTGGACTGAACTTGGGGTTGGGGGCGGGGGCAGAGTTATTCTTCTGACATGGGTAACTAGAAACCGTTTCATCCTCATAAGCAGAGATCATTGTCTCTTACACCACATTCTCTGCAGATGTTCACGCTCTTCAGAATCAATTACATTTCCTTTCCACTATAACCTTTTGTTCAGGCTATATATTGTTCCCAGAGTACAAGGAAATGCAAGGCTTTGGGATTCCTATATAAAATTGCTGAAACTAAATTGGTGCTGGTCAGTCTTCTTTTTTTTTTTTCATGCTATGTTAAAGAGGATTTAGATATAATTTAAAATGCAGATGTATAAGAGTTCATCTGCTCCAAACAGAAACACACAAAATGAAGTGCAAATAGATACAGGCTTTAATGTAGGAGGTGAATGAGAAGAGAGGTGAAAATGGGAGAAGAATGTTTAGCTCCTTATATCCATATGAACATGTTTACATATATTACCTTTTTCTAAAGACACACAGAAGTCTTCTCAGGGGAAATAGTCAACAGATTATGATTTCCCTTTAAGTCATGACACAATGATTGTTACCAATCTTTTATGGGTGTGTTGAGGGGAGAGTTGATGTTATTCTTTGGGATTTGTTTGGGGTGGTTTTATGTGGGGTTTTTGTCTTTATGTTTGCCTGGTATGTGTGTGTGTATGGTTTTACTTGAAGCCCTTTTTTTATAAATTTATTTATTTTTATTTTTGGCTGCTTTGGGTCTTCGTTGCTGCACGTGGCTTTCTCTAGTTGCAGCGAGCGGGGGCTACTCTTCACTGCAGTATGCGGACTTCTCTCATGGCGGTGGCTTTCTTTGTTGTGGAGCACGGGCTCTAGGCATGCAGGCTTCAGTAATTGTGGCACACGGGCTCCAGTAATTGTGGCACACTGGCTCAGTAGTTGTGGCTCGTGGGCTCTAGAGTGCAGGCTCAGTAGTTGTGGTGCACGGGCTTAGTTGCTCCACAACGTATGGGATCTTCCCGGACCAGGGCTCGAACCCGTGTCCCCTGCATTGGCAGGCGGATTCTTAACCACTGCACCACCAGGGAAGCCCCGCTGGGCCCCATTCTTAAAATTTCTGATTCTTTCAGTCCGGGGTGTGGCCCAAAAATTTGAATTCTAATTCTAACAGGTTTCCAGGTGATTTTAATGCCGATGCTCCAGGTACCACACCTTGAGAACCACTGGCACATAATAAGGCTCTGTGTTATTTTTTGAATTTTTGTTTTATTTACATGTGGTAGTAAAAAATTAGGATAAATTCAGTTTTTATTTACAAAGGTGTGCAGAGTGTAGAAAAACTAAAAAAAAATAATGCAACAACTTAGAGATGTTCTACCCCTAGGCCCAAAGTGGTAAGGGGAGAAGTAAGTGGAACCCGTAGAAGAGAGTCACTTGAAAGAAGCCTTAATCTTTTTCCAAGAGACCAAGCCAGCCTCAGTGTATGCAACCCTGCAGGGATGGGGCCAGAGCAAGAAGTATTCTCATGGCACTGTCTTACTGCCAGGGCTCCCAATGGCCGAACCCAGTGGGATTCAGAAGTCACAGGAGTTGTGTTGAATGTGGCCGGGAACTGACGGGGGTTTCCCAGACCTTCTCAGAGGATCCTTGAAGTCAAAACTGTTTTCATTATAACACTAATATGGTATTTGCCTGTTTTCACTTTCATTCCTTCAGTAGTGAATAGCGGCGTTTCCCAAAGGCTATCTGACCTGTGATACGTCAACAGACTGAGTGCAGAAGCAGATGTGGAAATCCAGCTGTCTTTTGTTAATCCCGATAGAAAAGAGCGTTACAACAATGGAAATCAATTTTTTTTATTAAAAAGCATGTTATTTATGTTAACACGTAAGTGGGTTTATTACTGTTATTTTCGATGAATGAGAATATTTTAAATGTTTCTCAGCTTTAATTTCTATTGCCGTAAATGCCAATAGATATAACCCACAAAACAAGCTATTTAGAGTCCTCAATAGTTGTTAAGTTGTGAGAATCCTGAGACTCAAAAGTCTGAGAATCTCTCATATAGTCCTTAGAGGTCAGCCGCCTGTTGCAGGGCGCAGTTGAAAGCTTTGAGGGGCAAAGGAGATACCAGCCCACCTTCCTAAGGACAATGCTACTTACAGTCACTGCTTGCAGATCACCACCGGTCTGCTCCTTGAACTGAAAGCCCCAGTGTCTGTGAGTGATATCCAGAGCCTGTGGGTCCCTCTTGGGTCCTGCCGGCTGCAAATCATTCATAAAAAATGACTCAGAAAGGCGGCGTCCATACATGCAAAAGTGTAGAAAGCCTGAGGCTCTCTGGAATATCTGTTCTCTCTCTTTTTCTTTGTCCGCTTCAACACACACTTTTGGCCTTGCCTCGGTCCCCAGCTGTGTTTGAATTTTTACTCTAGCCCCCATACCCAATTCATACTTCCTTATTCATAGCCTTGGGTGATTACGAAAACAGTTCAAAATGGGTAAATGAAGACGTGCCATTCCATGTCAACATGGAAGAGCACCCCTGAAAAAATCCATTACGTTATTCCCCCAAATGATGTTATTTGTTATACAGTACGTGATTTATACAGACATTCGTGTCACCTGTAAGAAATCGCTATTCTCTGACTGCTGGACTGTCTGGTTCCACCCAGCGTAAGAAAATGAATGATTCAACCCTTTGTATTTGAAGTAGCAACTCACGCTGTTCAGAAACTTGTTCAGCATATACCTTAAAATAGCAGCTGCTCAAAGATCCCTAGCTTTTTTTTCTTTTTTTTTTTTCCCTTGGAGACATAACATATCTCACCAAGATCCTTCCCAAGTGTGTTGGGCTTGTGGAGACATCTGGAAAGTGCCGAAGAGCAGCCCTGGAACAGAGCTCGTGTCTGTAATATCCTACTGGAAAGTGACAGGGATGTAATGGAGGTGCTGGAATTTCAAACAAATTGGCTGCTAGCCATATCCCCCAACATTGCCCACAGCCAAAGACGAGGGAAGCAGCTGCTTCCAGTAAGTTCCCTGGTCTAACTCGCAATTTACAAAAGAAGGAATAGAAGCGTTCACTAAATGTATGAATTATCAGTGGTAATCAAAGATAGACAAATTAAAATGAGACAAATTACAATGAGATATCTTTTTTACCCATCAGTTTGGAAATGGTGCAAAACAAAGTGATAATGCAGGCTTCCCTGGTGGTGCAGTGGTTGAGAGTCCGCCTGGCGATGCAGGGTGATACGGGTTCGTGCCCCGGTCCGGGAGGATCCCACATGCCGCGGAGCAGCTGGGCCCGTGAGCCATGGCCACTGAGCCTGCGCGTCCGGAGCCTGTGCCCCGCAATGCGAGAGGCGACAACAGTGAGAGGCCCACGTACCGAAAAAGAAAAAGAAAAAGTGATAATGCAGTCCACAGTCCATGTTGTGCACTTCAAAATTTGCTAAGAAGTAAACTTATACGATGTTATATGTCAATTATAGCTCAATAAAGCTGGAAAACAATTTTTTTTTTTTTTTTTTTTGCGGTACGCGGGCCTCTCACTGTTGCGGCCTCTCCCTTTACAGAGCACAGGCTCCGGACGCGCAGGCCCAGCGGCCATGGCTCACGGACCCAGCCGCTCTGCGGCATGTGGGATCTTCCTGGACTGGGGCATGAACCCGTGTCCCCTGAATCGGTAAGCGGACACCCAACCACTGCGCCACCGGGGAAGCCCTGGAAAACAATTTTAAGACGGCAGATATCACGTTAACTGTGCTTACTGCCTGCACACACACAAAAACATGATGGGACACAGGGACACTCTGGGAAGGGTTAGATGTGTATATTCCCTTGATTGTTGTGATAGTATTACAAGTCTTTGAATATGTCCGCGTTCATCAAATTGTGCAGTTCTTTGTATATCAATTATACCGCTATAAAGCTATTTTGTTTTTTATAATATAAAAATAATAAGTGATAATATCCTGCGTTGGCACAGTGTAGAGAAAGTTGTAAATTTATAGAGATAGCCTGGGACCTGGGACCCACTACCAGAGTGCTTGCACCATGCAATAGCTTGGGACCTGGGACCCTTTACTGGCGTGCAGAGTGTAATAAACGCCTCCTCAAGCAACAGCATACAAAGAAACTATAAAGGACTAAAAATAACTGCATGCATGATGCAGTCCCAGCAGTTATCAACAACAAGCTACAAAAAGGCCACACAATTACTGCCATGTCTGAGGTGCCGGGAGCAAAAGCACGAGACTGCGCATGACCCCTGCGCACAGCACCACCGAGGAAGGGGATGGGCAGACCACCTTAGCCACGCCTCTGGTCCCACCCACCAATCCGCCTCACCCGCAGCCATTTGAGGAACCAGCCAGCCATACCCGGAAAACGAGCAAGATCACCTGTTTCTTGTTTCCGTTCCCTGGTGCTGCAGCACGAGCCCCAAGAAAGCCTTTCGTGAAGTTCTCGTCTGTCCTCTTATCAATTTCTATTGATTAAAGAGTCCAAGGACGCAGGTCAGTAATAATACAGGACTGGTGGGAGTGTCAATTGATAAAACGTTTCAAAAGTATTTAAAAACGCATACTCTGATCCAACAGTTCTACTTCTGGGAATTTTTCTTGGAAATAACCTAGTGAGTACCCAGCGGCATTTTGTGGTTTGTTTTGTTAGTGGTTTAAGTAAGGTGTCTATCTCATGCCATTAGAAGTCCAACAGAAGGGCATCCAGGGCTGTCTGGAGACTGAGGGATGCTGTGAGGGAACCGGACTGCCCCCTTCCAGCTCTGCTCTAGGCAGTGACTACTGGACCTGGGGCCCCCAGGTGCAGGCCCCCTGGGGAGCAGGAAGCCCAGGAGGCAGTATTAGCTGCTTCCATTTCTGTCTCATTGGCCAGACCCAGATGACATGGCCGCCGGACCTGCCGGGGTATCTGAGAAAGCAAGTATTTATCTTTCCAGCTTTTAGAATTGAACAGGGCAGTGAGAAGGGAGTTGAAGTGGGTGTTGAGTAGGCCAAGCTGCAAAAAGTACCCCACAACCTACATGTCCATCTTTGGGGAACTGTTCAAATAAATGAGAGAATACAGTCACTTAATACATAAGCAGTCACTTCTTGTGGTATGGTTAATCTATGAAAAGTGGTTCACTGTATATTAAGTGAAAAGAGTAGTTGATAAAATAGTATGTTTCATAGGACTCCATGTTGTTAAAAATACATGTGTATACTGTACATTTGCAGAAAAACCTTATATATATGATAATGTTAATTCTGGATCTTTAAAGATTCCTACACTCCCTGAATTTTTTTGGCAAGCAATCATGTCTTAGTTTTAGAATAAGGAACAGAAAATAAATGTCTATTTTTAAGTTCTCACTGGACCTGAAACAGGAGGTAAACTAGTCAGTCAGTTAAAATCAACCTGATGAGGGCTTCTGCCCCCACTTGACCTCCAAATCTTAGCCCTACCATCTCAACTTTCTGATTCACTAAGTCTGGAGCGTATCCAAGGAAGCCGCATTTTTTTTTTAACCATTTCATGTTTTAGATGAACTGTTAGGAAGCTGTAATTTACATAAAATATACCCATACAAAGGGTACAATTAGGTGATTTTTTTTTTTTTGGCAATATGTATGCCCCATCTAACCTCTACCACAATCAAGGTATAGATCATTTCCATCTGATGAGGCCTTCTTCCCCTAAGTGACCTCCAAATCTTAGCCATGAGACTTTCTAGAATGATTCAAAACCAAGTATAACGAGAAAACCGTAACACCCAAAAATGTTCCCTTGCACCTTGGCAAATCATGTCCCCAGCCCACCCCTGGCAACCTCCACCCCAGGCAACCACTGATGCACTTCCTGACCCTGTGGACTGGTTTTGCTTTATCTAGAGTTTTGTATAAATAGACTCATATATTCCCCAGTGAATTGCCTTCACAGAGTCAAAAATCAATTGAAAAAAGAATTTTATATACATAAAACATATATTTTATATAATATATATGTTACATATTATGTTATAAATTATATATAATAAATATGTAATATATAAAAATTATGTACATATTTTATATATAATTACATATATGTAATATAATTATATATATGTAATATAATTATATATATATAATATAATTATATATATATATGTGTGTGTGTGTGTTTCTGGACTCTCCATTCTGTTCCGTTGGTCTATATGTCTGTTCTTTCCCCCATGTGACATTATCTGGATTACTGTAATATGTCTTGAAATCGGATAGTGTAAGTTCTCCATCTTTGTTCTTCATATTTGAGATTGTTTTGGCTAGTCTAGGTCCTTTGCATTTCTGTTTCAGGACTCAATTTGATAATGCTTTGTTAAGGATTTTTTGTGTTTATCCTTCACAAGCAATATTACTCTGCAGCTTTCGTTTCTTATAATGACTTTGTCTGGTTTTGGTGTTGTCAGATAGTGACCTCATACATAGAAGGGTTTCCTCTTCTATTTTCTGAAAGAGTTTGTGTGTTATTTCTTCCTTAAATGTTTAATGGAATTCACCAGTGAAGCCATATGAGCATGGAGTTTTCTTTGCAGAAAGGTATTTAACTATAAATTTTATTTAATTATTACATATAGGACTATTCCAATTTTTTATTTTTTCTTGAAATAGTTTTAGTAATTTATGTCTCCAGTGAATTGGCCCATTTCATTGATTGGCATAAAGTTGTTCATGCTACTCCCTTATTAACGCTTTAATATCTTCAGTGGTGTCCCCTCTTTTATTCCTGATATTGATAGTTTGTATATTCCTTTTCTTTTTTGTTAATCACTCTAGCTAGAGTTTATCCATTTTATTGATTGTGTTTGATGGATTGTGTTTCCTTTCAAATATTTTCTAATTTCCTTTGCAACTTCTCTGACCAATGAGTTACAAGGAAATTTGTTGTTTAATTTCCAGATATTTGGGCAGCTTTCCAGATAACTTCTGTAATTAATTTCCAGTTTAATTCTATTGTACTAAAAAGGAACATTCTGTAGTTTTTCAGTCATTTTACGTTTATTGGGATTTATGTCTCCAAATTTTCTCCATCTCAGTAAATGTTTCATGTGTACTTGAAAAGATAATGTTGTTCATATCTTTTGTGTCCTTCAAGATATTCTATCTTCTTCTATCCGTTGCTGAGAGCAGTACTGGAAGCTTCAACTAAAATTGTGATGGTGGATTTGTCTATCTCTCCCTTTGGTTCTGTCAGGTTTCACCTAGCATATCTTGAAATTTTGATATTAGGTACATGCATATTTAGGATTGCTATGTCTTCTGAATGAATTGACTTTTTTTGTCATTATGAAATGTATTGCTCTTTAACTCTGGTGAAGTTCCTTGTCCTTATGTCTGTTACCCAAAAACTGGGTTAGCCTCTTGGTGGGTATCAAGCCAAAAGACACAACCAAGCGAAAGATCTGGATAAGGAAGGATTTATTATTACTTGCAGCAAGTAGGGAGAACACCAGGGATCCTTCCCAAAGCAGTGTCTCCCTGGACACCAAAATTGGGTAAGTTTTAAGCTAAGCGTTCATGCATATTCATGAAGGGGCTTGGGTGGTCCAGTCCAAGCTTTAGTTGACTGAAGTCACTGAGGATCAGAAAAAGTCAACATCATCATCCCTTAGATTCCAGTTAATCTGGTGGTTGAGCAACGGAGGAGGAATTTAATTTCTGCAAGACAGCACAAGACAGTGCTTTAGGCCAGTCTTTACCATTGAAATAGAACTGGGTGTCTTTACAACTGATTTGTTATCTTTGCTTTTGTTACTTCACTTGCCTGATAACAGTCCTCTGTTTCTGCATTTTTTGTTCCCTGAAGGTCATTGATTACTGAGACCTGTTCAAGGGCAAGCATTGTGGCCAGGCTTGGATCACAAAATGCCTTAGGCCCAAAATGGCTTCTCTTATGTCAAGAAAGCCCAGCCTGGTTCTCTATCTTCAGCGACCCCTTACCTTATCTGCTTGCATGTCTACTTTGTCTGGTATTAATATAGGAACATCACCCTTTTTATGATTAGTGTTTGCATCATATATCTTTTTCTACTTTTTACTTTCATCCTATATATGTCTTTATATTTAAAGTGCATTTCTTTTTTTTAAAATTTTCTTTATTTTTGGCTGCACTAGGTCTTCATTGCTGCACGTGGGCTTTCTCTAGTTGTGGCAAGTGGGGCTACTCGTCGTTGCAGTGCGTGGGCTTCTCATTGCAGGGGCTTCTCTTGTTGCAGAGCATGGGCTCTAGGCTCGCGGACTTCAGTAGCTGTGGCACGCGGGCTCAGTAGTTGTCACTCGTGGGCTCTAGAGTGCAGGCTCAGTACTTGTGGCGCACAGGCTTAGTTGGTCTGCGGTACGTGCAGTCTTCCCCGACCAGGGCTTGAACCCGTGTCCCCTGCATTGGCAGGCGGATTCTTTTTTTTTTTTTTTGCGCGGTACGCGGTCCTCTCACCGTTGTGGCCTCTCCCGCTGCGGAGCACAGGCTCCGGACACGCAGCCTCAGCGGCCATGGCTCACTGGCCCAGCCGCTCCGCGGCATGTGGGATCCTCCCGGACCGGGGCACGAACCCGTGTCCCCTGCATCGGCAGGCGGACTCTCAACCACTGCGCCACCAGGGAAGCCCGGCCGGCGGATTCTTAACCACTGCGCTAACAGGGAAGCCCAACATGGTAGAGTTTTTTTGTTTGTTTATTTGTTTTGTTTTGTTGCTGAGCCATGAGGCTTGCAGGATGTTAGTTCCCCAACCAGGGATTGAAGCCGGGCCATGGCAGTGAAAGCTCCAAGTCCTAACCACTGGACCACCAGGGAATTCCCTCAACATGGTTGAGTTTAAATCGACCATCTTGCTATTTGTTTGCTATTATTTCATCTGTTCTTTAGTCTTTTTTTCTTCTTTTGAATTGAGTGCTATCTCTGCTTGGGATCTCCCTCCCTGCACCATTGTCCTTAAAATGGCTCTGGAGCAAAGTAGGGTTTATCTCATTGGTTTCACTTCTCTCAGCTTTGTTCACAGTCCTGCACTCTTGTTGTCCACTGTCTGAAAAGAGTAGTTTCATATATTTTGTCCAGTTTTCTAGTTGTTTACAGAGGGAGGGTGTATGCAGTCCCAGCCACCCAATCAGGGTTTGAAATTAAATTCTAGAATAAGTGGTGTTAAAATATCTAAAATAGGCCCAAGGTGGAGTTGCTCACGCTAAGCCCCACATCAGCAAACCAAAACTTAACCAAGTTTCTCTCCTCAGCTCGCCCAGAAAAGGAAGACCTAGGTCAACCAGTCAGCGCTTGCCAGCTCAGCACAAGTTACCTGACCCAGCTAGAGTTCCCCTTTACCCCATATAAGGAAGGTAGTCCTGCTTTAACCAATCAGGGAATGCCTTGTACCTTCTAGCTTTTGTCTATAAAATCTCTAGCCTTGCACAGCTCTTTGGAGTGCCTTTCTGTCTGCTAGATTGGATGCTACCTGATTCATGAATTGCTGAATAAAAACTTACTGGATCAGTACATTGTCTGTGGGCTTAATAGTATTTAACAAGTTTAAATTAAGCAGGATTAATTAGAAGTATGTATCTACTAGGCAGGAAAATATTTCTGATACTTATTTCTGTTCTCATCCATTCAGCCAGGTTTTATTGAATGCCTACTAAGTGCCAAGCACTTGGTATGGCTCTTGGAGATGCAATGTGAGCAAAAATAGAGATGGCCTCCGCAGACTTTTAGTTTAAGGAGGTACTAACAGGAATTCAACCATGTGGTTATTTGTTTTAGAAAATTCTTATGAAAGCATGTAAAGGAAGCGATCTAGCAGGTGTGGTAGAGATGGTGGAAGACTTTCTCACGGAAGCAAATTTGAGCTGAGATCTGAAGAGTGAGTAGGAGTTAATTAGTAGAAGGGGAACAAGCCGGGGGCTTAGGACAGGCTTTGGTGGTAGAAGGAGGCTGAAATCGAGCCAGACGTGATTGCAGTCCTCAGCAGAAAATCAGCAGTTCTCTACTGCTTGAGGTATCTTGAGCAGGAGATTGACATGATCGGATCTGCCTTTTGAATAGATAAGTGTGTCATTCTTGTATATGCATACAATGAAAAGATTCCACTGCATTGAAAATAAACGGACCAGGACAACACGTTTCAGCATGAACACTTCACGCTAACAGGAGCTTAATTGAGGTGCGGGTGGAGAGCAGTGGCAGAATGACACATGCAATGTGACTTTATCTCTATGAGGCGTTAAAACATTCAAGAAAATATACAAAATACACAAAGGGACGCATACTAATGTTGTAAAAGTACACAGATATGTGAGGAAATGATAGAGGTACCTACCATGCTGATATGGTGTTTATCTGCAATATTTAAATACAGGTAGACTGAGGAGAGGAGAATATGATTGGAGAGGGTTACAAGAGGGACACAACCAGATGTATTTTTATTTTATTCATTTATTTACTTAGGCCACACCACGCGGCTTGTGGGTTCTTAGTTCCCTGACCAGGGATTGAACCCAGGCCCTCGGCAGTGAAAGCACAGAGTCCTAACCGCTGGACTGCCAGGGAATTCCCTATTTTTATTTTCTTAACATGTGAGTTGGATACATGAATATACATTATTCCTTACTCCTTTCCGTATGTCTGAAATACTTTATTAACATCACTTTGCAATGCGGAGACGAGATTAGAAAAGATCGAGAATAGATATGGAATAAAAATAATAATTGAGATGGAAAAGCTCTAGGAGATCATTATAGCAGTCTACTTGAGAGCTGATGATAGCTTAGACAGGTGAAGTGGTAACAAGTTGGAGAAATCTAGCCGTATTTGAGTAACATTTATATCTAAGAGGTAAAATCAACAAGATCAGCGTATGCTTACATCTGATCCATGTACCTTTCTGTCCATTTTCTTTTCTGAGGCTCTCTTGATTATATCTACTTAGATCTGATGCCAAAAGCTCTGTGCACCAGTGCCAAGTTCAATCTCGGAGACAGAGTTTGGGGTGAAGTAGAAAAGAATAGTTTTATTGCTTTGCCAGGCAAAGAGGGACACAGTGGGCTCCTGCCCCAAAAAACTATGTGTCCCAACCCAGGAGGATTTGATGAGGAGTTTTATAGCAGCGGTTCAAGGGTGGGGTGGCTGATAAGATTAGGGTGTGTGCGGGGCCTGCAATCCTCTAACCTGGTCTCAGGTAATCTTGATGAGCTTCTCTGGTTCCTGGCCTCGGGTGGTTTCCTGGCTACTCCTCCCTTGATTAGCAACTGTTTGAATCTGCCCTTTGGAACTCGGGAAAGGTTATGGAGGTTGGATTCTATTTCCTACAAGCAAGAAAACGGGACAGAAAGGCTTGTGTGCCCAGGAGCCTCACAGGATCCTGCTCGGTTTCAGTTCCACCCTCAATGCCACTGTGATTTCCCACCTGGATTACTACACCAGCCTCTAAAGCAAACGCAGAGTTACCTCTTACGTTCAGTCTATTTTCTTCGTTTTTTGGCCGCACCGCGGGACCTGTGGGATTTTAGTTCCCTGACCAGGGATCAAACCCGTGCCCCCTTCAGTGGAAGCATGGAGTCCTAACCACTGGACTGCCAGGAAAGTCCCTCAATCTATTTTCTTTCCTTTTTAAAAAAAAAAAAAATTATTTATTTATTTGGCTGCGCCGGATCTTCATTGCCACATGCGGGGTATTTAGTTGCAGTGTGCGGAATCTTTACTTGCGGCATGCAGGATCTTTAGTTGTGGCATGCAGACTCTTAGTTGCCGTGTGCATGTGGGATGTATTTCCCTGACCAGGGATGGAACCCAGGTCCCCTGCATTGGGAGCACAGAGACTTAACCACTGGACCACCAGTGAAGTCCCTGGGATTTCCATTTGGGGTGATAAAAAAGTTTTGTAACTAGATAGTGGTGACGTTTTTACACAAGATAGTTGTGAACGTACTTAATGCCACTGAATTGCACGCTTTAAAATGGTTAAAATGGTAAATTTTATCTTACGTGTATTTTACCATAATAGTTTTAAAAAAGACAGAGGGCTTCAGAGTCCGTGCACTTAATCCTCTCACTACCCTGTCCCCTCAAATCTGACTGCTGGCGCACACTTCACGGAATGTAGAGACGCAAACACTCACACACACACACTCTGCCCTTGTCTAAGAAATGCCTACTTACCCTTGAGTCAACTTAGACCTCACTCTTCTAGACGCATTTCTGGACTGTGTCACCCCTCTCAGGATGAAACTCTCCTCTTTTGTGTCCCTCACAGCTTTAACTTCTCCCCTATCACAGCACTTAGTAACCACTGAGGCCAGCGACTACATGTGTGTATCATCGCTGTATCCCTGCCACTTAGCAGAGTGCTCTGCACATCGTAAATCTTCACTGAATGCATAAGTATGTCATAAGTGTTTGTTGTTTTTTCATATGGGCAAACTTGTTTTATTGAGCTTTGCTTCATTGCGCTTTGCAGATTTGTCTTTTTTACAAATTGAAGGTTTGGGGCAACCCCATGCTGAGCAAGTCTATTGGAATCGTTTTTCCAACAGCATTTGCCCACTTTGCTTTTCTGTGTCACATTTTGGTAATTCTTGGCAATATTTCAAGTGTTTTCATTATTATTATATCTGTGATGGTGATCTGTGATCAGTGATCTTTGATGTTACTGCTACACAACTTGCTGAAGGCTCAGATGATGGTTAGTGTTTTTTAGAAAATGGACTCAAATGATGACCAAAATCTGTTCACAGAAGTGATGACAACTGACATTAAACATATGTTTTTTGTTTGGGGGGGTTGTTTTTGCTTTTTTGTTGTTGTTGTTTTGGCTACACCGCGAGGCATGCGGAACTTCCCCAACCAGGGATCGAACCCATGGCCCATGCAGTGGAAGCGCAGAGTTTTAACCACTGGACCACCAGGGATGTCCTAAACATATGTTTTAAAGGATGATGATGGAATTAATTCTAAAAACCTCCTTTGGGCTTCCCTGGTGGCACAGTGGTTAAGAATCTGCCTGCCAATGCAGGCGACACGGGTTTGAACCCTGGTCTGGGAAGATCCCACATGCCACAGAGCAGCTAAGCCCATGCGCCACAACTACTGAGCCTGAACTCTCGAGCCCGCGAGCCACAACTACTAAGCCCGTGTGCCACAACTACTGAAGCCCACACACCTAGAGCCTGTGCTCTGCAGCAAGAGAAGCCACTGCAAGAGAAGCCCGCGCACTGCAAAGAAGAACCAAAGCCAGCCAGCCAGCCATAAATAAATAAATAAATAAATAAATAAACATCCTTTGAGGATCCACCGTATTTCCAGCGTTGTGCTGCATGTTGTATAGGATGTATAAGACATAGTTACGGCACAGAGGGACACTCTGTTAGCACTGCCCAAACGAAGAGGACACCCACAACTACTTGCTCTAGTTGAATGACAGTGAACCCTGCCTTTCTCCCTTCCTACCAGGGATCCCTTGTTCAGCAAGGTACTGGGGATGGTGGCATGAACCAGACTGTGGTCACTGCTTACGGTTTACCCAACCATCTGCCCATCCTCAGACATCATAACTTCCCCCAAAGTTTCCTCTTCTATATGTAAAAGAAGTTGGGAAATTCCCCAGTCCTGTACCTGGCTCTAAGGAGAAGCTCAAAAACTATTAGTTCCCTTTGCCCCCTCTCCATCCTCCCAAGGGCTGCAAAAGAAGGGCTGTGTGTTCTGGAAGCCCGGCTCCAAGTTCAACCATTTGATAGACTAAAATGTTTCTTAATAAAAGAGAAACTAGAAACTTACGAAGAGAATGCCTGCCTTTTTGTAGAAACATGGCTTTTAAGTTGTTAATGATATCTAGGTTCCATGGAACTATAATGATTAGAGAATCAAATCTCTGTCAGAGCAGAAGTCTATGTGATTTTTCTAGAGAGAAGGCCATTAAAAGACACTTTCTCTACCAAATTCTTTTTTTTTTTTTTTTTTCCCGGTACGCAGGCCTCTCACTGTTGTGGCCTCTCCTGTTGTGGAGCACAGGCTCCAGACACACAGGCTCAGCGGCCATGGCTCACGGGCCCAGCCACTCCGCGGCATGTGGGATCTTCCCGGACCGGGGCACAATCCTGTATCCTCTGCATTGGCAGGCGGACTCTGAACCACTGCGCCACCAGGGAAGCCAACCAAATTCTTATTTTACCTCCTAAGATTTCTTCCCAACTAAGATATCCTATCTTTGCTAGCTGTTTCTCCAGCCTGTTGCATCTTGCCTACAAAGATAACAAACAAATTAACAGTAATAAAGCACAATCTTGCTGGCAGGTTGGATGAGAAGGCTTTCAATATGAGAAATTGCTCTGGAACTATGGTGGAAGGTAACGTGGGTTATAACATGAACCGGTTTGCAGGGCAGAAATTGAGACACAGATGTAGAGAACAAATGTATGGACACCAAGGGGGGAAAGTGGCGGGGTGGGGGCAGTGGTGGTGGGAGATTGGGATTGACATGTATACACTGATGTGTATAAAATTGATGACTAATAAGAACCTGCTGTATAAAAAAATAAAATTCAAAAAAAAATTTAAAAAAGAAAACTCTGTGAATGTTATATATATAAGTATATGTTATATGTATATACCAAATCAATCAGTCAGTCACTGTGAATGTTCAGCGATTCCTAGTGGTGACCTCTTGTTATAGCAGGGAAATAAACTGAATGTGTAGACAGATTCAGAAATGAGGGGAGAAACACAAGGGTTATTTTTCTACCCCTAGCATCTTACTTAAAACATTCAGGTACAAGGGACTTCCCCAACGGTCCAGTGGTTATGACTCCACCTTTCAATGCAGGGGGCATGGGTTTGATCCCTGGTCAGGGAACTAAGATCCCACATGCCTTGGGGTGCAGCCAAAAAATTAAAAAAATAAATAAATATAAATAAATAAATAAATTGCACATATCTTTAAAAAATTTTCAGATGTGAAATAATTGTGTTTAAATGAAGAATCTAGGCCAACTCACTCAGCTTGTTGTACACTGGTGCCAAGGAGACCAAAGGCGTCCCCCCAGGGGACCAAGGGATTCAGACACAGGCACATTTTCTTCCATCATCACCACCTCTAATCCTGCTTTGTCACCTCAAAAACAATGCTGTAAATTCCCAAGGGATTTAAGAAAGCAGTGTAGACAGAACCTTTTCAACACTCCTGGGGAAAGTGTGTCTTTATATTTTCTTTTATATATCAGTAGCATCCTCTTCACATTCAAGGGCCTGCCTGATCTTAAAAAATAAACTTAAGAAACTTATATTAAGTGAATAATGTTGAAGTTCATGTTCAAGGGCAGCATGCCTCTTGACAAAGGAGACTTGGACGCATAAGAGCCTCACATGTGTAAGTGCTTTAGATCCTGATTTCCTTTTAGGTCACAGGTCTCTTTTCCCTTGCCAACCTCATACATAATGCAGTGGTATCCACTTTCAGTGAAAGCTTGATTGATTTCTTCTCTTTCAAAAGCAATCATGAGAATGAAGCAATTAAACTTAATAACACACAGTAGAAAGAAAACAGCTCTGTTTGTGTTTCAGTCTTACCTCAGGAAGATCATATGGCTTTTGCATAATTTTAAAGAATTTTATAACAATAGTTACATGGATTTTTTTTTGGGGGGGGGGTATACTCTTAATTGAATCAACCTGTCCAAACAGCTCACAATTTATGAAGTTGAAGTGTTCTTAAGTAATTGGATAGGAGGTTTCTTAGTAGGATATTAAAGGGCATTTAGAGTGAATAAGGACAGCATTGTAGATGTAACTTACGACTTGGGTTTATCTTACAAATAGGCAGATATTAATGACCTAATGTCCTATCTCTTCCAAAATGATATAGAGCAACAAATTATTGTCATTTATTTTAATCAGCAAAGAGTTAAAAACTTCCTGAAGTGTTTCTTTAAATTTTTAATTAACTTCTTCATTTAGATTTCCCTCCTAATCAACATGCAGGTACACCCGGTAACTACTTCTTTCTTGTTCTTATTAATCTGCCAATGTTACGCTTTTCATAAAAATACAGAGAATACTTTTTATAAACTAATTGGAACCAGATAAATTAAATCTACATTTTATTTCTTTATTTCTTTTTTTTAAATAAATTTATTTATTTTATTTATTTATTTTTGGCTGTGTTGGGTTTTCGTTGCTGCGGTGGGCTTTCTCTAGTTGCGTCAAGCAGGGGCTGCTCTTCGTTCCAGTGTGTGGACTTCTCACTGCGGTGGCTTCTCTTGTTGCGGAGCACGGGCTCTAGGCGTGTGGGCTTCAGTAGTTGTGACTCATGGGCTCTGGAGCACAGGCTCAGTAGTTGTGGTGTACGGGCTTAGTTGCTCCGCAGCGAGTAGGATCTTCCTGGACCAGGGTTCGAACCCGTGTCCCCTACATTGGCAGGCAGATTCTTAACCACTGCACCACCAGGGAAGCCCCTACATTTTAGTTCTAATCTAATTTTCACAGAGTTTTAGAAGTTTGAGTTCGGGGCTTTCCTAAAGGGAAACCCCAGAGTAATTCTTAGCTCTGAGGTTTTTCACAGCACCTTACCAATAAATATAATCTATCCATTTAGGTAGAAAACTTAAAAACTTTTTAAAGATATTTTGGCTGTTTTAATAGGTGTGTAGTAGTGCTACAGCAACTCTCATTCATTGCTGATGGGAACGCAAAATTGTACAACCACTTTGGAAGATAGCTTGGCAGTTTCTTAGAAAACGAAACATACTCTTAGCGTACAATCCAGCAATCACACTCTTTGGTATTTACCCAAATGAACTGAGAATTTGTGTTCACGCAGAAAACATGAACACAAGTTTATCTCAGCTTTATTCATAATTGCCGAAACTTGGAAGCAACCAAGAGGTCCTTCAGGAGGTGAATGGATCAATAAATTGTGGTACCTCCAGACAATGGAATATTATTCAGCACTAAAAAGTACATGAAAAGAGAAGGAAGAGCCTTAAATGCATACTACTTCATGAAAGAAGCCATTTTGGAAAGGCTCCATAGTGTATGATTTCAACTGTATGACATTCTGGAAAAGGCAAGACTATGGAGACAGTAAAAAAATTAGTGGTTTCCAGGGGTTAGAGGGCGGGAGGGAAGAATAGGCAGAGCACAGAGGATTTTTAGGGCAGGAAACTCTTCTGTGTGATACTATAATGATGGATGTCATTATACATTTGTCCAAACCATAGAATGTACAACACCAAAAGTGAACCCTAACATGCACTATGGACTTTGGGTGATTCTGATGTGTCAGTATAGGTTCATCAATTGTAACGAATGTACCACTCTGGTGCTGGATAGGGGGAGAAGGTATGTGTGTGTAGGGATAGAGGTATATGAGAACTCTGTACTCTGCTTCACTTTGCTGTGAGCCTAAAACAGCACTAAAAAGTAAAGTTTTGATTTAAAAAATGTATTGAGCACTTCCTACTTTGAGCTAAGCAATGTGCTAGAGATACAAAGGTGGATTCTGACAACATATCTGCCTTGAAAGAGCTCACAGTCTTGCAGGGAAACAAAGAAACACTTGATGCTCTAATGGAATGATGGGCGTTGCTGCCGTGAAAGTGTATCTTTCATATAGGGAGATACAAAGATGGGATTTTTCTTCTATGGGATGGGGAACACAAGGAAAGGATTTCCAGAGGAAATGGAAGTGAGGTTTGGTGAGACGGTGGTGTTAGAGTTCTTTTCTACTGTGCTACAACCAGACACCAAAGAAATGATTCTTAGTGTTGTCTCCTTTCCACTCCCTAAAAAAGGTGTAACTGAGCGGGAACTAGGGAGGGAGACATACCAACCAATGTTTTACTTGCTCTTATGAGCAGCCCAGGATAAGGTCCAAATAACCATTGAAAATATTAAAAGATTCTATTCTTCAAACATTTATTCAGTACCTATTAGGAACCAAATGATGAGTGGAAGAGAATTTGGTCAAGTTCATAAACTACATTATCAACCCATGCTTCAGCCTCCAGCTTTTCTCACTTTATATTCTGTCCCCCGTGATATCGGGACTAGCCCTAGACAGAAATATCTGGAAGCACATCATTGTCTCAGGTGAATATCTCCAGCTGCATGTTTGACATCTCCACTAGAATGTCTCAAAAGCACCTTTAATACAACGTGCTGAAAACTGAGTTCACACACTTTCGCTCTAAACCTAGTCCTCCTCCAGTTCTTAGCTCATGATTGGCATCACTCTCTGTGCAGCTGCGCAGACGGACCCCAAGGAGCTATCGCAGTCATGGCTCTTCCTGCCTTACCCCCGACATCTGCCTCCCAGTCCTGCTGTTGGACCTTCATATTCCTCAAGTGTATGCTCTTCTCTTCATCTCTTCCTCCGTCTCCCAGATCAAACTACCATCAACACTAACTTTTTATCTCCCCCCCATCCATTTTCCCCCTGCACAAAAATGGAAACTTGAGCACATCCTTCTACTTAAAATCTGTAGTATCATAAATAATAAAGATTTAGGGAATTCCCTCGTGGTCCAGTGGTTAGGACTCTGCGCTTCCACTGCAGGGAGCACAATCTCTGGTAGGGGAACTACGATCCTGCAAGCCGCATGGTCAAAAATAATAATAATAAAGATTTAGTCTCTGTCCCTGGTTCCTGGCATATAGCTCCTAAAACCCTTGGAATCTCTGGAGTGATAAGAAAATCTTTTGTATTCTATTGAGGTGACTGGTGTCTGGGGACACCTAGATAGCTCTAGGCTAGGGACTGTTCACCAGGAAAGACCAAACCATGTGATTAGAGGGTTGGAACTTTCACACACACCCTCCACACCCGACCTCTGGAGAGGGGAGAGGGGCTGGGGGTTGAGACCAATCACCAAGTCCAATCACCAATGACCAATGATTTAACCATTTGTTCCTGTATAATGAAACCTCCATAAAATCCTCTAAATAATGGAGTTTGGAGAGCTCCTAGTTGGTGAACACATCAAGGTACTGGGAGGATGGCCCACCCACCCAGAAAGGTCATGGAAGCTTCGAGCCTCTTCCCCCATACCCTGCCCTACGCATCTTTTCCACTGGCTGTTCTTGAGTTCTGTCTTTTATAATAAACCAGTAACAGCAGGTAAAGCAATTTCCTCAGCTCTGTGAGTCAGTCTAGCCAATTTCTAAATCTGAGGAGGTGGTTCTGGGAACCCCCAAATTATAGTCGGTCATTCAGAAGTAAGAGTGTTCTGGACTTGCAGTTGGCGTCTGAGGTGAGAGCAGTCTTGTGGGACTGAGCCCTTTAACCTGTGGGGTCTGACGCTAACTCCGGGTAGATCGTGTCAGAATTGAATTGAATTCTTGCACATCTAGTTGGCATCAAAGCGTTGGAGTCATGGTGTTGGAAAAGACAGAAGTGGTGTCAGAAGTGGTATAAGTAAAAACAGCCCAAAACCCTTCAAAGGGTTTCCATTGTTTATGGACCAAAGACCAAAATCCCTTAAGGTCCCACAAAGTGCTGCACGCTCTCTGGCTCACACCTGCTCCTTTTTCAGCCTAACTGTGAGCTGTTCTCCTGGGTCACCAGTGCTCCAGTAGTTCTCCTTGCCTAATAAATATTAGGTTTCATGACCTGTTCAAAATTTTGTGTCAGTTCAGGAAAAATAATATAAATCATTTTGAAAGAGTCACCAGGTGTAAGATTAACCTCATTAAAAAAAAAAAAAAACGGGGCTTCCCTGGTGGCGCAGTGGTTGAGAGTCTGCCTGCCGATGCAGGGGACATGGGTTCGTGCCCCGGTCCGGGAAGATCCCACATGCCGCGGAGCGGCTGTGCCCATGAGCCATGGCCGCTGAGCCTGTGTGTCTGGATCCTGTGCTCCGCAACGGGAGAGGCCACAACACTGAGGGGCCCGCGTACCGCAAAAAAAAAAAAAAAGTTTGTGTATCTGTTCACCTGCTGAAGAACATCTTGGTTGTTTCCAAGTTTTGGTAACTATGAATAACGCTGCTATAAACATGTGTATGCAAGTTTTTGTGTAGACATAACTCTTCAGCACACTTGGGTAAATACCAAGAAACACAATTGCTGGATTGCATGGTAAGAGTATGTTCAGTTTTGTAAGAGACTGCCAAACTGTCTTCCAAAGTGGCATTTTGCCTTAAGCCAGCAAAGAATGAGAGTTCCTGCGGTTCCTGTGGCTCCTCGCCAGCATTTGGTATTATCAGTGTTTTGGATTTTCACCATTCTAATAGGTGTGTAGTGATATCTTATTGTTTTAATTTGTAATTCCCTAATAATATATAATGTTGAGCATCTTTTCATATACTTACTTGCCATCTGTATATCTTCTCTGTTCAAGTCCTGTGCATTTAAAAAATCTTTTTTGGGGGGTGCCTTGCCACACGACTTGCGGGATCTTGTTTCCCCAACCAGGGATTGAATCCAGGCTCCGGCACTGAAAGCACTGAGTCCTAACCACTGGACAACCAGGGAATTCCCATCCAGTGCATTTTTAATCAGGTTGTTTGTTCATTTTCTTATTGCGAGGCTTTTCCCCCCCCCCAGACACCAAATATATTGTGTCTTTTCCAACACCATCAATTCTCCAATTCTCTGACACCAACGTGGTATCCAACAATTCCATTCATCTGGCAATGTCTACCTGGAGTTAGCATCAGATCCCACAAGTTAAAGGGCTCAGGCTCAAAAGACTGTCTCACTTCAGATGCCAACTGCAAATGACATACCCAGGCTACATACAGTTTTGCCTGATCAACTACAAATTCAGGGGTTCTCATGAGCCACTCTCATGTTCAATAATTTGCTACAATGGCTCACAAAACTCAGGAAAGCATTTTAATTATATTTAGGATAAAGGATGCAACTCATGAAGAGTCAAATGGAGAGATTCACAGGACAAAGTATGGGGGTAGGAGGAATCAAGAAGCTTTCACACCCACTCTGTATATACCACCCTCCTAGTACTTGAATGGGTTCACCAACTCTCTTAGAGCTCAATGTCCAGCCTCCTGAGGTTGGTGGGTGGAGCTGAGAGCTCTGACTCTCTAATCATTAGGTCTAGGTTTTCTAAGGGCCCCACCATGAGCCACCTCATTAGCACAAATCCATTGTGGTGGAAGGGGCTGGTTATGAATAAAAAGATACTCCTGTTACTCAGAAAATTCCTAGGGTTTTAGGAGTTCTGTGTTAGGAACTGGGGGCAAAGACCAAATATATTTTCACGATACCCAATTATTGTTGAGCTTTAAGAGATCTTTGTATATTTTGGCTAACAGTCCATCATCAGATATGTCTTTTACAAATATTTTCTCCCAGTCTGTGGCTCGTCTTTTCATTCTTTTGGCAATGTCCTTCACTGAGCAGAAGTTTTTAATTTTAATAAAAAATAGCTCATCAATTTTTCTTTTATGGATCATGCTTCTGGTGTTATCGTTTTTTCTTTCTTTCTTTTCTTTCTTTTATTTTTTTGGCTGTGATGCACAGCTTGTGGGATCTTAATTCCCTGACCACGGATTGAACCCGTGCCCTTGGCAGTGAACATGCAGAGTCCTAACCACTGGACCACCAGGGAATTCCTCTGGTGTTATATTTAAAAAGGCATCCACCATACTCATGGTTATCTAGGTTTTCTCCTAATCTGTCTTCTAGGAGTTGTATACTTTTTACATTTTACATTTAGGTCTATGATCCTTTTTTTTTTGCGATACGCGGGCCTCCCACTGCTGCGGCCTCTCCCGCTGTGGAGCACAGGCTCTGGACGCACAGGCTCAGCGGCCATGGCTCACGGGCCCAGCTGCTCCGCGGCATGTGGGATCCTCCCGGACCAGGGCACGAACCCGTGTTCCCTGTATAGGCAGGCGGACTCCCAACCACTGCACCACCAGGGAAGCCCTATGATCCATTTTGAGTTAACTTTTGTGAAGGATGTAAAGTCTGTGTCTAGATTCTCTTTTTTTTTTTCTTTTTGGATGTGGATATCCAGTTGTTACAGATTTTGCTCCTTTGTCAAATGTATATTTTGAGTTAAAAAAAGGTATGAAAAAAAAAAAAAGGTATGGCACAGATTAATATTTTGCTACGCTACCCTTTGTATAAAAATAAAGATTAGGATTTAGAGAATACATATATGTAGTTACCTAAATATCCATAAAATGTCTCAGAAAGAGTTACACTCCTTACTGCAACAAAAACAAAATCAAAACAAACTTACAACATTAGCTGTTTTGGAAAGGAAAGATTGGGCAGCTAGGGGTTAGGGATAGAAAGACTTTTCCTGTATATCCTTTCTCAGTTTGGATTAACGTGAATGAATTACCTATACTAGTCAAATGACAAAACTAGAACAATTTAGTAGCAAGTTTGATGTCCTTTATTTAAGGGAAATATTCCATGGATTGGGGGAGTCCAGTGCCTCAGGAGCAGTGGCCTAAGATCTGGGGCAGGAGCGAGTTTTACAGAGTATTAGAAGAGGTAACGTGGAAATAGGGCATGATGGGCTAGGAGGTGGGGGATTTCCTTATAAGGCCAGCCGTTCTATTTTCTATGGTCAGGTAAGCTAGTGAAAGCTGAGTTAGAGGATTTTGATTGGTTAGGTTCAGTTTCTTGACAGGTGTTTCCCATAAACACAGGCTGATTTAGGTTGAAATTTGTGATGTGGGCCAGGCCACGGAGGCTGGCTTCATTTTGTGAGTCCCAGTGTACAAGTTGTCTTGATCAGTACAGAAAAAGAAAATATAAAATATGCAAAAATTACCAAGTTTTTTTTTTGTGTGTGTGTGTTTCTCTTCTGGAAGATGTACTTTATGCATATATAAGCAAATATGTATTTATCTTTTCTACCTGGAATAGAGTTTGGCTTAGGATAGGCGATAAACTAGACAAGGGAAGAATGACACTCCAGAAAGAATCCAACTTGACTACAAAAGCTAGCAGTCTTCAACTGAAGATTTTTTAAAAAATTTTATTGAAGTATAGTTGATTTACAATGTTGTATTTAATTTCTGCTGTACTATAGCAAAATGACTCAGTTATACATACATATATTCTTTTTCACATTATTTTCCGTTATGGTTTATCACAGGATATTGAATATAGTTCCCTGTGCTGTACAGTAGGACCTTGTTGTTTATCCATTCTATATATAATAGTTTGCATCTGCTAACCCCAAACTCCCAATCCATCCCTCCCCCACACTCCCTCCCCTTTGGCAACCACAAGTCTGTTCTCTATATTTGTGAGTCTGTTTTTGTTTCATGGATATGTTCCTTTGTGTCATATTTTAGATTCCACGTATAAGTGATATCATATGGCAGTTGTCTCTCTTTCTGACTTATTTCGTTTAGTATAATTTCTAGGTCCATCCATATTGCTGCAGATGGCATTATTTCATTCTTTTAAATGGCTCATATTCCATTGTATATATGTACCACATCTTCTTTATCCATTCATCTGTCGAAGGACATTTAGGTTGGTTCCATGTCTTGGCTATTGTAAATAGTGCTGCTATGAACATTGGGGTGCCTGTATCTTTTCGAATTATGGTTTTCTCTGGATATATGCCCAGGAGTGGGATTACAGAATCATATGGAAACTCTATTTTTAGTTTTTTGAGGAACCTGTATATTGTCTTCCATAATGGCTGCATCAACTGGTGTTTTTTTTTTTTTCAACTGGTGTTTTTAATTAGCTTATTTAATTTTGCAATACCAAAGCAAAAAAAAAAAAAAAGTTTTCTGTATCATTTAATCTACCTGCATTGGTATTTCCCTGGCAGATGGCTGCAAAATCACATTAGTTCAGTTACAGAATTTTGCACTATATTAGGCACAACTATTTCCCTTGGATCCTCATTAAATAAGGTTGAATCAACTTTCTGCCTATAGCATTTGCGCTAAAAAAAAAAAAAAGACCAAAAAAAACCAAACAAAAACTCCATTGCATTATTCTCCATACCCTTAGAGAAATAGAAAAAGTGAATGAATATCTTCTCTCAAAGGGTTAAATTCAGAATTTTTTTTTTTAAACCCACTGGAAAATGGCTTCCACATTCCAAAGGATAAGGAAGGAAAACTATGAAATCCTTTTGAATGGATTTGTTCAGCAGGGGAAGAGCTGGCTCATTTTCCACGTGGGCTGCCAAGTTCACCAGGCGTGGGGGGAAATGATTTTATTCTTTCTTACTTCACATACATTTTTAAACTGCAGTCTTATGGAAATGAAAATCCCATTTGGAGATCAGATTCTTCAGATGGATTTAATTTATATACCATTTGACCAAGTCAATCAGGCCAGGCTTAGTAGATGGCTTTTTTCATTACAATGTTGTGGGCTTTGCTGAGGAATCTTTTTTTTTCTAGGTTACAGAAAGTCGATGTAGCAAGTACTGCATCTAATTTAGGTTTTGTAGCTAATTATCTGTGGACTGCATGAAAATTTTCTTCAGAGCAATAATTATGTTGCCTCTCCTTAAAAGCAAACTTTCTGAATTATTGTCTGATTTAACCTTCTAAAATCTAGAGTTTTCCCCAGATTCGCTGATAGCTAAATACGATCAAGGGAACTGAGTTCAGCCTGTAGCTTGTGTAGTTGTCAGAAATGTGCAAGGATGGAGCAGACCAGGGCAAGAAAACAGTACAAGCAAAGCTTCTCCTCTAAGAGATCAGACTCTGTCTCATTCTAAGAAAGGGCCCAGTGTCCAAACTTCGCTGCTACGCCTCCTTTTTCTTATTGTTTGAAAATACCAATGAGTTAATTTTCTGTATCTTATAGAGCTGAAGCCTGTTGGATTTAACAGATAATTGCGTACCAGCAAGTGCACCCACATGAAAATGTGTGCCCTGGGATTAACAGAAGAAACTTTAGCCACTATTCTCCCTTCAAGGGAAGTTGGAGTAAAGCATGCCTCCTGCCACTTCATTATGTCAGAGGTTTGTGTCTCCCGTTAGTAAATCCACAGAGAGCAGGGACTTCCTGCCAGCCAAATGGTGTAGATGGAATAGATTCAAATATTTGAGACAGAACCTGCATTGTGTCTGGTCTTTTCACAGATGTTTTCTCTAGCTGAGGGAGTCTGTGCGAACGCCCTGCTCTCTCCACAGCCTCCCTGTGCCTCTAGGAATTGCCTCTCTCCTTTTTCTAGGCTTTCTCCATCTCCTTTCCAACCGGCAGAAGATTTCTGAATTCTCTGCCAGAGACTCTACAAATCCTGGCACATAGTAGGTGTTCAGTCAGTATTTTCTGAATAAATAAAAATACCAAATGATGACATACTTGATCTGTTTGCTGGAAGGCTGGAAATGATCAAAACTCTTTCTGCCCATGTGGATCTTGATAGCCAAGAATTCTGGGGCGGGAAGCATTTTGAAGACCTTTCATTGATGTGAGCTTGAAGAGATCTGTCATTGATACGCCAGCAATGTAAAGAGCTGCATGGGAGGCAATGGAGAGAAGACATGACATGCTTTACAAATGCTAAAATGCATAATTTGTTGTGGGTAAACTAACTTTTGTTACTTAAAGTTAACTTCCATATCAGTGGCCTGGAGAAGTTGATGACAGAAGTGACTAGGTTCACTGAAAGTTCTCAGAGATGCTAACAGACGTGAAACGCACACCATTCGTGAAACACACAACCATTTTTTTGTTTTTTTGGCTGCATTGGGTCTTTGTTGCTGCACGTGGGCTTTCTCTAGTTGCGGCGAGCGGGGGCTACTCTTCGTTGTGGTGCGCAGGCTTCTCATTGCGGTGGCTTCTCTTGTTGCGGAGCACGGGCTCTAGGTGTGCAGGCTTCAGTAGTTGTGGCACGTGGGCTCAGTAGTTGTGGCGCATGGGCTTAGTTGCTCCGTAGCATGTGGGATCTTCCCCGACCAGGGCTCGAACCCGTGTGCCCTGCACTGGCAGGCGGATTCTTAACCACTGCACCACACAGTCGTTTTGATGACCGATAAACTAAAGGACTGGCAAAGCTTTTGGCAAATGATTGAAAGTCAGCATGTGGGAACTTGGACTACAATTTGGGAGTGGATCTTCTGAAACCACTTAACTCCACTAAACAAACCAACAAACCTACTCTCATATTTTATAAAACACAAAGGAAATCATCTTAGGATCTAGTGTTCATCATTAGCTCTAGTGTTATACGAACAGCACAGCTTATTTGATAACTCATAATATTACAAACTGGTCAGAGGAGAGGATGCTCCTCATTTCAGCATGGTGCCCCCCTGGGCAGGCAGTGTGTGCCCTGACTGCTATGCCACAGGCCAGGTAAGGAGACCCAGCCTGGCCAGATATCCACATGGATTCGAGAGAAAAAGAAACGAGAATTTCCTCTTCTGCCTTAGCTCACTTAACCAGAGGAGCCTCAGGACTCTGGAGAGGGCCGTTTTGCATCTCTGCGCTGGGATTTTACAAATTACTACCTCATAGGGTTGGGAGAATTGAATGAGTTAATCCACATATAATTCTTAGAACAATGTCTGGCAGAAGTAAAGACAATAAATTCTCCTTCTCCTGGAACTTCCCTGGTGGCGCAGTGGTTAAGAATCCACCTGCCTGGGCTTCCCTGGTGGCGCAGTGGTTGAGAGTCTGCCTGCCGATGCAGGGGACGCGGGTTCGTGCCCCGGTCCGGGAGGATCCCACATGCCGCGGAGCAGCTGGGCCCGTGAGCCATGTCCGCTGAGCCTGCGTGTCCGGAGCCTGTGCTCTGCAACGGGAGAGACCACAACAGTGAGAGGCCCGCGTACCGCAAAACAAAACAAAACAAAACAAAACAAGAATCCGCCTGCCAGTGCAGGTGATATGGGTTCGATCCCTGGTCCGGGAAGATCCCACATGCCATGGAGCAACTAAGCCCGTGCACCACAACTACTGAGCCCGCGCGCCTGGAACCCGTGCTCCACAACAAGAGAAGCCACCGCAATGAGAAGCCCGCACACTGCAGTGAAGAGTAGCCCCCACTGACCGCAACAAGAGAAAGCCCGCGCACAGCAATGAAGACCCAATGCAGCCAAAAATAAATAAATAAAATTAAAAATAATAGTAATAAATAAATTCTCCTTCTCCTCTCCTTCTTCCTCTCCCTCACCCTTTCCCTCCTCTTCCCTTTCACCATCCCTTCCCCCCTCCTCCTTATTATTATTTTTACCATCATCTCAGGTCTTGGCAGGTCCAAAACCTCCACCACGGCTGGAACATTTCCTGAAGGAAACAGATGTATTAACTCTCTATTAAGCTCTTCTAGAGAAACTAGCATTTAATGAGCACCAACTATGTTACAGGAAGAAAGGCTTTACTTATGACTCTTTCAACTCCTCACAATAATGCTAAAAAAGTAATGATGATCACTCACATTTTAGAGATGAGGAAACAGGCACGACCAAGTCAGGTGAAGCCCAAAGTCTCCTGGCAAATGGTTGGCTTGGATTTGGAAAGGTCCATTCAGTACCCATTTCTCATCACCCACATATGAGGTAGAGATCGTAGATCCCTGCCATTTGGGTGAAGCAGGTTTTGCACCTTCCCAGGCAACTGCCTGCCCAGTGTGTACCCTCTGCAGGGCTGTCTTGTCCTGACAAAAGCACCTTTCAGCAGTCACATGTAGGCTTTGTCTGGATCCTCAGAGGCCCTCGGAATCTCAGATCTTCAGATGCCAAAATTCAGGTAACCTATGGACCGTTACCAAGAACGCACGCTTTGATTTCCAAAGTTTTTATAAGAGGAAATCCTAAACTCCTTGTGTGATGTGCTGAAATTGTTTGTACAGGTGAGGTGCCTGAGATCTCAGGGTGGGGACAGGGCAAGGTGAGGAAGGTACCCAGGACACAAAATTTAAAAAGATGCCTTCATGCAAGCACAGGCGTGGCGTTCTTCTGTCCCAGGCGTTTTCTGTCCCAGGCGTCTCTCCTCGCCCTAGTCCCCGCCTGACTAGTCAGCAAACATTGAATAGATCCGGGTACCTACGTGGGGACAGAAGGCAGTAGAAAAGTGGTTTGAGGCTAGATCCTAGGGAGCCTTCGGAGCCGTACCTGAGAGTCTGCGTATTACACCACTGGGCAGCGTTTCTCCAAGTGTGGTGTTGGAATTCTCAAATTGACTAGAAAGGTCTTTGCTACGGAGAATACATGTTAGCTTGGCTGAGTCCTTTGGAAACCTTCTTCCTTTCTGGGAAAGAGATACATGAGATGATGTTGGTAAAAGTATCTAGTAAAGTCATTATGAGTTCTATAATTTTCTTTAACATATTTTAGCCTGTATTTTGGGATATTACATGTGTACCACTTAGATTAGGCTGTAATTCAGGTGCTACCAGCATTCTAATCTGGAAGGTACAAGCCAGTAACAGCCAAATGAAAGGCAAGATCCTCATTGGGTCTGGTTTTCAAAAATCAACTGTAAACGCCTTTTGGGGACAAATGTGAAAATCTGAGTACAGGCTGGGCATGAGAGGATATTAGGGATTACTGTTAATTTTATTCAGTGTGATGGTGGTATTGTGATCATGGGGAAATGTATTAGGTTGTTAGAAATGCATCATAAAGTATTTAAGGGTGAGGGCTTCCCTGGTGGCACAGTGGTTGAGAGTCCGCCTGCCGATGCAGGGGACACGGGTTCGTGCCCTGGTCCGGGAAGATCCCACATGCCGCGGAGCAGCTGGGCCCGTGAGCCATGGCCGCTGGGCCTGCGCGTCCGGAGCCTGTGCTCCGCAGTAGGAGAGGCCACAACAGTGAGAGGCCCGCGTACCACACACACACAAAAAGTATTTAAGGGTGAAATATCATGATGTCTATAATTAACTATGTAATACTTGAGCAAATATGATAAAATATTAAGAGTATTAGGACTAGGTTATGAGTATATGGGTGTTCATTAAACTATTCTCTCCACTTTTCTGTATGTATAAAAAAATGTTTATAATGAAAAGCTAAAGAAAAAAAAAATAACACGCAGGCCAGGGGTGGTGGTTTTCTTGCTTTCAGAGGCAGCTTTTGCAAATGCTTCTGTTACCCGTAACTTGACCAACCATGACACTTTATAATTTGCCAACCAAACATGGGAAATGGGTTTTACTGGTAAAAACAATGGCCTATGGAACAACAGGATAAATGTTGGAAATTAGAGGGTTTTTTTCTGGCCAAATGAAAGATATTCAAGATATGTGATTTTTAAATTTTTTTCGCCTCACCGCGCAGCTTGAGGGATCTTAGTTCCCTGACCAGGGATTGAACCCGGACCCTCAGAAGTGAAAGCGTGAAGTCCTAACCATTGGACCACCAGGGAATTCCCAAGATATGTGATTTTTCTAAAAATATTCCCTCCCATTGTGTAAGTAGGGTGTACAAATCCCAAGAGGTCTGTAGCCTGTACCTTTAGCAATGATGCTCTAGGCTAAATCCTTCAAGGGGTCTCTCACGAGGAACACTGGAGGATTCTGGGTGCCTGACCCAATTCTCCCTTTGGATTCTTGGCTTTTACTTGAAGTAAAATTTTTGGGGGGCTTCCCTGGTGGCGTAGTGGTTGAGAGTCCGCTTGCCGATGCAGGGGGCGCGGGTTCGTGCCCCGATCCGGGAAGATCCCACATGCCGCGGAGCGGCTGGGCCCGTGAGCCATGGCCGCTGAGCCTGCGCGTCCAGAGCCTGTGCTCCGCAACGGGAGAGGCCACGGCAGTGAGAGGCCCGCGTAAAAAAAAAAAAAGAAAATAATAATAAAAAAATTCAGTGATTGGAATGATATGGGCACTCGCCATTCAGAATGGATAGAAACCATGTGACAGTAGGAGGGGTCTGGGGGGGGGCTCCTGATGCCTTTTGTTGTCCCTGTAGTTGCTGGATCTTGGGAAGGATCTGGGAGTCCTAGGGAGGTAGTGTGCGTCAGGATTTTAAAATCTCTATGTGGGGAATTCCCTGGCGTTCCAGTGGTTAGGACTCTGTGCTTTCACTGCCTTGGGCCCAGGTTCAATCCCTGGTGGGGGAACTAAGATCCTGCAACCCTTGCGGCACAGCCAAAAAAAAAAAAGATCTCTATGTGAAACTTGGGAGTTCTGAGCAACCATACTTCCTGCCATGTTGTCATATTGCCTCTGTAATAATTTATTTTAAAATACTTCCTTATAAACAGTGTAATGTACTTGTGTGTAAATTAACTTTAATCTACACTCTAGGGGAGGTTAGTTATCATTAGAGTTACCCTATTAGGAATTCACACTCCAGAGGTGGTTAGTTATCATCTGAAGTGCCCTAATCAGGAATCCATACTCCCCAGGTGGCTACTTAAGCATTTCAAGGATCTTTATTGAAATTTATACCAGAAGGTTCATTAATTAGCATAAGGGATGTTAGAAATACATTTTCATTGGTGAAATAAATGATGTCCCAGATATATGGCTGGCTAGAAAGACTTCACAGCCCTGTCACTCTTGTGAAAATGAGGTATGAGAACACCTAACCAGAGAGTAAGCTCTATGAAAGTAGGAATTTTTCTTGACTTTACCCACCATAGGTCTATATCCAGTGCTGAGAACAGCGCTTGACACATAGGAGACACTCAGTAGATCCAATATATGGTGAATAAGTTGCTAGAAAGCCCAGCAGCCTACTACCTTCTCAGTCTAAATTCTATATGGTTCTGTGTTATCTACTTCTCCCCAGTGCCTTCTATTCAGTTTTTTAAAATAGTGTCTATTGTTTTCTTTATTCGTTTATTTTTGTTTTTTATTTAATTTTGTTATTTATTTATTTATAGTTGATTTACAGTGTTGTGTTAGTTTCTGGTGTGCAACAAAGTGATTCAGTTACATATATATGTATTTTATATATATACACACACACACACACACACACACACGTATATATATATATATATTCTTTTTCAGATTCTTTTCCATTATAGTTTATCACAAGATACTGAACACAGTTCCCTGTGCTATACAATAAGCCCTGTTGTTTATCTATTTTGTATATAGTAGTTTATATCTGCTAATCCCAAACTTTTAATTTATCCCTCCCCACCCCCCTTTCCTCTTTGGTAACCTTAAGTTTGTTTTTTATGTCTGTCAGTCTGTTTCTGTTTTATAAATCAGTTCATTTGTATCTTTTTTTTTTAAGATTCCACATATTAGTGATATCATACGATACTTGTCTTTCTCTGTCTGGCTTACTTCACTTAGTGTGATCATCTCTAGGTCCATCTTCTGTTCAATTCTTAGAGGCATCTACTGACAGACCTGAATAGAAGGTTGAGTGATTCTGCTGTTCAGATATTGCTGCACCCACCTCAGAGTGAGCCTCTCCTACAAGATGCTTTAGGCATGCTTCAGGACAGAGAGTGAGGATTTCCTTAACCTTACATGCGCAGGTTATAACTTTTTTTGCCCATTTGCAGATAAAAATTAACACATTTGGAAAAATTTTGACGAAGGCTTGCTTTCCTTGTAAGCTACCACCTGACATCAGTGTTGGGTGGGAGAGGGGGCATGCTTAACTTCTGCCTAGTCCAATCAGTGGACTTTGAGTAAATTGATATTTACTCAGAGTACCTGACAGTTACTGAAGAACCCAAAAGGCTGAAGTCAATTGGCAATACATGAGAAGACTGTGGGACAGACACACAGACAAGTTTTTATATTGGTGCTGTATAAATGAAGGATCCTCTGTTGTAGGGAGGCATTGGTGCTCTCCAGCCATGTGGAGGATGAATCTGGGAGGCTCTCAAGATTCATCAACAAGGGATCAGAATCGGGAGACTGGATGTTATTTACCAGGAAGACTCTTTAGAACAAGAAGGGACTTGGCCAAGTATATAGACTTGGGAGCCAACATTTGAAGAACAGGAGATCAAGAAGAAACGATGAAAGGTATTGGCAATCTATTATAGATAAGTGTGGCATCGTAGAATTCAAGAGAGAAGAGGAGAATATGCCACAAAGTGCACAACGCAGAATTTGACCTGAGACTTACTTTCATCGTAGTGTGATAGCAAAGTTGTAAGCCAAGAACTGAAGAGTATCCCCCAGGTTTGGCAATTAATGATTTTACTGAGAGTAGTTTTCAAAAATGTAGTGGGGTTGGATATCATGTTGCAGTAGAGGGACAATATATGGGGGGTAAGAGAGTGCAACAAGCAACTCTTGTTCATATTTTTATTTTTATTTATTTTTTGTTTGTTTGTTTGTTTTTTGCGGTACGCGGGCCTCTCGCTGTTGTGGCCTCTCCCGTTGCGGAGCACAGGCTCCGGACGCGCAGGTTCAGCGGCCATGGCTCACGGGCCCAGCTGCTCCGCGGCATGTGATGTCCTCCCGGACCGGGGCACGAACCCGTGTCCCCTGCATCGGCAGGCGGACTCTCAACCGCTGCGCCACCAGGGAAGCCCTTGTTCATATTTTTAGAAGTTTAGATGAAAACAGAATCAATACTTACAAGGATGAAAAGATCTGATTGTGTTCATAAACTGAAAAGAAAGAGCCAGTGGAGAGGGTGGGATTGAAGACAGAGTAGGAAATCGACACTGATGGGTTAAGATGTAAAGTAAAGGTTCGTGCATTTGAATGAAAACTAAGTTGTCATTTAAAAAAAACCAAACCATGGTATTTATGTTATTCACTTTTCACATTTTGCTTATCCTTTCATTGCTAGTTTATAGAAAAAGCAGTTTACTAAATTCAAAATTAGAAACTATTCACAATACCAGACATGCTTATGATGTCCTTATTGTCGAAAGTTACCAGCCAAAGCAGTTACGTCTTAAAATGGTCCTACTGACGACAGAAACTTTAACTCAAAAACTAATCATGAAGAAGATGATGCTGACAGATGATAATGATGGTAACTAACATGTGCTCTTCTGAGCCCCTTAGGGATACTCAGCTTTTGATCTTTACAACAACCCTGAGGGAGATACTATTATCAACCTCCTTTTACAGATCAGAGAACAGAAGTAAGTTGCCCAAGGTCACAAGTGTAAAGGGAAGAAACAGGACTTGAACCCAGGCAGTTTGGCCCCAGAGCTCATGCTTTTTTTTAAAAAAATAAATTTATTTTATTTTTATTTATTTTTGGCTGTGTTGGTTCTTTGTTGCCATGCGTGGGCTTCTCATTGCGGTGGCTTCTCTTGCTGCGGAGCATGGGCTCTAGAGCACAGGCTCAGTGGTTGTGGCCCTCGGGATTAGTTGCCCCGTGGCATGTGAGATCTTCCCAGACCAGGGCTCGCACCGCACCGTGTCCCCTGCATTAGCAGGCGGATTCTTAACCACTGCGCTACCAGGGAAGCCCCCAGAGCTCATGCTTTTAACACCGCACCACACAGCCTCTCCAGTTCGATGAGATGAGGGATGCTACAATGCTTTAGAAACCAGAAAGTGCTACAGTAGATGTAAGATACTTCTTCTATTTAAAAAACAAGCAAACAGACGTAATAATCAGTTGGTTGTATTTTTGTTGGATGACAGTCTACAGATTGGGGAAGCTTTCATCAGCTTTCTAGTTCTTTTCCAGCTTTAAGATCCTATCATTCCATCTTTCAGTAAGATGTTCTCTCTTTTCACATGTACTTTCTTTAGATGTCAAGTCAATCAGAGAATGAGGTCATTACACTGCTACTGATTCTGCTCACCATGGCAGTGTCAACAAGCAGAATGAGGAACCTCAAATAAAGGTGCAAAACCTGCTATGGCTGCATATTTTAGAGAATTTTTCAGAAGTATCGTACATGTAGTATAGCAGGAATCTCAGCCTGAATCCAAGCTGGGTCTGATGCTGGGGTTCAAGCATGTCTCGGCATGTCTGGCAAACTGGTGAGGCAGGGCTGAAAGAAACCTGCTGGCCTGGGGGCTGAGACTGCTTCCTTGAACAGGACTCATGTTCGTGGAAAAGAGAATTAGACAGAGAAGCCCTATAAGAAAGACTTAGTCATTGGATGGGGAGTAATAAATGCAGCTTGGGGTAGCTGTTACTCAAATCCATCACCAGTCTAGGCCCATGAAAGCATGTCTGGGTTCCTAGGAGAGACAGAGCTCTGAGTAATACCATAAAGACCTGTTTCATTGAAAATCATATATGATATTGGGCCAAGCAGTCTGCTCCGGGGTTCCCCTAAAAGAGGTCAACACAGCGATCTCCATTTCTTCAGGCTACACCATGGCTTTGGCTGTTTTGTTTGTATCACAGGCCCCGGTAGGAGGAGCCTGCAGTGTCTGGTAGGAGCAGAGCAGGGGAGGGGGCCACTGGGTGAGCAGAGATCCTCCCACCCCAGGGGCTCCCCGAAAACTGGCAATGACCTGCCTGTGTTAGCAGACTTGGTAGGTAGAAGCGCCAGTAAAATTCAAGTTATTGTTGCTAATTTGACCCATTGGTACTGTGGTTGATGAGTTTGAATACTATTCCTAATCAAATAGCTCGTATGCAATGGTGTATTATTGGGTAACTTATAATTATGCATAGAATCACATACTCTCCAAGCAGGCAGGAGGGAAATAGAACAGTGATTCTCAACTGAAGGATCAGTTTTTCACTTACCAGTGGACTGAGGCTTTTGAAAAATACAATAAAAGTGAATTACCAGATGGGACTTGCCTGGTGGCACAGTGGTTAAGACTCCCGCTCCCAATGAAGGGGGCCTGGGTTCGATCCCTGGTCAGGGAACTAGATCCCACATGCATGCTGCAAATAAGGAACCCGCCTCCCGCAACTAAGGAGCCTGTGAGCGGCAACTAAGACCTGGCACAACCAAATAAATAAATAAATAAGATAATAAATTTTTAAAAAGTGAATTACCAGAATTATAAGATAAAAAGTAAACTGATGACATCAAAAAATAAGCCTCCATTTTTTATTATTAGGTTCAGCAGATGTAAAATTACTCTACCATGTTGTTATAAAAGTTTCCTGAAGCTAATTTCAGCATGTATCTAGCTGCAGGCTGGTAACGAACAGGGGGTGGATGGGTACTGGTCTGCAGACCACACTGCTTGCATTTCATCCAACCTCTCACCTGATGTCACCTGAAAAAATTCTATCACCCAGAGGTCCTGCCTTTAGTCAGACACTTCACTGAATGCGATAATGACATTGTGACACTGTGGTTATGTATGAGAGTGGCCTTGTTCTAAGGAGATGCATGCAGAGTAATGATGTCTGCAACTAAACCAAGAGGGAGAGCGAGAAAGGGAAAGGGGGGAGGGAGAGGGAGGGGACATAGAGAAAGAAACAGAGACAGAGGGACACAGACTGTGCAAATGTGGCAAAATGTTAGTAATTGATGAATCTAGGCGGGTGTATAGGTGTTTATTATCCAATTCTTTCAAATTTTCAGAAAATTTGCAATTAAAAAAACAGAAAACCTCTCCAGTGATGGGAAACTCACTTTTCTCCAAAAAGCCAGTTCTAAGATAGCTCGTTTTCATATTCAAGTATAAATACTGCAGTCGGAGCATTCATTTGTGGCTTTGATACCTGCCATTTCCACGTGTCTAATCTCCATTCGCCTTTCAGTCTTTTCACATTTTTCTCCATATCGTCTATAACATTAGATACCCTTATAACTTTAATCATGGCACACCTTTAAAAAATATTTTTTCTAAATACACACACACACACACACTGTGGTATATAAATATAACTGTCATCTTTCAAAGTCAATCTTTTTATTCAAGATTTTCTGTAATCTCATCTTGAACTCTTTTTCAGCTTTTTAGCTTCGTTTTCTCATGGTTAATTAACAGTCACAAATTAAATTTTTATGCTTTTCCAGTGTTACTGCTTCTCAGTCCTAGAATTCCCCCTCACACAGAATTCTAGTCTATTCACTCTTCAAGATCCAGCTCAAATGACTTAAACTTAAATGTAGTATATCTTACATACACAGCTGTTCAAATCCTACATTCTTCGTTAAGTTTTCCTTAAATAACTCAGCCAAAATCTCTAGGGCTTCATACAGTGCTTGGCACATACACTTAATACACACTTTTCAGCTAAACTCTCTCATAGTTCTTTTTTTTTCTTTTTGGCCTCACTTCGCCGCATGGGATCTTGGTTCCCAGACCAGGGATCAAACCTGTGCTCCCTGCAGTGGAAGCGTGGAGTCCTAAACAGTGGACTGCCAGGGACGTCCCTCTAATAGTTCTTAACTGACAACACAGAAAGATAATACCTTCCTAGTCTATCTCAAAGAGTGGCTTTGAGGTTAACGTATTTGCAGTTAGCATTTTGCATTGTATGTGTGTGTGAAAGGTATCTGTAAGCCATAATGCCCCATACTATTATTTCTTATTTTTATTTTTGCTTTCCCTTGAGGCAACATATGGAACATATAACAGCTGTCCAAAGGCCTAAGGCAATAGACATAATACTGGGGTATCCATGGTGTATGAAGTCTTTCTAAGATGTGTATGAGCACCGAGCCTGTTTTAAGGCAATCCGTTCTCTGATTCTCACTTCCCTTTTACCTGAAAGGATCTGCCGGAAAATGTGCTCTGGGGTCAGAGGGTAATGTGGGCTCCTTTGCAGCTTCCCTTATCCCAATTGCCCCTCCCCTACTTTACAAAAAAAAGGCATAATTCTGCCCCACCTCACATCTTCCTAAGGTGCTGTACCCCGGTGATGCAAAAACCTCCACAACACCGAAAAAGGAACTATTGACTGGTGAATGAGAATGAGTAACACATCCTTTTACAAGTCAGGTGGTTTTCAGTTACTTGCTTTCAACAAAGTTGAAAGAGAATCTAGTCTGTGTTGTCAGCAGATAGACCATTAAAAGTATTTTTTTCTTGTTAGATCGTTGTGTGACTTTTGGGGGCATATAATTTGGAAAGAGTTCAAAGAATTGAGTTGCATTGCTGTAACAAAACTCCATTAATTCTCATGTACTTATTTATGTGAACAAGTTTTCTCAGTGCTTACATCCATGGAATTGAAAGCTTGGAATAGAATTGAAGCAGCTCGTTCTCATTCTAGAAATACTCATCCACTGATAAATAATCTAGTTTAAAAAAGTATTCAATTCCATCTTTGTGAGGTGCATTGCCAACAAAACTTTACTTTTGTGTTTAATATTTATTTATATTTTGAAATATATTTGTTTTGATCAGTTGAAATAATAAGACTTAAGAGTGTTATGATCACAGGAGATTTAAAAACAACCGTTAAATTTCAATTTCTGTACACATTTTTGTTACAAGGAAATATAAGATGATCAATAAAACAGTTCGAATATAAAATATATTATTAAGATAAAATTCAGGACAGGATGTAAAATGTACATAAGTCCCAGAAGATAAAGGATGGAAATTGCCCAAGCATAACAGAGATCGGATTCTAAAAAGTGTATATTGGTGGGTGTTAAATCCCTATGGTATTTAGGGTTCATTGGCTACGTTTAAAAAAGTGTGACAGTTATAAAACATAAGAAGCTGGAAAAAATGTGGATGTCACTTCAAACCGTATAAGGATGTACAAAATCGTTTTAGAGGGCTCAGGAGCTAAAAAGTTTGAAGATCTAGAACACACATGTTTGCTCTGAGACTGTGATTTAACCATTCCTCGGGTTATTCGAACGCAGGTTAGATGATAACCTGTGGCTCTATGTCGCGCGTATGGACTCAGTACCTCGCACTGTATTATTGATTTTTACTCATTTTAATCGCCTCTCCTCGTAGACTGTCAGCTCTCAGAAGCCCAGGGACTTGTTCGATTCTTAGCTCAGCGCCTGTGCATCGGGGACTCCCCAAACACCCCCCGGAATGAATGACTTTATTTTGAGACCTCGGAGGGCTGTTAGAATCGCCGGCTAGCGCTCAGGTTTTCGTTCCGCGTGTTCCGCCCGCCGCGCGGGCAGGGAAGCCGTGGGAAGGCCCCGCGGAAACTCTGAGTCCTCGGCGGGTCGGGGCGGAGGCCGGGCAGGGACCAGCGGGGGCGCGGAATCCGCGGCCGGGGGTGGGGGGGGGGGAGGTGCCACCGCGTGCCGCCGCGCAGGCGCGCAGCCGTCTCCGCGTGAGTGCGCGCAGTCGCGCGCCTGTCCCCGCGCGGGCTCCGTAGCGCGTGTGCAGGCTGACGCAGCTCGCGGGCCCTCCTCCTGGTCTGCAGCGGCGTCGGCGGAGTTTTGGGCGTTCGGGAGGGGGCACGGGAGCGAGAGTCCAGAGAGGGAGGCGGCGGCGGCGGCGGGGAGGAGGAGGAGGAGGAGCAGGCGCCGCCATGGCCGCCGCTATCACCGACATGGCCGACCTGGAGGAGCTCTCCCGCCTGAGCCCTCTGCCCCCTGGCAGCCCCGGCCCGGCGGCGCGGGGTCGGGCTGAGCCGCCAGAGGAGGAGGAGGAGGAAGAGGAGGAGGAAGAAGAGGCGGAGGCCGAGGCGGTGGCGGCGCTGCTGCTGAACGGCGGCGGCGGCGGTGGGGGCGGTGGAGGCGGCGGCGGAGTGGGGGGCGGCGAGGCGGAGACGATGTCGGAGCCGAGCCCCGAGAGCGCCAGCCAGGCCGGGGAGGAGGAGGACGAGGAGGAGGACGAGGAAGAGGAGGACGAGAGCAGCAGCAGTGGCGGGGGCGAGGAGGAGAGCAGCGCCGAGAGCCTGGTGGGCAGCAGCGGCGGGAGCAGCAGCGACGAGACGCGCTCGCTGAGCCCCGGTGCCGCCAGCAGCAGCAGCGGGGATGGGGACGGCAAGGAGGGCCTGGAGGAGCCCAAGGGACCGCGGGGCAGCCAGGGAGGCGGCGGGGGCGGCAGCAGCAGCAGCAGCGTCGTTTCCAGCGGCGGCGATGAGGGCTACGGGACCGGGGGAGGCGGAAGCAGCGCGACCTCCGCGGGCCGGCGAGGCAGCTTGGAGATGTCGTCGGATGGGGAACCCCTGAGCCGCATGGACTCCGAGGACAGGTCAGTGCACGGAAGCGTTTCCCCCTCCTTTCCTCCTCTTGCGCTCCTAGGCCCCTCGAGGGGACTTTTTGCTGAGATCCCCCTGCTCCCCGAATCCTCGGCCCCTCCCCCCGGCTCTCAACTCGGAAACCTCTGCCGGCCGCCGCGCCCCTCTCGCTGCGGATAGCGGCTTCCAACTCTCAAACCCTTTTCCCCCCAACTCTCCTTTCCCCGCCCTCTTTCCCCTCGGCTCTGCACTCCGTACGGACCTAAGGACGGCTCCAACTCGGAAACAATCCCCAAAGTAGGCCCAGATCCTGTGGCGGAGCCGAAGAGGGCCTTGATGTACGCACCTCGGTACACAAGGTAGCTTCATCCAGCCGTGTTCGCGAATACTTGTCAGAACCGTAATTGACAAGTGTTTTCCAACATGGCTGGTTTCGCCTGGATGTAACAGAACTTCCTTGTTCAGGGAGGAGACCCCCAACCATCACTTTTCTTTACTTAGAAAAGTGAAGACTATTCTTTTATATTTAATCAGAGCTTCCAGAATTCCTCATGTGTGGTCATTAACATGGTCTTCAAAGTGGTTTTAGTAACTTATATTTCGTTGGTGATCAAATTGGGGAGAAAGTTTTAAAAACGTATAAATCGTTGTGTAAAAGAATAATGAATTAGTGTCCTTTAAAATAACTTTGCGGAATCGAAGAGAGTTGGAATTGTGACAAAATGCAGTCTTAAGGTACAGCATGTCAGTATGCGTTTTAAAATCTTTATACAGTAATGCTTCAATGTGAGAATCATGATTTTAGATGATAATATTTAAAGTCATGTTTTGGCGAGATCTCTGAAGGGATTAGTAGCATTTTTCTAAAGCTTCTTAGAAAGAATGTGGAGACTGACAGAAATGCGCTTCATTTTTTCGGGACATTAAGAAGTTTATTGTTATGGTATGTTTCAGTTGTTACTATCATTACTTTTGATCCCTGGAAAACTTCGTACTTTAGCTAATTGGCTTTTAATGTACTTTTTTAAAGAGAGAGAACCATGTCATGCGTATTATAATGCATCTAAAGTATATTAGTTATTTTGACCATCTGCTAATGTTTTGATGAGCAGTAGAATTTTTAACAATCTTTATTGACTTGGATTTAAAAGTTAAAGTATTCTAAAGTTCTAGGAATTCTATTGTTAACATAAAAATAAACACAATGGCTTATATTTAGTGTTATAAGGAATTCACAGCTCTAAATATTTTGAAAATATAGCATCAAATTCTGTTTGACATTTACTCTAATGTCTAGTTAAGGAAACATCTTGAGTGGGGTAAAGTAGAGAGTGCAAACCTTGGAAAAATTGTCCTGAACTATACAGGCATGGCAGGAATGAGAATGTCTTCAAGAAAATTAAAAATTGATGTGAACTGCACAATGAAGCATGTGTCATTTATCATTTTACTGTATACTCCTTCTTTGGTACCAGTAGATATTTGAAAGTTGACATTAATTTATACAGTCAGCATCTACCACAGTTGTTCCATGTACCTAGTATACACATACACCCATAAAACACACTTGCCTAGCACTGCACGATTTAAATGCCTTAATCATTTCATTTCCACAACTCTGGCGCAAGGTAGGTATTATTTTGACTTCCATTTAACAGATGAAGAAGCAAGTTGAGTGTCTTACTCAAAACAATAAGTATAGAATGGAAGTGGTGGAGCTGGATCTGAACAAAGGTTCTCTGCTATTTCCACTTCACAAGAGTTAGAATAATTCACTTTAAATAGCTACAAGCAGGATGTGCCAGGTATTTGGCGTTTTGTTTTGTTTTTTTTTAGTTAATATCTGTCTACTAGTCCTTTTAGGAGATAGTAATTGGCCAAGCAGTATTTCAGGAAGTGGAGTTTTGACTTCATTTTTATTATTCACTTGAATATGTAATTTTTACATCATATTTCAGAGTAAGGAGTAAGATATTGGTGCCAAATAAGGTTAAAACCTGATAACCAAATGTACTTGCTTTTCTTGATGCTTAAACATTAGAGACTACAAAACACTGTAATCATTTTACCATTACAGGGTAATAAATTTATCACTTGTATGAAAAAACCTTATGTGACTAGTGAAACTGGTTGTGGTCTTGATAATCTTAATTTTGAAACTCCCCCTTTTATGCCTTTGAGTTTTTTTTAAGAGTTATTTTAAATTTGCAGAGGAGTCATAATTCTTATAAACTGTCCTGCAGATTACATCAATCTACGGATTTTATAGATTGATTTCACGGTAGGAAGTCTTTATATTTGTAACTGATGGGAGGATATCGTGGTTTTAAAGTGCTTTTTAGAAACATGAGGCATCCTATTGCAAGGATTTTATTATCATTAGAATTTACTCTATTAGAATGCCAGTTGAGTTTTTCTTTCAGTTTGAAATTAGTTTATACTTTTGAGTTTATCTAACATACTTTGTAAGTTGTTGAAATTATCTTAAATATTTTTAACTGTAAGTGTTCCGTTTTAAGAAAGAATTAACTTTAAAGATTTGGATATTAAAGCTTGTGATCCAAGGAGTCAGTTTACAAAACGTATTCGAAGTGTTGTGAAAGTGATTAATTTATAAAATGATTAAATCACACTTGGTACCAAAAACATTGTTTTTCCCAGGAGAAAGTTATTCAGAACCAGCCTAAATGTATTGGTGTGTTTATTGTGGTAAAGTTAGAAAACCTTAAAGTTATTGTGTAGTTTCCTTTTAGTTTGGTTATAAAGATAATGGGATTTTCTTTGAGGGGAATATTTAGCTGCGTGAGGCCACTAAAAACTAGCTTTTATTTTATTTTACTTTGAATCTAAGCTTAAGTACCTTTTAAAAATTTACCACCTTTTAAGTTAATTTCAGAGGCTAAGTTGACTTTTAAATAGAATTTTAGAATGCCTCTGAAATATTTTTAGTGTAGAAATTAGTTCTACCTGTTGAATCAGATTATACATTAAAATACTGTTCAGTTGCTTATCTGTATAAGCGAATTGATAATAACAGCCTCTGTTTTGTGGTTATTTGTCTCTATTACGGTTCCCCCCTCCCATCTAGAATATAAGATACGACTTATTTTGAAAAAGCCACTTTTATCAGACTTTCTGGGTAAATCCAGGTGTCAGGTGAAGAGTGCGTGCATAAGGTTGGGGTGATAGGGAAGGGCATTTAGTATGAAACTTAATGATAAGCAAAGACTACAGGCCCTTACTGTTTTGTGGATTAAAATTTGGATTACCAACCTAATGGGTTGCAAACTTTGAGGTATAATTAAGGTTGTTTTGACACTGGGAAAACAGGGTTATGTTTTGCACTTTCCCAGTAATATGATTAGGAAGATCTTTTTCTAGTATGGAGGCTAAACTTTTAAATCGGGTTAATATTAGAAGGCTGCATGTTGAGGTTATCATCAAGGCCTATTAAGGCTCTGTACGGTTGAGGCAATAAAATACTTTTATAAGAGGTAAGATTTTGCTCATATTTCATGAAGGAACTGCTTTTCACCATTCACTTTTCAACTCTGAAGCAGCTGTTCATAGTCTCTCCAGAATCCCTGTTTTAAGCTACCTTTTAATTTTGACTAAATTTAGGGAAGAGCTTCTATAACAGGTCTCAGTTGTCATTGATTACAGATTGTAATTCTCAGTTAAGAAAGGTACGGCTCTGTGCTAAAAAGTAAACAACAATAAAACCACAGGTTTCAGGATTGAACTTATATGGAGAGATTCTAAGGGGTCATTTTACTGTTAAGAAACATTGAGACTATTGCATTGCATCAGTTAGGAAATCTTGTGTGTAATCTAGTTTGTTACCAAGCATAGGTATTTACTGTGTGCAGGAAGGACTCTACTGGATATTGTGGGATACAGGAAGACAAAATGCTTCCCAGTTCATTCATCTTGTATATTGCTCTGAAACTTTTAATTCCAAAGTGTGGTTTTGCCATAATTCCTAGCACAAAACTTTATTGACTCTAAACAAAGTTAGAGATGTCACACCTTGCCTGTTGTATTAGCTATTTATTGCTGTGTAACAGATATATCCCCCAAATTTAGCAACTTAAAACAAACATTTGGTATCACATGTGGTTTCTGAAAGTCAAGAATGGAGAGGCTTAGCTTGGTGGTTCCGGCTCAGAGTCTGCTGTTGCAGCAGAAGTGTTGGCCAGCACTGCAGTCATCTGAAGGCTGGACTGGGGCTGGAAATCAGCTCACTTAATGCACCTTTTGGCAGGAGGCCTCAGTTACTCACCAGGTCAGTATCTCCATAAGGCTGTTTTTGTGTTCTTAGGACACAGCAACTAGTTTCCCCCAGAGCAAGTCATCTGTGAGAAAGAGAGCCAAGAATTTTATGACCTAAATATACCTGCTCACATAGTCTTCATACATCTTCACTTAGCAGATACATTTTTCCTACTTTTCTTTTTATTCATACTGATACATAACAAATGCTTCAGATTTTTGTTGACTGAGACAACGTTTCAAAACCCATCAAAATGCCACAAGTTCTTTCCTGGTCTTACTAAACTTGATTTTAATTTTTTCTTTTTAATTACTGTGTTTGTATTTCTCCTTTATTTTTTCATCTCAATTTCTGGCTTTGTTATGTAGGGATGTAGAAATTGCAGTATAAAGAGCCTGTAATCAACAGTCAAAGGACAGGGGCTTCCCTGGTGGCGCAGAGGTTGAGAGTCCGCCTGCCGATGCAGGGGACTCGGGTTCGTGCCCTGGTCCGGGAGGATCCCACATGCCGCAGAGCGGCTGGGCCCGTGAGCCATGGCCGCTGAGCCTGCACGTCCGGAGCCTGTGCTCCGCAATGGGAGAGGCCACAGCAGTGAGAGGCCCGCGTACCACACACACACACACACACACAAAAGTCAAAGGACACAATTCAGATTTTAGCATTGCTACTTACATTATGATTTTAAGTAATATCTTTGACCCTTAGTTCCTCAACTGCAAGACGACAGGGTTAGGTTTAACCATGAAGGTGTTTTAAGGTCCACGTGAACTTCTGTTAAGGAGCCCTGTGGACCGTTTGGAAGAATCCACGTTGTTCAAAGCACTTGAATGTTGCTTCATCCTTTTTGTTGTAGCATGGTAGTTTTGAGAGCAGGGGTAGTTTAGCTCATTTATATCTTTGTAGTATCTAGCACAGTACCTGCATATGGTGAGTACTCAATTATTAGAATTAAATTGAAATACCTGCAGTAGAATTTGTATAAAGAAGACTATAAAGTGAGGGCCAGGAATTGGTGCCTTTGGCTGGATCATTGTATTTAGTATAGTGAGTTTAAGGCCAGCTTTTCTCTGGGGGTGTACTCTAGTAAGGCCTTTGAGGTCGTATGCAAAATTTTATGTGGGCGTTTCTCTGAGAAGATGTCAGCAGTTTTTCTCAGAGTCTTAAAAGGGTTTGGTCTAGGGCTTCCCTGGTGGAGCAGTGGTTGGGAGTCCGCCTGCTGATTCAGGGGACACGTGCTCCGGTCCGGGAAGATCCCACATGCCACGGAGCGGCTGGGCCTGTGAGCCATGGCCGCTGAGCCTGCGCGTCCGCAGTCTGTGCTCCACGACAGGAGAGGCCGCAGTGGTGAGAGGTCCGCGTACTGCAAAAAAAAAAAAAAAAAAAAAAAAAAGGGGGTTTGGTCTAAGTTAAGAACTACCAATTTAGAGGTGATCCAGAGGTGCATAATAAATACTTTTTAAATGATTGGACAACTTTGAAATTGTAAATTTCTGTAAAAAGCTTATTTTAAAAGTAAGTATAAGGATGGAAAATCTGAAGTGGATAGTCACCCGAGGTTTTTTTTTTTTTAAAACCATTGTTTAGAAGCATTTATTGTAGAAAAATGCCCAACATTCTATCAAAGGTACATGGAAAATTTGAAGTTAAGTAGAGAAGTTGTTAAGAGTACAAGATGAGCCAGAATGTTTGGATTTGAATTCTAGCTCTCACTGAAGCTGGGTGACCGTGGGACAGTCATTTAAGTTATTTAATGGCTTTCTACTACTTCAGGTTTCTTATCTGCCGAAGGGGGACTGTAATAGTTCCTATCCTGTAAGATAGCTATGGGGATTACATGTACAGTATTTCGCACACAATTTTCTAAGCATGTATTATGTGATAGGTATTTATTCCACAGATGTACATAGAACCCCCGTTATGTGCCAGGTACTATTCTAGGTGTTGGGTACACAGCAGTGAGTAAAACAAAGCACCTGACCTCATGGGTGGGGGAGACAGACTGTGAACAAGAGCTGATAATAGTCAAGCTAGCACTGGTCTTTGGTTGAAGCAGTTTAAGATCTGAAATGCCAAAAGTACTGTACCAGCTGTTAAATGTGTGGCAAATATCTGTAAATGAGTGCTGCAGAAACTTGCAAAAGGATACGCTATACCAAAATATTTCATTACAAAATCGACATTTTAATCATTTTCTTTAACATATATGGTTGACCTAAAAGGCCTCTTAATACCTTTTGTTTTTAATAGTTTTTAATATGTAAGTAATGCTGCTGATCTATTACTAAAAGGTTTTGGGATATGTTTTCTAGTAATGGTAATGGATCTGCAGTTATCTAACCGCATATTGAGTTCATTTTTATGACTGATAGTATACATTTGTGAAAGTAATAGTGATATTGACCTTAGAACTAAACGGACAATTTTGGGCATGGATAGGAGATCAGGTAGATGTTTAGATGTTTAAAAAATCATTTTTGGGCTTCCCTGGTTGCGCATTGGTTAAGAATCCGCCTGCCAGTGCAGGGGACACGGGTTCGATTCCTGATCTGGGAAGATCCCACATGCCGTGGAGCAACTAAGCCCGTGCGCCACAACTACTGAGCCTGCGTGCCACAGCCTTGATTTCCGTGTGCCTAGAGCCCATGCTCCGCGACAAGAGAGGCCACCGTGGAGAAAAGCCCGCACACCGCAACAAAGAGTAGCCCCTGCTCGCCGCAACTAGAAAAAACCTGTGCGCAGCACCGAAGACCCAATGCAGCCAAAAATAAATAAATTAATTAATTTTTTAAAAAAGTCATTTTTGAGAATTTACTGATGGTTAGCATTTAACCCTGTTTAATGATAAGAAAAATGTGCATCCCCAGATAGTTTTTAAAGAGAAGACTAAAAAGGTGATTCCATTGTTTTCTAGTTTTCCTGTAAATTGTTTGTGACACAGTACATAAAAATTAAAACTGTGGAGTATTATAGTCGATGACTAAAGTTTTGATGGGAGAGGGACTGGATTTTAGGGTTAGTTGAGTGATGAAAAGAAATTTCTAGGAAGCCGAAATGAAACATAGGAAGGAAAGAGCCTAGCATATTCAGAAAACTTTCTGCCTAGATTAGAGGATCCACATTGGAACAGGGAAATAAGAATTAATGACTAAAATGTGACCTTTCATGCAAACACAAATTTGCCCATCTTTCTCTCTATAGGCTTGTGAATTGGATTCTTTGCCTCTCCCCAACTTCTGTGTTTGTAACTCCTAGTCATGATCAGGTCTTACCTTGAACATTTTCTCAGGCAAACTATCCCTGATTCTTTGTTGGACACATTGCTAGCCCTTCAAGTTCTGCATTGCTTTTATCACAGTTTGAGTAATTATTTACTGTTCATCTCTCTTCCTAGAATATGAGCTCCTTGAGAATAGGAACTACATCTGTTTTGAACATTGCACTATCTGCAGTACCTGGCACAGTGCTTGACAATCATTTTAGGTATTTTAAAATATATTTTGAATGAATGATGAAACTTGTGTTACTGGAAAATTAATCACATGTGGCAGAGGTAGAGAAGGAAAGCTTGGGAGCTGGGAGACCATTTAGGAGGTGGTAGGAGTAGTACAGGTGTGAAATAAAGAGACTCGAGCTGGGGTAGAAGTTGGGGAAAAAGTCATGCTTGGGAAACTGAATTAAAGGAAAGAAAAGCTAATTTCCTGAGTGATCAATAAGAGAAATAGTGTTACTATTTCTGAGTAAAAAGTTTTTTTCTTGACGATTTAACTGGAACAGTGCTTCACCATATTTTTCTAGACACATCTATCACTAAAACAGCTAAAGGAACATTGGGTAGTGAAAGGGCACGAACCTCTAAGTCAGAAAGACTTGGCGTTATAATTTAACTTTTCAGAAGTTGTTTCCTTAGCTTTAAAATAGGAGTAGTATCTGTCTGTCTATTTATGTATGGCTGCATTGGGTCTTTGTTGCTGCACGCGGGCTTTCTTGAGTTGCATCGAGTGGGGGCTGCTCTTTGTTGCAACGCGCAGGCTTCTCATTGTGGTGGCTTCTCTTGTGGATCACGGGCTCTAGGCGCGTGGGCTTCAATAGTTGTGGCACGTGGGCTCTAGAGCGCAGGCTCAGTAGTTGTGGTGCACGGGCTTAGTTGCTCCATGGCATGTGGGATCTTCCCGGACCAGGGCTCGAACCCGTGTCCCCTGCATTGGCAGGCAGATTCTTACCCACTGTGCCACCAGGGAAGCCCTAGAAGAAGTATCTTAGTGTTATGGTTAAATGAGACGGAATATGTAAAGGGCCTAGGGCTGTAATTAATTCAGTGTCATTTATTTTCCCATTTTTCATGTGTAAAATGTGGGAAGAATACTTTATTGAGAATAATCAGTATTGTAGTACTGGCATTACTAGAGACTGCCTGCAGGATATTTGGCAAATCGTTTCATTTCTCTGAGCTGTAGATTGACTCTTTCTTTAAAGTGAGGGTTTTGGACTAAACAGTATAAAGAAATTTGGAGCTCAGATGTGATAAATCTGCTGTAGATTTGGCAAGTGCTCTAATGGAAGTCAGAAGATAAATATATGTATCATATCGTGAATCACATTCTTTTCCGTTCTCCAGCTTCTGTGTTTGTAACTCCTAGTCACGATCAGGTCTTACCTTGAACATTTTCTCAGGCAGACTGTCCCCAATTCTTTGTTAGGCTCATTGCCGCACTCAAAGTTCTGCATTGGCCCTATCACAATTTGAGTAAGTATTTACTGTTCATCTCTCTTGCTGGAATGCGTGCTCCCTGAGATTAGGAACCTATTCTGTATATATGCTGTGTGTGTGTGTGTGTGTGTGTCTGTGTGTGTGTGTGTCTGTGTGTGTGTGTGTTTCCTATCCTTTAGACAAACACAGAATATTGCAGGTGTGTCTTTGCTCCATCCAGGATCTCAAAGATACTTTAGGTTCTTCTGAGTTCAAAAATCACCATAATTCTAATTCATATTTATGGCGTCGCGTTGAAATATCCATTTGTGTTTGTTTGTCTTCTCCAGGCTATAACATTTGTAAGATTAAAATCAGGTCCTATTTATACTTCCAGCACTTACCTGTAGCGCACTCACCTGTTACACTCTGTATATTCAGTAACTCTGTAATTGGTTGAATTCAGCTGAATGTGGATGTACCTGATATATATTTCTTCTTTCTCACTGTTACTAGTGTGGCTGCATGAAACAAGGAATTGAACCATTCTATGCCTTATTTCTTCCCCCAGTTCTTTTAAGCAGCATATGTGAAAACAGTATTTGAAAAAAGTTGTGGTTATTTGAATAATTTTAAAAAAGCAGGATTCCCCAACTTATATTTTGTTTCTCAAGAAAAATGTGTATTTACACACTGTTTTAGAAGAAAACCCACTGTTGATTGTCTGGTTTGCTTAAGAATCTGAGACTTGAGCTTATTGAAAGGAGTCGGTGAAGTTCATCCACAGGACCAGTGAGGTGAGGAAGCACGCACAGACTGTCTCGTCTACAGTCACACAGCTCCTGGAGAATGTTGGCAGTCCTGGCTCTAGACGCGGTCTTAGCTACTACACTTACATTGCCTATAGGACTGTTGTAACAGCCTTGACCAGGGAAGTTTAATTAAAATGTCAGTAGTTTACATTAGCGGCTGTTTTAATTTTCATCCTGTCCCTTTAGCAGAGAATAACTTAGGTGCTTGAGTTCATTTACATTTCTGGGCTTCATTCTCATTTGTAATTATATAGTTAGACTTCGTAACCTGGATTCCTCTTAAGACTATGAAATACGGAAGTTAATTTTTTAAAGTATTATAGTTATTCAGTCTTTAGGGGAATAGAGAGTCTTTATTGACATTTTATTTCTTTAATTTTGACACTTTTCAAAGCCCTTGACTTGTTTTCTGGTTTTCATTTGTATTTTGAGTTTCTAGAAAGATAAAGTGTTATCAGTTAGAGAAAACACAGATTTCAGAAGGGTATTAGTATTTCTTAGTAAATACACTTACTAGTTCATTTCTAAACTGTAAAATTTTTGTCATTACAAAATTATGAATATATAAATACTTGTTAAAGTACTGAGGGTGGGATTAATGAGCAATAGCCTTTCTAGTGATTTACATTCCTGTTGGCAGTCATTTGAACTTGTCTTCTGAGGTGTTGAACTCTACTGTAGTTATTCTTGTCAGATATGGGTACACTGAAATGATCCGATAAAATCATTTTTATGATTTAACACTAACTTAAAAAAACACGAAATGAATATGTGATTGCTTCTGTATAAAATGGGTATTGTTTTTCATAGCAGATTTTTTAATATACCATCATTGTGTATAGACGTTTTTCTGGAAACCTTTTTAAGACGGTAAAAGGTGACTCCTGATAGTGTAGTTTTACTGAAGTAGAATGTTTCTAGTATTACAATCTTTGTGAAGGTAATTGCTTGCTGATCTCTTAAGCTGGATGAAAAATGTGGGTGGAGTAATCTTAAAGGGCATGGACTAGAGATGAGAAACGCATTGAAAATAATGTGCGCAGTGCATAGTGGTGATAGAAGAATGTAACGTACTTGTTTTCCATGAACTATATTTCATCATTGTTGCATAAAGTCCCTTTTGGCCAATTTGGTGAATACTGCTGGGTCTTGGGGAAAAATCTTTTGTCTTTATTCAGAGAAATAATTGTAGGGATAGAGAGTAGTCTTTTTCTTGATTAGAAAAATCCATTTAGCTTTTTAAATTACAGTGATAATAGCTTATAATTACAGTAACAATAGTAATAATAATATCTTGGTGTTGGCTAATGATTTTTACTGTGCCTCCAATTAATTTTAATGATTATCTCAGTGTGACAAAGCCATATATTTTACTTGCCTTAAAAAGCCTCCTTAAATTTGTCACTGAAAACTATATGAGCATTTACTGTGTGCAAGGCACTAGCTGGGTTTAGGAGTTTACTCTGAGTAAGAGGTTTATAGGTGACTCACAGTACAGATCAACCAGATCATAAAGAAGCAGAATTCCTTCCACCTTAGGTGGGTAGGAAAGACCTTAGGCAAGTTTGACCTGAGCATATATATAGCACATACAATAAACTGGGCACTTATCTTTCCTTTTTTTTCCCCTAATTGTTTCTGAGTTTAAAGCTCTGAAAGCCTATAGCACCACAGCAGTTTGAAAGACCAAACCAGGCAGCCTTACAGAAATCAGATGTGGTCTAAATTCCTTAATCCCAGTTAAGACCAATCTCATAACTTACTCTTTGTTTTTGATAAATAAAAACTAAAGTGTCCCCTCATTGTTCCTGGAGTATTCTGGAGCTAGATTTTACACTGACATTGTTTGTCTCATAATCTGGTTCAGTGGCCTAAGTTCTAAATTTGGAACAAGTTCTACCTGAGAATAGTGTTGCTTTGTATGACTGACCTTGAATTAATTTTTTTCATGGAGCTAATTGACTTGTAGAAATCAAATTTAATAGTTTATCTTGTAAAACCATCCGACTCATCTGTTCAAATGAGTCACATTACACGTAATGCTAAATATCTTTTGTGTGTGTGTGTGTGTGTGTGTGCTGTAGATGTACAAAAGCAAAGGAACACCTTCTTGTGTGTGCACACCAGATGAAACCGTCACGTTATCTTGATATGTAATATAGGCAGCATTTCAGTATTTCTTAAATCAGTAATTTACTCATTTTTCTATTGTATAAATGTGGCAAATAGATTGTTTGGCATTAATGTTTTGTACTTGTGTGACTGGGCAAGTCACATAATTTTTGTGTTTTTGTCCCTTTTATCTGCTCAGTCTCTTTTATCTGTAAGATGAGGCTACTAATACTTGAGTATTAGTAAATAATGAGTAATTACCTCATTTGGTTGCTGTAAGCGTTACATGAGTTAATTCACATCAGGCATTGTTCCGGTTATTATGACTGCGTGGCAATCGACTCCCAACATTTAGTAGTTTAAAACATTATTTTGCTTACAAATCTACAGTCCGAGCAGGGCTTGGCAGCTTGGAGCAGTGTAAAGTCTGGGGACTGCAGTCACCAGAAAGCTCGCTTGCTCACGAAGCTGTCACGTGTGTGGTGCCTGAGCTGAGAAGACTCAAACAGCTGGGAGCTAGAACAGCTGGGGCTCCTGGCATCTCTCTCTAGCTCTGTGTACTTTCTTCACAGGATCTTTTTAGCACAGTGGCTTCAGGGGAGCCAGATTTCTTTATAGGGTAAGTAAGTAGTTCAGGGCTCCCAAGCTGTATGTCCCAGGAGAGACAGGCCGAGCTGTATTGCCTTTGATGACCTAGCTGTGGAAGTTCTGGCAGTGTCACTTCTGCAAGAGTTTTAGGACTGCTCAGATTCAAGGGGAGGTAGTATAGATCCCTCACTTCTTGATGCCAAGCTGTAAGAAGAGGATGTGGGAAGCTGTGTGTATGGGGGTGGCTGTCTTTGGAAAATACAGTCTGACACAAGCGCAAAGAACAATGCAGGGCATATAGCAAACAGTACTTGTTAGCTGTTGTGATAAAGAATGGGAAGTCAGATTTAAAAACAGCACCTTACTTTTGTGATACAAATTTTGATATAGTAAGTTACATAATCCCTTTTTTCCTTAAGATAAAGTCATAAGATGTAACAGGCAGGCAGTTCATAGTTTTCTTGAAGTATCTGTTTCTTCTTTTAACGGATTCAGTTTTAGCCTTTAATTCCTTTGTCAATGCCTAGAATAAGGAGCAGGGCACAAAACCATGGTCTCTTCCAACAAAAGGAGGCGAGGCCTGGTACGGATAATTGAAATAGAGAGTTCACTCAAAGTTGTATCATATCAGGCATACAACTTCAGATTTCTCAGAAATAGAGGATTGCCACTGGTTGACCAGCAGCTGGCACAATTTGACATCAATAAGGGCTTAACATCTCCACAAAATGCCTTAGTCTGCCTATGATAGAATATGGTCTTTGTTTTAATTAATTGAATTAATTAGATTCAGTTTTTTGAATTAAAAAATATAGGATTGTCTTACATGTTTTGTACTGTTCTGGATTTTAATAAATTTGATTACAGGTATGGGAGAGACACAGAGTAATCTTTCTAGTATTGAGTGGCAGTTTTATTATAGATGAAAGGAACATCACCTTTTAACCAAATAATAGCTTACCTTGTTACATAATTAGATAAGGAAACCCGTGTGTGTGGTTATGTTTACCTACAATTTGATAAGTATTTTGAAAACTATATAGTATACTTGTATCTATCCAAAGTTTATTACCAGTTACAAAATAAAGCTAAGTTTATAACGCTTGACCCTGTTAAGTGTTCCTTACTTAGACCAGTAGAATTTTTGTCTCCCTGTACCTCGTTGCACTTTCTTCAGTCCATATGGGGAACCATGTTCCATTCTTAAAAAGTTAGAATGAGAGAATGTTTATTTTATAATAATTCAGATACAGTCTATGAACTGAAGGCTTCCTAAAGATTATGTGTTTTTCACTGATAGAACAAAAATAAAACAGCCTTGGGGAATTCCCTGGCGGTCCCGTGGTTAGAGTTCCTTGCTTCCATTGCAGGGGGCACGGGTTCCATCCCTGGTTGGGGAACTAAGATCCTGCATGCCGCGTGGTGCAGCCAAAACAAAACAAAACAGAAACAGCCTCGATCCTTTAGAGATTAAGGGGGTTCTTTTGTGGAACTTCAATCAGTAACTTCCAGATCCTGAAGAGAGTTTCTAGATGCCTCGATCATTCTGTTTTCCTACTACATTTTTAAAGCTTATGGCACTTAATCTGTACATAATAGAGCTCAGTGGTTTCTAACCTTTTAATATAAAATTAGTAGTTTGACAATTTCGAGGTCTGTTGTTATGAATTTTTATGTGGAACCCCAATGCATAAGATATATTAAAATGATATTTTATGAGTATTTTTTTGTAAGTTCAGAAAGTTAACAATTTATCAGGTCAATCAGAATAGGAAGTTTTTTTGAGATGAACTTAAATTTCATGTGAGGTTTGTGGATGATACAAGTTTATGTCAGTATTAGCATCCAGTTTTTTTCTTACTCTATTTTGGCTGCTTAATCTTGAAGATGTGACTTGTGGACATGGGCAGCTTGTCTGTAGTCTCCATATACACTTTAATTCTCCTGGCCAAGAGCTATGAAAGGGGATTACCAGTATGGAAACCGTGTTTGGAATACGCCATTACTTAATGGTTGGTCTTAATTGTCTTTACTTCATATCACAAATGCAACAGTGACCAGAATCTTTTTTTTTTTTTAATACAGCAGGTTCTTATTAGTTATCTATTTTATAAATATTAGTGTATGTATATATGTCAGTCCCGAAGTGACTAGAATCTTAAAGTCAAGCAATAAAACTCTTAATATCGTTTCATGTCAGCTGTTTGATTTGTTACCAGCTACTGGGCTAGTCCCCTAGCAGAAGAGAGCATTCAGCAAGTAACTGTGAGTCTTTTTGGAAGGCATTTAATTGGATAAAGCATAAGATATGGGATTTGCAGACCTAATTTTTATATGAATGGACAAGTGGAGGCCTAAGTTAGGGCTGGAGAAGCACCAGTGCAGAGCTGCAGCTTTGCTAATTAATGACATATTTATCGGAAATTCTGAAATTCTTATATTTTAGTTTTTTGATGATAAGAGTAAATTATATTTGATTTCACATTATACGTTGTATCCCCTTCAGGTACCTGTCCTCAATCCTCCTTTAAAGTTACACATTCAGTAGCCTAGAAAGAGGGACTCAAAGTTACCAAGGAAAATTCATACTCCAAATGAGTTTCCTCACAGATAACTGAAAAGTAGATTGCAGATAAGCCTGCCCCTACCCGTTTCACCTCAAACTGAATTTCAAATTCAGCAGTTAACCTTAGAATAAAATAAAAATATTCCAGGTCAGAAACATACTCTTTCCAGTCTATTTCAGAGAGACCTTTAAGCCTTGCTTTAAATATAGTCTAGATCAGTGGTTCTCAAACATTTTGCTTGTAAGGACACCTTTGCTTTCTTAAGTATTGAGGAATACGAACTATATCTCAGTAAAGCTGTTAAAAAAGTTACTGAAGGGCTTCCCTGGTGGCGCAGTGGATAAGAATCCGCCTGCCAATGCAGGGGACACGGGTTCAAGCCCTGGTCCGGGAAGATCCCACATGCCGCAGAGCAACTAAGCCTGTACGCCACAACTGCTGAAGCCCGCACGCCTAGAACCCGTGCTCCACAACAAGAGAAGCCACCGCAATGAGAAGACCGTGCACTGCAACGAAGAGCAGCCCCCGCTCACTGCAACTAGAGAAAGCCCACGCGCAGCAACGAAGACCCAACGCAGCCAAAAGTAAAATAAATAAATTTATTTTAAAAAAAAGTTACTGAAGAAACCATAGAGCTTGTTTATGGACGTTACATTTATCACTGTTACAGGATCAAAATTCAAAACTGAGAACATTAAAAACATTTAATCTAAAAATAAACCAATTATATGTAACAGGAGGTTTGGTTTTCGTTTTTTTTTTGGCTGCGTTGTGTCTTCGTTGCTGTGTGCCGGCTTTCTAGTTGCGGTGAGCGCGGACTACTCTTCGTTGTGATGCGCAGGCTTCAGTAGTTATGGTGTGCGGGCTCAGCAGTTGTGGCTCGCGAGCTTTAGAATTCAGGCTCAGTAGTTGTGGAGCATGGGCTTAGTTGCTCCATGGCATGTGGGATCTTCCAGGACCAGGGATCGAACCCACGTCCCCTGCATTGGCAGGCGGATTCTTAACCACTGTGCCACCAGGGAAGTCCCAGGAAGTTTTTTTAAATGCAAAATAACTTTTTCAGTTAAAAAAAAAATAGAAGAGTGACATTGTTTTATATTTAATGTTTGGCTTAACAACTAGTTTCTCATACCTGCTTCTGCATTCAGCCTGGTGCAATGAATTGAGTTGGTTGAGCCATATGAAGAAAATCTGGCCTCGTGCAGATATTTAGTTGGAAAAGGAAGGAGTATTTTAATATACTTTTTAAGATAATTGTGTGGCTATTTGATAATATACCAAAACTTGACAAGTGATAGTTTTTTTAAGATTATTTGCAGTGTGGAATCTGAAGCCATGTCAGCAAACTTTTTTACTGCTACATCAAGACCGTGGTCTCTTCCTTCTCTATCATAAGATAGCATCCATGTTTTGCTTCCTCTGCTCCTGTATCTTGTCATTTAGCAAGCTGATCTTGTCAGTGTTGATAGCCCTATTGACAGTGGTCACATCCACCAAACATATGTTTTGCTTGGAAGTAATTTGAGTTATCAGAAAAGGGCTATTCTTGTATGTATGTGTGAACTGGCCCTTGAATTCTCAAGGGAAACCATTTTCATAAAATCCATGTAGTTACTCTAGACGTTAGGGTTTGCTCTGCCAGATAGTTTCTTAACAAGGCCCATGGAAAAGAGGAAAAAGGGAACGTTGTTATGTTAAAAATGTCTTACATCCTTCCCTAAATATTGCGTAGGAATCTCTAACAATGTGTGTGTGGTTTTCTGTTTTTTTTAAACTTACGGGTTTTCTGTCATCGTGTGTGTGTGTGTGTGTGTGTGTGTATGTGTACGTGTACATGCACACACGTGGTTGCTTTAGCTTACTATTCTACAATATGAGACAATTCCTTAGATAGTCTGGTCAGTTTCAGTTGGGTAATAATAATGAAAGAGATCTTTTAGAGTCGTGCTAATTAAAATGTTGTAGCAGCAGCATCAACAAGTAGGCTCTTGCTAAAAATACAGTATGTCAAGTCTTACCCCCAAACCACCGGATCAGAATCTGCGATTAATAAGATCACAGATGTTCATACACATATTAGTTTGAACAGCACTGCTTTAAATTATTGAAACTATCTGAATAGAGTGAGTGCTTTTTCTGGCTTAGGTTTTCTTAAAAATACCAGGCTGCTTTTGTTCACATTTTACAGAATCAGTAAGTTCATTGGGAAGGAGAACTAACTGAATGAACAATCTTAATATATGCTTGAACCTAGACACAAGGTCAGGTGGAATGTCACCTTTTAGTGCTGAGCATCTTGTTATCCTACTATTATAGGAAGAAGGACTTTCTATGAAATCTTTATCTATCTCAGGGCCCTGTCAAAAATCAGAAATTGCTTGTAACTCGTCTCCTGTGCTCTCCTGCATCAGGACTGTTGCCTTTATCAGTCTTAAGACTGGATAGAACCACTGATTCCGGCATGGATCTGGGGCCAAAAGGTAGCCTGGAGGTTTAGGATTAGGCACTTTCTAGAAGTTGGAGGAGTCAAGAAGGGATCATAAGGCAGGACTCCAGTTTGCCCTGCTGGGCTCTGGGAGGCTCTGTGGGGATGCTGCCCAATTGTGAAGTGTCTCTTGCGTCTTCCAGGGTAGGGTACCTGCCCTTTATCTCCTCTGCCATTGCATTTGCAGCTTGTTGCCAATGGTGGACAAAGTTCATGTCCTTTAACACCTGCATTATGTTCTCCTTTTATGAGGATCCATATCCACATGAAGTACTATTTTTCAAGTGAATAATACTGCATGTAGACAGTATTGCACTTAAAATTGTTAATATTTTGTTTGCCTTTGGAGTTAATTAGTATGGTTTACGAAAGTATGAACTTTACAGTTGAAGTGTTCTAGAATATATGAAGCAAGTGATAAGGAAAATAGGTAACCATTTGGCAGATAAAGGCCTCATGAGACTTGAAATTTCTAGTGCTCAAGTAAAAACTTGTGTTTCAGTATATACCGTACTTACAGTTTATTCCTGCAAAAACAAATAGTATATAAGTAGATTTTCAGGTATTCAAGAATTGATTCACATTGGAGAGTTTTCTTGAGATTACAGAGTTTTAGAATGAAGTTTTAAAGTTGCAATTTAGAATCTATGTATTGACTGGTAGATAGTTAGCCAGATGGACTTAAATATGTGAATATCCTTCAAAGGGAAATCTGAGACATTTTTCACATCTGAAACATCCTACAAAAACATTTTCGTTATCTTTGTAAAATGGGTGCATTTGATGTTAGACACAAGTCATTATTAAGCTTATTTAAAAAGTTCAGTTTAATTCTTGGGTGTGAACAAATAAGGTTGTAGTGGTTACAGGTGAATGTTCTTGTTTTTAGAAGACATGTGCTGAAATAATTGTGGTTGAAGTATTATGTTTGCAACCTGCAGATGATTGAGAAAAACAAATTATAGCAATATAGCAAACAGGACAGGGACTTTCCTGGTGGTCCGGTGGTTAACACTCTGCACTTCCAATGCAGCGGGTGAGGGTTCGATCCCTGGTTGGGGAGCTAAGATCCCGCATGCCACGCAGCATGGCCAAAAAAACCCCAAAAACGAGAAAACAAAAAACAGCACAAAGTGTTAATTGTTGAGTTCAGATTTAATTATTTTTATTAAGATATAGTTGATGGTACAATATTATATACATTTTCAGGTGTACAGCATAGTGATTCACAACTTTTAAAGGTTATATTCCATTTACTAGTTATTATAAAATATTGGCAATATTTCCTGTGTTGTACAATATATCCTTGTTTATCCTAGCTTATTTATGTTATGTATAGTAGTTGGCACCTCGTAATCCCCTGCCCCTGTCTCGCTCCTCTCCACCTCCTGCCTCTCTACTGGTAACCACTAGCTTGTTGTCTGTATCTGAGTTCAGGTTTAGATATATTTTTCTGTGTTTTTGAAATTTTCTATAATAAAAGCTTGGGGGTAGGGGGGAAGCATACCCCTTAAAAGTTAGTATCAGTTTTATAATTTACTGGTACTTAAATTACAAGCAGTTATATAGCTTTTAACGGATTTAGTCTGAAGCATTCTTACTGTTGGTCCTTCTGTGATTGATGCCATGTCCGTGTAATTTCTCTATGGAGAAGATATTGAAAAAAGAATTAGAAAATGAATTGCTTTTAAGATGAAGGCAAAGTATTACATTTTATTATGATGTGAAATTTTGAACATTCAAAATTACTCAATTTTATTTATTACTAATGTAATAATTTTTCAGTAAATAAAAGAATTACTAACATGTAATACTTTGTTTAGTAAATAAAAAGTTAAAGGGATTGATTGGCATTTTCAGTCTTTTTGGTGCAAAGGAGTTTAAAAAAAAAATGAGGGCCAGGAAAGTACTTCTTATTTAGACTTGGGTAAAATCAGAGAAACTTTTATTGCACTCAGATTTCTCTCTTCTGCCTGTTATTAAGAAGGGAAAATACAGCAAAATTTCCCAACTTCTTTGAGATGGAAAGAGGTAGGATGTGATAGCAGTTGTATTCTCAGATTAGTGAATAGAAGAAAAGATTTCAGATCAACAAGTGATTTGCAGAACTGTAAAGATAATCTTTTGATTCTGAATTATTTGCAGTTGGAATCTATTACTTTATCATGCCTCTTAGAACTGTGGAAGGGATGAAATGTGAAGGTGTGTGTGTGTGTGTGTGTGTGTGTGTGTGTGTGTGTGTGTGTGTGTGTGTGTGTGTGTGTGTGTGTGGTGTGGTTTGGTTTATTTTCTGTAGGGTATGGTGTTGGGGACTTCATGTCTGCCAAAAGTTGCTCAAATTATCCCGCATCTGGTTTTGAGGAACTAGCTTTTCATACCTTGATTTGCACTTTATTGCAAATAATATTTATTTGAAATTTAGTTTCAGAGAATAATTATTTGAAACTAAATAATTTTAAAGCAGTGTTGTTTTCTAATGGAAAATATGGTTAGTATGCTTTATGGGGCAGAATGTCAAGTGGTAATCTTAATTATTTATAAGATCATATTCATGTTAGTGAATTTCTAGGAATAACACAGCCTTTTTTCTTCTTTTGTAGCATAAGCAGTACTATAATGGATGTAGACAGCACAATTTCCAGTGGGCGTTCAACTCCAGCAATGATGAATGGACAAGGAAGCACTACTTCTTCAAGCAAAAATATTGCCTATAATTGTTGTTGGGACCAGTGCCAGGCTTCCTTCAACTCTAGTCCAGATCTGGCAGATCACATCCGTTCCATACATGTAGATGGTCAGCGAGGAGGGGTTGGTTTTGTCATTTCTTTTTTTCACTCCCTGTTTTCATTAGTTTTATTAATTTATAATTGCTAGTTAGGCTTTTTTTTTTTCAAAGTAATTTGGGATTGCTTTTACACAGGGTTTATTTTTTTCAAATGTTTTTTTTCCCCCTTTTATTTACTTCCCACATTTGATGGAATCAAATTAAATAGAACATATTATGTGTTGGATTTTAATTTGCTCTTAGGTATATTACTTTGAAGAAATTAGACTTTCTACAATACAGTGGGAGTATTGTAAATGAATACTATGTATTTCAAGCTTCTGATGTTTTGAGTTGAGGACATTTAGGAATTGGCACTCTTTGGGATTTCTGTTGTTAGAGTGGTCTTAAGTTATCCCTGATGCTGAAATTAACTAGAGAAGCTATTGGTATGAGGATTAGTATAAGCAGTCCTGTTAAATGGCAATCTGTACTCATTATTTGTGATAATTGATCATCTTTCCCAAGTCTTGTCAGAGCTGGCTTAGTATTGACCTGTATTCTTACAGGAATCCATTTAGTTGTGTCAGTTCATATACTTTTTATTGAATAGTAAATAAAGAGCTAAAGCAGATTAGGTGAGGCACAGTGTAATGGACCAAAATATTTATAAAATTGATAATATTATAATTTTTTTCAACTTCATCTAGGTTTATGTCTTGGTTAACCATACTTAGTATGTTTTCCAGAAATTAATGTCACATTGTAAGTACAGATAATTTATTAGGCCACACATTGCCTGTCAGTGTGCCATCACTTTTGAGATATACTGATACTAAAATGGTTAAAATCTTCTTGGTTTAAATAAGTGGGTAACTGTTTCCATGGTATTGATATTTAGATTGTATTACTGATCTTTTTTTTTTAAACACGCAACCGTAACAGGCACTCCTCAGGTTTTTACCAATGGTGTTGCATTTGAAATTTCTTTTAAGAGATATTTGCTGTTATCACAATATGTTATAATGTTTCAGCAATCTTTTAGTTACTTGATAAGTAAACATTTGTCATATTATTAGATTTAATGTATATGGGGTCTGGGTAGACAACAAAGCGTGTATTAATGAACTGTGCCCATCATATGGTATTTTCACTGCGTAACCTACCCAGCTCAGTGGTTAAGCTCCGTTGGTAACAGTCTTTATTTCCCCCATATGTATATCTCAGATTTTTAGTGAAACTGTCTTAACCAAGTTGGTTTCTTGGTCATTACAGAGTTGCCTTTTGTGAGCCAGTGCTTGTTGTCACTGGGTATATATCACTAAGGTAGTCTTTTGAACCATGGCATGATGAACCATGGCATGATGAACCATGGCATGATGAACCATGGCATGATGAACCATGGCATGATGCTTTTTAGTCACTTGACTTCGCAACTGCATATAGGATCCCAAGCTATGTAGGCGACCTCTTAGGAGTATGGGAGAATTTCACATTTCTAAGTCTTGATCCTACAAGTTGAGTTGGCACACAGCCTTTAGGAGAATGTTTTCTGCCTTTTACAGATTTGAAGAAAAAATGGAGTTAACAGTCTGAATGTATCATGTAATCGCTGCACCTGCGCGTGTCTTACTGATATTACAGAGCTAGGCATGAAGTTGTGGTGTTTCTACAGTAACTATAAACTTGCTGAAATGGAAACTCCCTCCCCCATGTCATTTCTTGAATGCTTATTCATAAAATTACTTTATTACAAATAATAAGATTTTCTGGCTAATTTTAAGAGTAATGCTATTGACTTCAGAAAGATGTCCTGATCTTTGAAGGACATTAGTTGCTAAACTACAAACGTAAAGAATCAGCTTAATGAAGAAAATAGTTTCCATTTATTTCTACATATCAGTCTTTGATATCTAGACTTAAGCTTTCAGAATGAAAGTGTGAATGAGAATTTGAAAACTTGATACTGCTAGATAAGACAGGAAATCTTGATCTAGTTTGTGCTTTAAAATAGAATAGTTGTGTCTACGGCCGTACCACCCTGAACGCGCCCGATCTCATCTACAATAGAGTAGTCGTTGGTTGGAACATTTTTTTTTAAAACGACCTCTTGGAAGGGAAATTAAAAAGAAATCATTTTAATTGTTTTTAAATGTACAGTTCAGTGGCATTAAGTACATCACATTGTTGTGCAGTCATCACTACTGTCATTCTCTGGAACTTTTTCATTATCCCAAACTGAAATCTGTACCTATTAGACAATAACTCCCTAATCGTCTCTTCCGCTAACCCCTGGTAACCACTATTCTATTTTCTGTCTCTATAAAATTGACTATTCTAGATACCTCATGTATAGTGGAAAACAGCTGATTTTGATGACATTTTTAAAGAATTTTTATTTCTCTTCTTTCTACTCCAAGTGTTAAACTGTCATAATAGAACAGAAACAAATGAGTAAATTATTGGTAATTCTGCAGGATTTTATGTTTCTAATTACTGAAAGATGACAGTTTTTCTGGAGCAGTAAGTTAGTAAGATCTAAATACTATATTAATTCCTGTTCTTTTTCTCATCCCACTCTAATCTTTGCCCTGGGAAAAACAAAACTGTCATATAACAGCTTAGAAACTTCTTTACTTTCCAGTAAGCTGTTTGTGTTGCCATGTCATGTGGACTTTATATTTGAAGGATGAAATCAGGTGGAGTTTAGGTTTTCCTGACCCTTTCAAAGTGGGTGGATACTTAATTCTACATTAAAGGAACTTACCATTTAAACACCTTTTATGAATATACCTTTTTAAAAAAGAATCATGAGAGTACTTTCTTGTATTTAAAAAATAAAAACAGGGACTTCCCTGGTGGCGCAGTGGTTAAGAATCTGGCTGCCAGTGTAGGACACACAGGTTCGAGCCCCGGTCCGGGAAGATCCCACATCCCGGGGAGCAACTAAGCCTGTGTGCCACAACTACTGAGCCCATGTGCCTAGAGCCCGTACTCTGCAACAAGAGAAGCCACAGCAATGAGAAGCCTGCGCACCGCAACGAAGAGTAGCCCCTGCTCACCGCAATTAGAGAAAGCCCGCACGCAGCAATGAAGACCCAACGCAGCCAAACATAAATAAATAAATTTATAAAAAAAAAAATAAAAAGCAAGAAAAATTTAACCTTTTTTGTTAAGTAAAATAGAATTGTGTTCTTCGGCTCGTACTTCTGTGCATGACTGGATTTCAGGAACGAGGCTGAGCTGTTTTACTAATCAAATTTCAAACCCCTGTGTCCTCTTAATATACACGTAAGTCTTGGTAGGCAGGGAACTTAATCTTGTAGGATTTCAGTGGTTCCGTAAGATCCATTAGTGTTCTGTTTTTTTTCTGTCTTAACTATTTCTTACTTTAAAAGCAGTTGCCAGAAAGAAATCTGTTTGTTTCTTGTTGCAGGGGTGATTTTACATGTGTCATTTTATTAAGTTCACTTTTGTATATGTTCTTTGGTGTGTTTGAGAGAAGAGGGCCAGAGGGAGATTTTGAGGAGGGGCGATAATAGGATATTATTATTCAAAGACTCGAATGAGTTACCTCTATGTTATTTAAAGTGATATTTTTAGACTCTCATGGTTAAATCCGAATGCTACTAGGAAGTGGAATCAATCTTAGGAGGTTACTTTGTGTTTTGATTGCCAATCTGGTATCTCCTGAACACAACATGAAGTTGGTCATATCTTTTGCAAGAAATGAGAAATATTTTATTCTTGTATTTGGACAGTTTATCGAATATTTTGTCCTCTGTTTATTAAATACCTTTTAACAGAGGAAATTGAAAATGTTAGCACATTTAATGTGGCTAAAAATTATGGGATACAAAATTATAGCCTTCATTTTAGACAGATCTTGAAAGAGCAGACTGATTTGAGACAAAATAAATATCAAAGACATTTGCTTCCCTTTTACATGTTCACATTTTGTGAAAAACTGAGCTAGTTTTTTCCTAAGAGCTTAAAGGAACCATGAGATCATCCATTCAAACCCCTTCCTGACTTTAGATTGTGTCTCTCTTCTTTAACATAAAATCTTTTTGTATCATTTTACTGCAGAAGGAATCTAATTAGTAAAAGTAGGCTTTCTTTCGCTCCCTTTGAGCATGTAAATTATGCTGCTTACTGGCTCTGTATTTGAGTATATCTGACTGATCTCACTTTACTAATAGTAATGGAATTTTCCTTATGCATGCTTGTTAGACTTTTACAGGTTGCATTGTATTACTTTGCAGTGGGTTTTACAGTTTACCTAAAGAAAATTTTGTCTACATTCATTTAAAAAGTAGCTTTTAATTCTGGTAACTTTAGGAATAATTTTATAAACATGTATTAGGGTCAGGAATTTTAAGTACCAAGGAGGAAATGTTATGACTTACAATATCTGCTTAACTAAAAGAAACCAGCAAATCTGTTGTAGAATCGAGATGTGCGCTAACATTCTTTAAGCGTATCAAACAGCAGCAGCAGTGTTGTCTTGTAAAATGATTTTGAGTAAAAATTGATCTCATTTACTTTAGACTGTTTTTCTAGACTTATAAAAAATTTTATTTTACACTTACTGTTTAATGATTGTTTCCTCAGTCCTGTGTGTAGCTTTGTTCTGTTCTATATGCAGTACATTATAATCTTCAGAGTGTGGCTCTATCTATAATTGTTATAACCTTAGAAAAGAACAGAGCCTATATATGGTTTTTGAAGGTAGCGGTTACAGTAGATTCGTACTTCTTTTACTGATGATGGGGAGCAGTTTTCAGTGTTCAGTTTGATAAAAGTAGAATCGGTCAAAAAATTGATACCTCAATGGTAGGAAAAAGATTATGTTGTTAGTTGTTAACCCAGTCACACTCGGTTGCCTGAACCCAAGAATGTGGATCTATTATGATGATAGAAGTATCTCATGACATTGCTTTTGCAGCTATATTAATTTTAACATTCTATATTAGATTTTGCTTCATAAGCAAGATAATTGGAAATCATTTTTAATAAGTAGAACAATATAAACATAAGTAGTGTTAGTATACATTTGAGAATAGGAAATCAAGAGCAGAAAGACTGTAATTGGATAATTTGTTTACTCATTCTTTGAATGAGTGTCCACCAATTGACTGTTTTGATTTATTTTCATTGTTTCTTTATACCTTAATATATTTCTGATATTTACAATTAATACATGCTTGTTCCCTCATGCAGTAAATACAAAAAATGTAAATAATGGTCCATGGTTCTAGTTCCTAGGGCTATATTGTTAATATTTTGTATATTTCCTTCTGAATGGCACTTTGGGATTGGTGTATCAGTTCCTTATTGAGGGAATGGACAGCAGCCTTAATGGGGAAGGGTTAAAACTATGCCTCTCATTCTGGAAGTTCAGGAAGTTTATCTACAGTAAGCATTTTGATTGACTTGTACAATAAATGTCTCTGTGAATTGAAGACTTCCAACATGTTTATTTGAATTTACAAGGAATAAAAGTCCTTGTTGAAATAAGTGATGAAAACAATTATGGCTCTTCTTTTAACAGGTATTTGTTTGCTTATGGAAAGGTTGTAAAGTATATAACACTCCGTCAACCAGTCAGAGTTGGTTACAGAGGCATATGCTGACACACAGTGGAGACAAACCTTTTAAGGTAAGTAAGTGTATGTGAGTTTTTTCTTCACTTCAAGTTAACACGTTTTTTAATGGGCATACTTTTGCCGTTCTAAAAGTTTTTTAAAGAACCATTTGTTTTAACATTCCCATAGATGCATGGAATTTATAAAATAGATGAAGGTAAAGATAATTTAATCTAATTTTTAAAAATTTGAAGACCAGAAAAAAGTCACTGTGAAGGTAGGGTCTTGAAAACAGCTAGTGTGCAGATCAGTGACTTGAATGTATGTCTTTAAAATTGCTTGGTTGTGGTTAATACCTCGTGCTCTAATTATATTTTCTCACTGTCATAGGTTTGAACCTTTTTATTAGCAAACAGTACTGATTATTATATGAAAAAATGAAATTGTAGAACATGAAGGGATTTGATTCTTTTCACTCAGTTTTGAGGTCATGCTACTGAGCTCAGTCATAAATTACCGAGTCAAATAGATGTATTTGGGGAAATCCTGTACAAAGAGCAATTTTCTGTAAAGACCATTTTTCCTTTTATCCTCATTAAAAGTTAAAATATTTTGGTTTGTAATTATGGAAAGTGTATACCATAGAGGTTAAAAGTTTGTATTTAAAGAAGTTTCATAAGTTAACACAGTATCTGCTGGTATATAAATACTGTGCCAGAAACTTCCCTTGGGTTTCGTTAGAGAAGGAGATTATTCTTGTAGAGTTATTTTTTTAAAAATTACTTAATTTTTTTGGAAAAGACAATCATTAACAATTTAAAAAATTATAAAGAAAACATTTAATTGAGAAATCTTGCTCCCTTTCTTATTCCTTATTTTCGCTCCCCCGAATATATAACCATTGTTCTTAGTAGTGAATTCTTTATGAAACTACAAGCAGATACATATATAAGATCATTCTCCTTCCTTTTACACAAAATCTAATAAACTATATACTGTCTGTATCTTATTTTTTATAAGCTTTTTATTTTAGAGCAGTTTTAGATTTATAGAAATATTACAAAGATTGCAGAGTTACTGTATGTCCTATACCAAATTTCCCGTTATTAACATTTTTATTGTATGTATGTGTACCTTGCTTTTGTAACATACTTTCTAGTAGAGATCTTTTCATATCTGTTCATAGACAATATTCTCTTTTTAAACAGTTTTACAGTATTCCATTTTGTTGCTGTAGCAGTTTATTTAAGCAAACTTGTATAGATACTTGGGTTGTTTTTAGTCTTTTCCTGTTGCAAATAGTACTGCAGTGATAAATCTTTGAACATATGTCATCTTGTACATGTGTAATTGTATATGTAGGAGAAATTCCCAAAATAATGTGAGTGGTTGGATCAAAGGCTATATAAGCATTGGTAATTTTGATAAATACTGCCAAACTGCCCTCTCTAGGGGTTGTGTCCTCATCAGCAATGTTAGAGTGTCTGCCTTCTTCACAGCTTTGCTAAGAGGGTGTTGTCAAACTTTTGTGTTTTTGCCCATCTAATAGATGAGAAATTGCATCCTGATGTAGTTTTTTATTTTTATTTTTTGGCCGCGCCTCATAGCTTTCAGGATCTTAGTTCCCTGATCAGGGATCAAAACCCAGGCCCATTCAGTGGAAGTGCCAGGTCCTAACCACTGGACCGTTAGGGAATTCGCTCCCCTGATGTAGTTTTGCTTTTCCTTTATTATTGATGAAGTAGGGCATCTTTTCATATGTTTAACCATTTGGATTTCTTTTCTTTTGTTCTTTTTAAAATAGTCTCATGGAGCCTTCTGTTGGCATGTGGGTCCTATAATGTTAACCCCCTAGTCTTCCCTATAGTCATACTACAGATCCTGGCCCTGAAGTACGTGACCTGGGACAGTTTTTTGAACTTCCCATCTAACACATAACTGGTAATAATAGTTACCTCATAGAGTTGTACAGTATATAGCTAGTAAATGTAAGAGATTATTGTTGTTAAAGTAAAAGAATCATTTCATTTCTCGTTTTATTTCCATATATTTTTCTTTAAGGCAGCAATTCTGTTGCTGGTTGATTATGATGTTCAGGTTAATTTCACAGCTTGTACAAATGGATTCCCCCCCCCAGATCTCTTTTTAGAAACTAGAGAAGATTCCCATTGGAGAGGGGGGAAGAAAATGTCTTTAAAAGGCAGAAGTTAAGGAGTGTGATTTAGTGAGGCATTGTTCTATAAATCATAGGAACCATTTGAATCAAAAAAACATTTTTTGATGTCTGTAGTACATGGCAACGTGCTAGGCATTTGGGAAGCAAGGTGAGTAGGAAAGGCAGGCCTCTGCCCATCAGGGAACTTACATCTTTAGGTTTATACAGATATAAGTAGATTTAAGTAGTGAAATGTCACTATAGGTCACTATAGTGACCTTCAAAAGGTTCTCTGGAAACATGAATTAGTGATGAATGGGGCTGGAAAACAGTAGTAGGAGGTGAGTGGGAGTTGGCTATAGAGAGGAGGTGATGAGGTGATGATGCTTGAGGCAAGTCCCTTTGAAAAAAATTTTTTTAGTTGTAACATGATATAATGTACAATAAAGTATTTAAAGTACACTTAAGTGTTCAGCACTTTACAGGTTTGTTTCGTATGTTTGTATGCACCTGTGTAACTACCATTCTGATGAAGAATATTTTCAGTAAAAATACTCAGTGTCCCTTCCCAGTCTATCCCCCTCCATCCTCTACTCCTTCCCCCAGGCCATGTTACGATTTCTATCATCCTGGCTTAGTTGTATGAACTTTTGTGTCTGGCTTTTTTTCACTGAACAAAATAGCGGTGAGATTTGTCCTTGTAGGTATCAGTCATTAAAAAAAACTGCTGTGTAGCATTCCAGTGTCCAATAAACCATAGTTTATCCATTCTTCTGCTCATGGTTTTCTAGTCTTTGGCTGTTATTAATCAAGCTGTCCTAAACACACTGTCTACATGTCTTCTGATGGCACACATGTACTCATTTCATTTCTCTTCGTTGTATCGTTAGGAGTGGAATTACTGGGTCATAGAATATGGCATATTTAGCTTTAGCAACTACAAACTCTTTTTCAGATTGGTCATATCACTTTACATTACCACCAGCAGTGAATGAGAGTTTTAGTTGCTCTGTAGTTTGGTATTTGCCATCTTGTTAATTTTAGCCATTCTGGTGTCTGTGTAGGGGTATCCCATTGTGGCTTTAATTTGTATTTCCCTGGTGAGTAATGATATGTTGCACACATTTTCATGGGCTTTTGGCTATTTGAATTTCCTTTTTTGGATGAAGTGCCTATTCAAGCCCTTCTCTATTATTTTATTGAATGATTTGTCTTTTATTATTATATAAAGTTTTGTATATATTTTGGATACAAGTCCTTTGTCAGATATGTATATTGTAAATGCCTTCTTCCAGTCTGTCTTTGGTTATCCTTCTCACCTTTCCTAATGAGATCTTTTGAAGAACAGTTTTTAGTTTTAATGAAATCTAATTTATCACTTTTATGGTTAGTGCTTCTTACATTCTATTTAAAAATTCTTTGCCAACCCTCAGTATATGAAGATGAGGAGGATCGTAACAGAGCTAAGAGTTTTGTCTCATGGTAATAGGGAGGTCATTTCAGAAGTGTGTGTGTGTGTGTGTGTGTGTGTGTGTGTGTAATATAATTTACAGGGGCTTCCCTCGTGGCGCAGTGGTTGAGAGTCCGCCTGCCGATACAGGGGACACGGGTTCGTGCCCCAGTCCAGGAAGATCCCACATGCCGCGGAGCGGCTGGGCCCGTGAGCCATGGCCGCTGAGCCTGCGCGTCCGGAGCCTGTGCTCCGCAACGGGAGAGGCCACAACAGTGAGAGGCCCGCGTACCGCAAAAAAAATAAAAATAAAAATTTACATATCATAAAACTTACCAAGTGTATAATTAAGTAGTTTTTAGTGTATTCACAGGTTTGTGCAACTCACCACTAATTACAGAAATATGTACTTTTGAAAGAAAGAAAAGGAAGCATTAAAGAATGAGTGGACTATTTAGGGAATCACATGTAGTTTCATATATTTAGCGATACTATATGGTGGCAATTTGAAAATATGTAAAAAAAATTTCTGACTAGTGAGCTTGGACTCTCTAGAAATTAAGTATAAAAGTAATTGGTTGCAAAATGTTTTCTTTGCATTACTGTTCTTATCTCTTATTACCTTCTAGTCTGGAATCTGATTATTATAAGGAGTTTGCATTGTATTTTTTGTCTTTTATTTTTACCATAGGCTTCAAGCACTTGCCAGAGAGTTCAGTTGTGTTCATATCTTAAACAGCATCGGTGTGGCTGCTTTGTGGTTGGATGGTTTGTGTGTGGGATAATTGATAGAATCATCTTGAAGAGAAATTTTTTAAAATGCACACTGTCTTTACTGAAAACATTTAAAGTTGTTAATTCTTTAGAATGAAGCCTGAATAAATAAAAGGGATGGAGGGATAGGGAAAGGAAGGGCTAGTATAGTGCCTAGTGTTGCCTGGCTACGACAGATGTTGGGAGTTCACAGCCAGCAAAGCTTTTCCTTAGTTCCTAGTAGACTCGCTCTTCTTCCTCCACTCTGTCACATGGAAATAAGTGTGTTATAAAGGTTATGCTTGCTTCATATTAAAAAATTTGACATTGACAAGCTTAAATAAGAAGGTAGTGGAACTATAATCTAACTATCTATGATATTTGACTTCTTAACATATATGTACAAAGTAAAGAAATAAATGGGATCATTTTGCACCTACGTGTATTGTACCTTTTTTTTTTTTGGGGGGGGGTCATGTTGCTTGACTTGCTGTATCTTAGTTTCTGGACCAGGAATTCCCTAGCCTACCATTTTAGTTTTGTATTGGACATCATTTCATGTCAATAAATTAACTTTTTAGTGGTTGTGTGATCTTTCTATGTAATAGTTTACCATATTTTATTTAATCATTCCTTGATGGATTTTGTTGGTCCAGTTTTCCACAATATAATCAGTTAACACATTTTTATAAACTACTTTTGTGAGCTAATATAAATTCCTAGAAGCTATTTTGTTCAGTCAAAGGGTATATGTCTAGGCTTGCTTTTGAAAGGTATTATTCCCCCTACAGAAAAACGTACCAATTTGTATTCTAACCAGCAGTGTATAATATAGTGCCTGTTTCTCAACAACCTTGAGGCTTGTTATTCTATCTTTACCAATCTGCCGGTATATGGTAACACATTTCTACTTATATACAGTGCAGACACATACAGTGTAAATACAGTATAAATACTTTTCTATGTATTCACATCATTTTTCCTCTGTATTAATTATTTTGTATTTTTAGAATGGAAATCCTTTTTGAGCTCATTATTCTTTTTTATAAAGTAGGAAAAAATTTCCCTCCTGTGATAGGAATTAAATATTTTCCCCATTTTGACCTTTTTCTTGACTTTTTATGGTACTTTTTCTAAAACACAGATTTTTTAAACTTTTAATTTTGAAAAATTTCAACTTGCAGAAAAGATACAAGAACTCCCATATATTTCTCTCTCACACATGTATGGGTAAAGAACTCCTGTATACCCTTCAGCCAGATTCACCAGTTAACATTTTGCCACATTTTCTTTCTCTGTATCTTTCCATCCAGCAGTACATCATCCATCTCTCCATCTGTCTCCCTCCCCCCATCTCTCTCTCTTCTTTCCTCTCTTTTTTCCTACATACACACACACACGCACACGCGTGCACACTATTTTGGGGGAACCATTTAAGAGGAGCCGTATCCCTAGATACTTCAGTGTGTGTTATTTCCTAAGAGCAAGGACGTTCATTTACATAACCTTAGTACAGTTACCAAGTTCCAGAAATTTAACATTGATGCCATCAGCTATTCAGATTTCACTAATTGTCCCAATAATGTCCTTCATAGCCGTTTTTCTCCCCCCTTGGTTTAGAATCCAGTTGAGGATCATGCATTACATTTAGTTTTCATGACTCCTTAAAACTTACAGTTTCCTCAGCCTGTCTTTATCTTTTATAGCACTAATATTTTTAAAAAGTATAAACATTTTATTTTGTAGTATGTTGCCCACTTGGGGGTTGTTTGATGTGATCAGATTCAGTTTATGCATTTTTGGTGAAAATAGAATAAAATTGTCACAGTATCACTTCAGGGGACACTTGATGAGAGTTTGTTCCATCATGGATGAAATTACCTAGCATCACTTGGTTAAGGTGGAATTTGCCAGGTTCTCTACCATAAACTTATTTGTCCCTTTACAATTAATGATTAATTTTTGGAGAGATACTTTGAACTATATGAATATATTGTTCCCCATTAGAACTAGTTTTAGTATCCATTAATGTTTCTTGCCTGAATCATTTATTACTATGAGGGTTACAAAATGAGTTTTTTTCTCTCTTACCATCTAAGTTTATAAGTTGACATTCTACTTTCAGCGCTTTCTACTCTTTATTCTATCAGTCAGTCAATCATCTGTCTACAGAATGACTCATGTATTATGTTATTCTTTTTTTTTAAATAAATTTATTTAATTTTTGGCTGCATTGGGTCTCTGTTGCTGCACGTGGGTTTTCCCTAGTTGCGGCGAGCGGGGGCTACTCTTCGTTGCAGTGCGCAGGCTTCTCATTGTGGTGGCTTCTCTACTTGCAGAGCATGGGCTCTAGGCACACGGGCTTCAGTAGTTGTGGCACGAGGGCTCAGTAGTTGTGGCTTGCAGGCTCTAGAGTGCAAGCTTACTAGTTGTGGCGCACGGACTTAGTTGCTCCGCGGCATGTGGGATCTTCCCGGACCAGGGCTCGAACATGTGTCCCCTGCACTGGCAGGTGGATTCTTAACCACTGCGCCACCAGGGAAGCTGTATGTTATTCTTTGGCTTATCATACATGACTATCATTTTGATGCTCATCTAATACAGATTTTTATATATTTATCAGTTTTTGCTCATGTGGCTTCTGGAGCAACTGTCTAAAGATTCAGATGGTAAAAGTCCATTGGAGTGTTGGTAATGGCAAAGGCTAGAAACTGGAAGCCTGTAAGACCTAATTGAGTTGACATGGGAAATAAATGAAAGTCATGGATGTTTCATTTATGTTTAAGTTACATTTGATGTTTCTTAAACTTGTTGTTTTGTGCTTGAGAAGAAGTTAATGTCATATGAAAATAATTGATCATGTCAGCTCGTTATGAAATTTTAGTTTTGTAAAATCAAACATACTCCTAAAATGTAAATATAGTTTTTTCTTTTAATAATGTTTATCTTTTATAATTAAAGTGCAAAGATTATTCCTAGATAAGCACCTTCTGCCCCGGCCTCTCCCCATATTCTCTTTGTCTTGTGTATACACCCTTGCTTTGTATGTGCATTTAGAGTTTGTGTGAAGGGGAGTTGCTGCTGCCATTTTGTTTAACGTAGTGAAACCTTTTATTATTAAAGGTTTGGAAAACATTACATGTGTTTATAGGACTAGGATTTTGGAATTCTTTCAACTATTCTCTGGTCTTCTTTTTTTTAAGTGTGATTTTGATTTTTCTTAGTC